>NW_027093971.1:0-600000 GCF_022343315.1 Plenodomus lingam | reverse complement strand
AACTGCACGTGCGATTCCAAAAGTACACGTACCGAGCGGAGACATCGGCGTCCGAGGCAATTCTTCTCCTTTGGCTAGGAGGGCCATGGACACCCATGGATAAAATGCCGGGAAAGGGTAGGCTGTGGGAGTTGAGATTGCTGGGCGAGTCCAAAGCCAGACGTAGCGATGGCAAAGTGACGGATTGCCCATGTTCGTGAGGAAAGCGAGGAGGTGACGTGTGACTTTGTTCTTGTCGATGTTGTTGTTGTTGTTGTTGTTGATATCCTTGGTGCTGCTGATGTTGTTCATGTTGCTGTTGCTGTTGCTGTTGCTGTTGCTGTTGTTGTTGTTCTTCTTCTTGTTGATTGAGCAGATTCCCATGACGGATGAAATTAGCCAACTCCTGAATGCGTTGAGACGGAGAGCTCTCTGCCGGACTGTCTCGTATACGGCGGAGAATCTCCATGGCGTCTTGCTCTGGACGCAGTCGAAGAAAGTCATAGAGCTGACGCAAGTTGGACAGCTCGCCCTGCATCTCCTCATTCTTTCGCTTCATGGCCTGGGAGGGCTTCTCATTGGGACCGAGTTCATAGATGCAATCCGTCTCTTTCTGGCCGCAGCATGTGCACACGGGGCGCTTGCCATCGCACTTTGACTTTCTCTTCCGACAAGCCACACACGCCCCCAGCGTTACCGTGCGTTTGGGCTTTTGGGGCATCATCGAGCTGGACTGTGGCTGCACAGGAGCCTCCTGGTCCATGGGGGCCGGCTGGAGGGGGCGAAAGTTGGCCATTGTCCGTCAGCAGTGGGCTTTCCACAGGGACGGGAGAGGAGAGGCAAGCCGCGAGGATGACGATATGGTATGGCGGCACTAGAATGACGTCGACGTCATCGGTGGGTGACTCGTGAGCTGTAAACTATGTCGGACGGGCAAGAGTCAGTCGAGGATTGATAGCTGTGGATAGGCAGCCCTTGGGGGGGGGGATCTTAGGCGCTCCCAAAACGGGCAGGGCAAGGGCCAAAGCCGCCGCAGTATTTGGCTACTCGGTCCGCTGCGTGCGAAGCCCAAGACCATGTAACGTACTAAGGCACTGCTTTTTCAGTGTGTGGGGAAAAGCATGCCAACGGGAGGAAGGGGCGGGCTCTCAGGCCCACCCCCCAATGCAAGGATTCGCTGGCGAGCCCTAAGCACTACATACAGACGGAAGAGCCTCCGGTGTTCGCCCGCTGCTCTGGCTCGTCGACTACATGTGCTGTGGGTGTGGGTGTGTGTACCATACGGAGGATAAACCAGCGAGCAAGACAGTTACGCCAACAATCGGGCCGACTGCCAGTCCCACTCCACTTTGCCCAGGACCACGGCTAGCAGCTGTTAGCTGGACGGCACGCCTTGCTCCCCTCTGACATATCCTTCATCTGGAACTCGAGGCTGCCTAGGTATTGTGACCGCTACCTCGAGCTGAGACTGGACTGGCTCCTCCTTCACCTCCCTCCACCAATCGCCATCTCTTCTTGCTGGCCCCATCACACGCTGCAGCCCTAGGTAACCCACAGTACAGCAGGGAACTGGAGTGAAGGGGAAGTAACCATCTATCATGCAGACAGGGTACTACTAGCATTCATGCTGGAGACTGGAGACAGGCCAAAGATTTCCCCGCATGAAATCATAGAACGGTAGGCTAACACTGCGGTTCGTGGTCGGATGGTGCTACTTTTCACCACGGGCAATAAGAGTAGGTAAAGCTGAAAGTCCTGCATCGTTATCAATATACATATCCACTCCCTAGCTATGCACGGGCCCAATGATAGCAGCCCGAGCCCATCCGCCATGTCAATCTAGCCCTATTTGCCCCGACCGTACAACTCCTACCACAACCATTGTACGCCCAGCAGAGACGGCTACATGCATACTGTATCCAGTCCGTATTCAATCCATCCTATGCAAATCCATAGCAAACCAGAACCAAACCCAAACCCCCAAAACTTCGCCATGAACAAGAAAGAAGAGAGAAACAATAAAAAGGTCTACATTGCCAAAGTCATAGCCACAGCCGCTGCAAGGCCCATACCAAAAGCTCTGGGCACAAGTGTACCGCTACCACTGTTGGCCGCTGTATTCACTTCCCCAAGCACGAGTTCAGGCGTATAAGGCGGCGACGTCTCCACCACGGTCCCATTCCAGCAATATTGGCTGAAGCACTGCTGGCACACCTCCGGCACGCTTTCGCCGTTGCGCTCCAGACTCCTAGACAGAATCGCGCAGCCGACACAAGTCGGCCAGTTGGATGCGCCCTCGCGCGTCGAATTGCCTTGCGTCGCCACGTTGTATCCATTGCGAATCATCCCACTGCGCTCTTCGAGCGTGTAGTCTAGCTTGTCAAGAGTCGACGTGTTGGACCAAAACACATAAGGAGAGTTGGGCAAGTAGACGATGAGCGGTGGGATGTTGTCGCCCTCGGTCACATTGCTGCTGTTGCATCCAAAGAAGGCGGGGCGGTTGTTCAGGCCGAGTGCGACAAATGTGTCCTGGCCGGGTACATAGGGGAACGAGGTCCTGTTCATAATGTCCGTATTGGCACGCTGGTACGTTGCCACGAGCGAAGTGCCATTGGGCCAATTCTTGGACGGGTGGCTGTCCTCTATCGTATCGGCAGACGAGTCAATTGCAAAGATGACGTCGACTTGACGCATGGGCTGGATGACGGGATTCAGAGGAATGTTCTGAAGATCAGAACCACCATCGACCAGAGTCAGACGCTGGTTGCCCGCACTTGGATTCGTGTCGTTGTGGTAGCCCAGAAACGGGTTGGGCGTGTAATCAGCAATGTCGTTGGCGTCCTGGCCAATGGCGCCCAACAAGGAGGTGATGGCACTGTTAAGAATAGTCGAGTCGCCCGAGGTAGAGGAAGAGGAGGCGGTGATGAAGGCCTGGTTAAAGAGCGAACTGCTAGTCCCCATGATGAAACCGAGGTTGTCGAAGCCTGCCACGCAGCCCTGGCTCTGGGGGAGCTCACCGGCGGAAAAGTTGGAGCCAATGTACCTGAGCGGGGCAAACCCGTACGTCGTAGGATCATGGGAGCCCATTTCAAACGGGTTGAACTCAAACACGGTTGCGTTGAGGGAGATGATGATGTTGCCTGGGGCGCGCTCGTCGGCCACGAGGATGGGCATCGGGGCGTTGCCATTGGCGAATTCGGCGTCGTCCTGGATCGAGGAGTAGGTGTAGGCGGGCGCGCCGTTGCTGGCATTGATGAGCTGGAAGGACAGGGCGCGGCCGTAGTAGTCGGTGATGGACGAGTTGAAGTCGCCGGCGGGCGAGTTGACCTTGTCTCTGACTGTGTCGACCACGTTGGAGAAGTAGTCGGCCGTGGAGAGAAGCCGGATCTCGCCCGTGGGCGGGCCCTGGAACAAGGAGTTTTGGAACTGCCAGATGTCGTCGTTGTTGACTATGTCCTGGACCGAGGTGAAGTTGTTGGCGAAGATGCTGCCAATCAGCCAGCCGCCGCCGGAGAGGGCAGAGACGTAGGTGGCCGCCTGCAGCAGACCGCCCAGTTGGCCAGGGTTGGTTGCGTTGGTGGTGCGGCTGTCAAAGGCCGCGAGGGCGCCAGCACCGTTGAGCAAGGCTCGGTAGCCGCCGCCCGAGAAGGAGAGGGCGATGTTGGGCAGGGCGGTTGTGTTGCTGCCATGGCGGTCCATGTAGGCGCCCACGTCGAAGCCCGTGATGTTGGCGCGCTCGAGCAATTCGCGCATGGGGGCGACCGTGTTGGGGCGGCGTGTCTGCAGCCATTGGCTTTCTGCCTGCGATAGACTGCCGGCAGAGCGAATGCTGGGGCGCGTCGACGGGCAGTCGACCTCGGCGGGTGCATAGCCGTTGGGTGCCTGGGGTGAGGCGCGCTTTTCGCTCCTGGGCTCTGCGGGTGCGAGGGCTGAAGCTACGATGAAATGTCGTCAGTTACTCTGTCTGTCTGTCGTTGGTGTGTTCAAGGAAGTCGCCGGTGGTAATGGTGGTAGTAGTGGTGGTGGTGGTGGTGGTGGTGGTGATGGTGACCATGGTTCCTGCAGAAAACATCCACCCACAGCAAAAGACAACAACATACCGCTCGCTAACCCTGACAGCGTCGACGCAGCCGCGACAATCAACGTATACTTCATCGTCCTCCTTGTATTTCCAGAATAAAACAGTCGTGCGTTCCCCCAACAAAAGGCCTCACCACAACAGTAACTGGTAAGATGGGATCCAATGTCGAGGAAGGGAGCGAGGCGAAGGCGAGGAATGCACCAAGGGATAATAGTAGTACTTAAGCCACCACGATCATCATTTGTACCGGTAGAACGCTCGCGCACATTCATCCCAGTAATGGGACATGCGTTTCTGATCTTCCCCTCCCTCCCGGGAGGCAGCGGACTTGGCCCACTTGTGGCTGTGTGTTTGGCTGCCCTGGACAGAAATAACTTGCGCTACAGTAAGATTGCAAGGCTGACGGTCGGCCGCCTAATTGGCCAAAGGAGACGATTAGAGATGTAAAGAAGAGGCAAATTGTCCATGCTGACTTTACTTTGCAGTACTGTATCCTCCCTCTGTCGTCCAACTCACAATACCTTGCTTATTTACGTACTACTTACCTACCATAGTACCCCTACCTACAGAGTACACAGCAATGTGCAACCAGGATATCTCCGGATGATCCGCCAGACTAAACCACCATGACATCCATCATCCACGCCAGACCGCCTCTATTTCCCTATGCTGCCATTGTCTTCAAAAACAATTACACAATGACCTCATCGTCTGACACGCACCTCTCTACATCCATTGCATTTTGCTGTCCGGTGTACATACATACGTACTGTAGGGGGGCAGTGCACAGGCTCACTGATCTGATGGTCCAACTAGGACGGACCCTGCTCTGCTGAAGATCGTCGGCCTGGGAGCTATGCAGTGCGGTACGGTCCTGGAAATCTCTCTGTGTGTAGATGGACTAGACTGGTACGGCGTCGTGGTCAAGCATGCTCCTTGGGGGAAAAGTAGGCTGTGGTAGTTGGTACCTAGCCCGGGTTTCTGGACCTTTGTTTCATGCTGGGAGGGGTGGGTTTGTTTCATGTTTTTTACATTGTTTTTATTTATGCATGCATGTATGCGCTTCATCAACTAGTCGTTTACTTTCATGTCCCATACCGACCCTTGGTCATTTCTACAAGGCAAGTCTATCAGAAGTCCAGAAATCCATCACATTTCACAACTTACCCTTATCCTTCTTCTTCTTCTTCTCCTTGCCCTCTTTCAATCTAGGCCTCAAAATACTCTGCTGCGTCATACACGCCACCGCCCTGCCCTCCTCATCCCACACCCAACTCTCCCCATACGTCCTCCCCTCAGCCCCAACCTTTGTGCTCAACTCCCTCAAATGCCACCTCCTCGCATCAATCCGATTCCGAAAGAAGCGCAGGGAAAAATCCAAACTACTCGCCGCCCCAACATCCTCAAACCACAAGTGACTAAAAGCGAGGGGCGCAAACGATATCGCCGCGTCCATGATCCACGTCAAACTCGTGATATTATCCACCTCGTCTGCAAACCGCTCCGCGCTACGGAACCAATCCGCCGTCGTGCGTTGTGGCAGCGCCAACCCGTCCTGACTATGCGGTAGCGACTTGGCCATGCCGTGCAGCGTCTGCGCAAAGATGCCTTCTGGACAAACACGCTGTTCAAACAGGTCCTGCGCGAGCTGGAACCCTTTTGCATGCGCATCCACCTGCGCCTGCGTCACCTTGCCCTCTGCCAGCAATTTCTGCTGCGCGTCAAGTTGCGTCGGACACTGCGACCACGCACTATACGTCCGACTGGGGGCGCGCGAATACTCCAGCAAGACATCCTGTTCCGGGGTCTGGAAATCCGCAAGCGCAATCAGACATAGGCGCGTCTCGCCATCGTCGCGTACCTGGCTGACTTCGACCTGCCGCGTGGCAAAGGTCCGGGTTTGTCGCAGCGTGCGCACGCTGGCGCGCAGTTGGTGGTTGGTCGAGGCTGGGCCTAGGAAATTGCCTTGCATCGAGTACAGGTGGTAGTCTGGGGGTACGGTGAGAGAGGCTGCTTTGCAGGCGACGGCGAGGGCGTAGCCTCCGTATGCAATTGGTTGCGGGTTGCCCATGCGTTGAGGCGTCGTTGTGGTTTCAAAGGCGGTGTCATTGAGGCGGCGGAGGTTGAGTTGGGTGGAGAAGGGAATGGTTGGGGGTTGCGGTGTCATGGTCGTTGTGGCATGTGCAAGTCTGGGTTTATGGAGAGGGGGTGCAAATGGGAATATGAAGGGAAGCGAAGGTGAATAGAGCAAAGAGTGTTGCTGGAATTGAAAGAACAGGTCATGCTGTGCTTCAAATGTTCATTGTATGGTAAAGAAGCTTAGAACCGCACTAGTAGTCTTCTACCTCGGTCCGGTTCTACTCGGTGGTTTTGGACCTCATGAATCGCCAATTCGATCCTCCTCTTCGAAGACGTCTCGCTTTGCCAAAGTTTGTGACCATAGACGCCTATTCTCTCGTTTGTGCATGTATAGCAGAGTCAGACTCTATTATAGTCGTCACAGTATGGCCATCTCCAAGCTTCCACGCCCATGCCGGCAGGAGTTCAAGGAAGAATAGCACACATGTTTAGATTCACATGCTCCAATGTTTGCAAACAGAGGCGCATCCCTGACTACCATATCCGCTTAGCTACCATAGCATACCGACTCACATGCCCAAAACTAACTCCCCGCTCTCTTTCCTGCTCTTCCTTCTTCTTCGCCTTCTCATCCCTCTCATTCAACCGTGCCAACGACTCGGGATCATCGCTGTAAATAACCTTCCTCATCTCGTCGTCGACATCCACAACACCCCAGCCTCCAACCCGCCTTCCCCCCGTCTCCACACTCATCATCTCACGCTCCCGCATGCCATGATACCTCTTACGGGAAATGGACAGCAACAGCATACCAAGGAGCAGTTTACAAGCAAGGAAGATGAGATATAGAATCAGGAAAACAAGTAGCATTGTTGATCCGGCGATGAGGTCGTCGAGGGACCAGGACGAAGGGTAGTACCAGGCTTGGGCAGGAGCGCCGGCGCCAAACGAGGATCGCCCGAGGGCGCGGCGGAACACTCGGTCAATGTGGTCAAAGGCGGCAGTGGTCGAGGGCGACGACATGGAGTCAGAGGTGAGAGATGTGGACATGGTGGGGAGAGGGGGTGGCATGTACATTGCAATGGACATGTGATAAGTCTGGATAGCTGCTCGGACGAAGAGGCAGCATAGCGGGATGACTGGTAGACCAAGCCTCCGCGTCAAGTTTGCATCGACAAAAGCCTGTTACTGCTTAGTATGCGTGTAGGACTGTTGGGAAGGCAACGTACATTGGAATAATAGTCCTTGGCGAGCACGTCGAAGAACTTGCCATACACCTCGGGTTTATATTGGTTGAACTTTGTAATGTACGCGTGCTTCAGCCAGTCTACGGCCATCTCGCTACCGAGCACAAGCAGGAAGGGATTCAGTACTTGCGCAATGTACTTTGGGAATATTGTAAAGCTCATGGGTATAATCTTGGAAGCAGTAAACGTAGTAGTCGCAGTCGAGGCATTGGCACTAGTAAACATTGCTGTCCAAGATGTGTCTGAGCTTTGGATACTAAGACCACCGACTTCTACAACGTTGCGCATCGCAATGATGAGCAACATGAGCCACAGCTGGAAGCGCTCCACAATATCGGCGCAGGTAATCTGAAACAGATTCTCCTTTTCGAATTTCTTGAACACCGTACCCTTGATCTCTACAAACTGGTTCGACATGAGCAGTGTAAGCAGGGCGTTGGAGTACGAGTTTACAGCAACGTTGAGTGTGATGACCTGGTAGAACAGGGCGGTGGCGTGTGCAACGGTGTATATCAGGGCAAGCGCAAACATGGCAAAAGGACGAAGGATTTTGCTTCGTCCATCAGGGTTACGATCGAGCGTCTCACGGGAAAATAGGCATTCGAGTACATCCTGGCCAACAGCGGAGAGCAGCCGGTCGCAGACCTCGAGGACGTTATATATGACGTAGAGTTTGATGGCTGATTGCCCTCGGATACCGTGATACATGCGACTGGCGTCAAAGGGCATCAAGACGAAGCAGCTTGCAATGACCAAAAGTCCTTTGAGGATATCTGCTTTATGAGTGGGTTGAAGCGTCGACGGCGTCGACTTGCTACGGCGATGACGGAAGCGCGAATTGCGTGTTCGTCGTGGCCTGGGCTCCTTTGGGTCTGGAAACTTAAAGGTGGTTGACATTGGGCCCCCTTGGCGAGCTGTGGTAGTAGCCGATGTCACTGTCGAAGAAGATTGCTTCCGTGACATGGATGGCAGCTTTTCCTCTGCAGGTGTAGGCAAGGGTGTGGACGACGAGGTGGGCATCGGCGTTGAACCGTCCGTCTGCTTTCTTCGTTGCCATAGTCTAGGAAGGCCATTATAAACGAAAGCCCATAAATCACGAAACTCCTTTACAATGACAGAGACCCACCACTTGACCAAGATGGCGACAGCAAGCAGAAATCGCAGAGGCAGAATAGTTAGAACATGCATCCAGGCATCTAGGCAGGCCAACGCTCCAAAGCCAATTATACCTTCAATCTTGAATGGGATTTTTAAGAAGTTGAGCAGGCGTTCGTACTTGATCTCAGACGACTCGTAGGGAAAGTCGGTGGTAGCGGGCCTATAAATATAGAGCGGAGAAGGCCGATCAGGGGACAACTCGAGCGACAAGAAGGTTGGCATGGAAAATGGCGGTAAAGGCAGGGACATGAGAGTGGGAGAGGCCATGTCACGCTGCTTGTCATGCGTGTCCTTGTGCCTGTCGTGCGGCAAAGGCTTGGAGGGTGCATCCTTCTGGTCGACATGGAGCGACGGAGTCTGTCTGCCCGACCGCCTCTCATCGCCCTCCAGCGGCCGAGTTCTTGAGCGCGAAGACATTGAACGTCCAAGCGAAGGCGTAGTGGCGGACCTGGAGTTGATGGTAGGGCGGCCATGTCGCGGCTCCACTGCAGGCGTCTTGGCCAGAAACATGTCCTTGTCGTGCGCCGCCGTTTCCAGGCCGGTGAAGTCTTTCCTCGGACGATGCCCCTCGTTGGCCTCATCCAGCTCTACCGGGCGCTCCAGTACAGTGCCCAGGGGGTTGGCACTGCCGTGTCCATGGCCCGTGTCCGCATGTACGCCGGCCTCAACGTCTTCCTCGCGTATGGGCGTTGCGGCCCGAACGGGTATGCTTGCAGCTTCACTGGCGAGTTCTTGCATCTGCCGCGGGCTCAACTTGAGCATCTTGTCATGTTCCGACACACTGCTCTTGCGTCTGCCATCTCCCGGTCGCTTGATCGGGCGGTGCTTCTCGCTGGTGTCCGACAGGAGAGCGTCTGAGAGTACAGCATCTTCCCCATTTGCATTCACTTCCCCATTATGTGTGTTGGTGACGGGGTGCAGTGCTCCATCGTGCCGCCGCTGCTGCTGCACTTCGCGATTGCGGCCATCCGTGGGGAGTGTCCGGTCCTCTGGATCGGGCGATAGCGATGGCGTGGGAAGTGATTGTTGGTGATGCTGTTGTCGTGCGTGCGTTTCACCGTTGATCCGTGTGTCTACCCCATTCATGGCCATCACAGCTCGGCAAGGCGAGAAAGATCATTGTGCGAGGTGGAGTGCATGGTCCCCGAGAAGTGTAGCAACGTGTGAAACTTGGTAGGGCTTAGCGTACCCGTGCGCCGTACCGTCGCACCACCCAAGTCACCTGACCTTGCTCAGCAACCATTGAATCTGTCGTCACCTCAACTGCCTTTGACTGGTATGCATCATTCATCTGAGCATACACCGCATATATTTGTGATGACTTTCAAAGGACTGCATCGTCGATATGGCGAATGCTGTTCTCTAGTCTTCCACATGGTAGATCCACCTGCCACGCCAGAAGCTTTGGTCCTCACGACTTCCATCCTTTTGACTGCTCCACTTCACTCATAGCTCACGTCGAGACTATCGAATTTGACTATGCACAGCGGTGTCCACTTGACTGCGTCGTCGGAAGAGGTCGGTGAGCATGGCATCTGGAATGTAATATATCTAGACTCGGGTAGATGCGGTAGCTCTAGGCTTACCTATATCGTTTGTGCGAGCAAACGAGTAGATGGGAGTGTGCAGTGTGCATCTCAGGAGTCATCCATACTCTTAGCAGGTGCAGGAGAACCCTGCCATGCTTCTACTTGGAGGCTCCTCCCAACCATCAGGGAACTCGGAATCAGTGCTCAACAGACGAGAACATGAGCCCTATATTTCCTACCTCTTCCCTCATCACCAGCCGTCTTCTACCCATACTTGTGTGTCATCAGCCAACCGGCCGCTGCAATACCTACAGACAGAAGAGCCGTGGCTTAGGTACAACAGAACGTTGGCGATGTAGTCTCCACAACCGCACAGCAAATAGCGTGAAACATCCCGCGGCATCCATGCACCCAGTCACTGTGATACAACAGCCTCGTGTTGGCCGGGGCACCTGTAGCTTAGCTTACCTGCATAGAGTAAGCGATATGTAGAGGACAGCTACCGAAGCGATGCTGCTTGCTTTCCCGGTTTTCGTGGGCTTGGGGTAGTGGGCTTGGGCCTTGGGCTTTGAGTTCCAAGGTTTGGTCAACGCTGACCGGGGGTTGTGGGTGGGTATGAGGAATACGAACAAATGGACAAGTGCCCAACCTGTGTCTTCCCGTCTCACGAAACTCGGGCATCTCAAACATGGATACCGTTCCATGGTCTCATGCCGGATTCAAGGCTCAAGAGGTCTGAGGTAAGCCAAAATGCACAATACTCATCGACCCAAGGTGCTCCTGTGAAGCCTGAAAGGTCTAAAAATAGCTCTGCGTATTGCCAGCAGACTACAGGAAGCCAGATTTAGACAATGGCAAGAAATGTCTCAAATTGGGATGATACCCTGGCAGTGAGTGCATGATAAAGAATTGGCCAAGCGAAAAGTGACGATAAAAAGCGCGGGACAGTAGCGCAGCCACAGAGCGGTGTAGTAGTGATCAAGTTGGAGTACAATAGCCCCAACTCTACAATCAACCTGGGAAACGAGGCTAGATGTTGTTTGGAGCGTAGTTCCGATGACCTGGTCGACAAGATGTACACCTGCTGTGCCCCAGCCTGCTGGAAAGATTGGCAACCTTTGGAATGGACGGCCAGCAGACAGGACACCCGACTGCGAGGTTTGGCAGCTGTGCGTAAGCTTGCCTAGCCAGGTTTGAAAGAGGTGCAGCTCCCATGGGAAAGGGCATCACGTTGGAAAGGGTGACGCTTACTGAAGGGCACAATGGACCTATGATTGAATGCTGCTGCTCGCCTTGAAAAGAAAAAAGAAATAAAAAGAAAAAGAAATGAAAAGAAAAAGAAAAAGAAAAGGAAAAAGAAAAAGAAAAAGAAAAAGAAAAAGAAACCCAGTAAACATAGAAAACAGATTGCTAGCAGGAAAGAGGAAAAGATGATTGTGCAAGTAAGAAACGGCGATGGAGAAGCGCTCGACCAACTCCATCGCTGGGCAAAAGGAAATCAAGCACTCACTAGCACGACGACCTCGATCGGGCACAGCGTTGTCTGGCGGCCTCTAGCATGCATGCAGGTCGGGAAGATGGGGGAAGGCGAATCATTCTAGAATCTTCTCTCAAACATTCCATGCAGTAGTTGAACTCTAACACGAGTACCCGAGGTGCGATGTGTTTTCTACTCTACTAGGAAGGTTGGTGGAAGAAGAGGCCCAAGCTGATGAGCCTGTGCATTGGGTGCTCACATTGTTGTAGTCAAGCTGGCATGTAGAGTAGAGTGCAGCACCTAGACAATA
The DNA here is from genome assembly GCF_022343315.1 of Plenodomus lingam. Classification (NCBI taxonomy): domain Eukaryota; kingdom Fungi; phylum Ascomycota; class Dothideomycetes; order Pleosporales; family Leptosphaeriaceae; genus Plenodomus; species Plenodomus lingam. The sequence goes on along the minus strand of NW_027093971.1, from coordinate 588,140 downwards.
TAGGCATGCTCACTTGTGGGTGGGGGGATGTGTCTACACATTCGTGGCTGTCTTGTTTCAGCGTGTTTGACGTTGCAGCCCAGTGGCGAGGGGGGCGTTTGCATGTGCGTGCTTGTCCTGTCAAGGTGGAGAGGTGGGGAGGAGTGGCAAAACCTAGAAGCCACTTGACGTCCTCATGAGCAGTGAAAAGGTGCGCACGAAGAGCACCCTACACTCTTTATATTCGTAGAGAAGAAGTCTATGGTTCGTAGCGGCCGCCTTTCAAGCTTTGGAAGGAAACTTCTTCGCTTGGCGTTGGCTGTGAGAGAGAGAGAGAGAGAGAGAGAGAGAGAGAGAGAGAGAGAGAGAGAGAGAGACAGAGACAGAGACAGAGACAGAGACAGAGACAGAGACAGAGACAGAGACAGAGACAGAGACAGAGACAGAGACAGAGACAGAGACAGAGACAGAGACAGAGACAGAGACAGAGACAGAGACAGAGACAGAGACAGAGGGAACAAAGTGGGGACCGAGGAGCGAACAGGAAAAGAAAAAGGAAGCAAAGAAGGCGAATCAGACGGCTAGGCTCACGTGGGAGGGCACATGGCCGGGAATTTAAAGGAGGGAGGGCTCGGTGGGCGACCAGGGGGTTGTTAGTGCATGTCAGGCTGGGATTCTGGGGAGATGAGGATGAAGAGGCTAAAGTGTCGGCTCGCGAACGATGCGGCAGACCATTCGACCACGGCGACAGTGTTTCAGACTGGCAGGGGTGGTGCAGATCGGACGGGAGCGAGACGACGTCTGGTGAGCAGTTCCGTCGATGCAGTAGGTATAGTATGGTAGAGTAGGTACAGTACATGCGGTAGGTACCATGCATGTTGTAGACGCATATCCACGTATGAGGGTGCACATCATGCTGCATGTACTCTACCGTAGAACTGTGGGTAAACGAGTGATGATGCTGGGTGCAGACAGTACTCTAGATGGCTAGGTAGGTACAGTTGTGAGCCGAGTAGGTAGGATGGAGTACTCTGCAGTCCAGTATGTGCAAGGTCGTCTACCGCTCATCGTTTGTCTCATTCTTCCTACTACGGCCAGGGCTGTAGCTAGACACGTGGTAGGTAGAGTGGACGAGACAGCACTGTGTCTGTGCCTGTGTGGTGGACAATCGGTAGTTTCTCTCGATGCACACCACACACTACCCTGCATGGCACAATGTACTCCATGTACTTGTACTGTGTACTGTTAGGTAGGCATGGTGGGTACCTGCGATCATACAACAGGATGGGGTGGGCAGGTTGAGGTCAAGACAGAAACTTAGTCATGGTGGCAGGCCGCCATTGTCGTGCTTTGAGGCGGCCCCAAGGCGGTGGCCGGGGAATCAGTCAATCACATAGATGCGACGATGAACATGCAGGGGCCCCTGACTCTCTACCCACCACACAACCCTCGACAGCCTGACGATGGGCTTTACCTACAGCAAGAGGCAGATGACGGGCGCAGGAGCGGTCACGGTCTACGCTGTGTACTTTGCTTATTTGCTTATCACCATTCTATATACATCCTGTCATACCTATACTGCTACCTAGGGCCGGGGGCGGAGAGAGTGCTGGCCATGAATGGGCTTGTGGGTACACGTGCAGATTGTCGGCGGCGCCCTTTCGCGGCGGCCACGCTGAGCCAAGCCCGAGCTGGTAAAGTCGGGCTACTGGAATCCCCAGCACCATTGATGCAGGACGGATGCAAGCAAGCCTGGTCTTGGGGGGATGGGGGGGGGGAGACCTGCGCGCCGTCCCTGCGGCTTCAACCCTCCTTTGCCTCTCTCTCTCTTCTCTCTCTTCTCTCTCTTCTCTCTCTTCTCTCTCTCCCTCCTTTCGGCCTAACCAGGTTGACTAAGTACTAGTAGTCCGCTGGCTGCTCTTTGAACTTTGGGCCTCGTGTATACCACCTACCTACTTGTCACCTGTGTCTGTGTCTGTGTCTGTGTGTGTGTGTGTGTGTGTGTGTGTGTGTGTGCGTGCGTGTACTTAGCCTCCGCACTCACTCCAATACGTCGCCCTCTCAGCCCTGCGAGCCCTGCATTCGGTCTACTGCTACTGTTACCACTACTATTGTTATTACGACCACGACCAGTACTACCACTACCACTACCACCACCGCTACTATTACTACGACCCCTACGACCACTACCGCTGCCCGTCTGCCATTGTCACCATTCATACCTACCATCATTAATCAAAGAGAGCGCCCGCCTCTGCTACCTACCTACCCACCTACCTACCTACCTACCTACCCGCCTACCTACCCACCGACGTACTGTCCGCCTACACCTCGCCGTTTGGTTGCGCTGCAATCCCATTCATCGTCCACATCACCTTTGTTCTTCCCCCTCCCCTTCCACTCCACCACCCTCGCCTGTCCCCCGTCCTCCTCCGTCGCCCTCTACTCTCCCTCGAGCCCTCGCTTCCTCCGGCTGCACGCACTCGCCCGCTGATGCATTCGTGACCGCGACCGTCCTGATACTTCCCCCCTCCTCCCAGGCTCGAAGCCAGCACCACCATTGCCCGCCATGGGTCAGAGTAACGGGAAGCCCGTTGTCTTCACCGACCAAGGTACGATGGACCCTAGATCCTATCAGCCGCCCGCATCGCCAGAACCCCCAGCTGACCCCAACTTGCAGTCAACCTCAACCACTTTCGGCTGCTACGTGTCGTCGGAAAGGGCGCCTTTGGCAAGGTGCGCATTGTCGAGCGCAAAGATACGGGCCTCACATTTGCGCTCAAGTACATCCGCAAAGATGAAGGTGCGTCCTCGGCCTGAGATACCCACATCTGTCGTCCGCAGCCCTGGGCCGCCGTGTGGGCGCGCTGCTGCCGATGCTGGCGCGGTTGCGGTTGCGGTTGCTATGGCTGGTCCTGGTCCTGGTCCTGGTCCTGGTCCTGGTCCTGGTGCTGACGTTGTGTCACAGTCGTACGGTCGGAAAGCGTTCGCAACATCATTCGAGAGCGCCGCATGCTCGAGCACCTCAATCATCCCTTCCTGTGCAATCTGCGATACAGTTTCCAGGACATTGAGTACCTGTGCGTCCCCATCACCCTTCCCTTCCTCCCTCCTCTATATATTTTGTGCCTACCGTCACTAATCCGCCTCAGATATATTGTCGTCGATCTCATGAATGGTGGCGATCTGCGCTTCCACATCTCGCGAAAGACCTTCACCGAGGAGGCTGTGCGCTTCTGGATAGCGCAGTTGGGCTGCGCAGTCCGATATATCCACCAGCAAGGCATTGTGCACCGCGACATCAAGCCCGACAACGTCCTGCTGGATTCCGAGGGCCATGTTCATTTGGCCGATTTTGTACGTCGACGCCCATGCTCCTTTGCCGCTGTTCCACGCTCGCTAACACAACCAGAACGTCGCCTCGGATTTTACGCCACACAAGCCCTTGACCAGCAAGTCAGGTACTCTTGCCTATCTCGCTCCCGAGGTGTACGAGGGCAAGGGCTACTCGTGCGAGGTGGACTGGTGGTCACTTGGTGTTCTCTTCTACGAATGCATCTACAACAAGGTGCGCCCCCCCCCATCCCCTGCCCCTCTGTGCTTTCGATTGACTGACCCAATTTCAAGCGCCCATTTGAAGCCAGCAGCCATGATTCGCTAGCACAAAAAATCTCTCGCGGAGAGCCCACCTACCCCGTCACCAGCCCGCCCGTTTCGATGCCCTGCTTACACGCGATCAGCTCGCTCCTCGAGAAGAACCGGAAACAGCGCATTGGCGCCATTGGCTTCGAATCCTTCACAGACAACCCCTTCTTTCGTCCGCTCGACTTCGCTGCCCTCGAGCGCAAGGAGATTCCACCCGTCTTCGTTCCCTCTAGTGACAAGACGAATTTCGATGCCACGTACGATCTCGAAGAGCTGCTGCTGGAGGAGGCGCCATTGGAGGCGAGAGCTCGTAGACAGAAACCCCGAGAGGCACTCAAAGACGATGCTACGGACCAAGAGATTCGCGCAGAGGAGCTGCACAGGATGATAGAGACGCTCTTTGAGCCCTTCAACTACACGACAGCGGGGGAGAAGCGTCCGTCCATCGCCGTGGCCGTGGCGGATCCTGTGGATTCGGTCGGTGGCTCGAGGACAAGCAACCAGAGTGCCTGCGAGCAGACGCCCGCATCGGCCACGGCCCAACCAGATCCATGGGGCCGGCCGCTCACGAGCTCGAAATCGCAAGAGGGCGAGCTACAGCCCACACGCTCGGTAACGAACCCTCGATCCACGACACATTCCCCCAGCGGCAGCCCTCCCCTCGCCACCGCCATTCTCAACCAAGCCGGTCACACGGGCTCCTCTGTCTCGCAACGAGGCGAGCGTGCCGACTACTTCCCGACCAACGGCCCCGAAATACCCACACCCTCGTTTTCGCGCCCGATGAACAATCGCCGCCAAGGCTCACAGCGCAGCACCAGCATGGGCGGAGGCGTCCAGGTCGTCCTTAACGAGACAGGATCGTGGACTGAAATGGCGAATCAGAGCTCGGCCCTGGTCCAGAATCCGCCAGGTGAAAAGCCGTCTGGCATGCTCGGCTTCCTCAGCCGCAAAAAGGGTCGAGACCGGAGTCCAAAGGCCAAAGAGAGGGGCGTGCTCGGCAAAGAGGGCGCCCGGGTTATCATCAGCAATACCTGAGAGACGGGGCTTCGCGATTGAACTTTCCCTTTGCCGCTCCTGAGTGTGTGTTTTTTCCTTGGAGAGAGAAAGAGACATGTTTGCATGCCCTACGGTCTAGACGAATCCCCTTTTTTTCCTCACCTGGCCTCGAACGTTTCCCTGCTTTCTCTCCTCCTCCCGCCTCCCCCGCGCAATCTCTTTCTTGTCTGCGGGCCTTGGAACATATATACTGCACTTTGCGGGCTTGAGATTAATTTTCTGCGCGGCGTTCTTGGGGTGTGTGGTTTCTTTTTTTTTTTGAGACGTATTTGTCTTCTTCATACCTGTTTTCTTTTTCACGCAAGTCGCTTTGTTCCTACGAGCGGCTTGCACACTTGTGGGGGGGCTGTTTTTTGGGGTTTCTTTGGCATATACATTTGCATATACCTCCTTTGCTCTGAGACTTTTTTTATTTGTCTTGGTTTTTTGAGTGGAGGGTGGCGTGGTGCGTGTGCGTGGGTTTGTTGGGGTGGTGTGCTTGTTTGTGAGAGGAAGAGGGAGAGGGATAGGGAGAGGGAAAGACAGGGAGATGGAAGTGGACGTCACCCTCTCCTCCACCATGCCCCCCGCATTCTCACATCTGCATATGGAACGAAGATGTTTTTTTTTTGCAGTTTTTCCTTTTCACTTTTCGGGCTAGAGATGAACGGATCTTAGAATCTTTGGCATGGGATCGGTGGGATGGAGTCTTGTTTGTTTGGGAGGGGGTGTGTGGTGTGCGGATGGGGATGGGGATGGGGATGGGGATGCTGTAGATTTGGCAGGGGAATGGGGAGGGATGGAAAGGGAGGAGGTTGTTAGCATTATTCATGTATTTGTGCCTTCTGGATCCTTAAATCCTGGCTTGCTTGTGATGTCCAACTGTCTGGTTCGTTTTGGGGGGTTTGAGGGTTTTGTTGTTGTTTGGTTTGGTGGTGGTGTGTGGTGTGCTTTTACCATGTGCTTGTGTCACAGAACGTCTGGGTCAAGTTGGAAAGTTGATGGTTGAAAGTTGAGATTGCATTATAATGAGGAGTATAAGGATCAGATTGAGGATAGAAGTGAATATGGCTTGAGGCTTGAGGCATGAAGCTAAAGGCATGAATCGCTACTAGATACCTAATCATATATTCTGCTTTTTTCTCGCCAGTGTTGTGCGGTGTGAGGAGGGCTATGGGTATTCCTATGGACATGAAATATCGATGAACAACGCAGTGTACAGTTTCCTCTATCTATCCAACTATCCATCCATATCTATATCCATCTATACCTCACCATCTCCATCCTCTTTATCCTACCCATTTCCTTCCCTCCCTATCCCCATACACCCACCACTTTCACCCCTCCTCCCCTCCCCGTCCCCCCAGACTCCGCGTCCGTGCTGTGCTTACCTCGTCTCGCTCGGGCCGGACTGCGGGAACAACGGGCCGTTTGGAGGGGGTGGGGTAAGGGAAAGGAGGGGGTAGAAGAGACGAGAGAGAAGGGGTGTTTTGGAGAGGAGTTGGAAGGAGGGAATGGGGGAATGGGGAAATGGGGTTGAGGATGAGAAATAGAGGGAGGAAGAGGGGAGATGGGATAACCGGCGTGTACAAAGTTTAGCCATGACAAAACGTGCAAGTACAACTACTACATGTACACACATGCAGCACCCCATCAATCGAGCACAACAACAACAGTAACCACGAATAAGTCCACACAACATCCAGCACACGGCGTCTGAAATCTTTTATTCAAGTGTAAATGCAGCTTTATCCCTTCAACCCCACATCTCACCATCGCAATCAAGATATAACACTCATATTAATCACCGTTGCAGAGTCAAAGACTGGGGTATCATCCAGAACTGCACTTTCACCCTGCATCCCACCCCTGATGGGCGTGCTCTCATCGGCAGCCCCTGTACATCTCATAGGGCTGATCTGTAGATCAATCGTGCACATGCCTTCGTATACACAGGTAGCGTGCCCTGCGCGAGTAGATTCTTCTTCGGTGCTTACGAGACGCGTCGCGTCGGTGTCGTGTCTCCGGCGACGCTTTTCCTCCGAGGCATCTACATAGGCTTTTCTCGGACGTCCGTGGGGGGGCTGGGCGGGGGATAGGTAACGTGTACAGATTTGCTTGCATGCACGGGTCGAGGGTGAAGGTGGTGCACGTGGCGATGGCGGCATGCGCCGATACTCAGCATTTGCCAACTTTATTTGCTGGACACCGTTTTTTCTATATCCGGGCTTTTTACCCACATGTGCGTCATGATCTGCGTTGTCTTCGTTTTTCGGCGTGGGAAATCTCACACCACATCAAGGTCCCTGTTGATTGCATTTCCTCAAGTGTCTCTGAAGATTGTCTTTGCGGCCAAATTCTGCCTTGCAGCCCACGTTAAGACAAGGCCACTTTTTCGCTGATACGGCGTGGGCGGATCGTTGGTGTCGCTTTAGGTCCGCCATTAGGCCGAATCTCTTCATCTCGCATTGGGGGCATGGGTACCGCCGTTTGTGCGTACGGTTGATGTGGGACCTATGCATTGTTTTACATGTTACTAGTGTTCTTTCTATTTACTTGGCGCCGTTGTGGATTTGATTGGCTCACCTTAAAAGACCCTGAGTGCGGTAGGTTTTGTTACAATGCGCGTGGGTGCATCGAAAGGGCAATGCCAAAGTGTCCGCTTCATTCAATAACGATGGTGTTACAGACGTGAAGGATGTGGACAAAGATGTTCGAGCCTGACTGAACCCATCAGCCCTACCTTGCTCGCTTGCAGAAGCTGACAGGTCGATTGGTGTGGATCGTGAAACGGGAGTAGATGGATCAGTGATTTCGGGTGTTGGCCCTGACAAAGAATCGAAAGGCATAAATATTGCAGCCCCGAAAAGATCGTTAGAGTGACTAAAGGAATGTTTGTACTCGGGTATCAAGGAAGTCTGTGATCCTGTCGTAGCTGGAGTAATATACCCTGACATGGTGTCGTATTGGCTAGTGGAGCCGTTGTCAAACGTCGAATCCGAGGCGATGGAAACAGAATCCTTGGACACGAATGCTGAGTCAAAGCGTGGGCGAGACGTCGGTGGTGGTGGTGGCGGCGGCATCAATGTGTTGTCATGCCAGTTCACCTGCAGTGGTGTCATGTTTCGTTCTTTCATCTCCGTCGTGACAGTCATTGAAGTATCCGCAAAGGACAGTGGCATCGATGGTACTGAGAGGCACGTGCTACACTTCTTCCCGCTTTGTGCTGGGTCCACTAGCAGTGGTGTAGTATCATGTCTGTCCCTCTTGATCGACGTCGACTGGGTCAGTTCCAGAATGTCTGCAGCACCCATATCGAGCATCCCTGTATCCATTCCTGGGGCGTACGTGATGTTGTTGTACCAATCGATCCCAGAGTCAAGTAATGGTTCGTGTATCTTTTGCTGTTCTGAAGAATTGACATATGAATCCAGGGCGTTGAGATCAAGGGATGTTTCTCTCAATCTTGGGGGATGGGTGAAATGTTCGGGGTCAAAATCGTAGTCGACGTCCCATGTATTGGCAAACATGCGCGGAACACTGCCTCCATCCCAATTCGCCAACTTTTCGCCATGTATTTCCCTTGGAATAGGTGGCCGCTCAGTCGTGTCATTATGGACATAATCGCGGGTCAAGACGATGGGATCCATGGCTGGTGTCGAGTGTAGGTTTGCAGATGCTCCCATCTTGCAGTACAGGGTACCTGCGTCGGAGTCGTACCCATGGTGAGTGAAGAAGAGATTATGGTTACCAGATAGCGTATGGGTCGCTACTGAAGCAGAAGCAATACTAACTCCCAACTCAGGCTTCGAAGTAGCATGCCCTTGACGGTCTCCATTGCGAGATGTTGAGCGCCCAGATTCCAGACCAACATATGTCGGTGCGGCAATGAGGTTGGATGACGCACCTGTGCTCAGTCAGCAAAGCCGTTTTGGAGAGCCAGGGACTGCCTACCTTCATAATAGGGCAATTCTCTCAAGTATGAAGCATCATCGAGTCCTAAGATGCGTTTCACGTCCGCCGGAAATTGCCCAGTATCAGCTGCGGGAGGCTCATACTGGAGCGCGACTTTCGAAGATGTTGCTTGAGTAAGTTCCTGTGCGGAGGATGGGCATACTGGACAACCAGATGGCGATGACGATCTTTGAGACTTGGGTATCGACGGTACTGGCGTCAATGTATGACTGGAGTTGGCTGTTGTAACCGATGCGGGTTGATAGCTTAGATCTGGAAATCCGACATTTGGGTGGTGCGTTGAAGACAGTAGAGAGATGGTGGAGCCATTCTGGCTTTTTACACTGGCATCTGAAAATATCGAACCGTCGTAGATGTTGGAGGTCTGTGGCCACTGATCGTTCTCGCAGAAGTAAGGTGTGCCCGTTACACCTCGAGGCTTCCTCCATCGGGCTGAAAGACGATGCTTGGCCCTGGAAATGGCCTTTCCACATCGAAACAAGCATATGCATAGAGACAGTAGTATCAGCACCACAATACTGCCAACCACAATGGCAATAACAGTTCCAACACTGATGTCATGACTCGTTGCACGTGACGATAGCCTCGTCGAAGACGACGACCGCATTGGGTTGGGTAAGACAGCCATAAGGAAATGAGATGAGAGGATTCTGTATTCTTGTCCAGGCGTAAACATGTGTTGCCTAAGACATGCTTATAGTGAGGCCCAGAATAGCTCGAGGCGTGCTAGTCGAGCGTGCAGTCGTACATGCTCATGATGGACCAAAATCTATTTTGGGGGCAGTGCATCGAAGAACGGTTGGTCTGACCACCAAAGTCGATGAGGCTCTGCGCTTGTGCACCCTGGGGCCAAAAGGCTGAAGGGGGATGGCAGCCTCTGGATCTTGAGCCTGCGGTGATTGGCGACGGGCATTTATCCGCCAAATGGGCGTTTCACCTCTCCAATACATAGGCCGACCCAGCGGACTTGAAACCGTTTGCAGTAGGCTCAGCTGAGGTTTGAAAGTGAGATAAGCATAAAATGGTTGGTGAGCTCTGGACGGGAGCGGGGCAACACATGTTCGACCGGTCAACTTCCTCCCATCCTTTTTACAAACATGCAGGAACCGTGGCTCAGGTGCTTCGTGGTTGTTAGCATGCAGGAGACCAGGATGCTATTGACGTCAGTGTCTATGATAGTATTTGGATTTGTTGATGAGCCACCCGGGTCAAACCATACGTCAGTTGGGAGAGAAATAGACCTGGGAGGACCTCGGATTGTGCCCTCGATCCCCCTCGGTTGATGGGATGTGTGATGAATTGGGTATTTCTGTTACTTGCTCGAAACGCCTCCCTTTCGCCTGGACCGAATGCAAACTCCCAAAACGAGCTGTCTACTACCAGTTCAACCATAAGAAAACGTTAATCATCCAGCTCCTAATGGGATTTGATGTTTGCTCTGGCCAACCACAGCGCCACGCTTTCCTTGGCTACTTCGCTACCCCACACACTGTCAGCTCCTCCACGGCGCCACTCCTCACCAGATGCATCTTCACCACCACCACGGGTAGCCTCGCCGAGCAGAACCTCCAGGTCCCGCTTCTGACTCGACAACCAGCGCTTGAAGAAAGTCACTGGATCCTTGGACATGCTGGTAAAGAAGGCATGTTTCGCTTTTGATTGCCCAACGGCTCCCATGAGCAAGACCAGTTGCTCGTCAATCTTCTGGATTTCTTGGAGTGTCTGTATGCTGTCTGGACGACGCAATATGTCTTGGAACAATGGCTGCATCGGGTCCTCGAGAGCCACCTGGACATCGTAAATGGTAGGTTCCGAGGGTTGCTTGCCAGACTCGGGAGGGGGTGCAATGTAGTCCTTGTTGACGCGTATGGTGTATTGCAACTGAATGGGCGGGAGAGTGGCAAGGTGTGGCTTGATAAGTGTTGGCAAGTTGGGGAAGTAGAAGGAGTCTTGCCCGCCAAACAAGGCCTTGAGCTTGGTATCGCAGGCGAACTTGCGCTCGTCATCGTCTTGCTGCAGATTTTGGGACCGTGCGTATTCCCAAATGCCCATGAGGACACCAGCGCGATCTTCCTCATCTGTATCGAGCAGCTCAGCGAGGGGCTTGCTCAGCCGGAACACTTCGGGATTCTGGTATCGCTGCAGATTGATCGTGATGTTAATGTTCTCGTCGCCCTTGCGCTCGAATTCCAGCTCGCTGAAGTTGCTTTCCTTGGCGGTAGGATTCTCAGGGCGTTTCCATTCGATTTGTGTAAAATTATCTGGCTGCAGGCTTTTGGCACGGTCGAAGTCGATGGTGATGGAGGTGAAGTACTGCGAGAACATTTTGGGCTTTGCTGCGGGTTTCGGTTTCGCGGGTCCGTCTTCGTCCCTGGAGAGCCATGTTAGTAGCAGCTCGGTGGATAGACAGGGGAGCTGGAGTGAACGTACATGGCATCTGCATCCTTGTTCTCTCTGCCTTCGTCTTCATCCTCGTCATCTTCCTCCTCAAGCCCCTTGTCGTGCTGCTCGTCAAGCAGGCGACCCTGAATCTTGACGCGATACGTAGCATTGGTCTCGCTCTCGAAATCAAAAGCATCCGCATCGATACCGCGGCTCTGCCAGGGCTGGTCCTCGGCCGTGTTGGAGATCCAGATGCGCATGGTGCCGTAGCGCGAGGCACGCGAGTGATGCTTCGAGTCCATGATATCGAGCTTCTTGCGCATCATCGTGGCATCCAGCGTGCGCTCCACGTCACGCAGCTGCTTGTAGCGGGCCACGCCGTCGCCAATGCACACGTCCTCGACGCCCTCGGGCATGTTCTTGTCCGTCGGGTTCTTCGCAATGCGGCGCATCTTCTCGCGACGGTCGGCCTCGGCGCGCTGTTGGGCCTGCATGCTGGCGCTGCTGGCGTACTGCTGGGCAGCTGGGTGCTGGGCGTGGACAATGGGGCCTGGTTTGCGGAAAAAGTGGTCCAGGTCAGTTCTGCTGATCATGCTGCCGTGGAAGCTGCGCGCACGCAGAGAGCAATTCCAGCCAGCTGCGGCCAACGGCAGGCGGCGCAATGGGGAGGAAAGTACGTACCAGGACCTCGCCGGGCGGGTGTGGCAGCGACATTGTGCGGCGGAGGATTAATGTATCCCCGATAGTTCGGCTGCATTTTGTTTTGGGGCAGCAGCGCGACGGCACGGGCGGGCAGCGGCGGGGCGGAGGACGACGTTCGCGGTTGAGGGGGCGTGGGTGTGGGCGCAGATGGAACGAGATGGGTAGCGATGGTTTCGGAGGGGATGGGATGGGATGGAGTGTGAGGGGTGGGATGTGATGGCAATGGAGGTGTTGGGCGTGGGGAGAAGAGTGAAAGGTGGCCGGGGAGTTGGACGGGGCCTCTTTTTGCGACGACGCGTCGAGGTAGTAAGTAGTAAGGTACCTAGGTCCACCACCGTCCTACCACCTCATGGGCTGGCATGGGGGGTGGAACTCCCCGCCAACCGCAGGCCGCCACCATCTGGGAAGTGGAGGGTTCGCCCAGCCCAGCCAATGCAACAAGCCAACTGTGGACAATATGGTAAGTCGTCTGTATTTACAAAGTAGGTACCAGGCACACTTTCTTCACGGTGCATCCATCCTCGCTCGCAGCTCGCATGCGCAAGGAAGAGTGATGCGGACGCGTTTCTTGCTGATCACAGGCAAGCGAGCTGCGCGTCATTCACTGTTGGCACGCCAATCCCTCTAGAGTACGGTACGACGCGCTTCCGTCTCATCGACATACGTCCAAGGACCGGTACTACAAGTACTACCTACCAGCACGCGCCTGACAACGTCATTATGCCAAGAGCCCCCTCCATCTAGTATGGGTTGACATGTACTCTATCTGGTACTGTGGCTGTCACCATCTTCTCTCTCTAAGCCGGTCACTCTTCGATAATCAATCACAATCTCTATGGCGTACAAGAACCATGCCCAAAGGACAACATGAGCACGGCCGACTTGGAGACACGCTAGACACCATTGCAGGCGTGCGCATACCCAACAAACCATCATCCTCGCTATGGGACATTGCCATCCAGGACGGACGGATAGCTTCGATTGATGCCCACGCTTCCAAAGGCACCAATATCGCCTCTAGTGCCCGCACGTTGGACGGAGCGAATCGCCTCATTGCCCCCTCGCTCTGCCACTCCCACATCCATCTTGACAAGTGCTTTCTTCTGCAAGACGCAAAGTTTAGTCATCTCCAGATCGAAAGCGGCGATTTCAAAGAAGCCATGGAACTGACTGGGGAAGCCAAGTCCCATTTTGAAGAACAAGATCTGCTTCGAAGAGGTCGGCAGCTCATCCAAGAGAGTATTCAACACGGCGTTACAGCCATGCGAGCGTTTGTTGAGGTAGATGGAATAGTCGGGGAAAAATGTCTGCATGCAGGGCTGAAGCTGAAGAAAGAGTTCAAAGATCAATGCCAAGTGCAGTTATGCGCATTTGCCCAACTGCCACTGTTCTCTGGCGATGATCGTGGTGCAGCCGTTCGTAAGCTGATGAGCAGAGCAGCATCGTATAGCGCAGTCGAGGCATTAGGCAGCACTCCCTACGTGGAGGACAATCATAGTCTTTCCAAAGACAATGTCCAGTGGGTCACCCAGCTGGCACTGAGCCACAACAAGCATTTAGATCTCCATCTTGACTACTTTATCGAAGAAGGTAAACAGCCTCTGGTGTGGGATGCCCTAACACTCATAAGAGAGCAGCATTGGCTGGAGCGTACAGGCAAGACGATATCCTTCGGACATTGTACTCGTCTGTCCAGATTCCAAGAGGACGACTGGAAGAAGTTACGGTTAACGATTGGCGAGCTTCCCGTCACATTTGTAGGCCTGCCTACCTCGGACTTGTTCATCATGAAGACGCCCGACGATGCGCGTGCAACTTTGCCCGTCACTGCCCTCATCAACGAGTTCGAGTTGAACGCTACTATTGCGCTCAACAACGTCGGGAATGCATTCACGCCTACTGCGAGCTGTGACCCATTGAGCATTGCACAGCTTGGGGTTGTGCTATATCATGCGGGCACAAAGAAGGACACTGAGCTACTCTACGTATGTATCAGATATCACTCTTGCAGTTCATGGCTAATCTTCATTGTGCAGGAAACCGTCTCCTCCCGTGCTAAAGCTGCCATTGGCGTGGAGGGGACGTCGCTAAGTCTCGAGGTCGGAGAACCGGCTGATTTTGTGCTGTTCGATAGAATGGATGTTGGCTGGAGATGCAGGAAAAGCGTCTCAGAGGTGGTGTACGATGCTGGCCAAAGCCGTCAAACGATTTATCGAGGCCGAGTCACTGCACACGATTCAAGGTAGAAATTTTGTAGTGTCAACCGGCCCATTCAATAGCGATGTACGGTCCAACGCAATGGTATGAGTTGGGATCCAATATGTTCGCGATTTCCCACCCAACTAGGAGCCATCACCGCTGTTGCCGTTTACGTGCATCAACCACCCCGCCCGTGCCCACCACCTGCATGCTCGTGATAGGCAGGACAAACAAACAGCCAGGGCCACCTTATATGTGCCATTCCGTCCGGCATCATAGTGGGAGCCGCATCTCGATTCCGCAGACTGACCGCCGCGTGTGCTAGGCTACACAACAACACGTGCCATCACTTCACCTCACCTCACCTCACCTCACCGCAAGCTAGACCAGCTAGTGGATATATATTGGTAGACCGAGACTTGTACTCACCTCACAACTGGCGCCGAGGATCTCGAGAATCTGCAAGCTTCACCACACTGCACTTCGACAACGCTACACAGACTGCGACAGGTGTGATACATCATGGACCAAGCCGAACCACAGTGAGCTTCTTCCTCCGCGCTAGGTTTCTGAATCAAACGATGACATTATAGACTATTACACGGCCTATTCAGCGCGACACATCCGAGAATCACCCAGTGCCAAGCTCCACCAACCATGGCAGGTGAGAGAGCCTACGCAGCTGGCAGCATCGACCAAGTCGTGCGCGAATTCCTTGAGAATACAAAAGTGGGTTACACCTGAATCAGACTGCTCAAGTTCTCAAACTGATATTCCATCACGATGGCTAACTGATCATAGCTCCGCTTTGGCGAGTCGTCCAGCCAGGTGAACACAATCAACACAGCCCTTAGTGACTTCTGGAGCCTGAAATTATCCAAGAAAGACGCAATATCAGTCATCATCCTGGCATTGGGGGAACAAGATGATCTGAGACGGGATTTGATGGATGTGTTGTATCACAAAGATGCACGATGGGGTGTCGGGGACTTCGATTTTGGACAGACCCCAAGCCAAGCCATTCCACAGTTCCTTCAGCCCATACATCAGCCTCAATTGCGTTTACCTCCAATCAGCCCTTCATGGAGCATGGATTATCTGTCCACACAGACTGTCAATCCGGCAACATTGAACGATTACTGCGCACCACACAGGTTTGGACAACAACATCGTCTCGATTCCCATCATACACAGTATGTCAAGCATCCATGGCCACCATACTCTCAGTCTCCTTCGTCACCAATGTCACAGGATTCCATCTATTCTCCATTCTCCAATCACCTGTCGCTACCCGCTCCAGATCTTGTGAGCAGGCCTAGACCTCACGAGCGTCTATTCGCTGAACCTATCGATCAGGTTTCTCGGCATAACGTCAGTACCGCCACTGGACCAACCGACATGCCGCATCACAACGGTTCATACTCTACACCTGATAACGGTAAGTACAACCAATTGAAACGCTGTCATTCAATGACCCAAAATTCCATCTTATCCTTCGCTTTTTGTCGATCTCATGCCAAGTTTTCTTTTCTTTGAGCGAAGTCCTGCTAACACATCAAAAGAGTCCACTACAGAGTTTCACGATCCGCATATTGAATTCGGCTATAAATTCGAAATGATGGACGATACAGCTTCTGTTAGTCAATTTTGTCAGTTGATACAGCCTGTTCATGAAAGCAGGCCATTGCGCGCTCTCGCTCCAAAGTTCGCGCCTGGTAGTCCCACCCTCCTCGAGACCTCAGATGCGATGTCTACCTACCCAGAAGTCGTACCCATGCCACTACCGTCAAAGAATTGCGGTCATATAGCATCAATGATGAATACGAGTGTAGACGGATATCAGTCCTATAGCAGAGCGAGTCTACCTGAAGTTAGAAACTCTCCCGGCGAAACCAAAGAGCAACCAAGGAAAAAGATTGACACCAAAGTATCAAGAGAACGTGCAGAAGAGTCATGTCGATTCGTACACAGCCTTTGTGGGAAAGCCTTTTCAAGCAGACATGGGGTCAAGAAGCATCACTGGGGCGCTAAGAATGGCGATATACATACAACTACCGGCTGCTGGGTCAAACATAAGAAGCCGAACGTAACTTGGGATGCGCATCCTAGCTGTAGAGCGCAGCCAGCAGTGTCAAATTACCCCAGAAAAGCTGGGCCCATGGCAGACAAGCAAGAATCGGAGCACACGACTGTTCCAGTTCTTGCGGGACCTGCCATTCATGATGGTATCCCTGGCTTTCCTACGCTTGAAGGCCTTCCGCAGACCGTTGCCGAAGCTGTTACTCCAAACATGGCGACTCAGTCCATATCGGAGGATATCGGCTATTTGCTCAACCAGAATCGCCCTCAAGTTGACTTCAGGACTTGTATTACAGGTGCCACCGCCACGTCGAATATAGGTATGCCAACACTGGAAGGTTACCAGCACGGCCATCTAGGATCGTGTCTAGATGCGCACGACGCCCCTGCACCGCGCCGTGGCCATGATACTTCTCTCTGGCTGAATGGCGTCAACGAGTACCACCAAGACCAAATGCTGGATGATGAGCAGGCTGATGTCGATGCGATGGCCATGAGTTACCCCTCCTCATTGTCTCCATTCAACGCGTCCCCACGAGATGTGACTGGTGGTAGCCAAAGAGCCTCATTTCCGCCGGACTCATCTTAGGGGATCAAAAGCGGTACCGCAGCACAGTATATGTGTGCACTGGCCATTTGCTCCTAGCCGTCAAATGTACATAGTATAGGTAAATTATGGGCTCGGCAGATTGTAGGATGCATGTGTGTGAGAAGGCCGATTAGCTCCTTGTTACAGGCGACTTTTCATGTAGCAAGGTCTGTTGTGATGGCTCGTGCAGGTACAACACTTAAAAAGATAGGCTTGCCTGTCATGAGGGTCTGAGGGATCTTAATGGCGATGAATGGATGCCGTTGACCTTTCTGCCTACTGTCCAGCACCGTGACGTGATTGTTGTGCTTGGGGATCAAAGGCTGTTGAAGCCAAGGATGTTGAGTCGAACCATATGGAGGGCCTCTTTTCGTAGCACCAGGGCACCAAGCTTTAAGACGGACATTGCAAGGGATGGAGCAGTAACGTTAGTTCGGAAATAAGACTAGATGTAGTAGACTATCCCCGTGGCTCTCCGGGGTACACGCGGGGCGTGGACAAGCTTCCGGCCCATGGCTAACGCCAAGCTCGTTTAAGATTAGCCCCAGTAGTTCCCCAGCCGCTCTCCACACAAGGGCTGACTGTGACCACTCC
Organism: Plenodomus lingam; assembly: GCF_022343315.1. Taxonomy (NCBI): domain Eukaryota; kingdom Fungi; phylum Ascomycota; class Dothideomycetes; order Pleosporales; family Leptosphaeriaceae; genus Plenodomus; species Plenodomus lingam. The sequence goes on along the minus strand of NW_027093971.1, from coordinate 570,958 downwards.
ACTGACATTTAGCCATTACCCCAGACCTCGCCACTGCCTTCTCGCTGTCTGTTGGCGGCACGGCGAAATTTCCGCGAATATCGCTGGTACACCGACTGCGGTGTTTTCGACGGTATTTGCACAAGCCTTTGCCATGTACATACAGGACTATGTCAATTCGCAAGGTACTCCGCTAGCTCATGCTCCATAGCGTGTCCCGGAAACCGGGCTGCCCTGTAGATAACAGACCGACACGGGCAAACGAGCGAGAAAAGTCGTGATCACGAGTCTCTCCGTGTGGTACATGCGTGCAATCACCGCTCCCGTGCTCAACCGTATAAAGCTTCTTACCACCACCTCACATGCGCCGTCATCCACTTTGCATTATCCCAAGATCCGTTGTTCAATGGTACCGTGATTGACGAGTGCATCATGTGGTTCTCATCCTCTCTCTTCCTGCTGGCCGCGACCGTGTCGGCACAGTACAGCGCGCCGCCAGCCAACCACTCAAGTTCGCTGGGACCCGATGAGAACGGCAAATATGAAATCTCGGCCGAGGGCATTCGTGGACTCTTCATTCCGTACGGCGCATCCATCTCCAACCTATTCGTCAAGGGCAGAGATGGAAAGGAGCGAGACATTGTCCTTGGCTTCGACACGGCCGCAGACTATGAGGGTGAAGTGCATCCCCACTTTGGAGGTGTGCCCGGACGTTACGCGAATCGCATCAAGAACAGCAGCTTCGTCATCGATGGCACCGAATACCAGGTCTTGCCCAATGAGAACAACAACAACAACACGCTACATGGCGGTCCAGATGGATGGGACTACCGCAACTTCACCGTTGTCGCGCATACCGAGGATTCAATAACCTTCTCTATTGTCGATCCTGATGGCAAGGAAGGCTTCCCTGGTGAAGTTGTGAGCTATGTTACTTACTCAATGGCACCAAACACCTGGAACATCAAAATCTCGGCGCTTGCAACCACAAAGAAGACCCCAATCATGTTGACAAACCATGTGAGTACGTCGTATAATCTAATATCAGAGCTGAAGCGCTAATCGAATAGGCCTACTGGAATTTGGATGGCTTCGCCAATCCTGAGGATGCTACGGCCCTAAATCATACTTTTTACCTGCCTTACTCTGGCCAGCGTGTCGGTGTCGATGGAATCCTGATCCCAGATGGTACCATCCTGCCAAACGAAAAGTATTCAGTCAACGATTTCTGGTCCGCACCCAAGAAAATCGGCGCCAACATGACTGCACCCGAGCTATACGGCAACTGCGGTACCAACTGCACTGGCTACGATAACTGCTACATTGTCAACCGCGATCAAAATGGTCCCTATGACTGGCGCACTTCTGGACCCGTTGCTTCCCTTTCCAGCGAGTGGTCAGGTATCAAATTGGACATCTGGACCGATCAGCAGGCTTTCCAGATGTACTCGTGTCCCGGTCAAGATGGTCAGAACCCCTTCCTTTTTTGAAGTGTTTTCAAAGTGGCTAATACATACCTTAGGAACCATCCCGCTCAAGTCCACCCAAGGCCTCGAGGGCCGCTCCGCCGTCGTACCAAAGAACGGCTGCGTCGTCATGGAAGTCCAGGACTGGATCGATGCAATCAACCAGCCCGAATGGCAGCGTGAGAAGAAGCAGATTTTTGGACCCGGCGGCCCGTCGTTTAGCTTGGAAGCTTCCTATGTCTTCTCGACGATGTCGTAGATGTGCAAAGAAAATTCTTTTTTGGTAATCTAGGGAGGCGGCTTGTCATGCGACTACGTAATCTTTCATGTCATTTGCCAATGTTAATGGCTCTGAGGCAGTTATCCTGGAAGAGGCAGGGGTTCGAGGGAATAAATGTAATGTTTGGATACTTATTTCAGCCTGTTTTGTGCACGAAACACTTTTGCAAGTCTGATACTCTTACTAACTCAACGTGGTTTTTCTTTCACCTCTTCGCAATCTCGAGGTCGTTCGAAGCCCTTGGTGTACATACTGTACTCATCTTAGGGTCACACTGAAGCACCCTGGATAAATCTCATCTTTGACAGTTTATCCCGACTCGAATGAAATTAATGAAAATATGAGAGGCCAGGGTCTGACTAAGGAGTTGGCTGCGAAGAGGGCAATTAGTTTTCTAGCCGGCCTGTTCCAAGACGCAAATTCTGGCAAATGAATTCAAAAACTCTATTGATACATTCTAGAGGGATAGGCGCGTGCAGCGAGGTCTTTTATCTTGCTATCAAGATAGATCGATCATGAATGCCTCAGTCAGTGTTACAAGGTGATAATTCCTACACTTACAGCTACCATATCATTTCCTTTACAGTTCACTTAATATTTCAGCTTACCACTCCACTTTCGCACCCCATTCAGAGTCGTCCCTATGCAGACAATGCCCGCACAGTCATGCACATAGATACATGTCAGCACAGCCATAATCGCGTCACCACCCCCGCATCCGCCTTAGCGTCTACCATCCTTCCTGCTAATCCCCGCAGACGTCACTCTGCAGCATCCCTTCCCTCGATCCCCAATCCCCCACCGTTTGACCAACTATTTATTTCCTGCAAATTAAATTTTTTTTATCAATCATCAGGAGGCCTGATGGTCTAGTCGCATGATTCCTGCTTTGGGTGTCAGTTTGTTTTCCCTTGTTGGAATCAGCTGCAAAACTACTCTGCAGGAGGTCCCGGGTGTAAGCTTTTCACCCTGAGGATTTAATTCTGACCCTGCAATGGTATACTAATTTCCATGCAGTCAATTCCCGGTCAGGCCCATTATCTTTTTTTTTGTGGGGGGTGGGTTTATTGAGGGAAGGGGCGCTTTGTGTGTGTCGCTAGGTGTTCGCTTGCGATTGGCTGCGGGCGGAAGTGTAAGAAGGCTTGGGTGTAAGCACATGTTTACGTATACGGGTAGTCTTCAGTTAGGTTCGATTTTGCTTTTTCTGCTAGCCTTGAGGATGGAGAGAATCTAGAATCTGGCACACGCAAGCTATAAACGCTCTTGTAATCTTGTCAAGCAGCTCACGGCTGAACAGGACGGCGAACTCATGCGTTGGTTGAACTATATACTTACCACTCAGAGACCAGCCCGCGAGGTGTCTCTGTGGCTCACAGGGGGAATAAGTTTGAGATCAGCAAACTCCTCGAGCACTTCCCTAATTGCATCATTCGAGTCCACGAATCCATGCCATCCCATTTTTCTAGCCTTGTTCATGGTCAGGTCCAAATTCAAACCTATCAGACTCCCATCGGTGAACCCGAAGATGCGTTCTATATCCATATCCTGCAGCTTACCTCCCGTAAGGCTGTGCTTTTCTGTAAGCTCTTCCCACGCCTTCTGCACTTCACCTTGCTTTGCCCAGTCCGCGAGCCGAAATCGCACACGGTAGGTTGCCGGCGGTCCCCATCCGCGCGGCGGTGGGTCATACTTGCTCGTTATCTTGGTATACTCGTGCTCGTTCAGGCTGGGCCGTCCGTATGGCATGCCATACCAGGTCGCGTATTTGGGCCAAAAGTTGCCCCATGTAAATGTTGTGCCATCCATGGTATTAAACTTTTCATTCTTGGCGGAATCGTTCAAGACTGCCCACTCCTCCAGGTAAGCATTCATTCTGCTACTGCTCATGCAGCAGTTCAGCTCCCAAGCTTGCAAATCACAGGGGAACTCCAGTTTCTTGCCCAGATGCTTTTGAACGCTGGCGTAGATGCCGAGCGGGAATACGAGGTTCATGGCGGCGTCTGGGACGGCACCGAGGATGCTTGCAGGCATGCAAATGTTCCAGTCGATACTGTGGGTTTTGCAGAAAGACCAGAGGAGGTCTTCCTGTGGGTAATAGAAATTGGGCTCGAGAGTCACGCGGGGTGCTGTTTCTTCCTGGGGCGTGGCAGCGGGCCCAAGATGTACGCCGTAGTTTTTCGCTCCAGTCTGAAGCATAATACGCTTGGGATAGATAGATGCAAATGAGAGTGCTAAGAGGAAATTCTGCAGCAATGCCACTATTTAACATCAATATAACCTCGCGGAATCATTGGGCCTACAACTTCAAGACTTACCATTAACCCTACACATTTCCTCCGCATCACTCCACAAGCCACCACCTTCCTTGGGCTTTACTTGCACATAGCTGTAGAAGAAGACGTAATCTGCAGTGACTTCCTTCTCCTTGAGAGCTTTGGCAATGTCTTCAGGGTGGTCTAAGAAGTCTAAAGCAATGTGTTCGGCATTCTTAGGAAGACCATTGGGGATAGCTGGTGGGCGCCTCGACAAGCAGTATATCTTTGTCCATCTCTCTGGACTCTGCGCCAGTACGCGCAACATATAATTGCCTGAGATGCCATTTGCGCCTGTAATAATTGCTGTGAGGCCTTTGGCTGAAGAAGGGTACACGGGGAGACCGTGGTAGATGCCTTTGGTCTGGACAGTCTGCTGGCTTGGCATGTTCAACCTGTTGGTGTGTCGTAAGAGGGGCCTCGATCAATAGCGAATGCAGAGTAATAGAATGAACTGAAAAAGTCCAAGACCAAAGGTGGTGAATTAGTGTTTTCTGCTTTAAGTAGTTGGCGACCTCGGTTCATGACGTAGAGCGGGGAATGATATGCATGGTTGTGACGAAGGGATTTGCAATACAATGGAAGTAAACATCAGCATGTCTGTCAGTCGTCCTGTTTCAACCTTAATGAAGGCGTTTGCGAAGTAATCAACTCTACTCCAATGGATTTTTGAGCCTCTGCCCTGTGTGTTGGAAAAGTGCCGAGGCCGCACCCGCGAACTGGAGTATCGCGTGATCACGTGGATGCCTAATGGTTGTATCTTGATGCGATGCGCGCCTGTTTGCCATCTAGAACAGCTCACCTAGTATTCGTCGTCAATGTGTGTGAGATCGAGAGTACATTAATGCGTGACTGTCTTATAGCATTCCAAAAAGGGAGAATAATTGAGCACGACCTACACTGAATATCAATCGCTAAAACCCTCAAACTCATCCGCTGCCTCTTTGGCCTCCTGCTCCTTAACCTTCTGCCTGACTTCATCAACCATGGCCTTCAACCTCTCTTCCTCCTTACGCTCTGCATCCGTCAACTTGGCCACACGATCGTGTTCCCGTTTCGCAGCCTTCTTCTCCCTCCTCAATTCCTTCGTGGCTCGCGCGTCTTTCTGCTGTGTCCACGCCGACTCCTTCTTGTTTTCTGTAACATAACGCTTCTTGCCTTCTGCCTTGTTTGCTTCGTACTCCTTCTGTTCAACGAGTCGCTGCTGCTCACGCGCTTTGTCTTTATACGCGTACGTGGCGAAATCCACCTCAACGCCGAGACTACGATCTCCGTCCCATTTTTTGAGCTCAGGCATACTGGGTAGTTTGAGCAGACCCCATGCATTTCCCAATTCTGTCCAGTCAAGATCCGGGACGCGAAAGATGGAGCTTGCAGTGTGCTTGCTATATGCGCGAAGCCAGGATACGAAACCTCGTTGTGCTTTGTCGAAGAGTGCTCTGTCGGTTTTGACTACTTTGCGGATCTTCTTGCTTACTGCTTCGGCGTCTTCTGGTGCGATGTCGAGGTGAGGGGAGGTAAGGGGCGAGACAGGGGTTTGACGGACGCGGAGGAACTCGATATAATCTTCTTCTCGACCGGGGGCTAGAAAAGTTATGGCTAATCCTTTGCGTCCGGCTCGACCAGCACGACCGCATCGGTGAATGAAAGTTTTTGGATCGCTTGGAGGGTCGAATTGGAGAACTAAGTCAACTGCCGGAATATCAAGTCCTCTTGCAGCGACATCGGTGGTAAGGAGAATGGAAGGTGTTACGCTTTCGACAAACTTGATAAAATTTCTGCGGCGTACTTTGTCAGGGTGCTTTCCATGTAGTGGTACGATAGTGTAACCCTTGAATATCTCCGGTAGAACGTGTTGAAAATAGTCGACCGAATAGCATGTGGCCAAATACAAGATCGATTTTTGAGGTTGCGGTTGTAATGAAGAGAGGATCTGCTTGATCGCCGGTAGCTTGTGTGATGGTGGCAGTATGCAGTAAGACATCTGCAGACTGGCCGGAGTCCTCTTGTCTTCTATAGCGCCGTCCTGACCAGTCGACCGTGCTTTGACCTTGACGGCAATACGAACTGGATTTCGGAGACCTACACGGATCAGCTGGTCGACAGCCTCACTGACACTGGCACTGAATAGTCCAGTGCGTCGCTGCTTTGGTAGCCGAGATAATATCCTCTGTAAGTCATCCTTGAAGCCGAGATCTAGTAATCGATCTGCCTCATCCAGCACCAAAGCATCAAAGGAAGTCTGTGAGCAGTGCACGTGTGGTGATGATAATAGCTCCAATAAACGCCCAGGCGTGCCAATGAGTACATTCGTTTGCGATTTGAGAAATCTGCTGAGATCTTGTGCAGGCGTGACCGATCCGCCGAGTAGAAGCTGTGGTACAACCTTGACCGTCCCTGGAGGAAATAATGGCTTGGGTGGTGCATCTGCATCCTCCATGTCTGTGTCCTCATCCTCGGGTTCAAGCATGGCTGCAGATGGTGCATGGAATTTGAGTAATGAGCAGAGAACAGTGTGAATTTGTGTTGCTAACTCTCTCGTTGGTGAGATGATGATGGCGCCCACGTGATGCTTTTTGATGGGCGCATCGGATCTTAACAAGCGCTCTACAATGGGTATGAGAAATCTGAATGCGTTTAGTATGCAGCCAGGACAAGAATGGCTGCTGATACTCACGACAAAGTCTTCCCACTTCCTGTGACAGCCTCGACGACCACATCAGAATTCTTCATGAACATGGGGATGGCTGCATGTTGAACTGGCGTCGTCTTCACAAAGCCCATTGCATCCACAGCCTCGATGATCCACTCCGAAAGCGCAGGTGTCAAGGCACTAAAAGATCGGTCTTGTTTCGTTTGGGGTGCCATTTTGAATTGTTTCGATGCGTCTTTCGATCGCGATGTTGGGATTCGTACCCGACGAAGAGTTGGGTGGACTTTTGCTCTCCTCAGAAAAAAAAAGTGGATGCGCACCGCCACAACTGCTTGATGAGCGCCACACATGTCCCTCCTGCCTCCGTCATCATCCGCAGTACCACCGGCGGGGGACACGCAATAGCCACTCATGTTTAAACATCTTGCACTTGGTACGTATACGTGATATCTCCTAATAAACATGAAGCTGCATGACCAGGTGAACTTTCACATGCAAAGAGAAGTCAACCCGATCTCCTCATACCGGTAGCCAAGACATCACTGCAACTGTGGCAGCCACACGGACGATCGGCATCACCAGGCGATTTTTCAGCCTTCTGCGGCCAAATTTGCAGTTCAGGCATCAGAAGCGCAAATACGTCACCCATACCTACGCATCTTTCCGTGACCTGTAATCTGGCCTTGGTCGCCTGCATGCACCGTGGCAGCTTTTCCCCCTCCAGACGATGTGTGGTGTACGGACGAAATCACGGCTTCAGACCTGTGTTTAGCTACAGCGGCTGAGATCAATGTCGAAGCCACCTCGGACGCCGTCTTCTCACCCGATGCGCTTTCTCAGCCTCGCCTCTCCGTCTACTCGTGCAAGTCGCATACTTCAGATGAGGAATCGCTCCTGGTAAACATCGCTAGATACATTACCAAGGCTCGCTCTACGCTTTCCGGCGTCATCCGCGCACCTCCGCTTCCCTACTTTCCCACCTGCTGGCACGACGCAATGGAGACTTCTCGCCAATACCAGATTCCCAATACGCCACGCGTTATATCGCCTTCGCCGACTCCCTCGGAAGCTGGTAGCAATAAAGATGGCTACTTTGGGCCAACGACGCGCTCAACTTCGCGCAAACAACAAGTGCGGGTCACGTCACCACCGGCCATAGACGAGGATTCGTCGAGCTCAGATCTAGAGAAGAGAGCGCGAACTAGAAGTCGAGATGCTATGCTGGAAGGCAGCGTAGGGAATAGAAGGATGAGCGGCTTGACAAGTCGGCGACAAGTGAATGCGAGCGCAAAGAAGGAGCTGATGGTGCCTATCAACGGAGCCACAAATGGACGCCTATCACCAGCTGCAGCTAACAAGAACTACTGGAGAGAAATGAGCAGGAGCCCAAGTCCACTGGGACTGATTCCTATCCATCAAAAGTGGCGGTCGTTCGTGAGTGTATTCGCTGTTGGTGAAGGAATTGCGCGCTGACGTGTGACAGATTCACCGGCATGAAATCCCACGCAAAATCCTCCACGTTTCGATCGGCTTCCTCACCATCTGGCTCTACTGCAATGGCACACAGACTTCCCAAATCCACAATGTCCTGCTTACACTACTCATTCCCATCGCTCTCACAGATGTCATCCGACATCGCTACTGGCAGGTCAATCGTCTCTACATCCGCTGTCTAGGCGCGCTGATGCGTGAGTCTGAGGTGGATGGTTACAACGGCGTCATTTCTTATCTCCTGGGAGCCTGGATCGTCATGCGCTTCTGCCCCAAAGATCTCGCCGTCATGAGCATTCTCTTGCTCAGCTGGTGCGACACAGCAGCCTCCACGTTTGGTCGTCTATGGGGCCATCTCACCCCCAAGGTACGCAAAGGCAAGAGTCTCGCGGGATCCATTGCCGCTTGTGTGACAGGTGTCATGACGGCTGTCGTGTGGTGGGGCTGGCTGGGTCCTCTGTACTCGCAGTACAATAGTGGCGAGAATGCGTTTGCTTTTCAGGGTGCCCTCGTCCTTCCTCAGCCCGTCCGAGAGGGTCTAGGGTGGTCGCTGACTGAGTCGACCATTTCTGGCTACTTGGCATTGGGAACCATGTCGTTGGCGGCAGGCATCATCGCCAGCGTCAGCGAGGCGCTTGATGTTTTTGGCTGGGATGACAATCTGACGATCCCGGTCCTGTGTGGCGCCGGCATGTGGGGCTTTTTGAAGATGTTCGGATGATGGGGCTTTCTGTATCTGCTCCGTTTGTATAGCACTGTTCTCTTTTGGCAGCAATTTCCTTGACGACATGGATGATACCCTAGAAACCGGGGCTTTCTCGAATGACAGGTGGATATGACGGCGTTCTGAAACGAGCTGAATAATGTACATTAATGATTCTGAATACAACAAGGGGAAAACGAGCATCTATTCGATTCCATCTGCATTGGGCATCTAAGATGAGGGGATAGCAAAGCGTCTGTACCGTTGGTACCACGAGGCGCTGTCGGGCGTATCGAAGTTTCAAGCCGAGGTCCAAGCACTTGCTGTCGGAGTACGACGGTGGGTTTATCGAATGCCAGATTGGAGCGCGGTGCCGCGAGTATGCTCCATGCCGGACGAGCAGGCACATCATCTTCGGAGTGTTTTCTGGCATGCATGCAACACCAGATGAGGAAAGATGATCTGCCCTATGGAGGCCCCATCCCCATGTAGAGTATCCTACCCTACTATGGACGGGGAGGCCCTATCCCATGTATGGACGCCCCCTCACCCTCCTCTCGAGACCCTGAATGGAAGAGACCCTGATGGACGGGTCTCGGCTTGGCATATGCGGGCCGTCAAAAGCAGCTTCCGGATGACCTTGGATATGCTTTGACGTGCTTTGCTTCTTCCTCTTCCTTCACCGTTTCGATTGATACTGATACTGCAACGTCAAACGCTTTGGGCCGTGAATGCATTGTCTGCTGCTGCCTTGACCTTTTTTCTTCCTCTTACCTTATCTCCCGAGGCAGGCGGATTTGCATATCGTACACCTGGCTCTACCGGTAGCTGCTCTACTACATAGAGATCCATTACCCGCCTTTTACCCGTACCGGTACAGTGAAATCTCAATCGGCGGCCTACCTAGATACCTGATACTAGTCACCGGCGGTAGACATCAACGTCGACGTTAGGTATACCAGCATTGCCCCACCACCCCGCCATTGCAAGTGCACACAAGCTTCATCACGTCAACGGTCAACGGTCAACCGCGGAACCGGCCAGATAGGTAATCGGAATACCACGGCCTTGCAAATTCCATCACCCGTCTTGCAAGCATCCGCATCCCAGCCTATACTGCACCTCGATAATCATACACACGACCAAAGTGCGCCGCCACCTTGGCCAGCTTCCCCGCAGCCCAATCGCCCCTTCACCACTCTTCACTCTTCTAGCCGAGTGCACGCGACTCCTCAATCAAAAACGCCATCAGCATATTTCTAACAAAACCTCGGCGGCATGGCGTCTTCATCCGCCGCCGCAGGGCTGTTGGCGCGCCAGCTCAAGCAGATGCAGAATGACAAGAGCATATCAGGAATCAGTTGTGGGCTAGTGGACAACAATGTGTTTGAGTGGGAGGTCATGCTCATGATTGACGACGACACTAAGTTTTATGGAGGTAGCATCCCACCCGTCTTCTGCTTTGCACATGAGCTCCCCCCTGACATGTCGAATAGGAGGCTTCTTTCGCGCACGACTCACCTTCCCTGAGCAATACCCTCTCTTACCGCCTAAGATGCGCTTCGAAACACCCATCTTTCATCCAAACAGTACACCATCCTGCTTCTCCCCCGTTTCGGATCATACTGACAACAGGCACCAGTCTACCAGAACGGTGACGTCTGCATATCGATCCTACACCCACCCGAAGAGGATAAATACGGCTATGAATCCGCCGCTGAGCGCTGGTCACCAGTCCAAACACCTGAGACCATTCTCTTGAGCGTCATCTCTATGCTCTCGAGCCCAAATGACGAGAGTCCGGCGAATGTGGAGGCAGCAAGGCTGTGGAGAAACGACACGCCTGAATTCAAGAAACGAGTGAGGAAGTGTGTGAGAGACAGCCTTGAGTTTGAGTGATCATCTTGACTTTCCGGTAGGAAAATCGCTGCATGGGCACAGCTGGCAACATTTTGGGGATGAGCGAATCATGGTGCGGTTTTCAAGCGTGCATAGGCGGATGAGGTTTTCTGTACATTGCAGTGAAGCACATTAGTAAGCGAGCATTATGACACTACTTGACACGATTGCAAAACACCTTACTCTGTCTGCTACGAATATTCCATATCTGCTTACAGGCTATAGCAGTGCATCAGACCGGCCAACTCCTGCGATGAAGAAGTCACGTATACCTGAACCTCTAACTGGGTACGGTATCGGTAGGGAAGTCGCAGTCTGGACAATCAATGCCGCTAGGAATGGTTTCCTAGCGCCACTGCATGGCTTTAGCCACTTTTACCAAACCAATAGCCAATCTAGAGTACTTGCTTGACTACTCGATAGCCGATAGTCAGCATTCGCCGAGATTGAGTGGCGTCCTGTGCCTACGGGTAAGGCTAGCGCTGATCATGCATACCACCCACATACCATCATCCTGCTCCCCCATCGCGTCATAATATATCTCGTTGAATCCGCGTACCTGAGGGTTACCTGGCGAATTTATATACTACTGGCCAGAATTCTGTATACCCTAGCCGTCTAGACTATGCAGTTTCGCAACAAAGGTGGAATCTGTTCCTTCCGTCTTGATGTTATATTCCGTCCACATGAAAGTTGTTTTTGTAAATAACTATTAATGTTATGCTTCTCTACACACCCGGTACGGAAACTGAAAGACTGCCTAGTTGCCTCTTCTACTGACGAGCAAGAAAACAAAGCTCTTGGTGTTCTGATAGGCGATTAGTTGGTTCCAACTGCATCTTTACTGAGACGTTGCATGCACGCAACCTTAGCTAGTCCTTAGATACCATATGACTCTATCGTGGTACCAGTCGAACTGATTGTTAGCACCAGACTTGCTCTCCAATCGTTGCTCGTTGAGACGTTTATATTATATTCATTTCCAACCATATGATTCACAGGAGTACCAATAACGTGGTGCCACCATTGCTCATGTGGGCCTAGCACTAGGTAACTATTGTGAATGATAGTGGTTCGCTGGCTGTTCTTGGTAGGAATTAAGGATATTCCCTGGTTCTTCTTTTCTACTAGAGATATTACCGCCCATACCGGCTCTTTGCTTTCGTGTTCATTTTATATAAGAGATTCTACTGCCCTTTGTTTTTTAGTTCATCATCCAGCAGTACTACTACTACTACTACTACTACTACTACTACTACTACTACTACTATCACCATCACCACCATCACCACCATCACCACCACACAACATGCACTTCCCAACCATCCTCACCCTCGCCACCCTCCTCGGCCTCAGCACAGCAAAACACGGCCCAGTCTTAAAGCCAGTATACACCTGCTGCCTCAACATTGACCACACCGTCTGTCTCGAGACGCAAAAGCCGATCGAGTACGCCGGGACACACGATTGTGCCTACCACCCACTCAAACCCTTGATCGAGAATGTGTATGCTGTCCCTTGCCCTCTCCCCCTCTAGACTTTTTGTCGAACAAGTTTGGTCGTATATACCGTATTGACAATGTTACTACACAGACACATCAGACCAGATGTAGGCACCAAGCATTGGAATGACTGCCGGGATCCGAAGAAGAAGAGCTATTGGTGTGTGCATTTTACCGAGTGGTAGGTGGTGTTGATTATGCGAGGTTGGAGGTTGGAGGCCTGGAAGTTGGAGTCTCGCGTCCGCAGTGTGGGTATACGTATAAAAAAAAATGGGATGTTGGTACTATACTATACTATACTATACTATATTATACTGTATTGTACCTAATCAGCATAAAAATCTACACAAACCAATCTCCATGATAAAAAACTCGCAACGCTACAGATCATTTAAATCCTCTTCCCATCCATCTCCCCACTACGCACCCCCCCATTCCCATCCAACCATACAATAGCCGCATCACACACCACACAAACAAACAATCGCCAAGCACCCTTTACCGGTACCGATGGTATATACATTACCAGGCCCAGAGGAGCCAGATTTTCATTAGCAACCCACTCAAACAATATCAACGTTACCAGTGCTGTTTCCAGTACGGGCGTGATGGTAGTTTGTAATTGTACTGTACCACGAGGAGTCCGAGATAGGAGGGGTTGTGTTGGCCGTTGTACGGGGGATTCAGGGTCTGTGGCGGGGCGAGTGAATATCTCTGTAGTGCTTTAGCCAGCATGACGGTCCTCAACTCGCCTTCTTCATCTCCCCTCCCTACACCCAGCGACCCCTGCGTACGGCAAAGCCGGGCCGAGAAATAAGAGAGAGAGAGAGAGAGAGAGAGAGAGAGAGAGAGAGAGAGAGGAAGAAGTCTAATTCCGATTCCAGTGGAGAACATCGGGGTAAAGGGTGCAGTGAAAACCGAGAAAAAAAGGGAGGGGGCACGGCACGTAAGAGGAGCAAAAAGTACAAACGGATGATAGTATCACAGCATACACCAGAGCACTCTTAATAATCTTTCCATTCGACTCAATCGAAACCAAACCTACTCTCATTTCTTCATCCCATTGCAATTCCAAACATGCAGCCAATCACAATCACAAGGGTATCATCTTTCCAGCGCCAAACAAAATCAAAATCCCAAACGCGCAACGTGAACAAACAACAACAACAACCAAACCAGTCTTTTCCCACTTCCCTCTTCGCTCCCCCTCTACTCATCCCACGGAAAATCCTGCGGCTCAACCCTCGTGCACGTCAAATATGGCAGTCCGCCCTCCTTTAGATCGAGCTCCAAAAAGTTGCGCATCACTGGCCTGACCGCATCCTTTGCTTTGTTCTTAATCTCGTCCACCCTCCGTTCAAACCGTTTGAGGTTCTCGCGGCTGTAATGGTCGGGCGAGAGTCGTAAGAAGCGCTTACACTCGTCGTGACCGAGGTAGGTGTTCCCGCCCTGGCCCAGGAGGCGGAAAATGCGGCCCGTGTTGAAGGCAGGAGGGGGTGGCGGTGCTGTTGCTGCCACGGAGGAGCGTGCGGTATCGATGAGGGGTCCGGCGCTGCTCGTGCCGTGGCGCGAGGTTGCCAGTGCGCGTGGGGATTTGAGGATTGGGGCTGGAGGCGGAGTCGTATTTTCCGCGAGCCATTGGCGGAAGAGGGAGACGGCCATCCAATCTAGCCAGTTGCTCGATGGACTGACGCGGTCGCCGCGACTGGTTGTGAGGGAGAGGCGGAACAGCTTGACTTCGATTTTCAGCTTGAGTTCGTCGATTTCATCGACTTTGTCTTCGATGAGCTCGATGACTGGGTCGGCGATTTGGCCGCGGAGTTGGTTGATGCCTTGGGGCCATTGGCCGACGACGTGGACCATGGCTTCGGCGAAGATGGCTTTGCTGCGCGCCATGTAGCCTAGTTTGAGGTAGCTGGGTGGGTATTTTGCGATTTGTTTCCAGAGACGGCCCTGGAAGCGGAGCAGGTGATGGTCCACGCGTGGTCCGATGACACCGAGCGCGTCGTACATGTCGGCCAGCTGGAGGAGGGACTTGCACTCTACATAGGCGCTCGCAATGTTGACCGAGTCGAGCGAGGGCGGGTAGTTGTAAAAGATGCGGAAGAGGTTGTCGTAGTCGCGGAAGGTGTCGTCGTCGGGATCGCTTTCGTGCGGGACTGAGGGCGGGACGTGAAGGGTGGAAAAGTTGGCCATGCTGCGGAAGAAGCCCGATTGGGGTGCGACAGGCTTGTTGCGCGCAGGAGGGGGTTGTGAGGCTGATGTTGCGTCGTCGTCGTCGCCGCCGCCACCGCCGCCAAACATGGTGGGCGTGTTCCTCTGAGACTGTGCTGTGTCAGTATAGGCTGTTCTCGGTCGCATGTCTGAGGCCTGTCCAGGTTCACGTACCTTTTGCACGAGCATGGGCAAGTCGTCGTCAGAGTTGCCCCAGTCCAGCTCATACCTCCACTTCCTCTTTTCCTTGGGGCGCGCACCCGAGGGCAGTCTCGCTAGTGCTGCAGAACCGCTCGCTGCAGAGCCAGCAGCTTCGCCAGCCGTGGCCCACTCATCGCTAGTAGCAGCCTCGAAGAAGCCGGAGCATTGGGTGAGGATCAGCTTGTGCAGCAGATATCGCGCCTCCTTGCGCCCATTGCTGATGACAATCTCGACGTCGCCCGTGTGGGTGAAGACGGGGAACTCATTCTGCGGCTGCAGAGTTGTGCCGCCATATTGCGACCGGTTATGGCGGTGTCTCCGGACGGTGGATGCGCGCGAGGAATGCGACGAGACTGACGGAGGGCGGCGAATGGGCAGTGAGCGGTCGGCGCTCGAGGAATCTGGGTAGGAAACCATGCGCCGCGACTGAGGCTGGTCCAGTGTGAGTTTTTGTGTTTGCGTGTTTGTGTGTATGTCTGTATATGTGTGTGTGTGCGTGTATGATCCGGTTGTGTTTGGTGTTTGGCGTGATGGGTGTCTCCACCGTGGATTACCGGGTGAGATATGGATGTCGGCGAGGGCGCTACCTCGCGACAACAATGAGGTGTGCGCTCTCGAATGTGTTGCGATGGCGGCCAAAAGGTGGCTGGACGACGGTTGCACCACAGGCCGGTCGACGGCGGCGAGGGTGCTGCAGCAGCAACGTCGCTGCAGGTTGCGCTGTTCGCACGCAAAGGTGCAGGCAGCCGAAGCAAGTCCAGTCAAGGGAGAGAGAGAGAGAGAATGTGTGAGTGTGTGTGTGTGTGTGTGTGTGTGTGTGTGAGAGTGTGAATTGTGCAGCAGAATGGCTGGCTGGCTGGCTGGCTGGCTGGCTACTGGGTAGCAGCCGGCTGACTGGCCGAGAGAAGGAAAAGCGCTCGTTTGAGGTTGGTTGACGTCGCGAGGCTGGAGTCGGCTGGAGAACAGGCAAAGCAAAGCGAGGGAGGGACCGGGGCTGTTGCACACACTCTTGTCCACCCCGCCTCAAAAACGGACAAGCGACGACTGGTTCCTTTTCTCACGCACACGGGACAACACTGCTCGGTTGTGGTGGAATGGCCTAGATACTCTCTCACGCAAACACACAGCATAAAAGACAAGTGTGGCTGTGGCCAAGCCTCAAGGGGGGGAGACACATGGCCCGCATGCAGCTGGTCCCATGGGCCATGCATCCCAACCTAACCTTCAATCCTCATGATGATCCATCATCCACTCCAGCGCTGTCAGCTCAGCAGCCTCTGCAACAGGTTTACTCTATATACATGACAGAGTACACCCACCAGCACCCATCGCACTGCGCACCGTGACCCAGATCGTGACCATGACCATCGTGACCCCGCCTCCACACATCAACTCAAGTCTCAGCCTCAACCGCCCGTCTTTTTCAGCTGGCATGCCACCCTGCAAAGACAAGGGCACCTGGGCGTTGGGACCAAGGCCGTCCAAACAGAATCCACATCTTATCTTCTTTTTCCCGGCTCTTATGCAGGACCGTGGCTTGCGAGAGCGAAGGGATCGTGTGAGCCAACCAAACAATCTTGGAATCCTTGTCGGTTGCTGCCATGCCCCAGTCCAGTTCACAGACACACAGACAGACACACACACACAGACACACAGACAGACACACACACACAGACACACAGACACACACACACACACGGACCCCGATGCCCAACCACCCCTGGAACCTTATGATCAACACCAGATCGACAAGACCGACGACGCTGGAGAGAATCCAACTGCAGTCATGGCGACATTCTAGACCACCGACATGTCATCAAACATACCATCAAATACCCTCTTCATAATCTCCATCCCCCTTCCGCCTATGTTGTCTTCATGCTATGCTGATGCCGCTGCTACCGTCTTGCTCAACTCCCTCTCCGCCCATCTCCCTCGCCTGCAAGATCCCCCATCAGCCTCTCCAACACACTGTCAACATACCCCCAAATAGTACTACTATATGGTGCACTCCACGCATACCCCACATACCACATGCCCCTATGCCCCTGCAGCCCATACAAGTCCTGCACAAATCCTGCCTGAATCTGCTCTGCACTCTGCTTCCACATGGGCCGACTGTGGTTCGACACGGCCTTGAAGTCAGTTTCGCACCTGCCCGTAACCGCTCCACCATCTTGAAGCTTCTGTACACTGTCGGCTACCAGGTCTTTGAAAATGCCCGCAGTGAGCGTAAAGTTGGCGCCGAATATAACGCGGAAGAGATGCATGCCAGGAGGTCCGGTAGAGTCGAGACGGAGACTGTACGGGTAGTCTTTCAGTGCCAGATAGTTGGATGGCGAGGCCGATTTGGGGAAGAAATTGACTAGGTTGCCACTGCTTCAGTATGCCAGCACTACGAGAGAAGGAGTGGACAACAGGCAGGGAAGACACATACCACTCACACCCTCAGGTATACAGTCTATCTTCGCAACACCAATGTACTCACCCCCTTCGGCCCACTGCTCAAATACCGCTTTCTCCTTCTCGTCTGGATGGAAAGGGCCGAGGTTGCTCAGGCTGGGCGGTGCAGCGTACAGCACGCGGCGTGCTTGAATGAGGTATTCCCTCGAGCCTTGCTTGACCCAAAGTTCCACGCCAGCTGAGGTTCGTCTAACATCTTGGACTGTGCTCTCGAGCAAAACGTCGGGCTGGAGGCGCGCAAGGGCGCGCTCATAGAGAAGACTATTGGATCCCACGGGTTTGACAAGCGAGTTGGACAGGACATCTATAGACAAAGAGTGAGATTAGCACTTGCACCCACCCACCGCATGCACACCACTTTCCCCACCCTACGTATCTCAAACCAGAGAAAAAGAAAGGAACATCACTCACCTCTAGTCAACGACGCCCCAAACGCTTGGAACACATGCAACACCAACAACCCTTGTATACCCCCAGACCCCACTCCACTAATCGCCATGATCCTCGGCACCGCAGCCTCTATCCCCTCTCTCTTTGCAAACACACCAAAAGACTCCAACAACACCGCCGGCACATGTCCCGGCTGTGGGAAATCCCAATACCCAGGCTCCAACATGTGCTCATATTTGGCCACCACCTCCAGCCAGCGCCCAAACGCCGCATTCGTCGCATTCGCAGACGGAGCCGTGTAGTCTGTCAACACGCGTCCGGTTTCGATATCGACATTCAGCGCGCTGAGACGGTTGGCGGTGAAGGGCTCCAGGGCGATTCCGAAGCGCGTGAATAGGGCCAAGGCCGGGCCATTGGGTAGGTAGGATTGTACGCCATATTCAAAACTTTCGTTTGTCCCCGCCACCCGGTACGTACTCACTGATCCACCGAGATGGGAGTGAGGCTCGATGAGAAGGATACTGGTATTGAGATCATCCCGGAGTCGCACGGCGGCATAGGTACCTGAGGCCCCGCCGCCTAGGATGACTACGTCGGTTGTGAGGATGGAGGGGGTGGCTGTGATGGATTGGGGGAGTATAGCGGAGACGAGCAGGAGGAGACGGAGGGGTAGAGCGAAAAGTGTGGTTATTGGAGGCATCGTGAAGGGGAGAAAGAGAGGGTTGGCAAAGACGTCTGGCACCTACGATACGGCGGGATCGCCATGGAGAGAAATACATGGCAAAGTCGTGACTGAGAGCATCCCACCTTGCGCAAAGTGTCAGCAGTACCCATGCAATCATCCGCGTCTGCATCCTGTTGATCAAAGAAAGTGTGCCACTCAAACTGCACGAGTAAATGCATTTCTCTCTCTTTTTACTCACAATATCCTCATCGGGTTCGCTACATGCAGCATCTACTTGATCGGTATGCAACCTGTAATCCTGAGCAAATCCACATACGCACTGGTGATGTAAGCACTAATGTCGGAAGAAGGTAGCATTTGTCGCAAGACAGACCAAGCCCCAAAGGCTTCATGGGCGTCTTAGTGGAGAGTAGTACTCTAGATGGGCATGTGGTCCCCTCCCAGTAGAGTGGTAGTATCACATGCTTGATAATCAAACATCGCCATGGTTTACACGTGTGAATTGCCAACTTATCTCCATCAAATTCGATGAGATCGACGTTATGATTTGATTTTGTCTTGCCCACCCATGTAGGATCGCAGCACCTCTGGAATCGTCACAGAACCCTCGTCCTCGTTCCAGTGGTTTTCCAGAATAGCAGCGATGACCCGAGGAACGGCGAGCGCGGTACCGTTGAGCGTATGAGGAAAGTACATCTTGCCCCCCTTGACACGCATACGCGTCTGTAGTCGTCGACTCTGATAGTCCGTACACATACTGGTTGAAGTGACCTCGCCCCATCCATCGTCCCTGTCTCGAGACGGGAAGAAGGCCTCGATATCTAGCTTTCTGGTGGCACTGGCACCAAGGTCTGTCGTGGGCATCTCGAGGATGCGGCAGTGTAAGCCAAGGGCACTCAGAATCTCTTTCTGTATCGAGAGCATTTCGTCCAAGACGACTTGCGAGCTGGTGGTGGCCGAGGCGCTGCTGAAGTGATCCTCGCCCATGTTGTCGGGTGAGGTCCAGGCGAACATCTCCACCTTGGTGAATTCATGAACCCTATACAGACCCTTGGTTTCGGCGCCTCGTGCTCCTGCTTCCGCACGATAGCATCGACTCACACCCACCGTCTTGAGTGGTAGTTCAGCTTGGTCGAGAGTGGTATGTGCCTTCATGCCAGCCAGCGGTATCTCTGCTGTTCCAGCAAGAGCCAACTGCGGTTTCGCCTTGTCCTTGTCTGACTGCTCGATGGCGTAGATTTGCTGCTCTCCGTTTTGATCGCGTGGTTGGAAACCACAGGCCGAAGCAACGTGCGAGTATACCAACGATGGCGGTGCCACTGCTTTCCACCCCTTGCTTCTTGCCACGCTCAGCGCGTACTGTACAAGCGCCTGTTCCAGCATTGCGCCGTCACCCACCAGGAAATACCATCCCCACCCCGATGTGTGTGCCGACGCGGCAAAGTCTAGTATGCCCAGCTGTTGGCCAATGTCGACATGGGATTTCCCTGCACGTGACCTGTCCGGTTTGCGGTGCTCGTTGATAAAACCAAGTGTTTCTGGATCGGTACCGAGCGGTGTGTGTACGCTGCTTAGATTTGGCAAGTCTTGCGCCAGAGCCTCCATTTCCTCTTGTATCTGCGTCTCTTGAGCTTCAATGGCTTTTAGTTCCGCCTTGGTCTCCTGCGCTTTGGTGATGATAGCTCCCTGGTTGGGCACTACCGTATTGCCATCTGTGGCTTTTAGTTTTGTTGCGACTTTGGCCAACTGAGCCCGTAGCTGGTTGCTTCGTTCGCGGAGGCTGCGGCTGCTCTGCTGGAGCGCCAGCCATTGCTCGTGCAGCTCGACGATTCGCCATGACGCTTTACTGTGTGCAGCATAATTGCGATCTATGCAATTCTGCTCGTATAGTCCTGGGTTCTGTCGGATGTGCTTGATATCAATGCTAGGCTTGGGTGCGAAAGAGGGTTTGATATAGGTCCGAAGCGCAAGGTGGGGTTCTCGCCATGATGATGATAATCGACCAGAGTGTGGAAACGGTAATCTGCCGGAGTGGCGGCCCAAGAGCAAGGGCCTTGATACCATTTTCATGGTGTTGATGTCGGCAAGCGTTGTTCTCGCTCGTCTGGCTACCTCCACATGATGATAATGATAATGATGATGATGATGATTTCTTGCGAACTTTTGGGCCTCGGTGGATCTCTAGCAGCAAGTACCAGGGAGCCAAGCCAGCGATCCCTGTACCGATCTGTCGCGTCCTGTTACGGGTACCGGGTACCCCACATTACGACGCCTCCCTTCCGCCCATGTTGTTGGATTGGTGGTTTGAAGGCCCGAAGAGATACTCATCTCGAAAGGCAAAACAAGTCATACTCCAGAGCAATGACAGCAGCTAGTGTTGCATAGTGGGAAATGGGAATGGCCACGTCTACTCTACGGCGGCCCTCCTCATTGACTACTGTTGCTGGTGCTGAAGCTTGATAGCATGCATGTGAACGGTCCAGGGCTGGTAGTCTAGGTAGTGTAGGTTCACATGTTAGGTAGGTACTTATGGCGCGAGATCACCTGACATGGCGTACCAGCACGTCGCCAGTCTACTTTCCAGGCCAAGCAGCTGGCGATGGTGTGTGACCTGCCCGCCTGCCCCAGCCCACGAGATTCGACCACTCTCCACACTCCAAGACGTTCGTTTCGGTAATGTTTTTGTGCCACTCGTCTTGGTTAAAAAAAAATAAAAAATAAACGCGATCTTTGAGATGTGCTTCGTGGCCCATGTTGGCAGCCTTTTCAACCTCTGCTCTCCATCTCGTGTGCTGCTGCTGCTGCTGCTGCGGCTATCATGTTGTGCAACAAGTCAACAGACAGACAACCTCCGAGTCCGAGGCAACTCTGCAGAATGACGTGGCCCCGTGGCTGGCGTCTAGGTACATACTCTCCATCCCGCATAGTAGTCGCACTCTCAGTCTGTCGTGTGTCCTGGCCTGAGCCCTGAGCGCGCTGCCCGCCCTCGGGAGCTTCCATGTCGCTAAGCGAAGCTCGGCCCTTGCCATTCAACCAGCCCAGCGCTCGCCGCAACGCCCACTTGGGTTACGAGGCGACGTCAACAAAGTACGGTACAGAGAGGCTGAGACTGGAGGTATGCCCGCCTGACCTCATACAGCCTCTTTGCCCAGCGAACTTCCCCCCTCATCCTTTCTTTCTTTCTTTCTTGCTTTCTTTCTTTCTTTCTTTCCTTCTTTTTTTTTTTTTTTTTTTTTTTACTTTTTTCGTCCTTCGTTCCTTCTACGTCCAACAGTCTACCGCTGCTGGAGATCGGCCTACCAGTTCCGCCGGAGTACCTACCTCAGCCTTCGAAGATTGTAGGTGCCGACCTTACCGACCACCAATCTCTCCATTCATCTCACCTCCCCATCTGCTTCTCCTTCCCAATATCAACATCTCCACAATGCACGACCCATTTCCGCTGCCGCCACCAAAGGCGCTTGTACCCTATGTCCAGCCAGTGGCCGACTACCTCAACATGAAGACGCTGCCCCTGCATTTCCACGAGGTCATGATAGCCTTCGCCCTCTACGAGGCCATCAATCGATACCTTGCCCCCGCCTTCTCGCGCTTCCTTTTTCCGCGAATCTATCCCTCGTTCAATGCGCGAACAAAGCTCAACTGGGACGTGCACATTGTGTCATTTGTACAGAGCACGCTCATCTGTGGACTGGCGCTATGGGTGCTTCGGGCCGACGACGAGCTACGTCAGATGGACACCATCGAACGCGTATACGGCTACACGGGAGCTTCTGGCCTGATTCAGGCTTTCGCCGGAGGCTACTTTTTGTGGGATCTGGTCATCACGGTGCAAAATGTGCGCATCTTTGGCATCGGCATGTTGTTCCATGCCATTTGCGCGCTGTGCGTCTTCTCATTAGGCTTCGTGAGTACCCCCATCTCACCCTCTCAAGACCAGAATATTGACCGCCTACAGCGACCTTTCGTAAATCACTATGCCTGTACCTTTATTCTCTACGAACTATCCTCGCCCTTCCTCAACATCCACTGGTTCTGCGACAAGCTCAACATGACCGGTACAACTCTCCAGCTCGTCAATGGCATCATCCTCCTCTTCACCTTCTTCTCCTGCCGCATCATTTGGGGCTCATACCAATCCGTCCGCGTCTTCGGTGACGTTTACCGCGCCTACAGCGCCGGTGCAGTCTCGCTCGCAGATCTGCAACTTGCCAAGCTGAACGACAGCACCTTTGTCGGGAACTCGGGTTTCAACAACGACGTCCTTCAATTTGCCGACGGCCAGACAGTCCCCCTGTGGCTTGCCGGTGCATACTTGGCCTCCAACCTCATTCTGAACAGCCTCAATTGGTTCTGGTTCGGTAAAATGATCCAGACGTTGCGCAGCCGCTTCGACCCCCCATTCGGCACGAAGAAGCAGACGCTTGTGGATAAAAAGGTCAAACAGACACCAGAGGATGAGAAAGTTCTGATTGAGGGTATAAACGTCTCTACTCCGGCGGCGCTGGAGAAAGATGCTAAAGATTATATCGATGTAGCCGCGAACGGTGTGGTAACAGAGACGAGTAAGACTGGAACGCATCTCGAGGTCAGGCAGAGTGAAATTCGGAGTCGGACGAGTACAAGGAGGAGAGGGTAGTGGATTGAGTATAGGGTGGCAACATCGTTTTCAGGGTGATGTAGGCGCACATTGCCCACCGTAGCTGGAGTTGTACACAATGCTGATCGTCATGTCTTTGGCCCGCCCCGCCCTCTTGGCTCAAATGATTAGGTCGTATATCTCAGAATCGAGACACAAGTCCAACGTATAAACGGTGACGGTTGATTGCTTGTCAAGCTACTACGGACACATGATCCAATCTGATCCCCAACCGCCATCTCTCCCCCACGTTACCTCCTGCACCGCAACAAGACAATTCAAGACACACTTCCTAGCCGCACCCATTCATTGACAGCTGTCTTCCCCCCACCTCTCTCATATCGTTGCACCTCTCTCGAAATAGCGATGGTGTAGCTTGAGAAGGACGGCATTCGTGTTTTGCCAAAAAGTGAAATCTGTCCGTGTGTATGGGCGAAGAGGTTACGGTATTTGGTGCGGTCTAAGGCGGGGTTATCCAGTATCAAGGGCGCAGTCGATGCTGTGTAGGGAGGTGTAGTTTACCTTTTGTGCGTTTACACTGCTACAAGTGTAAGGTACGGCTGAGTTCTTTGGCGCGTGGTGGGAAGGTTTGGGGAGGAGAGGTGGATGGCGGGTTGTTTGAGTTACAGTATGGCGATCGGGGCGCGCGTGGTCAAATTGGTTCACTTTGAATAGAATTCAGATGGCATCAAGACTTTAATGGCAAGGACTTGTGGAATTGCCGATGTTTCCTTGCAAGATTACGTTGCGTGAGTGTGTGTCAAAGGTGAAGGTTGAATTGAATATGGCACGCGGCGACGGTAAACTCGTGGGAAGCGCAGATGGCTAACAAGGCTGCAGTGAAAAAAAAAACTCCCTGACAATACGTGAAGAAATCGGGTGAAACTGTCACAGTCTGCAAAGTAAATGCTCATCAGGGAACCGCTATGGAATCGTGAGTCGTGAAACGTGTGCTAATATCGGAGCCATTGAAAGTTTTCATGCGCGAGCACCAAGTTGTGTCCTTCACCCCATACTTCTCCTTCGGTTGCGAACCGCAATGATCCTATTTGTATCAAGGGAATGAGCCGATCACAGTCGTTTGCGTTGAATGCCTTGAAATCTTTCGATGTGGCCTTGAGAGTGTAGCGCATAGTTTCGTGCAGGACGGTCGCTTCTTCTTGATTGACTGGCACACGCCGCGAACAGTTGACCAAGTTGTGGCCGCTGGACACGGGCACGACGACTTTAGTTGGAGTGCGGAAGTTGAGCGTCATCTGCTCGGTATAGATCACTCTGAAGTGGGGATCACCTTGGGCCAGAAGGTTGGCCAGGGTCTTGAGAAGGATGGCGATGTAGTCAAAAAGCTGCACCGCAAAACTCTTGCGTGAGTCCTCTAGCAAATGAGCCAGCTCATGCTCGTGAGGGATCAAGGATGCTCGCGAACCTTCGCGAAACGGTTCACGGGTACGCAAGTCAACGTTGATGAAAAGATGGTTTATGGTCGGTGACAAAGCCGGGAACCGCAGCCAGGTGATGGAGAAGTAGGGCCGGCCGTGAGAAAAGGTCACGTTGAGATCATAGTTGAGTTGTTTAGAGGCCACCATATGTTGTATCGCGAGTCTGAATTCACTATGAACCTGTCGGCAGACACGAAGAAGACCGCGGTAGCACCGAGGTGGTAGATCGCGCTTGACATAGTGCTCAGACACCACCATAACCCCACGAAACAATGGTTCCAGCTCTTGCCATAGCAAAAGATCGTAGATGCAATTTCGAAGCTCCAATGGCAAGTCCAGAAAGCCGGTCATACTCGCATGGGAATCGGAGACGACTCGATCAGATAAGATCAACAACCCTCACGGTCCGGGCCCAAAGGGTCAAGGTGGGAGTTGCACAACTAGAGAGCTATGAGCAGGCTCGACGAGACGTGGCTGGACGTCGTATGGGTGATTTAGAGAGCCTCGAGTCCTGACTGCAACGACGGAGTGTTGGAAGATACGGCAAAGTAGGATCCATAGAGGTGGAGGAGGCTTTGACAGTAGAGTTGAGGTTACAGGCTGAAGGTCCATGCGGCCTGTGCTTGTCTGGAACAATGAAGTTAAGTTTGATCGACATCGGCAAGCGACGGCGCCACGGCCTTCGTCATGGCAACTCTGGCAATCCCCACCTCCCCCCTCTGTTAAATATGGCCCCGCGAGCGGTGCTCGCGCAAGGGAAGCCGCTCGGAGTCTCCCACATCTCTCTACAGTCATGGATGACTACGAATTGGAACTGATTGCAACGAACAACCCGGCCTTGACCGCGCCAACAGCACAGCATGCCCCCATCCATCGGCAAACACAGAATGGCAAAAGCAAAGCTGCCAATAGCAAGATAGAAGCCCCGTCCGTTACGACAGCCTCACCGAGCTTGTCCAAATACGACGTGTGTAGTCTTCACTTTTCGTTGCTCAATCTCTGCTAACGATGCACAGGTTGGCTGGCGTAGAATCGTTCGCAACTTCTCTCCCTCGTGGTTTTCGGTGACCATGGGAACTGGCATCGTTTCTCTTCTCCTGGCAGCAATCCCCTTTCAAGTGTATTGGCTTTACTGGCTTGCAGTCGCCTTCTTGGCTCTCAATACCGTCCTCTTTACTTGCGCATTCGCCATCTCCCTCGTCCGGTACACCGTCTATCCTGAGATTTGGAGCGTCATGCTAGACGACAGCCCTAATTCCCTTTTTCTCGGGACTGTCCCCATGGGGTTTGCAACTCTGATTTCTGCGTGGTGCACCTTGTGCATT
This sequence comes from Plenodomus lingam, assembly GCF_022343315.1. Classification (NCBI taxonomy): domain Eukaryota; kingdom Fungi; phylum Ascomycota; class Dothideomycetes; order Pleosporales; family Leptosphaeriaceae; genus Plenodomus; species Plenodomus lingam. Next base: position 545,317 of record NW_027093971.1, on the reverse strand, counting down.
CCATATTGGGGACCCTGGGCGGTGACATTTGCATGGGTTTGCTGGATTATTGATGCGGTGGTCGCTGTCACCATCACAATCTCCCTCCCAGTGCTATTGATCTCTGCATCGCACCGCGAAGCCCTAGACAGGATCACAGCAGCTCAACTGTTGCCCATTGGTGCATCAATTGTCGCCGCGGCCACGGGCGCGCGCGTCGCAGAGCATTTGCCAGATCCAGAACAGGCGCTCGGCACTCTAATTACGTCATACATCCTCTGGGGAATGGCAACTCCACTGGCAATGACTGTTCTCGTCATGTACTATACAAGATTGGCTCTCCATAAGCTGCCACCACGAGAAATCGTGGTCTCCTCTTTTCTACCCCTGAGTCCTCTAGGCATGGGAAGTTATTCCATCATCCATCTAGGAAGAATGTGTCGCAAAGTGTTCCCGCAAACTCAGTTCTTTTCGGGAATGCCAGTAGCGGGCGACATCTTCTTCATCATGGGGGTTTTCATAGCACTCATCATGTGGGCCTTTGGCCTTACATGGCTCTGTTTCGCACTGGCATCCATTTACAAATCCCGCCCTTTCCCCTTCAACATGGGCTGGTGGGGTTTTACCTTTCCCCTCGGCGTAATGGCGTTGAGCACACTGGAATTCGGCAAGATCTTCCCGAGTCTGTTTTTCAGAGTTCTAGGGACGATATTCGCCGTCGCCGTCATTCTGCTCTGGTTCGTTGTGCTTGCTGGGACGACAAAGGGTGCTTGGAATGGGAGGTTGTTCAATGCGCCCTGTCTTAAGAATCTGCCAAAGAGAGGAGACGGTGTTGCGAGAGATGTGGCTGAGAAGGAAAAGGGCTTGCCACAGACTTGAGGCCACTTTGCCATTGTACTTTGTAGTTGTATAAAGTGCATTGTAGTTAGGGTAAACGTACTTGATTATAGTATTTAGTACAACTTTCTCCTATCTAGTCTTCCTGCTCTTCCATCATCCATCATCAACCGACTCTCTAATCCATACGGATTATAGCAGATGTAGACGCAGCTGAACAGACTAGCAAGCAGGACTTATACCTACAAGCTTAATAATAAAGCCTTTTTACATTATAACCCCGTTTTACCCTATATACTATTCTCAAGGTTCCATGAAATAATCATGAACAAAACTCTAGTTTCCAAATTAGATAGAGCACACAAAATTGACTCATGAAACCAGTCCATTCACTCAAACAAATACCATCATCTCACTGTATTCTCCTTCGACAGTCTTGATAATAAACACTACTCCATCAACAACACTAGAAAATACAGCCACCACAGTGGACACCAGTTTTCAATGTCTTCAGAGAAACCACAGTTCCAAGATTTTCAGAGACGGCCGCGAGTCCCGGCAAATCTTCAACTCGGAAAGGAATCAGGAGCGATTGCAGCGCGAGTACTTTGACTGCGGCCTATGGGTAGTGTGGTGTCAAATGGAAGAAACTACATGCCAATGCCGCCGCTGACAAAAAATCTGCCGGCATCTTCTTTCAGGTTGAGATGTTTGAGCATGTTGATACGCGTTCAAGATGTGAGGATAGGAACTAGCACCCATCCTGCTGGTCTTGAGGTAAGGCGATTAGTTGAGACAATCAACATCACCTAGGATGTTGTCATGGACGCGGGCATGGAGATCTCTCCGAACTTACCCTCTAACACTTTGGGGTTTTCTCTCCTTGCGATGCTGTGGAGGGCGGAGGATGGTTGTGGCATGTGGTTCGGCAGACTGTAGGATGTTGATGCTCTTAGGTGAAGGTCTTTGTTTGCGGTGCTGTAGATGTGAACGTTGGTGAGTGGTGTTGTGGAAGACGGTGCTGGTGCACAATGCCCGAGTGTGAGATGCGGTTGTTGGATTATTCTGAATATAGATAGTGATATACTTGTTATACAAATCTAGTCATGCCAGTCTATCCAGTGTAAACAGGACTAGGGTATCACATCATCACTTCTCGCTCCTCTCCTTGTTGACCAAGCCAGCCTGGCCAATCGCTGTATCAAGCCCACTCAGTCTGCGCACGACCTGTTGTATGCCCACTGGCAAAACACCCAGGAAATGGATATATCTCGAGTACAAAGGCAAAGCAATCTCACCGCTCTCGCCCTTCTCAATTAGCCTGATGATGTCCTTGCCGATGTCTGCGGGTGTGACTATGGGAGCCAGGAAGTTGTTGGGCGTCTGCAGGCCTGCAAACATTTTTGTGCCCATTTGCCCAGGAGTAACGAGTATGGTTTTGATGTCCTGTGCATCTGGATTCTGCACGAGCTCGGCGCGGAGGGAGTGGTGGAGTGCGAGGAGTGCGGCTTTGGAGGCGGTGTATGCAGAGAGGTTGGCCGCGCCGAGGTGGCCGAGGACAGAGGAAACGGTGACAATCGTGCCTCGTCCCTCCTTGAGCATGTAGGGAAGGAATGTACGTATGGTGTGGAAGTGGGACAGTGTGTTGACACGGAACGTTCTGTCAAGATGGTTAGAGACACTCTATTTACACTGAAACAAGTGCTTACCGTTCGACGTCTTCAGCAGTCGTGTCGAGGATTGACTTGGGGTGGACAATGCCAGCATTGTTGATCAAGATGGTAGGGCCTCCAAGCTGATTCTATTAGCACTCGAACCCAAGTCCAGACATGGCTCTCTCACCTCTTCAGCAATTTTGGCAGCTGCAGCCTCCACTTGCTTTGCATCGCTAACGTCGCACTTGTAGTACACCACGCCCTTGGCTTCCGACTCGTCCTCGTCTACCTCTTTGATGTCCAAAACTGCGATGTTGGCACTGCGCATCCCGTATGTTTCTGCCAAAAGACCACCAAGTCCCTCAACACCGCCCGTGACGACTATAACCTCTTCAGCCAAATCCACTTCTCTTGGGGCGCCAAACGCAATTCTGTCGCTGACAATACCAAAAATGCCAATGCCGGTCATGGCAATGGCCCAGGCTGTCGCGATACGCATTTCAGGGGCTCCATAAGGCGTGTGTTGCGCGCGCAAACATAAGACAACGATCCATGATACAAACGGGTGAAACAACGTGTATCCCAGGACATACCAGATGATGTCGATGCTGAAGTAGTGGTGCCATGGCTCATCAGAGCGTTCAAAGCTCTTGGGCAGCTGAGCAGGTATCTCCTTGATCGCCGAAGACATTTCGGATGCTTCGTAGCAGGACGGGTGTCGAAGCATGGTGGAGTGTGCGGCACGATGTGGGCGCGTATTCGAGGCTTGGGTTAGATGAGTGTGTAGGTCAGAATGGCAACACGCCGAGCTATCCAGTATCGAGAGCAATTGAATTCAGTTTTTGAGGAGGGCAGGCAGAGTTATAAGAAGCCATTATGGACTCTGATTCAAACATCTATCGTTGGTGCAAGACTGCACTGCGACAGTGGTGTTTCATTGTTGCCTCAGGTTGCACGGGCCGCTAAGCTGCAATCGAGCTAGCACAACAGCATTGCTCTTACGTAGTAGTAAGCTACACGTGACTGTCGACACAGCCCCCAGCCAGCAATGTGCGATTGAACTTCACCTTCATCAGCAATGCATGCCTACCATCTACTAGCAGGAGATGAGACCACTTACAGCTATACAGAGAGAATTTGCCGCAATATAACGATTCAAATCTACATTACGGGGCAACAGCAAGATCACGCTACTACATGTACACCATCGCCCTCGAATGTATCACGTGACATGTAATGAGATATCTGAACTCTCTACACTGGGCGGACTGTTGTCTGGCCAGCCTGGACATTCCCAATCACAATGCACTTTCTCTCAAAAATTCCATGGCTCACCCCTTTCACCTGATCATCGGTGCACTGACGTCTCTCAAACTCATCCTGCTTCCTGTCGTATGTGCCACTGACCGAAGCAGGAAGAGCAGATCGAGGCACGGTGATGGGGGTAAGAGGCCTATAGCCCCATAGCAGCCGCAGACGGTTGCAAATGCGATATGAGAAGCTTTCTTCTCGGATGAGCCGAGAGTTTCCAGAGATTGGCCATTGCCCTCGTGTGGGACTGCCGAATCTAGGCAGAGCACCTGCTCCAAGCATCCCCCCATCTGCGCAAGAACAGCAACACACTCTCAGCAGGAGGAAGGAAACCACCTCGGAACTGCCCCAATGCTGTCGACAGAGCAACGCCGGCTCTGGGTTGCGTCCATAAAAGCTCGCCCTCTGTCCCCATCCTCCGTTTCTTCTTCACTCCACTCATCACCAACATCATCCATTCAGTTGGTTCATCAATTCTTCCATCATCACTACCCAGCCATTGTTTCACTCTCTCCACCTTCAAGCAAGCCTCACTATTCCGTCCCAATCATGACGGGCCGCATTCTCACCTTGGGTGCGCTCGTGGCCCTTTCTCAAGCCAAGGCCATCGTCACGAACAGCTGCCCTCACGATGTCTACATCTGGTCTGTACCCCAATCCGGCTCTTCGAAGATCGTCGGCCTTCCTGTAAAGTCTGGTGGCCACTACGAAGAAGCCTGGCGCCGTGGCACTGCAATCACTCCTGGCATCGCCATCAAGATTTCTGCCCAACCAGACGGTATCAACAAGGGTGGCGACGAGATCGACTTTGCGTACTCGGTCGCAGGCCCCAACAAGTCCCAGGTCTGGGTTGACCTCTCTGCTATTCGAGGAAAGACCTTTGACAACGTCATCTCCTTCAACACTTGTCACGGGTCGTACAACACAACGAATATTACCACCCGCCAGTGTAAGGTATCGGATGACATTGAGCTTACTCTTTGCGGTGCTACAGTCAAACCATCCAGTCAAGCTGCCACAACAACTAACAAAGTCTTCCCTTCTGTGTTCGTTGGACTCGTTCCTTCCGTCCCAGAGAAGGCCACTTCATCCATCTCTAGCGAGAGGACACAGTGCGACGTCTCTACTACGACCACTGTCATTTCGAAGGTCAGCACGCCAAAGGATTCTTCATCAAGCAAGTCCTCATACTCCACCACGTCTTCGAAGACTGAATTCAGCCACTGGGCTCTTCCCAAGGTTACTGAAAAGCAGAAGTCGTCGCCCAAGTTATCGACCATGGAACCCCATCCTACGTCTGAATTGGTTTCTTCGAAGCCTGTCTACTCTTCCCCTGCAGCCGTCACAAGCAGCTTCAAGTATTCAGCTCCCCCCGCCAGTGTCGTGAAGCCCAGCTATGCACCTCCAGAGCCCGCTACCGATAAGGCCACGTACTCTGCTCCAAGGCCCCTGCCAAGTAAGTCGAAAATGCCAGGACCGGGACCCAGTCCCTTGAGGTCTGAATATGCCCCACCCGGGCCTGCTTCCAGCTCCGTGCAGTACGCTCCCCCCACTCAATCGTCCACCAAGCCGTATTCTCCTCCGAGGCCTGTTAATGAGTACTCTGGACCATCCAAGCCTACCTACGCCCTACCCTCCGATACATCAGATGACTCTTACAATCGACCAGAGAAGAGCGAGGAATACACTAGACCATCTAAGCCCACTGCGTATCATGTCCCACCTCATTTCTCGGGAAAGCCTGAAGCACCAATGAAGCCTATTGAAGGTCGCCCTGATTTTCCAGTACCCGCCTCGAAGCCTTCTCCTCCTTCTTATACCTCGCATGAGCTACACGGTGCTCCGAGTCATACCCGAGGTTACTCTGGTCCTCCTAAGGCCATTTCAGACTATGCTCCTCCTAAAACCATCTCACACTATGCTTCTCCTTCCTCTGCTTCAGCCACAACAAAGAAGGGGTACGCTGCACCACCAAAGGAGACTGACAGTCACGACCCGCCTTCGCATCACGAGCACAGCCAAGGGACACCGTCCAAGGAGTCATCTTATGCTCACCCTGGCCCACCTAAGCACGCTGGTGATCATCTCGTTCCTTCTGAAATCACAGATAGCAAGTCATACTCACCGCCTAAGCATACCGAAGGACATCATGGCCCTCCTCGTAAGCCAACTGGTGCGCAGTATGCTCCGCCTACTTCGGCCTCACAGGAAGAATACGGACCTACTAAGCCAACTTCTGCTGGCTATCATGACCCACCAGTCCATGGCCCACCTACAGCAGTCTCGAAGATATACAACGCTCCGTCGCCACCAGATGCGTCCAAATCTCACCCTACGGTCAAAGGATATGGACATGGTCCTCCCAGGGTCACCTCCGATGAGCCAGTCTATCATTCACCTTCGCACACTAGCCAAGGCCCACCCAGGCGCCCATCAGGCAAGCCCGAATACTCTCCAGAAGAAGAAGAACAAGATGAAGCGCCCCATGCTCTGCATGAATCTCACATGGATGAGCCTGACTACTCTACACCCAAGCCTTCCAAGAGTCAGCCTCAGCATCCTCACTCTCCACCTTCAGAGCCTTTCACTGAGGAGTCAAATACTCCTTCAAAGTGGCCCGCTCATCCACCTCACGCCAAGTCCACAGAGCAATCTTACAAGACCACCATCGGCAAACCATATCCGTCGCCCCCTGAGCCCACCTACGGCAACGAAGATCGCCGCTTGAAGAGTTCGAACACGGTGCACCTGAGCGCAATGGTGCAACGCGAAGCAGCGAAGATCAACCCACAGGACGCTCCCAAGGCGTGTTTATCTTGGTTCCACGAGCCTTCTCTCCCGGAATTGAATGTAGTTCAAGCTCGGCTCATGCTTGAGGGCGCCCTTTATTTCGGCTTAGGCAAGTCCATTCACGATGTGATGAACGTGAATTCCACGGAATGCCCTGGTCGCGTCCCTCGATTACACGATGGCAGGTCTGCCGTCTGCGTCAAGCCGTTATGCGCCAAGATAGACGCTAGTTGTTCAGACCTCAAGGATACCTTGGGGTGGGTGACAGAGAGCCTGTTCGATGAGGATATCGACTACACCACTGACGAGGAAGTTTGTGTCTAGTCTGGGTTGCTGGGCTGTTTCGTTTGTTCTTGTCGTTTGTTTCGTTTCATTATGTGGTTCATGAGTATGACTTATCAGTATGATTGATGAATGATGATGGGGCATGGCTGGAGTTTCATTTGTAGCGTTTGTTTTTGTTATCGTTTATAGTTGTTAGCGCCTCGCAATGATTGTCTCTTCTTTTGAAGTCTTTGCTTTTGCTCTAATGACTAGACTTGCCTGTGGTGTTCATGTACCTCTGTTGTGACTTGTATATGCAATGCGAATTGTATACATATACGCCTGTGAAAACACATCTCGGTGCGTGATTGGAAGTCAAAATCGGTCCCTATGTTACATCTGAGGTGCATATGAAGACCTTTGGTAGGTCTAAATATTCATTTATCGTGCATAACGAACTGATGTGAGTTATTTTAGGTGCCTAACCACGGATTTCCAGCAAGGCCTCCAGGTGGTGATGATAAAAACGTGACATTACAAGACGCCTTGTATACGCAATCAACATATCGCATACGTCTATGAGCCAAGCCCTCAACGCCCAATAAAATCACACTCGACTCTCACCCTCAGCAGCAGCCAGACCGTTCCAACTAATCCACGCGCTCTAGACCCCTCCCCCCTCGTCCAACCCAACAAGACCATCCTGCAAAGCCATACCCTCCGCCTGACCAATCTCCGTCCACTCCTTCGCCACCCTCGCAATCTCTCCGCTCGAATTCTCAAACCAAGTTGTCCGACACATGGGACACTTGTTACTGCCTGGCGTGCCCGCACTCAGATTCTGCCTCAGGCACTGGTAGCCGAATACGTGTCCCTTGCATCCGTTGACGCGCACAATGGCAACCGGTACGTGGTCTGCGTGAAACACGCCGTGGCAGATTGGGCAAATGGTGCCGGGTTCTGGGTACGAGGGATGGCAGGGGAAGAGGGAGGTCAGATGGTGTGTTGTGAAGTCTTCGAGGGTGCGGGCGGGAGGGGATAGATTAGGGAGAATGTCGTCGATGGAGGGCAACAGTTCGGGACATGGTCTCGGTCAGCGAAGCCAAAGCCATCCAGGTTGCTTCCCGATTCGCCACCGTTTCCTCCTTGAGTTCATTGATGGCTCGCGTCATGCCCTTGACTGCCGACACCATCTCGAAGATACCGTTGCGAAGCCTACGTGATTCGGATGAGGCGGCGTAGTGGGTAGCCATCAGGATCTCTGCAGCCTCCATGCCCTTGGTCTGCGAATTGGCAACCGTAACACATTCGGCCAGGTTTCGGGCAGCTTCTCGAACAGCAGCCTTGAATTGCTTGACATCCAACTGAAAGGCCTCTAAAGTCTCCTCTTCCTCATACCCTTCGGGGGGGTTTGCGACCAGACTGTAGTATTCATCAAGAGCACCTTGAAGGGCAGAGTACTCATGGCCAACATAGGAGGGAATCTGTCATGATTAGAAAAGAAATCCTATCAGACTTGGATACTAACCGGATTGCAGTACTCGTTCTGAGAAATGCAGTACTGGCATTTCTTAGAATTCTTGGACTCAAAGTCAAAATTGTCGAACTTGCCCCGAGCGATAGCCCTAACGGCTCTTATATAGAGAGCGCGATGAGCGACTGGCAGAACTCCTGGTGGTACTGGGACTGGCATGGTGAACGGTTCTGATTCGGATTAGCGACTGCTCAATCACATGGATCAAATACTTACTGGATTTTGGATGATATGGGTCAAAAATTTGAAAATTTGGGGATATAGGAATGAGAAAGTTGGTGGGTGGAGGGCTAGATATAGGCAGGCCATGGATAAGGGTCCGTGCCCTAAAAACTGTAACGACGCAGGTAGGTAGGGCATCCGAAAGGTATCCTATACGACTCAAAGGCATATGGAAGTGCGCGTCTGTACGGAAAAGGATGAGATTCCTACACCTATAGGTCTTGTACGAAAGGTTGGGGTGAAACTGGGGGAGATGGTGAGGTCTGGAGGTGTGGGAGTGTTTACACCTTCAGGGGTGGTGAGGCTGATGTTGGGGAAGTCTGGGGTATGTGCAGGATCCGGATTATGCGGACTTTGCGTGTCCAACTCGTCTGTTTCGTCAGTTGGCGTGTCTATGTTCATGTGCCACTGGTCTTCCTTATCGTCGTCGCTCAGAGCCCAGGAGGTGCTTTTGGGTAGACAAGCGCCGGAATGTTTCCATCTCCGTCAACAATATAGGCGTCGTCAGATTCCCAATCGGGAAACTCTCGCTCATCGGCGGCAGAGAACTCGGAAAGGTGATGGAGGAAGCCATGTATGGCCTGTGGCATGCGGTGCTCCTTTCCCATGCGTCTATAAACGTGCGCAAGGATGACGCCTAAAGGCACCCTTCACAAGAGGGCGTGCAAATGTTCGGCGGAGCTACCGACAGAGCTGTAAAATACTTGTCCAGAGTGGTACACTTCAATGTCGCTCCTAAGCATGCGCCAAACTAGGGCGACATCGTCAATGACCCCAGAGATGTCGTCCTGAAGATAGGGGGGACGAGGGTTGAACTGGTCGATGCCTTCAATAGATGATGGACATTGCCAATCAGCAACCAAGGCTGCACCCTCGGTCGCCCCCAGGATCCGATCGGTGACAGCCAGCGTGTCCTCGTCCTCAGGATCGTCACCCCAGACGATTCCCATTTCCATCGGAAAAGCTCCTACATGCTCCTCATTGTAGAGTATATTTCCTCTACTTCACTTATAATCCCGTCTTCGCGAGAATTTCTTTGGTTGAACGCGCGGAGATTCTTAAGCATGAGGTTTTCCTGGTCTAAGATTTCGAAAACATAGGTGACCACATCGCCGAGACAAGTCCGTTGATCTGATAGTGCAGTGACGGTTCCCGTGTTCTGGCACTGTAGTATAGTGCCGGACCGTGTACTGCAACATCGCAGGCTAATGCGCCACCCTCCTCAAGATCAAAGCACTGGACTTCAATCATATCGGCCACCTTGGTCCATATAATCTGGAACTCTGGCAATATGCCCTGCTCGGGTATTCCGCCAATGGCGCAGAAGGTTTCGAAATCAAGACTTTGGTCCAACTCTTCAAAGTTTTCGACGATGGGAGACATGTCGGAGCGATTGTCAATGTGAGAGCTGTGCTTCTCGGTACGAGTGGTTGTAGGTCTTTCTTCGTGCGGTATATGCTCGGTACTTTTGATTGTACTGATATGAGCTTGTGATAGTTGTGCTGAAGGGATCAATTAAAAAAGCTTCGGGGAAAGCGGAACACGAAGATGGCGAATGAGAGGAGGGCGGAGGTTTCCCGAGAAATTATTACAGAGGAAGATATATGTGCGGAATTTCCGGTCTTTTGCTGTCCTTCAATAGGCGCACGGGCGCGCGTGCGATTTTGCTAGAGTGGTGAATGTGAATGTGAATGTGAAATGCAAGGGCATTGTGTAATCGGTACCCTCTTTTCGAGTTCTTGGAGAACTATTGGGCTTAATAAGACAATAGGCGTCTTATAGTGCTCCAAACACGTAGCCTTTAGGTCGCCTTGCTCTGGATTCAAAACTCTGGAAACATTAGTGTATGCTTCAACGCTTCTATGACTTTTCCACGTACCATGTAGAATTTTGTCTTACCCGAGGTTTAGAGATACTTTGTTCTCTGATGGTATCTCTCAATTATAAGTATTGTTAAGACCATCAAGCGTCATTCCAGTCTCAACTGCATGTGCGTAGTCTCCCAAGCCGGATCCCTTTCTACATCCACAACCGCGAACCCACGCTTCTCCCAGAATCTAATTGCACCTGGCAAAAAGGGGTGAGTATGTAAATATAAGCAACCGATGTTCTGCTTCACGGCCTGCTCTTTCAACTTCTCAAACAGCGTCGCAGCCAGCCCGCACCGTCGATACTCTGGTAGCACGAATAGCCTGACTACCTCGACCACCTCCAGATTCTGGTATTCGAGTTGTGGGAAACGGTAATCATAGGGTACATATCCAATGGTAGCGATGATGTTCTTGCCTTTGCGCGCTGTCAAGAAATGGCCAGATAACACCCATCGTGAAACGTCGTCATTGAGCTGTGCGCAGAGCCCCGGAAACATTTGCTGACGCGCATTGTTGACGAAATCAACGACTTCGTTTATAGTGTCTGGAGTGACGGAGGAGATGGTCCAGGGTGACATGAGAGGCTGGTGGTGGGTAATGGTGCACTTTGTTCATGCAGACTTGACCAACGAGGTACTGTGACTTTTGGGGGCCTTGGCTGGATTGGGTAACGTATCCGTGCGCTTGACGATCAGGGGTCATCCATCACTCTCTATAATTTAGTCCGGATGATAGTGATGATGGAAATGTGTCTATCGTACATGAATTGCCTATATAGGCAGACGAGCAAAGGAATGCAATGCAATCAGCAAACTGATTATACATGAGATAGAAGCTGATAGAAACCAGCACACTCCACGATCAACTCGTGATGGCTGTAGGTATGTGCAGCGACTACCGGTACTGGTCATGCAAGGCGTGGGATAAAACTTGAATGCTTTAACTGAACGCAGCACATTATATATCCATCTGAAGGGGATGCGCCTCTAAATAGTATGAGACCATGTTTGGTGCCCTTTCCCCCACTCGTCCGTTGTTGCCGTCCGTCGACGGTGCCAACAACGACCGTGTTTGTGCAAAGGTTCATGTGGTGCCCATGATGAAAACCCGGCATTTGCGTGATAGCAGGAAACTCAGTTGGAAAATAGCCATAAATGCCTGTCTTCAGCGGTTGTGAGTAGACTATACACGGTGTTGAGGCACCAGCAGAGGGTTTGTGGGGACATTACGAGAAGGTCACGTACAAGAACTTCATGGATAAAATCATGGATCAACTTTATTCGCGAATATGTCTCTGTAATGATGACATTCTTTAAAAATGCTTGTATAACATGTCGTTCAATGAATGACAAAACCCCCTGCCTACCATGATACCGTGAACGCCGTACGTGAAGCACAAAAACTCAGATTGACCGCACTAAGACACCGACTCCATGACTTTTGCCTCCAGTATGCATGATGATTTCTAAATACTTACGTCTCTGCCCACCTCGCGATGGTGATGCTAGTGGTGTAGATCATAGCGACCAAACCGAGGAGCATCATCGCAATATCTCCAAACTTTGACCACGGTCGCTCGGCAACGCCCTTGTAGTGCAAGTATGCGGGATAGATGTACACCAGTGGAACACAGGCGAAGCTACCAATGAGCGCAACGAACTTATCCAGGTCACTAGCTCCAACTGCGGCGATACCACCACATACTAGCACCAGGACAGTCCTAAAGGCGTTCTTGTTCCACTTGGTCAGGCTGCTCTGCTTGCCTGATGCGCGGCCAAAGATCTTGAGCTCGATAGTACGCATCGCTGGGAATAATTGAACTGGTGTTCCGACTAAGACGGCCAATGAGTAGAGGAATTGTACTGCATTGACGAGTTTGCTGGATTGCGGGAAATTGTTGATGACCTCGACCGAGACGTGCTCGCCAAACGTGCCATAACAGAGCACACCGACGGAGGTAAAGATGACTGTAATTAGGAACATGACGATGTAGAGGAGTTTGCTGAAATGCTCGGGCTGTTTCATGCTGGACTGAATCGGGAGGATGAGTCCGATACCCTCGAATGTGAAGATGGCAGAGCCGACCGTCATGGTGAAGTCGCGGGGATTGAACAGCTCGATGGAAGGGTGGAAGCCGCCCATGTTGATCATCGAGGAGATGTCATACCAATATATGTATGTCAAGCCGATCAAGATGAAGACATCTGCAAGAAGAGCCGCGGGTCCCAGCTTAGAAATGTTTCGTATAAAGGCCAACGGAATGAGAACGATGAGCTGGATACCGATAAGAGCGTTAGTTGATAGCGGCTCACGACCTCCATGCGTGACGGCGTTGAAGAAGGACTTCAGATTGTCTGCAGTGAAGATGAGACCGGCGCACACGAATCCGATCTGGGAGAGCGTGATGGAGACCAGGATGAGAGCGCGGAACTTGGGACCCACGACAATTTGACCTAGGTCTCCATAGCCTCCACCTCCATAGCGCTTTCTGCAAGAGAGCAATAGCTCAAAACATAGGGCAGTGATAGCGGAAACCGTGACCATGGTGATGGAGGAGAACAACATGCCACCGTTTTTGAATGCTTTGGGTAGAAACATGATTCCAGTGCCGATGAATGCCTTCAAGAGCGTGAAGAAGGTCTTTACTTGATTTGCATCACCCTGGGATCTAAGTCTCTTGGAGCTCTGTCGTCGGCCAAGCAATGGTCTACGCTCGCTCTGCTCTTCCTCATCTTCTGTGACGGCGCTCTCATCGTCCGTTTCCTCAAGATCTTCACCAGCGAAATGACCGTAGAGCTCAAGAAAGGAGATGAAATTGCGAGTGACCGGCTCGGAAATATAGCTGACACGTTTGCTCTGCCGTTGGAGGAACTGCCGCCTCATTCCTCCGGGTGCAAGTTGATCTTGGATGGGAAGCTCATCATGATCGATCTCTGATTCGGCATATCGGGGTGCAAATTGGTGAGTATCTGAGAATGTGGCTGCACGTTGATGCAACTTTTTTCGTCGCCCCTGTGCAGCAATTTTGTACAAGTCACGATGTATGTCACCCTACATGCTTTGTAAGCTTAGTCATACACATCTGGAAGGATTAGACATACTCCTTGCAGTTGTAGCGACGATTCGGCCTGACGAACAGAGTTGGAGGAGCTTTGGAGACCATCTTCTGTTCCCGGCGTTTCCGGATCGAATTCTGCAGTGTATGCGTATGCGGGATCCAAATGTTGGTTTAGGACACGAGCTTCCTTGGGATCAGCGCCCGCCGTCGTCTGGGGAGTGTCTGCCATGTCTCGACAGCAACTGAATGCACGACTATTGCAGCAATTGCTAAGAAAAGGCTAATTATGTTATCAGCCAGTCGATGAATTGAAGAGAATGTTTGGCGGTGAGCTTCAAATGTTGGAGGTTCAGACAGCGGCCAATGACCGGGTTTGCAGGGAGCTTAACTAGCGTTGGTGCCTGACATCACCAGGTCTTGTAGTACATTCGGGATAATGGTGACTTTGGAAAGGGAAAGTTAGAGCAGCCCTTCTGAGAAAGAAATCCGGAGGCAGCCAAGGGGAAGAGAGAGAAGAATGCCAGATGGGACCTGTGTGAAGCAGAGGTGGGAGCGGACAATGCCAAATAAGAAGAATCTCGTGGAACCTTTGACGAGGTCACGATGACCCTAGCCACCGTGCTTGGCGCGTGCACGTGGTGTGGAGAGGCGTCCGATCTTTAACTCTTAAGGCTTCCCAAGGTTGGACTGCGTGCATGGAACCCTGCTTGGACCGACGCCACCCCATTGGAGCACTACCGATGATGCAGAATGCCTGGAGGTCAACTCACGACAGTCGTTTAATCAATTCACATTGCCGGCAAAAAGTGATTGAGCCTTTGATCCGCATTGAACACGTTTCGTCTCAGGTTACCTACCATACGTAGAGAGAGTGTATAAGAAGCACACCACACGCAATAGGTACATGATGGCACGCCAGGACTTGCAACGACTTCTTCCTTGCGATGGCACCTCCAGGATTCAGTCCTCCAGGATACTCAATGCCTCAGCGTGATGTACATCGTGGACCACCACCCGAGGGGGCAGATACGAACACTCGGCCTTATCTCATCTTCTTTGGTTACCTAGCAGCATGTTTCGGGGTCGCAGTCTTTATTATCTTGAGGCTGCTGAAAAGAGCATATGTGCTGCAAAAGTCTACGACAGCGCACTTGCCTCCGAGAAAACATGTCTGGCTGTTTGGCCTGCTCTCTGTCGGAAGCTTGGTCACGACTTGGACGCACATGGTCCATTACTTCAAGATCAGCTACGATACATGGCTCATGTGGCGCAGCTATTACGAGCTCGATCCCCATCAGATGCATTGGGGACTCTGGTTACAAGAGACGAGCTTGTTCAGAGAGGCTTGGGAGACTGTCATCGTAGGCAATGCGCGGTACTGGTGGTCACATCAGATCTTCTTCTTCGCATTGGCCCTTGGATTGTATTTGGAACAAAAAGGTGCTTCAATCCCACCTCGTAGAGTGGAAAGTGGCTGACGTCCCTAGGTGTCCCTCGGGGTATCCGATACACGTGGGCTTTTATGCTCCTGGGTCAGATCGTCGCTATCAGCTTCGCGACGAACCTCTTCTTCCTCACGCTGCTGCTCAGCCCTCCAGCACCTCCGCCTCCATCCACATCTGGCGCACAGCAGCAAAAGTGGTTGGGTCTGTGGCTCTTGAACTTATTCGCCATATGTGCGACAGCATACCCGGCTATGCTACTCGCTGATGAGCACTACTGGCATCACCCAACGGCATTCCTGCCCGTGCTGCTTGCGCCACATGTTGCACTGATGATTCTGCCCACTGTACGTGCTGTTGTCCCAGCCAGGTACTTTAACGAGGATTTCGACTTTACGGATAAGGTCTACAACTACATGTGGGCCTTGGTTCTGGGTAATGCATGTCTGATGTTGGCATGGACGACCGCAACTGCGTACGCCTATAGCGGCATGGTGGGCGTCTGGTATGCTCTGTCGGAACACCCGGCTGTCAGCAGTGTCGGCTACGATGTGATCTTCTGCTGGGTGTCATGGATCTGCTGGTACAGGACTCAGAGTCGCGGCATGAAAAGGGTGTCGAAGACATCTTCTGGTGGTCTCGATGATGGTCGCTCCCAGAATGGCATCGGGATAGTAATTGGCGCAAGCGGATTTGAAGGATCAGTTCGTCGACGTTAGCGGCCCTTATCTTGTTGCGTACATTGTGGTTCGATGTGGGTTCTGGATATAATATCGGTGCCGACAGTTGATTACTAGATGTGGGCATCTCTTGACCTCAAAAAGAGAACAGTACAACCAGTCCATTCAAAAGGTCGTGACTGGGAAAGGAAGCTTGACTCAGCGGGCTGGCGTAATGGACAAGGGCTAGAAATAGGTGGGGAATGTGGTGATTACTTTTAATTTCATTTTCCATCTGGTGGGTGTATAGACTGAAACCAGTGATCGAGGAGACCCCAAGCTGTTGTTCGTGATGTACACCATGACAACCTTGAAAACATCGTAGCCACCAGGATAGTATCTAGCACTCCTAGTACTACATCTCTCGATTCTCAACACACATCAACCAGAGATTCCACTTTACCCGATCAACCGCCAATTTTCTTCCCTTTACCCCTCGCCGCCTTCCTGCGCTCCTTCCCCCCGCCCTTCTTCCCCGCCTTCTTCCTCAACTTCATAGGTATAACATCCGCCCTCTCATACACAAGTGCAACAGCATCCCTCACATCCTCGTACTTGACCACCACATCCGTGTCCTCACCCTCATCAACCCGCCTCTTCACCGCTTCTTCCAGGAACTCTGCTGCCAAGCGTGCCTGTCCTTGTGTGAAGCTGCTGAGCACATCGAGCCCGGCTAGAACAGGTGGACACCAGACTGTACCGTTGGTCTTGAGGCGTGGAGGGCAGTGTGCGGGGGGGATGAAGTGGTCATACGTGACATTCCAGCGATTCTCAATGTTGGCTTCTGCGTCCGACAGGGCTGCGGCGTCTGGGTTTCCTGAATGAATGGCCTCTTCGATAACAGCAAGATCGGCAGCTACGGATTGATAAGAGCGTGTGATGCGTAGTTTGTTTCTCGTCGTTGGCTTCATTGCGTTGAGGCTGGTGATGTGTTCGCATTTTTCGCGGTCGGTGAGATCCTATTTGTATACCTGTTAAATTCTCCCAATTTGGCTTCCTTCGCCGGCTCCTTCTTCACGGCATCGATATCGATAGAGTTAGAAAGGAGACAAAGAATAGACTCACATCCCACTCTCCCCATCCTCCTTCAACCTCAACACCAACATCATCCCTCTCCTCACCGCAATACACAATGAACCCAACCGGCGCGTCCGGCAACATAATCTCGCTCTTTGCCACCGCAACAAGCACGCGCTGGTCATCTTTCAGCGTCTCAACACTTACAATAGGCTTGGCATCGATGGTATACAAGGCGGCATGTTTGCTATTCACTGCAAGACGTACGCCCTGCAAGACCTGTTCGAAAGTTTGATACGGTGAGACGACAAGATCAGGGACGTTGAGCTTGGTGCTGGGCGCGTAAAGGGATATAGTTTTCGCTGTTTTGGTCATCTTTGCTGCCGGGTGGTGTGTGTGGCGCAGAGATGTGTAGAAACTCGAGACAAGTCTCTTCGGGGGCTGGGGTGATTGTGCTCGGTGAGCGGGTGAGTGCAGCAGTGTGGCGGGATGGCGCAGAGTGAGAATGAGAGGGTGAAACAGAGATTAAATAGCGAGATGGTTTTGATGACTCAGGTGCCCCGGTGGGAGCGTGATGGCGTAGTCGGTCGCGTTCACCTTCTTTCACTGAGCTGTGATGGCTTTGCCGAAAGCATGTGTATGTCAATATTTTGCAGGGCAATCAAACGCGCGAGTGACAGAACGGGTCCATCACAAAGTTGGCAAACGCAGTCTACGATCTTAAGGTGTGAAAGCTTCTCTACGCTTCGCAATACTTGAAAGTACTAATTTACTATCGATATGCGATACTTTGCTGCGCTGATGGTAGTTACTGCGATGTTACAGAGCTTTCAAGAGTGCACATGTCCATTTACAATCTCGCGAGCCGTGAGCATTGACTTTTCGATGATCATGTATCTCAAATACCGCACCAGTCAAAATCAGACAAATCAAGATGGCCATACTCGTCATACCCATCTCTAACATCCCCAGTGTTTCTGCGCTGCTCTTCTTTCTCCTCATCATCTTCGAAATACACCTCGCCCTTCGTAATCTCTTCAATGACTCTACGTAAATCTGTTGTACTCACAACTATGCTTCCTGACGCCCGACTCCTACGCCCAATGACGCGCATAGTCGCCTCCTGAACCGTTTGGACTTGCCCTGTAGTCGCATCGGCTAATAATGCTAGAGTCGCCATCAAGGCTGGGTGCCAGGACTTCATTGCAACCTCTGGTCTCATGAGCCCTATGGTTCCCATGAAATCGTTGATAGTCTGACCCCAGGATTCCTCGATCACCCTAGCATGAGTAGCTTCGGCGGTGGAAGCAGGCATAGGGCTCAAGATGGAGAGTCCTGAAGCGAGGATCTCGGATATGGAGGAGCGGATGACATGGATAGGAAGAGTAAGGGTCGTCTTTGTGTGATTACCCTTACAGCATCTACAAGGTAGGTTCTGCATGTAGGCGCGTCGCTGAGGACGTGTGAGTGCCTGATAAGCTGTCAGTAGTCATGTATTGCAAGGAAGAGGCGTAACACGCTTACCATCCACGCATCCGTCTGAGGGCCCTGTTGCAACTCCCTTGTCCACATATTGATAGGTGACTCAAAGTAGCCTGTCGTGACGACAACCATGTCATTGTCATCGAGGAGACTGAAGTCATCTATGAAATGGCCTTGCTTATCGTGGACGAAGGCCAACGGGATCTTGAAGAGAAGCTTGATTGTACGGATACATTGCTCGTTCCCAGCGAATTTGTTTATACACATCAGTAGCCCTTGATTCATGGCTCGTATCGGATTTAGAGATGGGCACCAAACGCGGAGAGTGATGGCTTGGGAACGTTGAGAGGACATGATAGATGGCAGCCAGATAAGGTCTGCAAAACTTGAATGCCCCGATGGAATATGTTGATGGATCCCGGACTGTGATGGGTAGTCTACACAGTGTGATTTGCTGAAAGCGTAGGCAAATGTTGGGCCAAGTCAGCTTCGGGAGTGTTCCCGCAGATATGAGTAGGCATGAAAGCAATTCATCAGAAGTCCATGAAGGTGTCACATGACTGGTCTGGCCATTATGATTGTACGGTAGGCAATTACACTGCGCACACATGATGTACAACGTACAGTGACTGGCTGCGAAATTGGGTGAAAGCCTGCGCTGGCGTACTGGTGACATGGTATTTATGAGGACCTGGAATTTCCAAATCGTGCTAGTATGAATAGCGGAGTTCATTCATGTTCATAATTCACGAAGTCGCTTTGGGGTTGAATGGTGCGGCAGTGAGACGTGTGTTTCCCTTTGGTGGAACAGGAGAGAGCTCTGTAGGGTAGGTAGTTGAGCATGATCCAGTCTCGGCAGACCTTGGAAGATGACTCTGGCATTTGCTTTTATCACCGTGTCATGTCTTTGTCGAATGCTGTTGGACATTCAATCAGGATAGATGGCGAGGGCGAGGTATGACAGAAAGGGAGGACGTCTGAGGTTTGTGGATGCACATGACGACGAATGTCCGTGCGGCTCACCGCCCAACGTGGGGGGACGAGGAAGCAGGGCAAGGGTCTAGTTCAGTTCGGCCATCAACCAAGGGGAAAGGGACAAGTAGGTAAGTTAAGTGCAATTGTGCCCACAAGCTCCCAACTGCCTTTCCCTTTCATTTCCTGCCCTCTTCAGCGCACTCTTCCAAACGCCTCCTTCACCCACAGCACACCTTGGAAATACAAACAATCCACAAGACAGACAGATAGACAGCAGAATGAGTCTGCAACCACCCTCACTCGCCGTCAGGCCCAAGTCTGCATCTGGCGGTTCTACCAAGGCCGTTATTTTGGTACAGGACATTCCCACCAAGCATGTATCTACGATCAAGATGCTAATACGCACCAGGTCGGCGGCCCCTCCAGAGGAACACGGTTCAGGCCTCTCTCCATGGAATTGCCCAAGGTGAGCCATAAGTTATTGCTTGTATCAACTTTTGTGCCCCGCTAAACCGCCATCGCTACACAGCCACTCTTCCCTGTCGCCGGCCACCCCATTATCGAGCACTGCTTCCGCGCCATTACCGGTGTTGCCGAGATCAAGGAGGTCTTCATCGTCGGCTACTACGAGGAGTCTGTCTTCCAGCCCTTCATCAACACCGTCTCCACCAACTTCCCTCAGTTGACCGTCAAGTACCTGCGAGAATACCAGGCCCTGGGCACGGCCGGAGGTCTATACCATTTCCGCGATGTCATATTGAAGGGCAAGCCAGAGAAGCTGTTCGTCTTGAACGCCGATGTCTGTTCTTCCTTCCCGCTTGAGGAGATGCTCAAGCTGTACAACGACAAAGATGCAGAGGCCGTCATGCTAGGCACGAGGGTCGCCAACGAGTCAGCCTCCAACTTTGGATGCATCGTCTCCGATGCCCACACCAAGCGCGTCCTCCACTACGTCGAGAAGCCGGAGTCGCAAATCTCCAACCTCATCAACTGCGGAGTCTACCTCTTCAACACAGAGTGCATCTTCCCCGCCATTCGCAGTGCCATCAAGCGACGCACTGAGCGCCCACGGCTGCTGTCCTACCCTTCCTCCGAGAACCTCGAATCTTCCTTCTACCAGGCCGACGACGATGACGACAACAAGGAGAACGCCGTCATTCGTCTGGAACAGGACGTCCTCTCCGACATTGCAGACAGCAGACAGTTCTTCGTTCTTGAATCCAAAGACTTCTGGCGCCAGATCAAGACTGCTGGCTCAGCCGTACCTGCCAACGCCTTGTATTTGCTGAAGGCTTTCCAAGCTGGCTCCGAAGAGCTCGCAAAACCCTCTGCGAACATCATCCCACCTGTTTACATCCACCCTTCTGCGCACATTGATCCCACTGCCAAGATTGGTCCTAACGTGTCCATCGGGCCCCGTGTGGTCATTGGAGCTGGTGTTCGTGTCAAGGAGTCCATTGTTCTGGAAGACTCTGAAATCAAGCACGATGCCTGTGTGCTCTACACTATAGTTGGCTGGCACAGCAAGATCGGTGCATGGGCGCGTGTCGAGGGCACGCCCACTCCAGTCACCAGCCATAGCACCAGCGTTATCAAGAACGGTGTCAAGGTACAGAGCATTACCATTCTCGGCAAAGACTGCGCAGTCGCCGATGAGGTGCGCGTGCAAAACTGTGTCTGTTTGCCCTATAAGGAGTTGAAGAGGGTAAGTTAATTCTCTCAATGTCCACGCATGCCATGCTAACCCAATTGATAGGATGTCGCCAATGAGGTCATCATGTAAAGAAGATGCATCCTCTTTGATGGTCGTTCAAATAACTCCACCTGTGCACTAATGATTTGTCTTGTAGCCATTTATATTACAGGACGCCAATAAAAGTAATGGCACATATAGAAAAAGAGAAATAATGAATATACCACGGTCTTCTTCAGACTACAAGATATGCACGTCCCAACTACCTTAACGGTTTGACACCCTTGTGTATTGCCGCAATACCCATTGTCAAGTCCTCCCACCCCTTTCCTGGCACCAAGAACCCCGCATCTCGAATCATGCCACTGAACTCCTCCTGGCTCGGAAATCTCGCAATGCTCTCCACAAGATACTGATAACTGTCACGATCCCCCGCCACAACCTGACCAATCAGGGGAATCGCCCCGAAACTCCAGCGCTGGTATACGGCGTCAAAGAGCGGGTTGTTGACTTTGCTGAATTCGAGGCATGCGAAGACGCCGCCAGGTTTCAAGACGCGGTACGCTTCCTTCAGAGCGACTTCCTTGTGTGTAAAGTTGCGGATACCAAAGGCAACGGTGTAGAGGTCAATGCTGGAAGAGGGTATCATGTCCAAGTTTTCGGCGTTGGCTTGGACGAATTTCAGGCGTGGGGAGCGCGCGTAGGGCGTGTGTAGAGATCGTTTCTTGCCCTCGGCAAGCATGTCGGGGTTGATGTCTGCGACGGTGACGGTGGTGTGGGCATCGTTGTTGATGCTCGAGGCATGGTCGAGCATGCGAAAGGCGATGTCGCCCGTGCCGCCGGCGATGTCAAGTATGTTCCAGCCTTGGGGAGAGTCGGCAGATGAGGGAGTGGTGAGTGGATTGCGGCCCGGGTTGAGATTTCGGACAAAGTGGTCTTTCCAGAGGCGGTGGATGCCCAGAGACATGAAGTCGTTCATGGAGTCGTACGAGGTGGCAACCGAGGAGAAGACTGCGCCAACTGTTTCCACAACCCGATTAGTGTCTGTAGTATGAGGACGGGGGTCAATTGGGACAAGTTTGTACCTTTTTGCTCTTTAATCGCCTCGGCTATCGTCTGGAAGCCAAAATGTGTCGTCGACGGCGCATCCTGCTGATTCTTCGGGGGTGGTGTCTGCTGCTGTGCCTGTCTCGCCGTACATGAAAAACAGCGATGACCGCCTGTGTTCCCTCTCCTTAGTCCCACCAGCAATTGCCTCCCTATTCTTGATTGTGAAGTTTGCATGTTGTGTGTGTATGCGAGTGTGTGCGAAGAATGTAGTCGTCGTCGTCTAATGATTGTCACTTGGCATGACT
This sequence comes from Plenodomus lingam, assembly GCF_022343315.1. Taxonomy (NCBI): domain Eukaryota; kingdom Fungi; phylum Ascomycota; class Dothideomycetes; order Pleosporales; family Leptosphaeriaceae; genus Plenodomus; species Plenodomus lingam. The sequence continues at coordinate 523,113 of NW_027093971.1, read as the reverse complement.
TTTGATGAAAGCGCGCATCACTAGGCACGCGCCACAACCCTGACAACTCTGGCTAAGTAGTGGCTGGTGACCCTAGCCTAGCCTAGCCTAGCCAGCTGCCCGCGGAGGTCACCCTAGCGTCGTTTCCCTGGCGTTTCCCTTCCCCATCCCGTCCATGCGGCATGTCACGACTCAAGCCGAAGCAAGCCGACTACCGAAACTCCAGAGGTTCGCTGCCCCGGATTCTGAACAAATAAGACGGCAGACGTGGTTCCTGGACAATGTAGATCAATCCTTAAACACACAATGTCCCTTTGCAACACTCCGAGAAGACTGCTGCTGCTGCGGAGGGCAGTGGGTGCGCAAACATGTCTCCGTGCATCCAGGACAGCAAGCAAGGCGCCCGTGTGGCAGAGCTGTCGGGCAGTTGCTTCGACTGCGAATGCTGAGAAGTGGGTTGTTGTGCTTCAGAGAGTCTTTCTCGTCTGCATTGTCTGAGCTAATCTGTCCATGTGTAGGGTCTTGTTTCCTGGAGCGTTGAACAGCGAGTTTACCAGTACAATGGACTTCATACAACCGTCGCAACTCAAGGCCATATCAACCTACCGTGTAATGAACCAGTATGGTGATATAATAGACAAAGATGTTGGTGTAGAGACGACGGATGAAGAAGCTCTAGATTTATACAAGAACATGGTCAAATGTCAGTCTCTCTATCTCCATGAGTCTGCTCAAATGGCATCTAAACAAACAACAGTGAGCATAATGGACCTCCTCATGTTCGAAGCCCAGAGACAGGGCCGATTAAGCTTCTACATGGTATGCACACCTTCTATCCATCACCCTCCATTCGTACGTACATCGACTGAACTTGCTTGTCATAGGTCTCTGCCGGCGAAGAAGGCATCGCAATCGGCACCGCCAGCGCCCTCTCCCCCGCCGACGTAATCTTCTGCCAATACCGTGAAACAGGCGTCTACCTACAGCGCGGATTCACACTGCCTTCCTTCATGAACCAGCTCTTCGCAAACGCGGGTGACACTGGCCTAGGCCGCAACATGCCCATCCACTACGGCTCCAAAGAACTAAACATCCACACCATATCCTCCACCCTCGCTACACAAATCCCCCATGCCGCCGGCGCCGCATATGCGCTCAAGATGCAGAACTTGCAAAACCCGAACGCGGAGAAGAGAGTGGCGGTCTGTTTCTTCGGAGAAGGAGCAGCGAGCGAGGGGGATTTCCACGGAGCACTGAACATTGCCGCGACGAGACAGGTGCCCTGTATCTTCATCTGCAGAAACAACGGATATGCCATTTCGACACCAACATCCGACCAATACCGCGGTGATGGAATCGCAAGTCGCGGCGCCGGCTATGGAATCGCCACCCTCCGTGTAGACGGCAACGACATCTTCGCCGTACGCCGCGCCACAAAGGAAGCCCGCCGTCTTGCCCTCGAGGACGGCGGCCGTCCCGTATTGATCGAGATGATGGCTTATCGCGTAGGACACCACTCCACCTCCGACGACTCCTTTGCCTACCGCCAGCGCGTCGAGGTGGAGGACTGGAAACGCCGCGACAACCCACTCACCCGCTTGCGCAAGTGGCTTGAATCGCGCAATCTGTGGTCCGAGGACGAGGAACAGAGCCTGAGGGCCGCCACGAGGAAAGAAGTCCTCAGGGCCTTTGAGGAGGCGGAAAAACTGCAGAAGCCCAGTCTGAGGTATGTGTTTGAGGGCGTCTGGAAGGACTTGTCACAGGAGCAGCGTAGGCATGTGGGAGAGCTCAGGGATATCTTGAAGAGGTATCCCAAGGAGTACGATTTGGGGCCTTATGAGGGGCAAATTGGGGGGTTGGATGACTTATTGGAGGGTAACAAGTAGGCAAAGTTGACTCGAAAATAAATAGTCTTCTTATACAATAGCTATGTGCTCAATCACGTGGCATCAACTAACCAGTCGGGATCTGCGTCTTCGTCTTCCGGATCTTCAAGGGGGAGGGATCCGGTTTCTGACGCTGAAGAAGTGGGTGTGGGTGATTTGCTGGTTATTGCACCATCTTCTGGTTTGACGTCGTCTTCTTTCACAGCGGGTTGGGGACTCGGCGGAGCTTCATCCTGGCCGTCAACCTGGTCGACGTCCTTGTCTGACAGATCTTTCGGTACGAAGCCTCCATCATCATCGACGGCACCATCTGTTTGATCGGTACAACCTGGATGATCCGCCAGATCGTCATCATCGAGGACGTAGTCTCCAGGTAAGAAACCCCCACCCTCACCATCCTCGTCCGAGGAGTAAGATTTGCCAAAGCTACTCCGTCGTCGCGGCCGTAGTGCCTGAGAGTCCAGAATCGCAGACTCGAAGCTGAACTCGCGGCTCATGCCAGGGGCCGTACGCTGCTCTAGAGTCTCTGGTACAAATCCGCCACCTGCCACATCATCTGGGCCTTGATTTGGCACGAACCCTCCACCTTCATTGGCATCATCATGCATGAATCCACCACCACCTTCATAATTCCTAGTTGGCGGTTCATACCCTTCCCCTTCTATGCCCCCAGCATCCCCCTCATCAGGAAAGAACCCGCCAGCCATATCCTGTGCAGCAAGCTTCCGATCCTCCTTTGCAATCTCATCCTGCACATCTAACCGCGGACCCCTCTCCCCATCAATCACAATATCATTAACCCTCTGCGCAATTCTCAATCCCAAGAAAAACCTTCTCCACAGCCTCAGGCTCTCTGCTCTCTTCGCCGCGGCCTCTGCTTCCTCGACCGCGTACTCCATACCTTCGATAACAGCGGTGACTGCATCTGCGTATTCTGTTGCCACGACCACGCCTTGGATGATGGCGGTGCCATGGCGACCTTTGAAGGAGAAACCTGTTACTGCGTCCGCCGAGTCGATACCTAAGATGCGCGCAGCCTTCGAGGCAAGTTTGTGACGGATGTGGGTGCCGCCTGCTGGACACATTGATGGGACATATAGATCCAGATTACCGTATGCGTTGCGTGGTACACGGCCTTTGACTACTGGAGGTGGGATATACAGTTCAGTCTGGAACTCTGCGTACAGACCCGCCCCTGCTTCATCAACCTCTTCGTCAACGTCTGCATCAGGTCCGAGGGAGACGCGCCGATTCTTCTTAGGCTTTGCGTGTTTGAGAGGCTGTTCCCCGCCTTTGACATCCCGGCCCATGCGATACCATTTATCTGCTGAGCGCACGACATGAACGTTTGAGCGGCGGTAGATGGGTTCCATTTTCGGATTCATGCTTGTGCCACAATTGACCTTGCCCACCGGTTCCAGAGGATATATGACCTCGTTGTGCTTCAGATGTCGTTCGAGCACATAAACTGGGTGCCCTTTGAAGTCTTGCACATTCTTTGGTATTCCTTCCGCAGCTACTTTACGCGCAAGCAATGCGTCTTCGATTTGATCTCTATCAAGTATTGTGGAGCGCTCAAAGAACTTCATTACACGCTTCCACCATTTCTCGCCACCGGGCGTGGATTCGACACGAAACTTTCGTGTCTTGGCACTGTATGCTTTGGCATAACGACGAGTCACATCTTTGGCGGTGTGATCTTCGTCAAAGGCGATGGCATAGGAGAGACTGTTTTGCGTGTAGGCGAGAGGAGGCTCGAGTTTTTCGGGGGCGTTGACGGTAAAAGTTGAGTGTGTGTCAATGGGAACCCATTTCTGGTGCGCATGATTGAAGGCTTCGACCCAGTAGACAGGATATGGGGCGTGAAATGCTTTCTGCTTTTTTGGCGCTACACCGGTGCTGTGGAGTACGGCGTGGCGTTCACCCATCACGCGCTCCATACGAGAGAGTTTCTTGCCTTTTGGTCTTGTAGGAGTGGTTTGTGAGGGCTTGTTGTAGGGATCAATGGTTATTGTATTCTTGGGAGAGGCTTTCTGTGGTGTGGTGCGTTCGGCAGCGGAGGCAAAGGGAAGGGGTTGCAGTGAGCAAACAAGGCGCACTTCGATACCAATACCACGAAGCAGGGCACAGAACAATTGCGTTCCGACATCTTGCGAGCCTCGCAATGTGAATGCTGCAATGCGAAAGTCGTCCTTGTCCATTGGATCGTCCAGTTCGTCAAAATCAGAGAAGGGTCGGACGTCGGCTTCTGCATCTGCCCATCGTGGTTTGTACATGCCTCGCGCGGTGATTTTGAATCGCTTTGTCCAGAGCAATTTGAGCTCATTCATCCCGTCCACAAACCGCCTGGATGCTGAATATTGCGTGAGATCGGGATTGGGTACAAGATCTGCCAGTATCGAAGGTGATACAATCTTTCGCAAGGTGCTCTGTACCCTTCTGTCATTGCACCACGTGTTCCTACGGTGGACATGGTAGAGTAAACACATAATGTGCATTTTGTGAATGTCTAAACGGCGCTTCTTGTCGACCGAGGTGATGGCTCTTCGACGAACCTTTCTCTGGACTGTTGTGTCTGCAGCTTTCTTGCCTCCAATCGCAATATTGATATCTCCAATCTTAGACGCTGCCTCTTTGCCCTCGCCCGCATCATCGCTATCATCTACGTCTTCCAAGGCATTCTCCCATTCCATATCACTGTCCTCATCTGACTCGTCAGAGTCCTCGATTGTCTGACGCATGCGTACATTTGTAGGGCCTTCACTTTCAGCAATGGGTTCGGCAGCCGTTCGGCTCTGGGATGGCGTGGCAGCCGTGATTACAGGACGTGAAGGTGAAGGCGGGACAGGATCCCGGATCGGCGTCTGAACAGGGCCAGCTTTAGCAACTGGGCTCTGAGATTTCCGAGAGAGCGCAGTGCGCCTTTTCTTGCGAGGCCGATCATCCTCGTCTGCCTCGGCTACATGGGCTTCATGCAGCATGTCCTGGAAAATGTCTGGTATGGCCTCATCCTGTTGAGAGCTTCTGGTTTTACGCGCAGACCGCCTCGGGGTAACTGGTTCTGTCGCTCTGTGCAGTTTTCCGCGTGGACGAGCCATGATTGCCTACCGACTCGGCGTTGTCGCGTGAGGCTGGGGTCTAGCAGTAGAGATATAGGCTACGGGGACTATTCAAGGAAAAGAACATAACGATTTGCATCATGCTCCGTGTTCGTCTTGGACCATTGCGAACTTAGATTGAGGGAAAGTTGGAGCGTTGCGCGAAACGGAGACTGAAGTCTGCCTGGTGAAGGGGCGCCACCAAGCGCAAAGCAGCGATGACGCAGCGCGGGAAAGCTGGGCACGGCCCGCAGCTTGTTCGAAATAGGTCGAGATGAGCTGGGCACTGTACTCGTTGTCACAACAGACAACATAGTCTTGAAAATCTCTCTAAATTGGACAGTTTTGTCGGAGTTCCATGTTTTCCATATTACATTGTATCTTCCGAAGGTCGCAGCTGGCAGCAGGCGCGTGTTGTACCGGCAGGCCTAAGGTCTAAGGTGGGTAGGTAAGCCCTGTCGCGCCATCACGTGATTGTGTCTGGCTTGTCGTCGGTGTGTTGTCCTGCACATCAAGACAGCTCTGGATTAGCAAGGAGCTCCACCACATAGTTGTGACATCTCACCTCCTAGTGACTGCACAGATGCTGTAGCTTGGAATCATGCATGATATACGTGTTGATACGCACCATTGTACTACTTCCTGCATACAGCAGTGCATGAGTACAATGCCCATGCCATTATACCCACCTTGGCTCCCAAGTCAGTCAGTAGCGAACAATGGCAGATTAATGATAGGGATTCATAGAAGGAGCAAGTTTGAATCGAAGGAGCATTCGCTCCAAACTGTAACCTGTTGACACTGATGCTGGCTCATCTCACAAGGGACACGATTATCATTGTTAAAAGCTGCGTATCGACATGACATCTATTGATAACAGTTCTTCTAGCATTACTGTCTGGAGCGATTCCGCCGATCTCGAACACGGTCCTCCACACATCGAGCGCGTTGTTCTCCGAGTCAATGGTCTCAAGTCGGGGTGTTGTGGAACGAGTGTCACCAGAGCTGCGAGCCGGATCTGCTCCGTCAAGAAACACCAACTGAACCTGGTCACTGCACAGCTTGATTTGGATTTGGAAACCAATCAACCACCCGTTTCCAATGTCATCAGGCAACTGAACAACAAGACTGGATACACTTTCGTCCGGCAAATCCCATGGACGGGACAGACACTGGACTTGGTTACCGGCAATTTGGAGAGAATTCAAGAAGCCCGCAAACCTTATGGTGTCATCCATCTCGAGTCATCGGAGAACCAAACATCTTCATCATGGCAATTCTTGAACGGTCATGACAACACAGTGCCCTCTGTAACACCACCTCCGAGAGCGAGAACCACGAGGCTGAGATCACAGATCACCATAATAGATTCTGGCAACGACAAGAAATCGCTCAAGGCAGAGACCCCAACGGCATACTTCTCTCAGTTGGTCCAGATACACTATGATGCGACTACAGTGGGAGCCCGGGACCTTTTTGATTACTATCGGAGATTCGATCCATCGCTTAGACTGGCTCCTCCGTCCAAGAGCACTATTTTGAGTGCTAGGCTTGTACAAATAACGCTTTGTAGCTTTCTATTAGCAGTAGCGCTCACTGTGCCCATTCTTGCATTTGCCTGGGCACCTCTGAAGCCGGGGAAATCCACGTACACACATATCTCCTTGGGGCTGGCTACCGCAGTGCAATGTGTCGCCATGTACGAGTTTGTCCCAACTACTGCACGAATGTTGTATCACGCTCACTGGCTTCACGAGGACATGTTGATCGCGTTGGGTACATCAATGGCATATAGTCTCAGCGTCGTATCGTACGTCTACCGACTGAAAAGAAAAGAATTGGACACGATCTCACCCTTCCAGACGTCGACACTGTTGGTAACTTTTGTGCTCTTGGGCCGTGTGGTCAACGAAATCGCCCGCTACCAAACGGTAGAGTCTGTGTCTTTCCGCTCTCTTCAGACTGACGAGGCGCTTGTCGTCAAATCAGATCCAAATGCACCCATGGATCCTGATCCAAAGACCATGAGAATAGATGCTCGACTGCTCCAGCACGGTGATCGATTCAAAGTCTCACCGCATTCCAAAGTCGTCACAGACGGCATAGTCATCTGCGGCGGCTCAGAAGTCGACGAGTCCAGAGTCACGGGCGGGTCTATACCCGTTGCCAAAGGCGTTCAATCTGTGGTGTATGCAGGCACCACAAACGGTTCTGGAACGCTCATTGTCGAAGTGACCGCTCTTCCACATGAGAATACAATACACAGGATTGCAACAAAGCTCGAAGACAGGGAGCTTGTCAAACCGAGGATCCAGGTCATCACAGACCGCATAGCTGTGTGGCTGGTCCCTGCCATTGTCACAGTCAGTCTGGCCACATTTCTCGTCTGGCTCTTCGTGCAGAGATATGACAGGCAGTCGTGGGAAAAAGCAGTAGCAACAGCATCTTCCTACGCTATCCCAACCCTCGTCATCACTTCCCCATGCGCCATCCGTCTAACCGTACCCACAATCTTCCTCGTTGCACGTGGCATCGCAGCCCGCCACGGCATCACCATTCGCAACCCCCGCGCCCTCGAATCCACACGCCTTGTCACCGACGTCGTCTTCCAAATCGACACAGAAATGGACAATCTCAGCTCCTCACCCATGAAACCCAAACCCATCTACCCTCCCCCATCCCTCGCCTCCACCCTGCTCAATCGAGGCATAGCCGTCCACACAATCGATTCCGCACAACAGACACATTACCTCGAGAAGCTGCAACAACGAAAGGGCAGCGTCGTGCTCCTCGTATGCACCAACGCAGACGCCGACATGCAAACCCCCGACCTCCCCACCGTCGCCCTGACACTGCACAAGAAGCCCCCACCGTCCACATCCCCCCCAACCACACCCATCCTCACAACCCCAATCCCACCCCCACCACAACCAGACATTACCCTCCCCCACCCCCTCATAACCCCCCACCTCCTCCCCTCCCTCCTCACCCTCAGCACCACAACCCACCGCCTCACACGCATCTGCCTCGCCTCCGGTGCTCTGCACCTCTTTCTCGCGCTGGCTCTATCGAGCGGTTTGTTTGGCCTTGGCCTTGCGTCTGCAGTCCCGGGTTTAAAGGGGCATTGGGATGGCAGGGTAGTGGCGCCATGGGCTGGTTTGGGCGGCTTGTTGGGTGGAGGGGTGGTGTGGGTTGGGGCGTGGGGTGTGGATTGGGTATGGGGATGGGGATGTGGGAGAAAAGGGAGGGGCAGTATACTGAATTAGACGAGTGGGTGGGATCATGGTGAAGGTGTCGTTCATGCTATGTTTAGGTTTAGTTGGTTCGAGTTATGTAGTGAACTCCATTGTAGACTTTAGTTGTACCAAGCACACGACATCAGAGAAAGTTAGTGTCTGGAGCGAAAAGTACATTGACTCATCATAATCAATGTACTTGTCGTTATTCAACTAGCCATACCTCGTTGTTTTCACATCTGGCATCGAGTCCCAAGACAGACAGGGCAGCAGGAGAGGAGGGTTTAAAGGGTATTCAAGGTTCAAAGGCGTTGTGTTGTGTTGTTGACAACATTATGGACGTTTCAACGCTCTTGTCTGATATATACAATATGTATTGAAACCCCATTCTCTACACAGCGGCAGACGTTTGGCGTTGGACTGGTGGTGCTGCGGCCGGTCCAGCTTCTCCCTGCTGCTGCCCTTGTGGTCTTGCAGCTCGTGTACCACCACCACGCCCACCACGACCGATCCTGCCTCTACCACCTCGCGCTCGATCACCATCTCGCTTATCAGCTCGCTCACCGCCCTCTTGTCTTGGCGCAGCCCTAGCCTGATGTTTATCCGCACCCACATTCCCACTGCCCTTGCCGCCATCTTTGTCTTCGACTGTGCCCCTGCCCTCAGCCTTACCACCTCGGCCACCCTCTCTTGATTTTGCCTTCCCACGGCCTGAAGCCTTGGCAGCGCGTTCTGCCGCACGCTTAGCTTGCGCCTCTTCTTCCATGGCACGCCGACTCTCCTGATCCCACCACGCCTGAAACTCCTGTTCTTGCTGAATTTCCTGTAGACTGCGCTTGGCTGCCGCATCGCGGATCGAGACCTTCTCTGCGGCTTGGAGGGAGAGAATCTCCATCATGCTGAGGTTCTGGCTGGGCGATGTCGGATCGTGCTGTGGAAGTGGGATGTGACGGACAGACCTTGGTGCTGGGATCGGGTCGGTTGACACCGACATTCCCCTCTCGTTTGCGGCGGGCCGGGCTGGTGAAGACGGAGCACCGCTTTGACCAGTCGAAGAGGCAGCGCGCTTGTCTTTCTGTCTGGATGTGTTCTTGTTGGCGACAGTTTGCCGCATCGTGAGCTGCGGCGTGCTAAATGTTCGCGATGGCGCAGGTGCTGGTATGGGCGATGCTTGTGCGATTGGAAGAACAATGGGCCTGTTACTTGGCTTCCGAGCTGTGACCTGCCATGGCGATACAGCAGGTGGTGTTGGCGTCGGCTTTTCAGCCGGCGTACCCAGTTGTTGAGCTTGCTGAAGCCGCTTCCGCTCTTTCTGTGACATTTTGACGCTAGCTGCTTTTGCAATGCGTTCATTTTCTCTTCGAGATAGGCCAAGACTCAGATTTGAAGGTGTAGCGGATGAGTCCTGGGCCATGATATCCTTGAGATCCAGTTTCGCAGCCACAAGAGGCGCCGCACCCCAAGGTCGACCAGGCGTTCTTACAGGTTGCATTACAGGTGGAGGCAGAGGGCTCAACGATTTGACTGGAACATCTGCTCCAAGATCAAAGCTGTCGGGTGAAAGTTGGTTCTGCCTTCGAATTGCAGCCCATGGCCCTTTTGGAGAGCTAGTTAGTGAAGTTGCAGACTTCATTCCGGCATCCTCCTCTGCGAACCGCAGGGGTTGAATCTTCTTGCCTGTTGAACCATCGTCATCTTCATCTCCGTCAGACATCTCAAACATGAGATCCTGAACTGAGTTCTTGCCCTTGAGTGCAGGAGTCAAGGCTGGGCTCTTGGCCTCCTTGGACGCACGCCTCCGATTGCGTTGGCGCAAGGGCGAAGCCGCCACCTCTTCTAAGCTTTGGGCTCTAAAAGATGCAGCAGCATTGTCGCCATCAGCATATTTGTTGGATAGGACTATGGCATCGATCTTTGAACGCTTGCTGCGCTCGATGCGCTCGACGAGTTCTGGATAACGATCGAAGAGCATGGCTTCTGCACGTCCACTTCTTGCGAATGGCAGGTAGGCAAGCTGATTGTCACGGGCTACCTGATTGAGCTCTAGTAGTAGATCATCGTCAAGCTCATCAAGAGATCTAAGCATGGTCAGTGGTTATCGCTCCATAGGTCGTAAGCAAATCCCATACCCGTTCTGCATGACTGCCTCCAAGCTGAGGCACACGTATTCCAGTGCTGCATCCTTGAACTCTGCGACTGAACTCGGTGCAATTGCTGTGAGTAGTGAGCAGACATTGCGAGCATTGACTATACGATATTAGCAGGTGTTTACTCAAACATATGAGGTTGCCTCACCATATCGACCGATTAGTCTTTGACAAATCTGCGTAAGGCGATCGAGCATCAACTCGTTTGCAACAGACATGACATCCATGACATGATCCAGCAGCTCGTCAAGTGCAAGCAGATCATTGAGATCCTCACTTGTAACGTCTTCAAAGATCTCTTCGCCGGCGTCGGTGTACAGATGACGGACTACCAATTTGAAAAGATGTGTCTCAACATGTGTCAGGTCGATATGAACAAGGGCCGAATCTTCGGTGCGTCGTCCAGCAAGCCACTGCCCGCCTGCACGTCCTCTGAACAAGCCTTCAAAGAATGGGCATCGTTGACATATTAAGTCCGAATGCAAAAGCATTTCGCCATCAGCGAGGTCGACAACGACATCACCACTCTCAAAGAAGGACTGATCTTTCATGGCGAGCTCCATGTCCATGTGAAGGGATCTTCGCGGATTGACCATCTGGCGTACAGCGGGCTCAAGCTGTCGCAATTCAAGACGAGAGGCGACCTTCATCAGTTCCGTGCGAATGGTACGATATCTATACGCCAAGGTGGGGTAATGTCGAGTGACATTCCAGAAATCCACAACCGAATCAGTGTATAGGTAGAGGACGAAGTTGAACATAGCAAGGAAGTCCAGACCCTGGAACTGGACCAGAACTCGTGCCCCATCGCTTCTGATGGTTAATAGATCAGGTATGACATGGCTGGTACCTTGCAATCGGAAGTCAAGAAGTGCATCTCGGAACACTCTGCTTCGCCCGGCTAGGATCAGTTCATGAACAGGAATGCGCACTTCCGACGTCGTCGTGCACACTTCCATGTTATAGGTTCGATCCGTAGCCACAGTAGGTCGTTGTAGTATCTCGGCAATCTCTGTCTCGAGGTCTTTCGACTTCAGGGCTCGCTTCCGAAGACCCTGCGAATCTGCAGACCTACGCCAAAACCTAGGTTCCGGTTCGTCATCATCCGAGTCTTCCTCATAGTTGGTCATCTCATAGAAGGAGAGCAGTGGAGAGATTTCATCCCACAGGTTGGGCTCATCGACACCGATCTGATTCCTCGTGACGTCGCAATCCTTTCGTATGGCGGCATAGGCTCCGAACGCCGAAGCCCTGACAGCTGTAACACGGGTCAATCCCGATACACGCTGGAACTTGAAGTCATGTGGTCTAGCCTCCGCAGCAGTGACGGTGGCGGCGTTCTTGATAGTCGCGCGTTTCGTTCTCCTCCAAACACTACCGACTTCTGTTGTCAAAATCACAGAGCCGTCTTGGTCAACATCGACATCTCTTGCTGCCATATGGCTCTTATTGGAGGACCATATGCGATAAGGTACGGACAAAGCCCCACGAATCTGCTTCGGATTGGTAGTCGAGGTAGTGGTATCTTGTGAGCCTTCTGTGCGCCGGCTTACGGCGACCGTGAAGATCTCACCTGATGTTGTGAGCGCGCAAATAGTGTCTCCACCGGATGTGATCTTCTTGACTTTGTTGGGTGCAGTATCGTACTTGGTGGTCAACCAGCTCTCTTTCAAGAAGTTGCTCGTAAAACCTTCGAGTGGAAAGTTCACCTTCGCATAGCCGTAGTTTGCAAATACCCAAACCTCGCGGTTCTCGAGCAGACATATAGTAGCGCCATCGATGGCTGAAACTGAATGAATAGGACTGGAGAAGAGCGCAGCGGCTATCTTGCGAGGGATGGTCTGCATCTCAAGCGACCGAGCATCAGAGTCAACAATGCCCAGCTGCCCTTCATTTTTTCCAAACGTGTACAGAGAGGTGGTAGTGTGTACTACCGAATGGATGCGCGATGCGGAGACACCAGCAACAATCTCACGCTTGAGAGGACCGAAGATCTGTCGAGGGATGGTCGAGATTGGATCGTCGTCTTTCAAGGTCGGCTTTGGCAAAGTGTAGCCAAGCTGCCCGTATGCATTGTTACCCCAAGAGTAAATCTCGCCTTCCTCGGTGATCGCTAGCGTGTGATTCTGGCCTAGGGCGACTGCAGCGACTTTCTTCTGGCCTAAGCCGCCACCTTCGATGCAGGTAAACTGGTATCTTGTCGTCTCGCTTCCTGTTCCTAGACGACCGCCGGGTCCGTGACCACACATGTATAAATTGGAGACTGGATCAGTGGTGAGGACTGCGGTATGTAGTTTTGACATGCGAACATCCTGGATGACTATGGGGGTGTTGCGAACATGAGTTGGAAGCTCAACCGTCCCTTTCGGCTGCGCAGGCCCCAGATCTGGAGCTGGCAAACCCATCGCGGCCCAGTATTGATTCTGCCTTTCACGATGCTCTCGGTAAAATCGCTGGAGGAGATGGTCTGGTCTCCTGATGGTGATGCGCTCGGGATATTGACGGTCATCTTCATCGCCGAAGCCGAGAGTGACGTTCTTGTTGCTTCCAAAAGTAAACACCTCATCGCCACCTAAGAGGACGGGCGGAACAATCAGTCGTCTGCGCGTCTCCTCGTCTACATCGCCACTGTCACTATGAGCCATCTCATCGTCCGAGTCTGCATCTGAGACGGGCGCTTCTTCTGGGCGCAACGTGCGGTCTTTGATGGTCATGGCGAAGAGATCCAAGGGTCCATAGCCTTCCTTATCCTTGATCTTCACCAGCCCTCGTGCATGTTGATTGAAACCAATGGATCCGTGGCCAAGTATGTCCTGGGAGTCTCGATTCAATATCAGCCGAGCAATAGCGATGTTGCCAAAATAAAACGCTCGGTGAAGCGCAGTCCAACCGTTCTCAGCATCCTGTATGTACACATCTGTCCAGGGGTGTTCAAGAAGGGCTTGAGCAAAATTGACAGCACTCTCCACGAGCGACGAAGCAGCATGATGCAGTATCGTCATACCAGCTGCATCGCGACTATTGATGTCGGAGCGATTTAGGCTTCCAGCGGCCCCCATTCCCATTTTACGACTCTTCGCACTGGTCATGGGCGATGGATTGTAACTGCCCGGGCTGCCGTTCACTGCTGAGCCATGTCCTCCTCCCTGCCAGCCAGCAGAGGCCTTGTGTGTTGCCGCGCGAGCGGTATGCGTGGTGTTGGTGAGGACATGTCGGAAACTGTCGACATCATCTTCGAGGTAATATTTCCAGAGATATCCGCTCATGTGCCAATAGAGTGGAGGAGTAATCCGAAGCTTTTACAAGGAGCACCTGGCCTCAACCTCGAAGGGTCAAAGCGTGTTTAAAGGTGCGTGTTGTAAAGCTGAGGAAGACTCCAAGGGGGGAGAGCGCCGGACGCGATTGGTCGGGCAAAGGCTCTTTTTCTTTCAAAAGAGTAAGCGTTGTTCGAGTTCGGCAGGGAGAGGGTGGGCAATTGAAGGTGTGTTGGCGAGAAGTGCAAGGTGGCAAAAGGGTGATTGCGGGATAGGGCGCGTCACAATCGATGGCTGAGCTGATGTGGCAAACGTGAGAGCGACTGTTTGTTGATAGAGTAGAGTCTATGCGACTACAATCGAGCCTCTCGATTGTGGCAAGGGTGAGTGGCAGTTGAGCGATTCGTTGGTGGGGGGGCGATAATGCCTAGGAGTGAGTAGATAGGTATCGCATCGATGACGAAACCACCAAGGCGATGACGGGAGTGTTGTTCAGCTACAAGATCTATCGCGCAGGGTAGAAGGAGGCAGAGGAGCGTCTACAGTGCTCACTGGAGCTTTGGAATAGTGCAATAGGAGAGGGATTCATTGCAGGCGGCCGTCGCAGACATGAGGATATGAGTCTGGAATGGGGATGGCGGGCGCGTTGTGGGATGTGGATGGTCCGTCTCATCGGAAATGAGCCAATGAAAGGAGGTCTCTCGTCCACAAGCCATGGGTAGAGGTCGACATTGCTTGCACGATGGTTTGCATCACCCAACAGGTCTGGAGAACAGGCACGGTCAAGGACAGGAGAGACGAAGTCAATATGCTTGTTGCCTACTATGCATGACCTCGGTCTTTGCGAACGCTGTGTGAAGAGAGGGAGAGGGAGGGAGAGGGAGGGAGAGGGAGAGATGGGTAGTACTGGTGGGTTCGCAGCAGCATGGACTGGCGCCAGAACAGTAGATTGGGCGGGGATCATCGGACCCTATTGTGTATGGTAGAGCACAGCGCACGCGTTCTTCTCCACACTTTTTTTGGACTGGCGGTGAGCTGTCCATTTGCTGGAGGAGCGGGGGTTGAAAGGATAAAAGTAATGGCGGTTGGCAATGTTATGCTTTGAAGGCCTCTTGCCAGGTGCAAAGGGCATGCATGACGTGGATGTCAAAGAATGGCAATGCCATGTTACCCATGTCAGGCATCTACCGATGTGTAGACCAGTTAACGTTGCCTAGTCGCTCAAGGAGCCATGGATGGATCGGTGATGGACGAACCAGGACGGGATGATGAAGACCTACGCGTGTGTCCAAGCAAGTTTGGACCTAGGTAGGAACCTACTACTCTAGAGTGTGGACTAGCCATTTCATTTGCGAATGAAATCCATGGACAATGACAGAAGCAAAACGAGCATCCATCTCGCGTTGCCATGTGAATGGATTGTTGAGCGTGTACCGGTACCTAGTATCGGATCTACCGTACCTTTAGAGTACACAGCCTTGAGTTGACGAGGCGAGAAGAAGAGAACGCACACTGCCTGGTCAGGACCATGGAAGCCTAGGCAACAGGGTACGCAAGCTCTACCGGTACAAGCTCTAGGTACAGACAGACCACCATGTAGAGTAGAGGTAGACCATATACCTTGTGCACGTCAAGGCAGACGTGCGGTTACCTACCTACCTACTACCACAGCACATTGACCTGCATCCTCGCCCACAAGCTAAGCTGGCAATGTCATGTCAGTCAGCGCTTCGCTGGCCATTTGTCGGCGACAGGAGCAAAGCCACTTGGGGGGGATTGGAGCGGGGGAGAGGGGAGTCACAGCGATCTTGCAGCACCGGACGGTGACACACCGGTGAGAGCACTTTGCTTCGGCGTCTCGAGGGGCATGTTGATAGAGAGAGAGAGAGAGAGAGTCCAGGTCGCAGCCCTGCTGGCACGCCTTTCGCGCTGACACGCAGCTTTTTTTGGGGGGCAGCGGTCTTGGGTCACTGGCTGTCTTGGGGTTGGTGGATAGCTTCCCAGCTTCCCCAGACTACTGTTCTGCCGTCGTTGTTGGAGCTGGGGGAGAGTCGTGGCCGACGATGATGTGCAACTTGGGTACAATGTCGGCATGTTGTGTAGTAGTCAATAGGCTTGTGCATCCTGTACTGTACAATGTGATACCACACCCTACCTGCATCTTCTGGCAGCCATTTTATTCCCTCTGTCTGTCTGTCTGTCTGTCTGGTAGTCTTCCTCTCTATGGTTGTGCGCATGCCCTGGTCTTTGAAGGAGCTTAGGTCGGGGTTGACTGTTCATCGCCTCGACTAAACGTCAGCGGACGCTCGCTCGTGACTCTTTCCCTCTCGTGCGTCTCAACCTTCTTTGACTGCCCCTACCAACACCTCCCTCCCGACCCTTCTGGCCCTCCTTCACACTTATCCACCACCACCACCATCATCATCATCATCATTCTTGCCATCATTATTGCCATTGTGCCCCCTCCCCTACCTGGTATCGCCCTATCCTGTTGTCATCCCGCCTCCTCTCTGTAGATATAGTAGTCCTACTAGTTCATCTTGCTCCGTATCGCCGCGGGAGTTGGGTACTCTGTTACCACCCACCTCCACCTTATCACCCCATCTCTCTCCGCCGCCATCTCCAGGCACCGCAACCCCTCGCCATCAACACCTAACCACCCACCCACTTACCCATCTACCCACGCACACACCAGCCTACCAACCCACGCCATGACTGCTGCCTGAGCCTACCCGGCCACACCTCGAGACCTTTCCCCACGTGCACCCGTCTTCTGCGAGACCGCTTTTGGCCCCCAGACGCTCTCGTGATGGCTACCATGAGTACTCGTCTGTTCCCGCCACAACGATAACCACCACCTGCCCTAGACTTGCTCACGCCCCTCAATCTCGCCCCGCGGCCGCGCCCTGTCACATTCTCTGTACGCCTGCACCAGCTGTACCTACGTACCTGTGTACCTGCGTGCCTGCTGCACACCTGCACGGGAAGAGCCCGCCACCATGCATGCCTACTCGCGCCCTTCGCCGCGGACAGCCTCCCCTGCCAACAACCTTCAGACGAATCCCACACGAACCAACAACCAACGGCATACCACCCAGGACTCGTCACCCTACTCAACCACGCCCCCGTATAGTGACCGCGCTGTGGACGAATCGGACGGTGAGATGTTGTCTCGCGGGGACCCCTCGGCAGAGACGGACCAGAAACAATACCACAAGGTGAACCAGGTCATCCAGGTACTCGCCCTCACCATCTTGGCCTCGTTTTATGCTGACCCGTCCCCCAGAACTTCTTCACCAAAGCCGCCCTCACAATAGTATCCTCGCGGATATCACTACCGCCAGCCTATAATAGAAATGGTGACCAAAAGCAGAACAAGTGGGTACGTCGACGCTCCCCCCATGTCTGCCCATCCTCTCAGAGAGAACGGCGCTGATTTCAACAGTTCAACGTCGTCCTTCCGGATAGCGACGAGCTTCAACGACAGCTCGCTGATTGGAAGAACATGGACGCCATGTCCGGCCAACATCCTCCACTCTACATCGAGGTTTACCTCGACGTACAGTTCCTCGGCCACAAGCAGTCTCTCGTCATACACGACGATCAAGGCAAAAGATGGGACGTCGGCTCGGCCCTCAGCACGGCCGAAGCCACCTCGCGATCGAGTCGCCACGGCAAATACACCCAACTCGTTTTGGAGCGATGGAAGATCCATGTGGGGGACAAGAGTCTGGTACTTCCGACTGAGCTAAACGACCCCTTGCCCAACGTCTACAAAAAAGCAGTCGTCACCTTTCGCTCTCTCTTTGCCCACTTGCGGCTCATGCCAGCATTCCGGTATAACAAGATTGCTGCAAAGCAACCTACGACCCACCCAGCATTGAAGTTGAACTACCGCATCACCGAATCCGACTCTTACCCATCACACGTCGACACTCTCAACCTGGCACTCTACCCATCCACTGAGCCCGTAACGGAGACGATTGACTTCAGACCCACCAACTCACCGGTGGGCCCGCTATGTGTGACAGTCCAACATCGCGCGAGCTGCGACTTCGGTGTCGAAGATTCCGAGTCACTGTTGAGTGATCAATTCATGGGATTGGACGACAACTACTTTGAAAACAAAGTGCGCACAACCCAAGTGCCTGGTTCGCTCCCTGTAGACAGACTCAATGCACAAGAGACTCCGGACGTCGGTCAAGCCTATGGGAGCTTGTCGACCTTTCATCAAGTTGGCCCACCTACAGGAACGAGTCCAATCTCTGCTCTTCGCGCTGTTCGAGATCTGCCATCCTCCTCCTCCCCAACTGAATCGCCTCCACAGAAATTACCACCAAACCATCGGGTTGCCCAAGGGTCCAAGTCATCACTACGATCTGCAGACACGCCCTCCTACCAACGGCGAACATCAGTCTCATTTCAGCCCTTCAAGGCAGGCTCTCTCTCATCCTCACCAGCTATCGGTGGAGTACTTCCATCACCGGGTAGCTCATTGGGAAGGCCCGGCAGTTCTCTAGGTCGTACCCCTAGCGCCCTCCATCAGCCAAGGAATCGAACTTCCTTGACAGCTCTCCCCCAAACGGCACTCCGAGCTCCGTCATTACCCAGCGACAATGCGTTTGCTGCTTCGTCAGGTTCAAGCTCGCCCAAGCCAGCGCCCATTAGCCGGTACAGTAGCAGCTTTGGTCACAGACGGGGCAAGTTCTCGACTAGTGGTGGCAGTAAGCTCGAGGACGATAACATGAGCAGTGGGAAAGGCAGTGTGTCGTCGTCAGTACAACGCGGCTCCGATACCCTCAATGACGGGCCTGGTGGTAGCTCGGGAGAAGTCAAGACGGACGATGAGAACATATCCGACTTTCTCAAGCTGTTGGAGTCAAAGAAGGATCTGAGAAGCTTTAGCCGAAGTGACGATGCGTCCAAAGCAGCGACTGTGCAGCGCACTACCGCTCAACTCAACAAATTCCAGCGTATGAGAGATTCCCACGCGCAGCTCTCTGATTCGCTCTCATCGTCCATGATGTTACATCGATCATCGTCGTCTTCAAGCCGTCAGCTATCAAGCGTCCCAGCAATGATTGCGGGTACGTCTGTGTCGACTGCTTCGTCACCCGGTAAACCCATCTCGCCACATACCCCGCATACGCCCGCGATTCCATCTCGATTGAGTGCTAACAGCATCATCGAGTACGAACCACGCCGTAGCAGCCAGACGCGACGTGGGCGGCCGACTCGTGGGAATGCACAAGATGACGCGCACGTCGCCGAGCAGAGCGAAAATGAAGATCAAGCCAACGACGGCATCGCCATCCCCAGCTCCCCACGCCTGTGGAACTATGCTCGCCGCTCAAGCTCAGTGGCACAACAAAACCGCAACTTACCAGATGACGAGCCCGACCTCTTTGGTGTCCGTTCAGCCAGTCTACCATCAGAAGAAGTAGACCGAGCGCGTGATCTCCATCGAATCACCAGTGCCGATCTTACCTCGAGCGGTCTCTTTGCGCAGACAGAATCCCTTGCTAGCGCAAGCCGAGACCAACATGCAGTGCCCGACGACTCTCGCGACCACCTCCCTCGTCCCTCGTCGACGTCGAATCTTCCCCCGAAACGTGGCTCTTACTCTGGTGTTCAACGTGGCCGTGGAGGCTTCTTCTCACACAG
The DNA here is from genome assembly GCF_022343315.1 of Plenodomus lingam. Classification (NCBI taxonomy): domain Eukaryota; kingdom Fungi; phylum Ascomycota; class Dothideomycetes; order Pleosporales; family Leptosphaeriaceae; genus Plenodomus; species Plenodomus lingam. Next base: position 503,849 of record NW_027093971.1, on the reverse strand, counting down.
TTCATCAAACAGTCTGAGCACGGGAGCTACCAGCTCGACAGAACGGCAAAGTCGGTACAACTTCAACAGCCGCACGGCTACTAATGTCGATGACGACGAACCTTTGCTCTTTCAAATGAGCGAAATTGGGGCTGGGGGTTCGCGCCGCAGTCTTGAGGAGGCACGGGGTGCGGGTTCTAGCTCTGGCGGCGGCGGCGGTGCCAGTGCCGGTGGTGGAGTTGCTGGGAAACGTGGGTCGTATTTCCGCTGATTGGTATTTTTTTTTGGATGTGATGTCGTTTGTTGACAATCTTTGATCTTGCATGCTTCTCTGACTTGGCTTCTCTCCTCTCCTCTTTCCTGGCGTTTGGATTTGGTGCTGAGGATGCCTTGGAATGCTGGCACGTATCGTTTTACTTTTCTCTCTTCTTCACTGCCCTATTCTTTTTGCTTTCTTCTCCTGCCCTCTTTTTTACATTCAGCGATGCGATGCTATGCGATGCACACAGCTTTGCCCCATATTTGTTTGTTTTTTCGGAGTACACACGACCTTTTTTTATTCCTTCGCCTTTTTTCTTCTGGGTCATTGAGGGTGGAATCTCTCTCCCTTGTCTGAGATCTAACATGGCATCTGACATGAGCGTCAACATCAACATGACTGAATCTCACCATGGACATGGTAAACCCGGTTGCGAGGTTCAGTATAGACTCGACCTTGACCATGTTTGCATCGCGATATGGATGGAATATGGAATATGAAATGCGTATATAGCTGCGTCAAGGAGAAAGACTGGATTGGCCTGGCTGCCATGACATGGACATGGACCCTGTGTGTGTTGTGTGTTGTGTGTTGTGTAATTTGGCCAGAATGAGCGAGGTACGCAAAGCATGCCGGCGGTGGCGTTTTTATATATATATATAGTGTAATTTTGTAAATGAAATGACATGGTGGGATGTACTCATTTGCCATTGTCTATTTTTGAGAAACAAGTACAGTACCCCACGAGGTACTCCACCATCGCACGCTTCCATCCTATCTACCCTGCCGCTTTAATCCATCACGTTCTTTTTTTCAATGGAAGACATGCCTTTTCACATCACGGGAAATAATTAATCCATCTGTTTTGATCAGACTATGAATACACACACACACCATACCACACAACCACACAACCACACAACCACACCTCACCATCCCAATCCAACCTAACCTAACCTAACCTAACCTAACCGACAATAATCAAAAAGGAAGAAGAAGAAAAAGACCATGCGTGTACGCTTTTCCTCCCCACCGTCCCAAACTCGATGCCCGATTCCAAGCTGAAAACCGCATCGAGTCTATTGCATACTAGCATTTTGCAAAGACATATGCGCAGTGTGTGTCTATGTGTGTTTAAAAAAAAAGGGGGGGGGGAAGAAAGAAAAGAGTGCGCAAGTGTGCCGTGCCGTGCTGGAAACACGAAAAAAAAACTCTCACACGAACAAGGGTTGTGGTTGTGCTTTAGATGATGGGGGTGGTTTGTGTTCAGTTTTCCATTTCACATGTCCTTTTACCACATGCCACATGTCACTCTCCACATGCTCATGCTCATGCTCATGCTCATCCAATGCCATGACACCCGACCAGGGGCTGCAAAACATAACTGAGCGTCCTAGCCTTTTGCCTAGTCTCTCTAGGGTCCCACAGCCATGACATTGCGGTAATAAGATGTGCCAAGGTCGCAAGCATGCTTGAGGCTCAAGTCCTCTGTGAGGGGGAGTTTGAGGACAGCGGCGTGGGTGTAGGACTAGTGACGAATATTCACGTTAGCAATGTACTTGTACTACACACCAAACGCATGTGTGGCGAACAAGGGGAAAAAGATGCAGTAAAACAAGATCGACGTACCGAAGTCTTTGCAAGCAGATTGGCAACCGTACCCGCAATCTCCATGAGCGCAACCCGTTCCTCCAATCCACACGACGCCAGTCGATCGCGGCCTGCAATCTCGAGCGCCCGCTGCAACTTGACTAGGAGTTCGGATATCTCCCGGTCGAGCTCCTCATCTACGCGGTAGGTTGAGCGTCGGCTTGTCAGATCGACGAGTTCAATGTAGTCCAAGTAAATTTGGCCACCTTGTGCCCAGCCGGCCACGAGTTCTTGGCGACGAGCTGATGTACCCCGTGATGATGATGACGATGATGATAAGTTCGGTGTATTCGATAATGAAGTGATGAAACCGGCCATTAACTCGCGGAGAGGGTCATAGTCGCGCGAGATGATGGCGTCGGGGCCGACTTTTCGACACAGGACCTCGTGGGCCTCCTCCAGCTCATCAGCTTTGATCAAGTGAGTAGCCTGGCGCAAGCTATCACCCTCAGATTTAGCCTGGAGCGCGGCGGCACTGTGAAGCCATGTTGTAGGCACACGGAGATCCTGGGTGAGGTAGGCATAGGTGGGGTTGCCTTCTTCAAGCACATGTGTGCTAGAGAACTGATTGAGCAGCGAGCGGATGTAGTGCTCGCGCATGGTTGGGGAGGATAGGTGAGTGTACACCCAAATGGCAGTCGTCCAGTGTTCTGCCGTATGAAGCGAGGCTGCATATGTCAGGGTAATCTTGTCGCCCATCTCGGTAAGCGGGTCCTCTGCTTGCGAGTCCGTTCCTTCAGCAGGTGTTGCTGATGAAAGGAAAGAATTGCGGTGGCCTTCGCTATCGCCGCGGACAGTCGGCATGCCAACCTTACGCTCAGGCGACTCGCGATCGTCGTCTTGACGCGACCTGAACAGCTGGAACAGCTGGAAGGACAATCGCGCGTTGAGAGGGTGACCAGACACGTTTTCCGGAGCCAGGACGTCTTCGATATTGGCCACGAGCTCCATTCGTGATGCAGCATAGAGCTTGAGGATACCCCAAAGCAGATCCTCGCAGTCCCTGGCCTTCGCATTTCCCCAACCCATGTCTATGCCATCTTGCACGAACCATGGCACAGGCTTGACATCTTCCTTGCCGTCCGCGATGGCGTCGGCGAATTGAGCAATAGCCAGTTCAATGGGCTCGTCGGTCATGATGCCGTACCAAAGTCGTAAGCCGAAAGCCCGCCGCCAGTCAAGAGCGAAGCGACTGGAGATGCCAAATGTGGAAGCCTTGTTTTCGCGCCCAGCACCCAGTTTGCCCTCCGCTTGGGCACAGTTGCCCGAGACCAATTCATAGAGTGCCCGATGTGGATCTTCCATCTCGGATAGTACATCGAGGCGACGCCACTCCTCGATCTGTGTGACCATGCTTTGGCGCATTGAGGAGTCGCCACCAATCTGAGCTACCATAGTCGCAAGTCTAAGATCGAAGCCCTCAAGTAGGGCATGACACGCATCCGCGACATCGTTACAGCTGAGATAAGCAATAGCACGCTCCTCCAAGGAAGCAGCTTCGGAGGCGTGTTTTTGCGCATCATCCCAAACGAGGGTCTTCCAGAAATCCGAAAGTCGTTCCTTCTTATGAGTTTCCAGGTACTCATGCTTCATACCGTCAGGGATCTTGTCGGCGTCGTCGTATAGAAGTGACAGCAGTCGCCAGGCTTGCTGTTCGTGGACACCCGCTTTGGTATCGATAGCAACAGCCTTGGCCATATCAGAGAACTCTATAGGCGCAGGATCAGTCTGCAGTCTGGCTACAGGTGTACCATTGCTGACGAAGATTTTGGTATGCTGCTTTTGCAACGACAACGTCTCAGGAGCAGCCTAAAACATGTCAGCGGGAATAGCACTATAGATTGCGCGAACACTTACATCATCAAAAGTCGGCATCTTCACGAATCGTACATCCTTGGTAGCACCTACAAGGGGTTCCTGAGCTCTGGAAAAGACCCCGCCTTCAAGACTCGCTGGGCCTTTGTTGCCGAAGACAAGGATGTTTGCTTCGCTAAAACGGGGTTTGCTGCAATTGTGAAAGTCTTGGTCGGTGCTGTTGAGTTGGTGGAGGTCGGACTCGGTCTTGGGTCGCTTGGAATAGGGTAACTAGAGGAAGAACAGTTTCAGCAATCTTATCCATATCAATTTGTGACTACATACGCAGGAGGCCTAGAGCCTGGGCAACAATCTATGGAGAATCATAAAGAAAACCCAACCATGATTGCGCCACAATGTGAACATTCGCTAAAAAGGAGAAGGGGGATGTCAAACCTCAATGCCGTGTCCTCCACGCTTAGGAAGACTCTGCTTCTGCGTCTCGCCGAAAAGAGAGTCCATCAAATCCATGGCAGTAGTCAGTTGCCTACCGCCACCAAATGTTTGCGCAAACTGCGAGGCATTCATGTCCTGTTCTTTCAAAGCGTTCTCCTGGTTCTCGCGAAGGACATGTCGATCCTGCTTCCGTGGACTGATAGTACGCTGAAGTTGATTGGCCCAGTCATCATCAAAGACAGGTTTGGCTTTCGTCGGTGTGCCCATGCCAGGCCGCAATACTTGACCGGGCTTGAGAATGGATTTTGGCTTGAGGGTATCCCGGAAGGGGTCATCCTTGGCGGGTGCTTGCTCCGTGGTAAGAATGGGCCGGGCATCAGAATCCGCCATGTCCTGATCGTGACCCAATTCAGATTCGCTCTCTTCAGTGTAGTCGGCATCTTGCTGACCATCAAGCGAACCCACGGAGCGCTGGCCTAAAAAAGACTGGCTCTGACTGTCTTCTGTAGCACCCTCGTTTTCATACACAGCCTCATCACCGAACCCCCCAGGAACGCTATTTCTTGAGCGCATGCCCTTCTTAAAGTCAAAGGTATCATCGGGGCTGGACTGAGATTGAGGGCTGACGAAAGATTCTTCCTGTGGTGTGCTCGTCATTTGACTGGAGCGGTGTTCTTGTTCCGCAGGCGTGTCCGGAACATCACTGAGGAAGCTCGACTCGTCTTCGTCATCGCTGTAATCCTCGTCATTGAGACCGTAGGAGGAGAAGTGAGGTACGGTGAAGGTCCACTCGCCGGTAGTCTGATTGTAATCCACAAAAGTGGTGCCACTGACGCGCTTGAGACGTTCCAAATGCTTGACGTCCTTCTTCCCGGTCTTGCTGCTACGGGGCCAAGAGTTGCACAGTACAATCTCAGAGGGCTGGTTGAGCGCAGAGCCCAACGGCGGCTTTGGCAGACAAGTGCAGGACTCGCCATATACAGTGGCATTGCGAGGAGAGAGTTGAACGATGTCACCGAAGAGCTTGTCCAGGTTGACGTCGGAGAGATCAACGGGCTTTCCGCAGTTGAACCTGATCTGTCCTACATTGTGGCGACCAACGACGAAGTCGGGTACGCTTTGAAGTTCCTGTCTGCTCATCTTCTTGAGCTGTGCAATAGAAGGGTTAGACCAATAGTCACCTGGCTTTGTGCTATCGCCAGGCTGAGCGTTGACCGAGGATGACGACTTTGGTGTTAGAACGCGATCCTCTGGAACACGAGTCAATTCCGAGCCATTCACCTGCTGCATCTGTGGGCGAGGTGTCTCCCTTCCGGCATCACCGTTGACGGCCCGAGGAGAAGCATCATTTTCCTCCTCGCGTACGACCAGAGCGGTTTCGCCATTGGTGTCACCGTTCGAAGACTCACCACCGGCGAAGCTGACGCGCTTTGGAGCTGGCTCGTCGAACAAGGGAATGCGGGTGTTGATGGAGCGGTTAACATTGAGCTTCTTCAAGCTACCATTGCCGAAATTGCGTCCAGTAGTGGAGAATGCGCCCGGTGCGAGGATGCTGGTCTCAGGGTTGAACGTGTTACGAAGATTGCTGGCAGACATGCTCTTACTCAGAGAACGAGAACCGGCAAAGAGACTACCGGCAAAGCTAGGGCTGTTTGTGCTCTGACTACTAGCAGGAGTGCCGTAGGTAGAGTAGCTGAATCCATAACCACCAGGCCTCTTACTCTGGGGTGTGAGTAGCCTTGTGGATGCAGCTGGATTAAGCTTGTGCTGGGGTAGAATAGCACTCCTCTTGTTCTTCTGGCTGCTTGAGAGTGGAGTGGCAATGGGGCCTGGACTCTGAGTCGGAGTGCCAAGACCAGCGAACAAAGCGTCATTACCGTAGGGGTTGGTGTTCATGGAAGTGTTGAGCAAAGAACTTCCAGATGCACCGAACAGGCTGCTGTTGTTAGCCTGTTGTTGGGGTTGTTGATTTTGGCTGGAGAACAACGAGCCGCCCATTGTAGACTGTTGATTGTTGTTCTGCCCCAGATTTCCGAAAAGGCCTCCGCCAGTATTGGTGTTCGATGTAGAGCCTCCAAACAGGCCCCCGGGTTTCTGCTGGTTGTTCTGGCCGCCAAAGAGGCCACCGCCAGCATTTTGCTGAGTGTTGTTCTGGGTACCGAGGCCACCAAACAAGCCTCCGCCAGACTGGCCAGCATTATTCGTAGTGCTTCCACCAAACAGACCGCCAGTTGCAGTAGCAGGCTTCTGGCCAAAGAGACCACCTCCGGTATTATTGGTCGCTGTGGACCCTCCAAACAGACCGCCGGATGACTGAGTCTGCGTGTTGGATTGACCGAAAAGACCGCCACCTGTAGCAGGCGTGGTCGTTGACGAGCCGAACAATCCACCAGGCTTTGGTTGATTCTGCTGATTGTTCTGACCGAAAGCACCTCCGCCACCAAAAAGCCCCCCAGAGTTCTGAGACTGTGGCTGGGTCTGGTTGTTTTGGCCAAACGCACCTGTTGATCCTCCGCCGAAGAGTCCTCCGCCGGTGTTTGTAGAGGTATTGTTGGCACCAAAAGCAGATGTTGTCGAGGTTTGGTTATTCTGTTGCCCAAAGAGTCCACCACCAGTGTTGGCTTGACCGAAAGCGCCAGTAGTGTTCGAGCCACCAAAAGGAGTTGTGGTGTTCGTGGTGGTGCCGGAGCCTCCGAACAGACCACCAGTTGTAGCAGGCTTAGCTTGACCAAAGAGGCCGCCGCCAGTATTGTTTGTGGACGAACCAAATGCGCTTCCACCAGAACCGAAGCCTCCAGTGGTATTTGTCGTCGAGCCGCCACCGAAGAGGCCGCCGCCAGTACCAGTCGTAGTCGTGGTGTTTGACGCTCCAAAGAGGCCACTTGTTGCGGGCTTGGCCTGGCCAAAGAGACCGCCTCCTGAATTGTTGTTATTGGCACCGAAAGCCGAGCCAGTGTTCTGGCCGAACCCTGATGTCGTGGTGCTGGTGTTGCCACCTCCAAAAAGGCTGCCACCCGTGTTGTTGTTTGCGCCGAATCCAGTAGAAGCAGCGGTATTGTTGTTGCTTCCAAAGCCACCGAACCCAGTGCTCTGACCGAACGCGCCTGCTTGACCATTCTGGTTGCCATAACGTCGACCTTGATTATAGTCCACGACCCTCAATTCTTCCAGTGAGAAGTTTTGATAGGGCTGCTGAAACGTAATCGTCTGGTATTGCGATTGTGCGTTACCGGTGGTTCCATCCTTCTCGGTAAAAGGCTGGAATGGCGTGTTTGCAGTTCCCGTGTTTTGCGTGGTTGCAGCTCCTGTACCAAAACCGCCAGTCGCTGCACCGAAACCGCCAGTTGTGTTGGTGCCCGTGGAGCCAAATCCTCCTGTGCTGCCACCTCCAAATAAGCCGCCTCCGCCTGTTGTTGTTGAGCCAAAGCCAGTTGCAGGCTTGTTCTGACCAAAGAGGCTTCCTCCCGTATTGGAACTTGCGCCAAAAGCCGGGGTAGAGGTCGTATTGGTGGAACCAAATCCGCCAAAGGCACTTCCGGTCGACGAGGCACCAGTGTTGCCAAAGAGACCTCCGCTGCTGGCGCCGCCGAATGGTGTAGAGCCAAAAGTTGTTTTGGGAGCATTGTTTGCACCGAATGCGCCTAAGTGGTAGGTTAGTGCATGTTCAATAGGAGGTGATGAAAAGTGAAATTTGCGCGCAAAAGTTGTCATGTTCCAGGTTTGCGCAAAGACATGGCGGCATCGCGACACCGTCCACAAACGCAGAAGGCATAACTGATTCAAATTCAAATTCAACGCGACAGCAAGGCGCAACGCTCCTCACGTACCTCCGCCTCCAAATGGAGAGCTCGTGTTGGCAGTGCTTCCGAACATGTTACTGCCCGTGGCGGGGTTGCTATTCGAGCCAAATATGCCAGCACCTGTGTTGGTATTGGAACCGAAGCCTGAGGCGGAAGGTGCGTTAGACCTGGAGGGGGACGGACGGGCTGGTGCCATGCGCTGCGGTCTCATGGCGTCGCCTGCACAGAGCACGACTGCTAGAAAAAAAAGAATCAAAGGGAGAGGATATACTTACCACCTGAAGTAGCTGCGGCGTTATTGTTTGCGCCAAAGCCACCAAACCCAGTCGACTGGTTGCTGTTGTTGTTGTTGGAGCCGAAGCCCCCAAAGCCGCCGCCACCACCAAAGGACATGATGGGCGTGGCCTACGATTTGCGCGAGGGAGAGGCGCGGTTGATCTAAGGAGTGCGCGCGTCGAGGATCGCGCAGGCGCGTTGGGTGATGAAAGTCGAAGTGCTAGAGAGGTGAGGTGGAGGCGCGGGCGGTGATGAAGAGCTTCGCGGGTGCGTCGCGCCAAGACGTGGTCCAATCGAGCAAAGCGTAGGTAGGCAGGTAAGTAGAGTAGATGCGCAGGCTTTGCTGCAGGCTTGGAAAGCGAGCCGATAAAGAAAGTGAAAAGGCTCAGAAGACGAGCAGATTAAGGTAGGGGAGTAATTGTCATGGAAAAGAAAAAAAAAGAGGCTGACGGGGGCGGATGTGGCCAGCAAAAGAAATGTTGGTTCAGCGAGCAGCAGATGGGGAACAAGAGCGAAGGTTCGTCTCGAGGTAGGAGAATGATGAATTGCGCCAAGGACCACGCTGCACACAACACGGTCACGTGACAGCCTCTTGCAACCTGAAGCTATTGTCCCCCGTACACAGTAGGAGAGCGAAGAACACAGTCTCCTATGATGAGCTGCAGAGAGAGGAGCGATGCGTTGTAAGTAACGGCAACGGACAAGCATCATGTGGATTCTTTATAGCCGTGGTGAATCATCTCGCACCGCTGCCTGCAAGTGTGCCTTGCTGCTACCTATGGCTGCCTGCTACCTGCCTACGGTACCTTACGTATCGTACCGTACCGTACCGTACCGTACTGATAGGAACTGGTCCGGTACTGGTACCGGTACGGTAGAGTAGATAGACTCGAGGTCAAAGGTGCTCTCCAGGTTCCTGCTCTGTCTACGAATCAGTCATTCCCCATTCCTTCTGCGTGCTCACTTTTTGTAGTCTCAAGCGATCCAGGACAAGTCGATAGAATACCGCCGCTGCAACCGGTGTCTACCTCGTAGTCCCCCCTCCCTCCTCGTTCCTTCAGCCTCCCCCAAAGCACGCTAAAAAATAACCTTACCGTACCAGTACGCGACCGCGTCCCAAACATTGCCCATCCCAACATCGTCACCAAACAAAGCGATTCCAGAACAACAAAGCCGCATTGTCGCAACCACGCACCAACCCCCAACATCTCATTGGAGCGCACATCCTCCCTGGCCTGAATATCCCACATTTCCCATCTACACGCCAGACCAACCTTTGGGCCCCGCTACTGCTCTCCTCCCACCACCACTACCATCACCACCGCCGCCGCCGCCAACCCTCACATACCTCAAACACATGGCCTCCTCCTCCAACCCCCTCGGCGGCGGCCCCCGCTACGGTCTCGGTCGCAGCGCCCCCTCCGCCCCCAACGCTCCCCCAAACACCTTCGCCGCGCCCAAAAACGCCCAACGCCTGGAATCCGAGCGTCTGGAGCGCGAGCGCCTCGCCCGCGAAGAGCGCAACCGCCTCGACACAGCAGCCGCCAACTCGCTCGCCGAGCTGGACGAAGAACAGCGCGAGGAAATCGGCGAGGCCTTTAACCTCTTCGACCTGGACAAGGATGGATACATTGACTACCACGAGCTCAAAGTCGCCATGAAGGCGCTGGGCTTTGATCTGCCCAAGCACGAAATACTCGCCCTGTTGAATACCCACGGTGTTCCCGCCCCGGCGGCCGGCGCGGGCAAACAGGCGCAAAGGGCTCAACAAGGACAGCCGTTTTCTGGCGCGCCAGGGCGGCAATTGCTCAGCTTCCAGGCGTTCCAGACGCTCATGGCGCAGAAGATACTGGCCCGCGATCCGCAAGAGGAGATTGTCCGCGCGTTTGAGCTGTTCGACGAGGGCGGCAAGGGAAAGATCACGTTGCAGGATCTGACGCGGGTCGCGAGGGAGTTGGGCGAGGGGCTCAGTCATGATGAGTTGGTGGCCATGATTGAGGAGTTTGATATGGATGGAGATAATGCCATCAGTCGGGACGAGTTCATCAACATTTGCCTCGGTTGAAACGACGCCTTTCCACTCTATGCGGCGAGGAGAGCGCATGGCGTCAGGGCGTTTGGGAATATTGTACATGTCATTTTGACGGAGATTGGGAATATGGGAGAGAGGCGCAAAGGATACCAGACAAGTCAACGTCAAAGCAATTTCAGGTCTTCAAGTTCAGTGTTTCTTCGATTTTGCGCCGAGAATCTATTTACAGCTCAGCTCTTCAAACTAGCACGCCTGACAAGAAAGCTCAGACAAAAAGAAAAATGCATAATACAGAACTCAGACCTCCTTCTATTTCTTCTACTCAACCCAACACTACTGGCCGGGGGAGACCAAAAGCCCCTTCTTCTGGGCATCGTGAGCCCACCCACCAGCGAGTGCCGTGCCACCGTTCTTCAGACCATAGTCCTTTATCCTTGCCTCAAGCTCTGGTCTGAAATGCCTGATGAGACCCTGTAGAGGCCATGCGAAAGCTTCGCCCAGAGCACAGATAGTGTGGCCCTCAACCTGCTTCGTCAACTCCTGCAACATGTCGATCTCACGCTCGCGCGCCTGGCCCTTGTAAAAACGGTCCATGATCTGATGTGTCCACTTTGATCCCTCCCGACAGGGTGTGCATTGACCGCAAGATTCATGGTGGTAGAACTTTGCGAGGCGGGTAATGGCACGGACAACATCGGTCGACTTGTCCATGACGATGACGGCAGCAGTGCCAAAACCAGACTGTGAGTCCTTGAGCGCATCAAAGTCCATGAGCTGGTCATCGCAAATGTGTTTTGGAAGAATTGGGGTAGATGAACCTCCCGGAATGACAGCCTTGAGGTTGTCCCAGCCACCACGGACACCACCGCAATGCTTGTCGATAAGTTCACGAAGGGGAATCGACATCTCCTCCTCAACCACACATGGCTTGTTGACATGTCCGGAGATGGCGTACAGCTTCGTGCCCTGGTTACGCTCACGACCGAAGCTGGCGAACCAGCTGCCTCCCCGCCGGCAGATGGTGGGCGCGACAGCAACCGTCTCCACGTTTGCGACTGTAGATGGGCATCCGAAGAGTCCGACTGCGGCAGGGAACGGGGGCTTCAAGCGGGGCTTTCCGGGCTTGCCCTCCAACGACTCGATCAGGGAGGTCTCCTCACCACAGACGTAGGCGCCCATTCCTCGGTGGAGGTAGACATCGAAATCGTAGCCGGATCCACAAGCGTTCTTTCCAATCAGACCAGCCTGGTATGCCTCCTGGATGGCGCGCTCTAGCACGGCCGCTTCGTGATAGAACTCTCCTCGGATGTAGATGTATGCCGCAGTAGCATTCATCGCACGTCCAGCAACGAGGCAGCCCTCGATGAGCTTGTGGGGGTCCTTGCGCATAATCTCTCGATCCTTGCATGTTCCGGGTTCACCCTCATCAGCATTGACAACCAAGTAGCGGGGTTTGTCGTCCTTGTCCCAGTCCTTGAAGTTCATGAACGACTACCTGAAGTCAGCATGACGCCTCAGACCCCACAGTTACAATGGGTCGCGTACCCATTTCAGGCCGGAGGGGAAACCAGCACCACCTCGGCCACGAAGACCGGAGGTCTTGATCTCAGAGATGATCTGCATCTATCAGTATTCCCATCCGTAACTTCCGACATGTCTCTTTATACACACCCAGTCGTGGCCCTTGAGCAGAATCTCCTTGGTCTTGTGCCAGTCTCCGTACTTCATGGCGCTCTTCAGATCCGCCCCATGGTGTCCGTACAGGTTCTGGAAAATGCGGTCCTGATCCTTGAGCCCTCCATAGGTCCGTACAGGCGCAGCATCCTGCACTGTCGCCAATGACCTCGTCTGTGTCCGGTTCTGGGCTGTCGCAGCCGAGAGGCGTGTAGTTGCTGCTGTGGCGGCGGGCAGGGCGCGGTGGGCGGCCGCGCTGAGGGCCGAGGGGCCAGGTGCGTGTCGTGCGAGCATCGTGGAGCGCTATGTGCGAATTGTCTCGCGTGTCGTCGCGCAATTGATGCTCGAGGGGACGGACGGCGAGCGGGCGTGAACAGAGAGAGTCAAGTGTGGCGGTCGTGAAGTTCGATTCGGATGACCAACGCTGAGTCTTGGCATCTGTGATTGGCCACTTATCAGATCGTTGACATCAATGAGCTGAGACTGGTCCGAATAGTGCCACCACCACCATCATCACTTGCACGCGAACATCGTTACAGCCCTTTCTGGCACCTTGTAGGCCAATGAAGGATTGTTGATGGCAGCTAGTGTAATGAAAGAGTTTGAATAGATGCTCTGATGCCGGTATTCTGCAAGAGGGTTGGCCTACTCGCATCCTGGATGTGTATTTCGAGGTTACTCAGATTTGTTACGAATCCTTGAAGTACGGGAGAGGGGTTGTGTGATTATGAAAGCGAGAAACGCCGTGTAGAATACTTTGGACCTTTACAAATGCTCTGGGAAGTGAAAATGGGAAAACTTCACAAAGGTGATGACTGTCGCTCTTGCGACATGCGCATAATTCGCGCTTTCATACACACACCCAAAAGCCGACTTGCACTTCTATAAACGGCATTCCCCTGGCAAGATCTCTTCTTCGATCATCATTTAGGCACGTGCCTAAAAATGCAGACTCTCCTGCCCCGTACCCCGTCTATCATGCCTGGTCGCAGAAGCACCGTGACCGCCCTCTTATCTCACCAATGATACACCAGTTCATTCGTTTCCTCAGCCTTATACTCCCCTTTTCCCTCGACATGATCCTCGACATGATCCTCGACATGATCCTCGACATGATCCTCGACATGATCCTCGACACGATCCTCGACATTATCCTCAATATCGATCAGCGTCTGCACAGCCTCCGCAGCACTCTCCTCGTGCACAACCCTCTCCCTCCTCTCCGCCGGCTCCATCCCTGTGACCTTTGGATCCACATCATGCAGCCCCTTCATCCTACACCCCTTCATCTGCCCCGTACACCCCTCCTTCTGACAAATATGTCCATAGAAGCAATCCTCAAGCCTACAATCGCCCTTGCGCGGACACGCCGTGCACCGCAGTACGTAACTCAGGACATGGCGCGATTCGGGCTCGAGTGCAGAGTGATCGTACGCACAGTCAAAATTTGTACACGACTGCTGCAGATGGAAGCTGTTGCACGGTTTGCGCTGGTGGAAGCGCGATTGGTAGATTGAGAATTCTTGGTCCGTCGGCGGTCGAATGTATGTGTCCAGACGTTGATTTTGGGCATTGACGGGGACGAAGCCTGGAGTCAGCTTCTTGGGTAAGTGTGAGGAGAGATTAGAGCGGCCGGTCGTGGGGTTTGGTTGCGTGTGCGATGACGTCTGACGAGGGTTTGCGTGGGAGAATGTGCATTTGTCGCCGAAGCGGCAGGTGCCCTGTGTCGATTGTGAGTCTCCGATGCTGCTACGAACATTCACAACTAAACAGCGCGTACCTTTAAGAAATGCCTGCATGGTTGCTTGAACTTGTCTGATGCCGCGGAAGGCTCTTTCTTTGGACTGGCTGCATTGTTGCTGCTATTGGGACGAGCGGGTACCAACTCCGGACTACTGAGAGCAGAACGATTCCCATTGACAGGGCCATCCCTACGCCAGGAATTCGTTCGGAGGGTAGGACGTGTAGTGACTACAATAGCTTTGTACGGAGCAGAATCTGCGGCCGTGCTGGATGACACCGATCTGTTCGTCGGTGCTGTTTTTGGTACTTCAGACCACCTAAAGACTGTTGGGAATTGAGTAACGTTCAGGCCGAATTGATCAAACTCTTGGTTCCAACCTGCACTTTGAACAAGGGTGATCTTCTCGCGCACACCACTGAAAGGAACCAGTTGAGAAAGGTATGCGGGGTTGTGACAGGCGGCGAACAATATGTGGCTGCAGGTATCGTCCTCGGACGCGAGTTTGAACTGCTCTGTGGGCCTGTCAATGTTCCTGTCTTACAATTCAGAGCATTTTGCGCACCTCTAATCTTGAACTTGGTTCCCTCCTCATCTAGCGCGTCCACAAAGTCAAAGAGACCAATAGCACGCGTAAAAGCCGCCGAAAATGATGCAACAGAACGCTTTTCTGGTCCTGTCACTTTCTGTTTTGTCAATTGCTTTGACAAGGTCGTAAGATCAGCGTAGATGCGAACAATGATGCGCGCCTTGTGCCCCCCAGGGACACTGTCGTGTATATATTTTTCCACCGCATCGTTTAGTAGACGAGCAGCGCGCATACCGCCCTCCTCTTTTTCTTTGATCAACTCCTCATTGAACTATAGGGCTCCTTGTCAGTAAGATGACTTCGCGCATGAACTGGTGGTGAAGTACTATATAGTCATTGCCATCCACAAGCACAAGAACGTAGGAACCCTTAGGCTTAGCAGCACGGGTAGAGGATCCTGGTAGAACTACTGCTGGCTTGTTATTCTTGACGTCAAGCGCTTTCTTCAGCACTTTATAGTCTCCAAGCAGCTGGCCATATTCTTTGAGCAGGTTCTAAGTCGGTCAGATGCGGCGAAGCAATCGTTTTTAGTCGAGCTAACCTGTAAATCACTCTGTCGGCTCTTGTCATTGAGCTTGAATTGCTCCAGGTGAGTACCTAGTGATTCGATTTTTCCATCAGGCAACATTGTTCTGGTTACGTGTTGATTCTACGTCCTGCTCTTTTAAGTGAAGAAGCAGTCTTGAGGCGCGCTTGCAGCTCAACCGGCACAGCCAAAAAATATGAGCGGCTGGCAACGAGTGTCGAACGACCGGAAATTTGTAATGACCCCAGAGAATGCTAACGTGTCAATGAAAGACTGTCAGAGTCTGATTCGAAGAAGCACGTTGACGTGCAAGCTGTTTACTAGATCACAGTTGCATCCGTGCGCACCGCTGCGGCAGCCTAGCGTTACAAGGGTAATAGAGTTTCACCGTACCTAAGTTCTTGATATAAGCAACTACGATGATGAACATTAAGTTTATTGATATGTACGCATGGCCACACTGGGCTTATCCTTGATCGTCATGAACGGATGATTTAATAATATGCCAAAGTCTATCTCACTCGTGACTTGTCATCTCAGACACTACTCTATCTTCTTCTCACCTATTTAGTCCCCAACGCCAACTTTCTGTTCTTCTTCATCAGTGCAGCTAGCTTCTTCTCTAAAACATCGTGTTCCTTCTTGGCAGCAAGCATAGCTTGTTCCGCTTCCTCCATGCTAAGCACGCTGCCTCGACCCCTCCTCGCATTGCCTCCGTATCCGCCCATTCCAGCTGTGCTCTCGATTGCACTCATAAGTCCCTGGACATCCAGTCCATTTCCACCTCGTCCAAAGTTGACGTTGCCGTTGCTATCAACACCAAAGTCTTGGCTGCCAGGATAGAGGCCGAGGCCTGCGCCGACAAGTGCTTCAAGACCTTGGACAAAGACGCCACCGAGGAGATCTGATGCCATCATTCCCACGCCGTCGAGCTCTGTACTTCCGACTGCACCACCCTCGACAACAGCTTTTGCGGCCTTGGCAAACTTGTTGACATTAACGGAGATGTTGGCGGTTCCTGCTCCCGGGGGTCCTCCAACGGCGGCCATTTCAGGCCTGGGCTGATTTGGTGGCGGGTTATCTGTCTTGGGCAGCACGAATTGGTTCAGATATTGGCTTGCATCGGCGGGGGTTTGCTGTTGTGAAGCGGCCTGTTGCGGCGCAGAGACTTCCGGGGCCTGAACAGGAGGAAGGGGATGGGCTGTTGAGCCAATCAGACCAGACGAGGGATCCATCTTCGGCATCTGCTGTCTACTGCTGGTGCTCAGCTTGCGGCCGGCCTCCTTGAGGGCGGTAGTAATGGCAGGAAGGACATCGTTGGACTGCCCTTGACCGGGGACATTGTGGTTGAAGGCATGTGAGGTTTGTTTGCGGGGATGAAAGCGAGCGGCTCCCTTCGACTCTTCAATTCGCTTTTCCAGTTCCAGAGCCCTGGCCTCAAGCTCGTCACTCAATCCCCACAGAAACTTGCCACCAGGCGTAATGAGCGTTCGTGTGTCAGGTCTTCCATCTTGACCCTCGATACGAACAGGTTTCTTGTTCGCCAGCGCTTTGAGGTCAGCTTCAGAAAGATGAATCTTCAGATCCGGTGGCGATATGGCATTGGCCGACTGAATGTTGCGTGATGCATGAGTAAGTGACGAGGACAGAGGCTTGAAGAATTCGAGAGTAGACGCAAGAAGCTCGCCGGTACGTTGCAGATCGGCCATGATGGTTTGAGCATTTGGCTCACGCTTCTCCTTGTTATGCTCCTGAACATGCTCAGGTTCTGGCTCCGGCGATTTTCTAGCTGATGTTTTCACAGTGGAGGCCTTGCGTGACCCAGGAGTCGGCCCGTCGGATTGCTCCTCCTCGACTGTAGCAGGCTTAGGGGAAGCAGGCTGGCTGCGGAATGCGGCAGCAATTGACTTTGCTGGAGCACTGGAAGGCTTCTTTTCCTTCTTCTTTCGTCCAATGATAGGTGCTTGAACAACGTCCATGTCGGATTTTTGGTCATCCAGCGTTGTTTGCTCTTCTTCAATATGTCGTTTACGATCTTGTCTTTCCTTCTTCGCCTGTGATTTGGTTTTTTTTCTCACTGGGGCAGTACCAACCTTGCCACCAATCAGAGGCGGAGAATTGGCTCGGGAGAACGAAGTTGAAGCAACGGACGCCGTGTCTGAAATCATCTCACTTGCTGGCGTACCTGGAGGATTGAGGGAGGCGATGCTAGCTTGCCTAGATCGAAGCTTGTCTACTGTGGGTATCTGAGGTAATGGTGTGGTCACTATAGGTGCAGGTGGTGGGACTTCAGCTTTTGGCGTTGGCACAACACGCAATGTCCTGGGTGCAACTGAGCGTTTCATAGGCGATCCTGTTGCTGCAGTTGCAGGACTAGGTGGTACTGATGTCGCAGAGCTGGCCGTCAAGGGGCGCGAAGTCTTAGACGGAGGGTCGATCTTGGATGAGCTTGAAACAGGATCATGCTGACCCTGTGGTGTTTTGGTTGCAGTTGCAATATCGAGTTTGCTGAGGGGTTGTCGCTTAATAGCAAAGGATGGCGTCAAAGCTGGTTCAGGTGTACTTTTGACATCGTCTGTCTTCGGAGTAGGTTCGGTAACGCTCTTATTCCTTCGGCTTGTCGTCTTAGCCTTGGGCGTGACGGGCAGAACTGCGTCAGGCGCAGGCTTCTTTTCCTCAGGCTTGGGTTGTGATGGGTCCGTCGTAAGTTCTTCTGTCTTCTTGACGAACTCGCTAGGCTTTTTGGGCTGCGCAGCAGCAGCTTTCGTTACGTTTTTGTTCGTTGTGTCTACTGCTGTTGGCGTCGCGTTCTGGTTCAGTGTGTCTGACTGAGCTTTCTCTGCATCGACGACGATCGGTTTAGCAGACTCTACAGCTTTGCTCCTCTGTTTACTCATCGTCGTCTTTGTAGGCGAGGTAGCTGGCTTTGGTGCAATCGGTATGACGGGTATAGCTGGTGTGAAAGTGGATGATGTGGTTCTAGACATAGGCCGGGACCCTGGGCCAGAACGTGCCTCATCCATGACAGCTCGAGTTACAGCTGGAGCTGTAAACCCAGGTGGAATAGATGGAGTTGCCCGTCGAGGTTCATCATAAAGCTGTGCGTGCAATGGTGTGAGCGGAGGCCCTCGCACAGGTTCACTATCATCGTTGACAAGTGCGTCAACATTAAACAATGCTTGATCTTCAACGGCAAATGGTGGCTCGTCTGTACACGGCTGTTAGCGGAGTCTTGAAATTATGTGTTCGGAGCCCTCGGGATATGATGTGGAAGAAGAAGCAACAACTATGGCAGGCGCCGACACAAATCTGGGTAGCCATGGCTGGTAGATCCAGCGGAGCATTCTAGATACATCAGGTGGTAAGGTACTTCTCTCGATCATCTTTGTCACTTAGAAGGCAGAAGGATAATAAACACGCCATCTCTCTATTAAATGTAAGCATGCCGTCTTAGATGCGGCAGGAAGGGGAAATTACGTACATGCGATGGCCATGACGAAAAGAGAGACGCTGACCTGAACAGTAGATGAATAGACTATGCTCCCAAACGTGGCAGAAAATGATAGAGATGCATAAAGGTATGAGGGTGCCGTAAATCGCATATAAAGGCCATGTGGATGTGACGACGACCAAGCCATTCAGAAACGCCGTGCATCAGTGTCGAAGCACCGAACATGTGCCGATGTGTTTGCTGTGAAACCGAAACGCCATGCAGCCATCGTCGCAAAGAAAGACACCAAAACAATTTGGCGAACCGAAAGAAAACACATGACAGTGAAAGAGAGAAAACGACTACCATCGTCCGGCGCCACCGTAGTTGTTGTTTGAATATATTGATGCAAAGCCACCCTGACCCTGGCCATACATGCCTTGCCCGGCCATGCCTTGATGCATCCTCGCCTGTAAGATACTCGGGTCTTGGACATCAGCCAAGCCACCTCCTCCAGAGGAAGAGGTGTTGGCGTGTCTATGCTTCTTGCCCTTTTTCTTAGACTTCTGCGAACCAGATTCCTGATAAGCACCAGGCGAAGGTCCGTAAGGAAAGTTCAAGAGGCCGGGGGCAGGGGCAGGTGTGGATGACTGGGAATGTTGATTAAGAAAAGAAGGGAACATTGACTCACGCTTAGCACCGCCATCCAGGTTCCTGTTTTGGAGCATATCCTGGTACATGGCAGCATTGTTGTTCCTACCACCGACGTTTGCGCCATAGCCCAGACCACCAGTAGCGAATCCATGCCCCTGGCCAAACATACCGGTTCCGCTGACAGGTGGCGTGCCGGAAGGCTTCAGACCAGGAGGTGGTCCCTGAACGTTGGTAAAGAATTGATTGCCCAAAGGTTGATGTTGTGACATTTGATTGAAGTGGCCTCCATTCTTCGGCATCATCGAATTTTGTTGGTTCATCAGCTTTTGGTTCGCAACGGGCTGCACATTTGCTGAGGCAGACGAGCTGTCATTCGCAAAGCTGAATCTTGAAGTATGTCGTGCATGCCCTGATGTAGTATTAGCAATCAGCCCGTGCTGCTGCTGCTGTTGTTGCTGTTGCTGCTGCTGCTGTGCATGTGCGTTTGGAATGTTGGAAAGCAATCCTGTTGTCTGTGTGCCTGATTTGAAATTGGACAGAAGCAACTGCTGCTGTTGCTGTGGCGTCAAGTTCCGATTGCTCAAGCCTAGCGTACTGAAGTCTTCGGTCAAAGAGTTGTTCTGGCCAAATAAGCCGGCACCGAAGGCTTGCTGACCTGAAGCTGCAACTTGGTGTTGATTTGTGTGATTTGCAGGCGGTTCTGGTCCGTCTTCGGGCTCTCCTCCCAACTGCAAACTACCTCCAACCGTCGCCTCAGTGTCTTCGTGTTCATTTGTCGGTGCTTGCTGTGTTGCGGCCTTGAGCTGCTCGGCCTCGGCCTCTCGTTGCAAAGCCAGTCTCTCTTCTTTCTCCCGTGTGGCGCGATGTTTCGCACCTCCGCTCGGATCGATGAGTTGCGGGTATTCAGTGATGGCTTTGAACTCGTCATCAGTTAAGACCGCGCGGGAGAACATAAACTTGAAATCAGGCGAACAGATGATGTCAAGCAGATTTGGGAACCTGTTGTCGCGAGGTTTGGAGGGTTTTGCAGCAGGAGCTGGACTAGGCTGCGGAGTTTCAGGTTTCGAAACTTCAGCCGGCTTTTCCTTGGGTTTTTCCTTTTCTTTGCCCTTTTTCTTCGGGGGCTCCTCTGCTTTTGGGGGCTTAGGCGGTTGAGCAGGGACGGCGTTCGTGACCATGGGGCTCGGGTGATTCGAAGCAATCGTAGAACGACTTCCGCGGCGTTCGAGAATCGCCTTGCTTCCCCAGTTCGCGGTCGCCGGGAGGCCAGGTGCATCCTGCGACGAGTTCGAAGTATCGTTGCTATTTTGTCGATTCATGGGCGTGGCAGCTGCAACAGGTGGACCGTGGTGAGCCGGGGGTGCGGCGCGGGAGGTCGACGACTGCGATGGTTGTTGGGTCTGAATCGAGTTCATCATGGATAAGTCTTGGCGCGTGAAGCTGTCGTTGTCCTCGCCCGGCTCATGGAGGAACATGCAATTACGATTGTTGCATTGCTCGCCACGGAGATAAGCTGAGCAGTATTTGGTGGTGCCATACTGTGCTCTGTACATGTGTAAGCCGATTGATTAGAAACAAGCCTAGAGAGCACAAACCGTAAGGTGCGGTCGCCGTTCTGAGAACCGTCGACGGCATTTATACACGCTTCAGCGTCCTGCTTGCGGGCGAATGTTACATAGACACCGACCGACTGCTGGTGATTTGCATTTTCTCTGGCTTTGCTGACGACAATTTTGATAATTTTCCCATATTGACCAAAGTAATCATCGCCGCGGAGTGTATCGAGGAGGCGGTCTTCGCGAATGGTCGGCGTCAGGCCGGTGACGTACACGAGGTTTTTCTGGACGACGCGCAGACCGGCGAGATGCTTGCGGCTGAGCGAGTCGGCTTCCGCCTTCTGTGCCTCCTTCTGCCGCATCTGGGCATTCTTCTTAGCCTTTTGCGCAATCTGTTGCTTGTGCTTGGCCATCCTGTGCTTGTTGTTAGCCATGTGGTCAACAATGACACAGTGCAGGGCAGGGGACCGACTCTTCCGGAGAGATTGTCTTCCACTCGATCGTCGACTCGTCGTAGGGCCGGCGACAGGCAGGACACAAGCCGTTCATGGTCGTCTTGATGTTGTTGAAGCAGAACTGGCATATCTGACCGTGATGTTAGCAGCTTCACGGAGACTCGAGCCCGCCCCATCAAGATTGGTGGGGGGGAGGGAAGTGGGCAGATGGAAGGCCTCAGGCGTACTTGGTAGCCACATGGACATGGCCGGAAGTTCCTGTCCGAGAGATCGAACTCCTCGACGCAGAGGGGACAGCACTCCTCCTCGTCATCTTCGACGAACTGGTCTTGCTGTATCCGGGACATGACGACGGGTATGGCTGTTGTGGCTTGCTCAGGCAAGCGGAGGGTGGTGTCCCGAGAGAGGGTGTATAGAGTACGTGAGGGTGGCGGTGGGGGAGGAAATGGAGAAGGGTGGTGCGATGGTGGTGGAGCGGCAAGCAGCGACTTCTAGGTGGTAGGCGGGGGAGGAAAGGGGGCCCCAAGGCGAAGAGCAGGATCAAGAAGCAGGTGGAGTTTGGTGATTTGGTTGTCGGAAAGGGATGCGGGATGCACGGGGGGAAACAGGTGATGGGAGTTCAGAGGCTGCCTCTCCTGCAACCTTGCGCGCTTGGGACGCAGGATCCGCCGCGACGCTAAACCACTCTTGGCTTACATAAGCACTTTGATTGCCCCCGGTCGATCGTGGAGTTCGTGGCCCATGTCGTCGACCGCCGTCACTCTCCCCTCTCCTCAACTCCCCCCCAACTCCTTTTGCTGCACCGCGAGCCCTCACCACGCCCCAGAAACCCACGACATGGCTCTGCGGCTAGCTGTTGGTCGGCCATTGGGCGCCGCCGTCCGCGCTTCGGCCGGCTCTCGCCATGCTGTGCGCGCCTTTGCCTCGACGGCCCTGTGCGCAAAGGAAGTCGCCGGGCAAAGCAGCGACATGCCCAACATGCGGGTGCGCTCTCCTGCTGCCCCTCTGGCGAGGCCTCATGGCTAATTGCGACCCACAGTATGCCCCCCGCGACACCCAGGGCCCCCTCAAGGCCGCCATCGTGAACCCGGCCGATCGCTACAAGGAAAAGTCCGAGGCGCTGCACAAGTACGGCCAGTACCTCATGTCGTGTCTGCCCAAATACATCCAGCAGTAAGCTGTCCCTATGCTATCCCTATGACTTCCTCCCATTAGACCCTCCACCCACCATCGATACACGCTAAACACCTCGGCCAGGTTCTCGGTATGGAAGGACGAGTTGACAATCTACATCCCACCCTCAGGCGTCATCCCTACCTTCACCTTCCTCAAATACCACACGGCCGCCGAATACACCCAAATCACTGATATCACCGCCGTCGACTACCCAACCAAGGATCAGCGCTTCGAAGTCGTCTACAACATGCTCAGCATTCGCCACAATTCGCGCCTGCGCGTCAAGACCTACGCCGACGAAGCCACCCCCGTTCCCAGCTTGTGCGATCTATACGACGGCGCCAATTGGTACGAGCGCGAGGTTTACGATCTCTTTGGTGTCTTCTTTGTCGGCCACCCGGATCTCAGGCGCATCATGACCGACTATGGATTCGATGGGCATCCGCTGCGCAAGGACTTCCCCATGACGGGCTACACGGAGATCCGCTACGATGAGGAGAAAAAGAGAATTGTCCAGGAGCCTCTGGAGATGACACAGGCATTCCGCAACTTCCGCGGCGGCTCCTCTGCATGGGAACAGGTCGGTCCTGGTGATGATGCGAAGCCGGATAACTTTAGGCTCCCGACGCCTAAGCCAGAGCCACCAAAAGAGGGAGAGCAGAAGAAATAGGAGGCTCACGTGTATATTCTTGCGAATGAATTGCTATTGCATATCATGACTTGCTCTTTTCTATGACGTGAAGCCCTTGATTCTTCTGATGTACATGCACTCCAGAGCCGCAGACTACACACTGTGTACAATACGACAATCTATAGACACAACATGACTTGTCCCAACAAGACTAGGCTAGGATCATTAGCGCGAGGTACATTGATGTTACATAGCATTCCATGCATAAATGTAGCTATATCGATATCTTTTCTTATTCACCATGCCACAATAATACTTACTTACAATCTCACATCATACACATCTCTACAGCACTAAAGTCCAAAAACCCTGTTTTATCCCATCCATACTAAAAAGACTCTACGACATGAACCTTGTGATCCAGCAAAGTCGACCCTAGAGACTGCCACAGCTCTCCATGTTCTATATTCACTCTGCATTCACTCGGCCAACATCACAGGCAAGAGTACATCACAGCGTTGCAGGCACAGGCTTTTCAAAATAAACAATTCAACCAACCAAACGTCTATGCATCTCCCCGCCTCACCTCCACCTGGCTAATCTTGGATCACCCGAGGGAGCCAGCCCTTTTT
Source organism: Plenodomus lingam (assembly GCF_022343315.1). Classification (NCBI taxonomy): domain Eukaryota; kingdom Fungi; phylum Ascomycota; class Dothideomycetes; order Pleosporales; family Leptosphaeriaceae; genus Plenodomus; species Plenodomus lingam. The sequence goes on along the minus strand of NW_027093971.1, from coordinate 480,539 downwards.
CGGGCGGCTACAACCAAGGGGTCACCTCAAGCCGCGATGGAGGTAGGCAATCCTGTATCCAACAAAGCCATTCAGAGAAAAACAAAAAAAAACTGCCACAGAGAAAGACCGACAAAAAAACAACACAAACAAAAAACTACAATGACAAACATACAACACAAAAACATCGCGGCATCCTTCCCGGGGTATCATAAAACGACCGAACGCCCTGCCAAAACAATCCTTCTCAAAACTTTCTTGAATCGTCATCGTAATCGTTTAAACAGTCTCGAGGGCCTGAAGCGCCGCCAGGGCACGACGTCCCTCGGCCTCAAAGGCAGCAATCTGCTGCTCGCACGCCCGGCGGAGTTTCTCTTCTCCGCGCTTGGCGTTGTACAACACCCACTGCTCAATCGTCATGCCCTTTTCCTCCTCCGTTAGGCCCGCCAAAACCGCGGCTTGAAGTTCTTCTGAGCCGGAAGCAATGTCGTCAAGACCAGCATCGACAATGACGTCGTTCATGAAAGCGCGGACACCACCCTGATCAGCGAAGAAAGCGTCCATGTCGGTAGGCTCCCAGTTCTCGGCAAGGTGTGTGGGTGTCTTCTTAGGTGTACCAACATCCAAGTCCATAGGGAAGCTCGACATTTCGAATGTTCCAGTCTCTTTCAAATGTGTAGGTGTCTTCTTAGGAGTACCGACAGGCAAATCTGAAGGAAATTCGGACATATCAAAGGTACGAGCCTCGGCCAAGTGCGAAGGTGTCTTCTTAGGAGTACCAACAGGGAGACCGGAGGGGAAGCTTGACATCTCAAAGGTGCGGGTTTCGAACAGGTGTGAGGGCGTCTTCTTAGGAGTGCCAACATCTAAATCCATGGGAAAGCTCGACATCTCAAAGGTCTCGGCCTCCTTCAAGTGTGTAGGTGTCTTCTTAGGAGTACCGACAGGCAAGTCATCTGGGAGACTGGAGAAGCTTGAAGATCTGAATCGCTTGGAAGGACGATCCACCTCGGATAAGTTGTCCACTTCGATTGCCTCACTGGCCCGCTTCTTGCCCTTGTTCTGTTTGGGCTGAATAACTTCGGAGATGACAGCAGCAGACGCTGTATTGCTGGCGCGTGTCTTGCCTCGCTTCTGTATCGGTGGAACGATCTCGGAAGATGCTGATACTGAGCTCTCGTTGCTATAACGAGTATTGTACCGCTTCTGGGTAGGTGCAATGACCTCGGAGAAAGTTGATGCTTCAGTGATCTTGCTAGCTTCGGCTGCTTTGCCCTTGCCTCGCTTCTTTATGGGTACTTTAATCTCTGAAGAACCGGATGTGGAGGTTGCATTGCTAGCACGAGTCCTGCTGCGATTCAAAGTGGCGGGCTTGATCTCGGAAAAGGTTGAAGCCAGGGTCGAGCTTTCAGATGCTTTGCTGACCGCCACCTTGCCGCGTTTCAGAGTCGTAGGTTTGATTTCGGAGAAGATTGAAGCTTCAGTGATCTTGCTTGTTTCGTTGGATCGTGGGGCTGGCGCCTTGCCGCGCTTCAGAGTCGTCGGCTTAATCTCAGAGAAAGTCGATGCCAGTGTTGAGCCTTCATTTGCTTTGCTGGCAGCGGCCTTGCCACGCTTCTTGGTGGCGGGAAGGATCTCGGAGAAAGTAGAAGACGAAGCTGCATTGCTAACACGGGTCCTGCGTGTCTGTGTAGTCGAAATAACTTCTGAGAATGTTGCAGCTTCGGTTGCGGTGCTGGCACGCGCCTTTCCCTTGCCCTTTCTTTGTGCTGGCAGGACAACCTCGGAGAATGTGGACGGTTCGATTGCGTCACTGTCGTTGGCCCGAGTCTTTCCTCGCTTCTGGGCTGGGAGAATGACCTCGGAGAAAGTTGATGCTTCAATTGCATCGCTGGAGCGCTTCTTGCCACGGGTGCTCGTTGTGCTTGCCACAGACGATATAGATGATGTAGAACTGCGAGTCGATGTGCGCTTGGCCTTTGCAGTGCCTTTGCCTCTTTTTGCTGGAGCGGGGTTGGCAGGTGGGTGGTAGAGTTCAGTAAGAGCGAAGAACAAACAGTCCTGGGCGCGGCGGCGATGCTCTTCATGCGGATCGTCGCCTGCATCCCATGCGTCAAGAGCAAGAGAGCAATATGGGCAGGTGACACCATCGGGAGTATCATCAGCGGGGTCGAACATCCAGCCTGCGGCTGCCATCTGGTCGGCGTTGGGGTAGCCTGGCTCATGCTCAAGTGGCCACATATCGCGAAAGGTGTCGCGTCGCGCCGCCACCATCGCGTCGCTGGAGGGATCGTCTTCAGTCCTGCCCGGGTCGCCATTGCGAAGTCGAATGCAGGTAACTATGGCGAATCCGCAGTTTGGTGAATGTGTGAGATGCTCGTAGGCGGGCACGTCATCTTCTTCCCATCCATCGAGCTGGCAGGCGCAGCTGAAGCACTGGACGTTGTCGGGGCTGGCTGTTGTCGGCTTCCAGACGAAGCCCGCAAAGGCGAGATCTTGTGGATTAGGAGAGGAATGAGGCCATGACGATTTCGACTTGGGTGCTGTCTTCTTCGATCTGTTCGAGGTGCGGCGGGCCTTGCTGGTCGTGGTTGCTGCGAATGTCGCCAGACGCGCCTGGTGTGAGGCAAAAGACGCGTCCATTGCGGAAGCGTCTGATGTCGTATGGGGGTTTTGAAAGTGGATTTGGAATCAGAAAGAGCAACTGTAACTTTTAGAGCGCGTTTGCGAAGCAGAACAGAACGTTGTTGGTTGCTGAATTTTCTGGGTGTGGGAAGTAGAATGGAAGCTGCAAGCCAGGTCGAGGGAGGGACGACACAAACATCCTCTTTGCCAAGACTTCGTCACGGCAGTAACCGCTTACGTCACCCGTTCGCTCACTTTGCCAACACCGATGCACCGATGTCTACACAAAATGTATCGACAACGGTCAATATCTTGGATATCGTCCTGTAGGAGGCTGCAGCTGCAGTTGAATCGACGCTTTATCTCATCGCAACAAACGCAGCCCAAAGATGCACCACGCGGCTACCAATCGCTCCCGCCAGAGTGGGAAGACGAAGCTCCTTCGCTGACAGACTTTACTCAACTTCCGCATAAGGACTTTGGCAAGAATCAGTTGATAGAAACGAACGAGGAGTTCAAGCGGGCATTGAGGGGCATTTTGCGCAAATTTCCGCCCATTACCTACGCGTTTGCCTATGGATCTGGCGTCTTCCCTCAATCAGCTGCGACAGCTTCGCGCACGACGCAGTCACCTCATCCGAACCCACCAGAGGCGATATTGAACTGGCAGAAAGGCGGTGGGAAAATGATCGATTTCATCTTGACACCAAGGTTCTCTCAGCACTTTCATTCCCTCAATTTGCGCGAACACCGAGACCATTACTCCTTCCTTGGCTCATTAGGCTCAGGTGTGATCAGCCATGTGCAAGACAAATATGGGGCGGGCGCCTACTTCAATCCGTATGTTGTAGTCAACGGTACAATGATCAAGTATGCCGTCGTCAACTTTGAGACTCTTATGCGCGACCTGACCGACTGGGACACATTGTACCTTGCTGGACGACTACACAAGCCCTGCAAGATTTTGATTGAGGAACCGAACATTCGCGTCGCAAATCAGCGCAACCTTCTCTCCGCAGTGCGATGTTCGCTTCTTCTACTACCGGAAACCTTTACAGAGATGGAGCTATATTCTACAATCACAGGCTTGAGCTACCAGGGCGATCCACGCATGTCGTATGGCGGCGAGAACCCCAAGAAGATCAGCAACATTGTCACACATCAATTGCGCAACTTCCGGCTCCTATACCACGACCTCCTCATATCCCTCCCGAACGTCCGCTACGCAGATGATCATGCAATCGCAAAGCCCAACTGGATTGACGACATTGACCTCGATCTCAAACTTTCGCAAGACGCAGATCCCGACCGACGCGCCAACATGGTTCGACGACTGCCCAAAAACTTTCGTGAGAAGGTCTACTTTCAATATCAAGGGAAATTTGGTATTTCGGGACGCGAATACCAGGACATGCTAGACGCGAGGAAGGACGACGTTGCTTCGGGCATTCTGAAGAAGCAGGTCGCTGGAGAGTTTGACAAGCGAATAGCTGCGGAGAAAGATCTTCCAGACATGGTCACCAAAGCGATCAACCAGACTGTCAAATGGCCTTCCACGGTACAGAGTCTGAAAGGTCTATTATCTGCAGGTCCGATAAGATCATGGCAGTACATGAAGGAGAAGCGGGAGAAGGGGAGGATGAAGTAAAGGCCGTACTTGGGAGCGGTCACGAGGAAGCACTGGCCAGACGCCTTGGCAGGCTTTCTTTTGTTCTGTATTACTTTTCAAAACTTGGGATCAGCTAACGAGCAAGCAAGTGAGTGATCACAAGCGCGGACTTGTATTTAGACACGCGATAGTCGTCGTTGGAAAACGAGCGGGTCAGGCTAATAGAAGCGTAAAAATGAAGTTTGAAATATCACACAATGAGAACTTCAATGTTTTGATTTTACAAACTCTTGTGTAACTGCTGAAGTACTCGTTATATCTGTGTGGCTTTAAGACTGTGCTTCTGCCTTGTGTCTGTGAGAGGTAGTGTACAGTGTATTAGAGTGCGTAGGCTTCCGGCTCGTACATGGTAAGCATGGCAGCACGCTGACTGACTCTACTTGAACATGTCGCTACCGTTCCCACGGTACTAGGGGTAGCATCACCGTTCAGCGCGCGCTGACCGCTTTGGCTGTCCAGGAGTATATTCAAACTAAATATCATATTATATACAAACCGGAATTCTTTCATTAAATCACACGGCTCAATGGTCTAGTAGTATGATTCCTGCTTTGGGTACTTCAAATGTCTTAAATGCAGGAGGTCCTGGGTTCAATTCCCAGTTGAGCCCATGTATCTTTTAATCATTTTTTTGCGCCATGAGCGCACCTGCAGGAACAATCAGCATTTAGTGGACTTGGGCGAGCTAGTTATCTGCTAAGAGGGAGAGCTACTAATTCTTGCTTTTAATATCCTTTTTACTTTACCATTTATGTAGTCTAGAATCTATACTATGTTATGATTTATTAGAAATAATTTAGTAAAAACGCCTAGAGTTTTTTTGTATAACTACAATAAATGTATATAGGCTACTTAAGATCTATGACAGGCGCTAACAGGATATAGTAGTATATTCCTGTGGTCTTAGGAACAAATTTGCGTCCTGTACATGGGCGAGTTGCGTACTAAAGTACCATTACTTTCTTTCTAACAGGGCGCCTGCTAATGTGTGCGAAATGCGAATAAATTTTCATCCTCACGTATCATACTAGTTAACGCCTAAACTCCCCAAGAGCAAACATCATGACAGCATATACACATTTACACTTCGCCCCAATTCCTAACAACTCTGAGCAACCAGCTTACTGCGGCCAGGTAATCGTCAAACTCTTAGTCCGATCGATCCTCAAGCCCTTCTTCTCATCACTCCTGACCTCCTCACCCAGCACAATAGTTGCCAGCCTTTTCACTACCTCATCTCCTTTGATCAGGTCCCCAGTTCTACCAGGAGCGCAATTGCCGATTTCAATCCCACTTCCGCTCTGCTTCTCGTATTGCCTGATGTCCTCCAGAGTCAAGAGTTCCATGAACACTGCACAGAGAACCACTAGCGACTCGGTCATCATCATACTGTAGCCCCATGCCGAGAAGGTTGCACCGACATATGGATTTTTGTTCGTGGACAGGAATTGCTGTGCGAGGTGGTCGTTTGTATGCGAGAGTGGAGTAGGCGGGTTGAGAGACGGCAGGAATAAAGCGGGGTGTTTGAGGTGAGTGGCATAAAGCTTGTCGAGTGTCTTGTAGTGTGTCTTGGTCCAGGGTTCTATCTTAGGCAGAGCGGCGTAGCGAGAGAGAATGGGGTGAGCCGCTGGAGGGGCAGGACGACTGAAGGCTTCGAAGAGATTGAAGTTGGTATGTGCTGAGATGGTCGGCTGCTGCTGCTGCGGAGATTTGATGGGTCTATCCATGACCTCTGAGTTGGACCCGGCACTTGAAGTGGCTTCGGTATCCTCGTGTCCTGAGCTCTCAGTCCCCGTCTCATCCTCGATTTCCACAAGTTGGCCCCTGGCAACTTCTGGAGTCAAGATTGAGTCTCTTTCCTTGTGATTACTGAATCGCGGCGAAGACTTATGGGCAGGTGATACTGTAGTCTGGGCTGATTGAAGCTTCCGATGCGCTGGACTTGGTGCTGGAGCAGTCGATTCCCTGTACCATGTTCTACTCGGTTCAGTCACTTCAGTGATCTCATTGAGGCTTCGTTCCTGCGTTTCATAGGCATCTAGGTATTCGTTGGCTTCCTCACGAACACGTATAATGCTAGAATCCGTTACACCCTCCATCTCAACTCGGAACTGGCGCTGATCCGATGCTATAGAAAGCATGCTGTCCCCATCTATGATAGTACGGAACGGAGAGCTCTGAATGACTGGTAGTGACGACTCTTCTTGATATTGTTGGATTGAATCTGAAGAGATGTCGGACCCGCGAATCTCTCGTCGGAGTGGGCTGCTCTTTGAAGGCGAACATGGGAACCCAGGAAAACGGGGTGGTGTGCCTAGAAATGGGTTTTTGTCTGAAGCTGGCAATGCCTTCTCCGCATTGGCAGGTGGTGATGATTCTGGAAGTAAGCTTTCACCCTGATCCAGCAATGAAGACAGGCTAAGTTTATCAGATGTCCGTTGCCTGCGCTCGTAGGTTCGTGTTCCAAAAATGTTGGGCATGTTGGACTGGAAAAACATCCCAGTGTCGTCGCTATCTTCGTTCGCATCGCTTGTGTCCTCGTCCTCTAGTGCTTGGTGAATCCTCATGGCCGGCGCAAGCACTACACCCACTTCATCATTATCAGATTTTGTTGAATCGGCTGGAGGTGTGAGCTGTCGTGCAGTCTTTTCCTGAATGCCTTGCTGAAAAGCTGCCATATTCCTGTGTCGCCGGGTCCTTGTTTGCTCGCCACGGGCTGAAACAGTCGCAGCAATTTCCGTGAAAAGATCTGCATCTTGTGCAGACTCTTGGCCAGGTCGAGCATCCTCTTCAACTGAGTTCGATGATCGAGAAGCTTCTTCTTGCCATATATCTGCATAATCATCTTGTTGCGTCGACGTAGCTTTGACTTTAGATTCTTGGGCCTCCGATTTCTGCTCGCGACTACTGCTCGTAGTCACATGTGTCGCGCTCGCAGGCGGCCTGTCAACATGCCAGCTCATCTCAACTTCACTATTTGCAGGGCTGATGAGTGAGTTTGCGGCATCTTCTGCATCCAACGAGGGATATTGTACGTCATCTTCTGTTGTAGATTGTTCCACAGGCACTGAAGCATGGCATTCTTGCTCCTCTGGCGTGAGGAGACGTGATCGATGTTTACGCTGTGTCCTGAAGACACCTTCTTTGGGTGCCGATTGGCGTGGTGGTGGCTTGATTGGACTGGATGCCGTAGGCGATGGGAGATTCACTTGGCCATCTGCCAGCTGTTCACCAAGTCGTAGTCCTGCCTGTAGTTCTTTTCGTGTTCCTTCGCTGAAGCCTCGAAAGAGGTCATCTAACTGGTCTCGGCTCTCAGTTAGCGTTTTCTGCGAGGGATCTGGTGTCGTTCGGTTGGTGTCCACCAGGCCTTGTAGAGCCACACCAGCAGTCACTACACGACCAATATGCGGCGTCTCGACTTTGGGGGCCGCAAGCAGGGCTGGCTGAATAGCTGGAGGTTCGGATGGTTGTTCGAGTTCTTCAACGACAGGAGTGGTGTAACGTGGTGACGCGGTCGAATGTAGCCTTTCAGCAGAATTTGATGTAGTGGAGCTGGACAGAGAGCCAGGTTGTATGTTTATTCTCGGAGGTGCCACTGATGATGACTCTGAAATCATACCAAGAACGGATCCAATACTGCGATTTTCCAGACCCTGGGCTTCTTCAGGCTTTGGTGGACTGCTGGAACCTCCAATGCTTGGCAGGGAATCCACCGAGATCATGCTAAAGTTCTCACTGTCCAGCACGGTCGTATCATCCGGCATCCTGGTAGTGCCCTCATCAAACATATAGTTGTCGATATTGTGCGTTTCCTCCGCTTCCTCAAAACCTTCATGAGGTCCTTCATTAGCGCGCTGAGTATCCATGGTTTGTTCGTCTTGACTGTGCACTTGTAGCTCAGGCTCATCATCTTCGCTGCTTGGGGTGAGCACATCACTATCCTCGTCAGAACCACCAGTCGCCGTTTCTGACATTGTTATCATTTTCTTAGCATGCTGTGTTCCCTTGCGTGCGCGAAGTTGCCCATCCGAACTGTTTGACGGCGTACCGGCAATTGGCATTTCTTCTTGTTGTGTGACGTCTGCGTTGTCATCTGGCACAGCGTGTGACGTTAGGATCGCAAGACGAGCATTCTTCTTCAACTTTGTCGTCTTTGGTCTGGCAGTAGGTACTGAGGTAAGGTCTGCAAACATCTGGTCGTCTGATGAGGCATCCTGTATTACAATAGGTTCTTCATCCTCGGTCGGTGGCTGAATGCTCTTCCTTGGGCGGCCTCTTCGCCTCTTCGGGGGTACGTCCGTGTCCACATCTGCTGCACTTGATACAGCAACACCTACACTCGCTTCTCGTGATTTTGAACGTGCTGCCTTCTTTGCTGGTGTCCCGTTTCGCTTTGTCTTAGCAGCGACACCAGTATCTGACTTTCTAGGTCGTCCACGGGGTCGTTTGACCAAAGATTGCGCATCCGGATCTTTGAGAGGGACGGTAGTGGTCTTTGTTCGTGTAACTCGCTTCACAGAAGGTGATATGGTGTTTTCCTCATCGCTTCCAGGTTCGGCCTGCACTGTGACCTTGATACGCCAAGGGCTTGCGCCGCTTGCGCGCGGCGTATTCAGAACCATCGACTTGGCTGGTGAGTCAAAGTCCAATTCAGAAATCTCTAGTGTGCGGTTCTGTTTGCTCTGCGAGTTTTTGGTGAGCGGCGTTCGATTTGTTGCCTTTCGTCTGATGACTTGTGTTGTGTTCTCATCGACGGACACGGCCAACGGATCTGGGCTTGAGTCGTAGCTGCGGTCATGGTCATTGTTTGCAGTCGCAGTTCGGCCGCGAGACGCCATGCTGAAGTCTCTTCCTAGGGATGCGTATGGTGTTAGTAGTTGCGGGTAAAGGTGGGGGGGATGGCGCATGTAGTGTGTAAGCGTGTGAGGGTTGTGGGACAGAGGCACGTGTGGTCGTCCCAGCAACAATCTACGGTAATCGCCTCCCCGAACGCGCTGCGTCGCCAACTTCACAACGGCTGGCAACGTTGAGGGAGAGGGAGAGTATGGTAGCGCAATGGGCATTCATGGGTAATTTTGATTGAACTATACATCTTGATTATATTCTTGGCTAACTCGTCCAGGATCTACAAGGAGATTGGTCCTGGGAAGCGCATAGCCCTCTCTAAGCTTGCCCTAGACAAGTTTGAAGAGACAGGCAGGCCGTTACGCATCGCTATTGATACTTCCATATGGCTATTTCAGATTCAGGCTAGCAAAGGTGCGAATTTGTCAACTCTGCACATACTGCTCAGACCATCTGACAGTGAATAGGTGGCACCAATCCCGCCTTGCGCACTTTCTATTACCGTCTTTTGCGACTCATCGCCCTCTCTATACACCCTGTGTTCGTCTTTGATGGGCCAAATAAACCGCCTTTCAAGCGTAACAAACGTACCGGACCAAACGTGGCCTCGATACCGGAGTTCCTGGCAAAACAACTCTTGAAGCAGTTCGGATTTCCTATACATCTTGCTCCGGGGGAGGCAGAGGCAGAATGTGCGCTGTTGCAGCGAGAGGGTATTGTGGATGCTGTTCTGAGCGAAGACGTGGATACGCTCATGTTTGGAAGTGGCATTACACTACGCAACTGGTCACCAGAAAAGTCTGGAAATACGCCGACGCACGTCAATGTTTATGATGCAATCGAGACCAAAAATGGGCCGTCGGGCCTGGACCGTGAAGGCATGATTCTGGTTGCCTTGATGAGTGGTGGAGATTATGTGCCCGAAGGTATACCGGGATGCGGCCCAAAGACTGCCTGTGAGGCTGCGAAAGCGGGCTTTGGTAGTGACCTCTGCAAAATTTCGACTAGTGATAGGAGAGCTGTGTCGAGGTGGCGGGATCGACTGCAGCATGAGCTAAAGACCAACGAAAGCAAGCTATTCAAACGCAAGCATGGTGCTCTCAAGATCCCAGATGACTTCCCACGGTTGGACATCCTGGGATACTACACGCATCCTGCTATTTCTAACCAGACCGGATTGGATAAGTTAAGACGATCGATCAAGTGGGATCAAGACTTGGACTTTGCAGGGCTCCGCAGTTTCACACACGATGCCTTCGATTGGATCCAATTGGAGGGCGCGAAGCACTTCATTCGCAGTCTTGCTCCCTCTCTTGTCGTACAACAGCTCCGTATACGAGGAGAACGGCAGCAGCTACTACCTACGACTAACTTACAAGCAATTCAAGGGGATGAAGATTTGCTGATCAAAGGTATACATGGGAAGCGTCAACATCCTGTTACTGACAACAGCACCGAGCTTCGCGTCAGCTTCACGCCAGGGGAGCTCGTTAACATCGACCTTGAGAAGGAAGAGCCCGATAGTGAATTTGATACACTGCCATCCGGTTCTCAGATAGGCGCAGTTGATTTTGAAGAGGAGCTACCTTTGGGTCCTGACGAAGATGCACCCAAGAAGCGAGGGCCTACAAAGTTTGATCCTCAAGCACCAGCAAGGATTTGGGTTTTGGAAACCTTTGTAAAGGTTGGCGTTCCTCTCAAGGTGCAAGATTGGGAGGCAGAACGTCAAGCCAAGTTGAAACCGAAGCGAGCTGCTACTGTTCAGGAACCCAGCAAGCCGGTCTCAAAAGCAAGAACTAGAGCTAAGGCCACGAGAACTACAGGTACCGCACCACAAGCCACTATTAATCAGTTTGCAAAAGTTACAAAGCCTGGTGAGAAGGCGCTTCAAGCATTGGCAAAGGCACAAGAGAAAGACTCTGAGCTTATCCAACCGAAGGAGAAGCACGTCAAAGACTCCCAAAGCAACGTCATCAGTTTACTGTCTTCGTCACCAGTACGTGAAACGGTAATGTTACCCACACCAGAACAATCGCGTAAGGAATCAGTAGTCCTGGGGTTCGAGGATCTGCCTGCAAGCGTCACGAAGAGAAGACGTGCTCCAATGCAACGCTCCCAGACGCTCCCAGCCGCGACCAGCACAAATCTAGATCGCCTAGCAACATCACCTTTGGTTTCAAACACGATAGGTACATTAGATTTGGTAAACTCACCTGGGCTTCCTTTGCCATTCCCGATTCCAGCCAGAAAGCCAAGGACCCAACAGTTCGCACGAGGCCGTCGAAGTGCCTCGACATCTTCACCAGAAGGAAAGTCAAAGCAGACCACTTTAGACGTATGGAGAACTACGCCCACGAAACCGCTCGGCTCTCTCCCCACAATTGATGCCTCCCCAATACCTGCACCTGCAGCGCTAAGGTCGAAGATCAGCTTTGTCGACACCTTGGACATGACCCTCTCGTCACCCCCTGGCCATGTACCAATGCCAGCGAGCCGCAATGTCATTGCTGCAAAATCGCGACGGGTTACACCGCCGCGTGTAGTGCGACCACCACTTGACACCGCTTCACACAAAGCATCACAGCGCTCTACGAGTTCGGTACTGTCGAGGAGCTCAGGCTCCACATCCATGGCGAAACAGAAAGATGCTTCAGGGGCATCGCCACCACGTCGTACCTCTCCTCGATTGGGAAAGAGCACCTCGTTACCATCAGAGATCGATAGCCTCGACCTGACTTCGCCCCATATGCAGCGTAGTAAGGATATTACGTCCGAGGCTAATACTTTGGATTTGACGGAACTCTCTTCACCGGCTCATTCCATCCAGCTGTCAAAGGTGACCACGGCCCCCATCTCACCCCCACCGATATCCTCTTTTCCCTCAGAAGTACGGCGCTCCTCACACAGTCCTAAAGCTACTTCCTCAACATCACCGCCTGCAGCCTGGAAGACAAGGGAGAAAAAGAAGAGACAGATCATATTACGCAAGAGCGTCGCTGGTGCCTGGGATTTTGTGGATGTTGATAGTCCGCAGAAGAATGATGGAAACAACGACATAGTGTTGAAGGGTAAGGAGAGACAGAGGTGGAGGGAAAGTGAGGTGGAGGTCCTTGACTTAACGTGAATTTTTAATTTGGTTGGACATGGGGTTGATTTTATGTTGGAGATGATGAGTTGTTTATTTTTTTCGAGGACAACAGATGAACGACGTATTTTTAAGGCAGTAGGTATATAGCATTTCCAAGTAGGTGGAATGTAGGATACATGGTTGCTAATTGGTAATTTGCACTCGAGCCTTATTCGAGCACCTTTACTCATCCGAGGGTAAATTATAGCTGGGGTAAAATGAGAGAAAGGGCACGTGATAGCGCGTCATCACCGCTGGGCTGTGAAGTTTTGAGTGAATGAGCTTGCGACAAGTCCACCCAAGCATCTTCGACTTTCGAGACTAAAATTGCATCTTTTCAACCGTCTCGACACAAGAATCGCCAAATTCCACAATCAGTTCTTGTAATCCGCTTCGCGCAGCAGAGCTCGCCACAATGTCCACGGCCCGGCAGCCCAGCGGAGCAGAATCGAAGCCACACGCTGGTGGTACCGTACCGGTACCGTACCCACACCGGAAGAATCAACGGCTAAAGACGTGCCTAACGTGCCGTCATGCTACTGTACGCGCAACGGACTCCATGGCACCGCAATTGACATTGCTTATGACCGTTTTGGATCTATTTCACTTTCTCTTGGCTTTAGGATAGCCGTCCCGGCGGTTAAATGGGCGTGCACGAAGTTCCATCAGTGTTGGGCCAGCATGCTACCGGTACCTACCCCTCCATCCCATAAAGATGATGCTACAGCCTCCAGAGACAGTAGATAGCAATTGAACGTATAACTCACCATACCTTTCCACAGCACAATTTATACATTTCATAGACTTTCGTTCCAGCTACAAAATAAACCAAATATGGCTGACAAACCCCCAATTGTTGAGCACATATACATTGCCGACCCGTCTGCTCACGTCTTCAACAACAGACTTTACATTTACCCCTCCCACGACCGCGAAACAAACATAAAAAACAACGACAATGGCGACCAATACGACATGAATGACTACCACGTCTTCTCCATGGACTCCGTAGGCGGGCCTGTCACAGACCATGGCATCGTCCTCCAACAATCGGACATACCTTGGGTCAGCAAACAACTCTGGGCCCCCGACGCCGCCGAGAAGAACGGGAAATACTATCTCTATTTCCCCGCGCGAGACCACGACGGCATCTTTAGAGTCGGAGTCGCAGTTGGCGATAAGCCAGAAGGACCCTTCAAACCAGAGGAAAAATGGATCGAAGGAAGTTTTAGCATCGATCCCGCGAGTTTCGTAGATGAAGACGGGAGCGCATATTTGTACTTTGGTGGCATCTGGGGCGGCCAGCTACAATGCTGGCAAACAGGTGAATTCAAACGCGACGCGTACGACTCCATGGAAGCCCAATCTGGCCCTGCGCTGTGCCCCAAGGTCGCCAAACTCACAGAGGATATGAAGGCTTTTGCCACAGAAGTCTCGGACGTTGTGATATTGGACGATGTCACCGGCAAGCCGGTGCAAGCTGAGGATCATAGCAAGCGCTTCTTCGAGGCGGCATGGATGCACAAGTACAAGGGGAAGTACTACTTCAGTTACTCCACCGGCGACACGCACTATTTGTGCTATGCGATTGGGGATAACCCGCTGGGACCGTTTACGTATACGGGGAGGATATTGGAGCCGGTGGTTGGATGGACGACACACCATAGCATTGCGGAATTCAAAGGGAAGTGGTATCTATTCTACCATGACTCGAGTTTGAGTAAGGGGGTTAATCATCTGCGGTCTGTGAAGATTAGGGAGATTGTTTATGACGAGCAGGGGAAAATCGGACTAGCTGAGGAGCAGCCCAGGGTCTGAATGTCAAGGGTTGTTGCAAATACAGATTATGAAAGCCTCTCTCTCCTGCCAACATGACTCTTTGAATGGTTTCTCTTTGGATGTATACAGCTTGTGATGGGTCCTTCGTACAATTTCCACCACAACCGACTAAAACCCAGTAATGTACCGATGTTCACTCGTAACCTCTGTAACCTCAAACTTCATACCCACACTCACCTCGCCCGTCGTCCGCGGTACACTCAGCATACCATAGCAAGGCTTGTATGTGATTCCCTCGTCAATCCTCCGATACTTCATCAGCGTATCCCACGGCTGTCTTTTATGCTCCTCTGCCGTCTCCGGATCAACATTCGGTACATGGCACCTCGCACAGCGTTGAGTCACGTCCAGCGTAATCACATCTCCTTTATCAGATACAGGACTCATCTTCAGCGTCTTCCAGCGATCCTCATCCCAGGGCGCCGTAGCATCGCCAGCAACGAGGATGTTGGGGCGGAAACGGCGAATTTCGACAATTAGATCATCGACGGCCTTGAGACGAGTGTTGAGTTCGTCAATGCTGGATTGGTTGCATACGAGGATAGGCATGAGGTCTGCGAAACAGGTCGAGGCGTCGCGGCCTAGGACGTTTTTGGCGCCATTGGAAACAAGGGGGCGAGGATGGTTGGAGAAGGGGGGTTTGTATACCAGGCGGACTTCTTTGCCGAAGAAGGCGTTAAAGGGGGAGGTAAGAGCGGTAGAGTAGACTCGCGAGGGAGTGGTGGTGCTCCAGACAGTTGCATTGTGCGAGGTCGTGTTCCTTTCGAGCCACTCTTCTGATGGATGGGCGGGGATGGAGAATTCGAGCTTCTCGTCAATAAAGTCTGGTGCTGGTGCAGTTACGGTCAGAGTATCAGATCCAGGGTCATAAGCCGTGCGAATTAGGGTCATTCGAGCGTTTTGACGTATCGTGAGGAACTGGTAGTCGGGATATGTTACCCACATCCATTGACGATCTGGCCAACATTAGTGCCGCTCAAAGGACAGCCTCCTTTACACGATAATGGAAAGATTGTTTGAAGCATGCGGACAGCTCCGTTGTTAATATCGGTGAAGTCGCAGTGGTGACTCTAAAGAAATCGAACGAACATACCAAGATCCAGACCAGTAGGCAAAATTTTGGCTGACTGCACGGATATACCATGGCATGACTTGATTGGATGAATGAACAGTGCAGTAATCTCAGTCGGTGGCGGGAGGGGTCCAGCTGGTTTCCTTGGGGCTTGATTCCACCGCTGAAAAAGAAAATACGTAGCAAGAGGTACACAGAAAGCAGATAGAATGACTCCCGCCTGCGTTAGCCCTGAGTGCGCCATGCTGATTCCGTGAAAGCCCTGCGGTTCAGAGACAGTCGACGATATATCCCTTTCGCATGCTATTCGGACAATGCTTGTCGTCGCAACTGTAAAGTCTACGCGAGTGGAGATGGTTGTAATCTGCAAGCGTGGAGGCTTTAGGTAGTTGTTCGAGAATGGAGACGTCGTCTTGTGCTGGGGCAGACGAGTAGAGTACAACAGGGCGCCCGGCCTTACCAACTCTGGTTTCTGAGCCACAGATGTGTATGTCAGATTTCTTCAAATCTGATTGAGAACTCTTCCTGATCGAGTCGTCTTGCTCGAGATTTGATCGTCGATTTGCAGGCAGATGAAATGACGCACGTTGCGGGGGACCTTGCGCTCGTGTCAAAGGTGTGGGTTAGCGCTTCCGCACTCCGCTGTAGCTTTGAAATGCAATGCGTGGAGACGCCAATGGTGCATAATCACAGATGCTGATGTTGGTCGATGCATCCTGCAAGTTTCTGTTCAAGTCATTGCCGACAACCATTCACAAGTGATTGCGACACATGTTGTGTATAGTAGGCATAATTATATATTACATAGGAAACATTCAAGTATTCGGATTCTCTATGTGGTATCTCTCCAGCCAGACCGTCCAGCATCATTACGTTGATCAACCGTGAAATCCAGCAGCGGTGAAGTACGAGAAAAGGGGGGTATTAGGTGCATGACTTCTAGACTCTATGTCGACAAAGAATGCGTCACAAAACAAACGCTGCATATAGGGGTATAACATCCTCCCATGGACCTTGCGAGAGAAAAAGCATGCAAATGAAACGTAAGGAAAGAAAGAGTAAAAATCGGCTCCGTTGTGGTGGCGTGTAGCTTGCTCTATAGAGCGAGGTTCGGACTCACTTTCTCAGTGAGGGTGTTTGTTGTTTCGTGTGAAGGAGTGTGTGTATGTGCGGTGCCGGACCAGCCGACTCGAGCATGGGAAAAAAGTGCTGCCGCGGTTTTATCCCCAGGTCAGCTCATCACCCCAAGTCCCGCCCATGTCTCGTTGCGAAACGAGGCTGTGCTGCGAAATGTTACTAGGCCTTCGTCTCATGATCATTCGCGAGAACCGATTCTGCGAATGCTCATCCTTGGGTGGCGGAGGCGGCGGGTGTTCCTGCTGCAAGCCACGATGGCTGGAGTTGTGGGAGATACTGATGAGTTTCGGAACAAAGCGTCGCGAGTTTGGTGGCGTCATCGGAGCACCGGCTTGCTGCTGTTGTTCGAGGAAGTTTGGTGGAAGACTTTGGCGTGGGTAGTGCGCAAAGTTGGCATACTGTGATGTTGGCACCGAGACCATCTCCTTGGGCTGATCATAGTTGATAAAGGCTGTGGGCTGCTGGTAGTTCATTAGATCTGGTGTTGACGCAAAACCGGCATCGGGCCAAGTCTGTTGCTGCGGAAAGTTTTGAGCCAAAGGCTGGGAAAAGTCTGCTGACATAGTGGTCATGTTGGTGTCGAAGCCTTGGTATGCCCCCATGTCTGTAGCGGTGCCTATATGGGTTTGGGACATGTCCTGAGTGACGGGCCAATGCGTCTGCGGCATACTTTGGTGGTGCATAGAGTGCGATGTCTCTACCGAATCAATATCCATCATGGAATGCTCATGCGGTAACCCATGTGAGCTGTGCATCCTTTGGTCGGAGCCGTAATCGGACGTTTCCAGTTTGAACTCGACCATCTCGCCGTGGCTGGAATTAGGGGGCTCAGAAGCCTCGGGTGTGGCTTCAGCTGCTGGCTCGATGAAGTCCTTGACATCAATCTCGGCCAAGTCATAGGTGTCCTGCACCAGTTTTTCGATGTCGAAGGCCCTTGTGTCCCATTTCGTCTCCAGCTTGTATCGCAGACGGTTGCACTTTTTCGACTCCCAGGAAAGTGTCGGCCAGTTCTGTTCATCTCCATGCCGTTGTGACATCATCTGTTGCCATGCTTGAGCAACCTCGTTCTGCTTCAACAAGCCAAGAATAACATTGGTGAAATTCCACTTGGTAGCACCTTTCTCTTCGAAATGCGATGCAATGTGTTCGCACCTCTCTTCCCAGGTAGTCAATAGACTTGCACAGAAACCGCAACCCCAAGCATCCTTGTCATGCATGACAATCTCATACTTCTTGACGCAAGGCGAGGCTTTTCGACTTGTGGGCTGTCCACTCTCCCGTGGTTGCTTACAGTGCTCACAACCCTTGTTGGCATTAGTACAAGGAGTATACAATCACGTTATCCAACTTACATGGAGTTTGGTGTGGTGCTCCCGGAAGCGTTTCCCGGCGTGGAAGATCTGTTCACAGTCTGGACAACGCCACGTGAGTCGTTGTTCGTGAAACTCTTCTTCATGCGACTTCCAGTACGGCTTCGACTTCAAGGCCTTGTCACAGAATGTGCATGCGAAATTCTTGGGCGCAGGTGTGGAAGCAGTGGAAATGGTAGAGAGACGAGAGGATGCGGTAGATAGACGAGAGGATGCGGTAGATAGACGCGAGGATGCTGCGCTGTATTGCGTGAAGGACGAGTCGGTCGATGCGACAGATGAACGAGGATCAGATAGCATGCTGGGTACTCTGCTAGAGGGCACACTCAAGTATGAAGAAGCACGGCTTCCGACCGTCGACATGGACGACCTGTCGGCACCCGAAAGACGCAAGCCATCTGAAGACACATCAGTAAATGCGTGGTCGGGAATGCGCGTACACTGACCTCCTCCACGCGCCGTGTGCAAGAGCATGAGTATTTGTTGATCGTCGAGGTGCTTCAAGGCATTGATGTGATCGAATAATTGAGGCGCGACCTGGCCCTGGCCAGAATGTCGTGGCGATGATGTTACGCTTTCGGTGACACTGCCCAAGGTTGTAGTAGAGCTTTGTAGACTGCGACGCGGACGTTTGAAAAGGTTGCCCTGTCGAGGGGTACCATATTGGTACTGTTGATGTTCATCAATCTCCATGTTATCGAAAGTCGCGTGTGGAAGCCAGTATCATGCCGGAGATTGTGGTTTACGAGCCGTGTTGGGCGGACAGCGGTTTTGTCGCTACGAAAGGGAGGCGGATACGCGCGAAATGGATGGTTTTGGAGAAGGCGCCGCGGTTTTGTTCAATAATAATGGTTCACAGAGTACAAGCCCGGATCTTGGGCCGTCAGGAAGACACTGATCGTCCAATTTCCCGGGCGGGCACGGATAGCGTATGTTTAGCAGAGCAACAACCGTGGACTGTTTCACTGGTTTCAAGAGGAGACCACGAAAGGGCCCTCAGGTGCCTTGGCATGCAGACACGCATAGACATGTACGCGGTAATCTCCATCCGCGCAAGGCTACATAATTTTAGCAGCGGGAGTCTGCAACGCGCTGTATCCACCAGCACCACCTCCGCTGGCTTTTCGTCCTCGTCGTCCAGGAGGCCTTCCTGGACGCAACTTGGGCAGGAGAATATAGTGGCTGAGCGGATGAGCTCCGATGGCGATGCAGGGCTTGAATGGCGGGTTAGCTCAGGGGCTGTCAACATGAAACAGCACTAGACGCGGTTCTGAGAAGGGCGAGTAGGTGAGACTTACAAACTGCTTGCTGGGTCGAAGGGTAAAGAGCCTCTGGGGCCTTCGCTTGCCGTCAGCCATGGCCTAATACCAACTTTATCACCCCACCATCCACATATCGTCATCGTGAAGGAGCCGTGGACGACCAACAATCCATCGATGAAACGTCTCAGCCTGCGTGCCTGAGGCGTCTGTACCTTTTGTTCTCTTCCTCGGATCCTCATCCACCAGCAAAGGGGGATCTGAAGACAGCTCAGACGGGACCACGACGCGTCGTGGTAAGCAGCCTCGCCTCGGAGGGTGAGCATCGGCAGAACCTCGCAATTCTCCGCAAAAGGGACGAAGTTGGCGATAATGGACATGGGCCCGGTTGCTAGCTGTTGATCAGCGCGTCGCTTGAGTTCATGTGGGGCCTGTCACGTGCCGATGCCACGATGCGTTGGGTTCCGCTTACTGTGTGTGTGTAAACCGTGTACGATGACTGTAGAGTACGTACTATCGTATGTGGGTAAGTTGGCGTGCGTCTTAGGCTCAAGCTTGTCGTCATCGTGGGGATGCGAAATTACCAAAGGACCGTTGCAGATCGGAATCGCGTCGAATCAATGCTCGTTCTATGGAACCCTCCCAGGTTTCGAAAGGTTCGACATCCAACGCTTCCTTGTATGATCTGCCCAGCGGGCAGCTTCGACTCTGGGGAAAGGGGACCTAGGCATCAACGTTTCTTGACAACCAAATACCTAACACAGTAGATACCTAGACGTCTGGGCTATTTTAAGAAAGATTCCGTACAACCGCATGGTCAGCCCAGGCAGAAAAAGAGCTCAGGGAGCCAGTCTCCTTTATCAACCAACCTCGCCACCGTCTACATAATTCGAAACTGGCCATACTGTCCTGTGCCTATGTACTGTACAGGCGTGCTCCGCCAAATGCGACGCACGATAAATCTTCCGTGTAGCCTTTGAACCGTACCGACACCCTTCCAGCTGTACAGGGTACACGCGAGCATCGGAGCGAAAGCGCAAAGCCTCGGGCGTGTGCGGTACAAAAATGTGCTTTCTGGACGCAGAGCACAGGCCTGAAGCTTGGGAACTTGACGGATGTATGGATTGTCGTTCAAGCATGACCGATGAAAGTTTTCAAAGGATGCAGCACCGAGCACAGCCTGTGTACATGCTGTACAATGTCCATCACAGCAGGTGGCGCAGGCCCCGCGCACAGCCAAACGAAACACGAGCAGTGGACTTCGAGACTTGGAGGGAAATTGCATTCCAGGGTGTTCTTTATGCTGGAAGCTGATATAGGTACTGTATCGAGCTTGCAACACTCGCAGTGTATTCTACCGCGGACCGAACGAGTTCGGTTTTGTCATGCCGATACAAAGAGTGGAGAGAGGCCGTAAGGCTGAGGCGTTTGTGTACACAGTAGGTAGAACTGGCAGTGGTTGGTAGTTGGCATGACTCGAGCCCGTGTAGAGTCGGCACTATTCTTGGCGCACTGGCCCAAGTATCCTGAGACGCATGAAAGAGGCGATGCAGCGCAATATATTTATTACTAACAGTCTAGTACCAATGATATCGGATGGGCTAGCTAACAGATCGAAAAGGAGTCTCCTGAACAGTGCGATGCTTTAGGAGCACGAGCACGTAACAGTACCTATCAAGCCCACGGCACGCCTAGGCCATGGAACAAACTTCAGAAGCGCCGCTGGGGCTGAATATGACGACACCGCATCAAAATTGGCTAAGTAAAACTTGACAAGGACGAAAACGAACAGTCTTAATCAGGCAATTGACCGTGCTACCTGACCATGATCGGTAGGTACCTAATCAAACTGTGTTCCGAAACAAGCTTTAGGCGATTTCGCGAGCTAATCTGATCGAACTCCTAGCATGAAGTATTCAGGGCAAAGTTTCTGTTTTAGCCTTCTAGCATGATGCATTCACAGGAGCTTCCCCAGTGACTTCGTACCAATGCCAGGGTGGAGTCGGCCATTCTCAAAAGATTGTATATGTAGTGATGAGCCCAATGACGAGGGGACTCGTGATATCCAGCCTTTGGATTTTCATGATG
Organism: Plenodomus lingam; assembly: GCF_022343315.1. NCBI lineage: Eukaryota > Fungi > Ascomycota > Dothideomycetes > Pleosporales > Leptosphaeriaceae > Plenodomus > Plenodomus lingam. The sequence goes on along the minus strand of NW_027093971.1, from coordinate 459,529 downwards.
ATACGATAACTCTTAGCATCCTGATCCGATGTCGCAGGTTTGTTCCTACACAGTAGATGTCCATAAAACATCGTCAAGGTAGGTGAGGTGGAGGTGATAGCTGCGGGTGCTTACTGTCGCTGATCCGGTGTCGATACGCAGCCTGGCGATGGTCGTGTTTTCGGCTTTGGTTGGTACCTAACATACCGGTACACGCCTGGCTATAAAGAAAGGCACGATGGTGTGGGTAGTACCCACCCACACCCCAAAAGCTACATGAAGTTTACAGTACTGCGCTTCAAAGGGCAGTCTTGGTGCGCTGGCTGCGCTGGCTTTTAGCCATAGTAGATAGTGTATACATGTGGTCGAGTGCAGGTGAAGTCATGATTGGCCTTAGCGACGCGACGCCTGTCCAGGGGAGGCGCGTCGACGCGTCGCGTAAATATCGCGCTAATACGTATGACCATCACGCCAAAGCCCCCCGCCCTCAAGGTACATTTGCATTTCCAACTTGGAGACATGTACAATTGACATGCTTGTCCTCGACTGGAAATCACGATACCTACTATCAGCAAGTCATCACGATTGTCATTCATATCAATCTTCCCCGCACGCCAATCTACCCAGAACACTGAAGCTGCTACTTTAGCATTAACACCACCAATCGCACGGCCTTCTACGACACCGAACCATCGACGCGAAGCAAAAGGAGCCACAGTCCACTTTTTTGGTTCAAGACGCATAGCAGTCAAGCCCCCAGACACAGTATGGCAACCACATCCCCCAAACCGATGCGTGCCTCGCCATCCTTACGCGCGATCGACGCTGCGGCCCCTCCTCGACCACCAAAGCTATTAGCAGCTCTGCGGAAACCTTCAGTAGGCTCATCAGATAGCGATACAGACTCTGATCACACCGCATCCGATTCGGATGAGGAGATACGGAGTGCACAGTCGAGATTTAAGCCTGCGATTTCTCCTCTGCAGTCAACTACAGCCTCTGTCGAAGAGGACGAGCAAAGTGACGGTGAGAATGCCTATGAACGGATGAAAAAGAGATTAGCTGCGAGTAAAAAGAGGGAAGAATCTCGCAGTCGGGATCACGAGGTCCCCATAATGGCCGAAATCGCGAGCACTGAAGAGGAAGACGAAATACCTGTGCGTACCAATGCTAGGGCTTCAATACCACAAAGGAGCAAGACTGTAATTCCTCCCGCATCACCATCTCCAAGCATCCAATCCCGTCGATCATCGCCAGGTCTCTTTGTGACCCCAAATGCGACGCCTACAAAGCAATTGCGACATTCAGCAGACGCAGGCTCGGCATGTGATACTTCTACTCGACCGTCACGTAGTAATGACCTACAAGAACGCGTCCGACGCATTCGTGCAGAGCGCTTAGCGAGACAGCAGCAGGAAGAGTCACAGAGGTTGCAGGCCAAGAAAATCGCACGGCGGCTTGCTAATCGAGAGCCAGGCAGTGATTCCGATGGTGAAAATGGCAGACGACTGACCCAACAAGCAAGGCCGACACGCAAGGCCGGCAAGAAAGCGATGGAAGAGATGGCTCGTGATCAGCAGCGCATCAGCCGTAATATGCAGCTTACCCACCAAGCGAAAACCAAGAAGAAGTTTTCAACAAAAGACTTATTCGCGAAAATGGGCTATACTGTATCCAATGAAGGCCCAGAAAGCCTCCCTACTCCCGACGCAAGCTCCGCCTTGGCCTCCTCTGATGCAGAGCCTACTCAGACACAGCACTCACAACCGCCAAGCCCAACAGGAGTGTTTGAGACGCAGAACAAGGAAAAATCTCCTGTGGAACTGATGGCAGATCTTGAGCAAAGCACAGATGCAACACCGATACTAACGAAATTGGACAAAGGCAAGGGACGAGCACCAGAGTTTCAGCATCTTCCAGTACATCCTTGGATGAAGCAACCGGAGCCAGTGATCGTCAAGAATGCTGCAATTTCAGCGAGGACGTCATGCACGGATACGATGGTGGAGCTTTCAGACTCCGACGATGAGTCGCAGACTGTACAAACGAAGAGCAGATTTCCCGTCTTCGATCGAGTACCCACAAAGAAGCAACCGGAATCAGCGTCATTACAGCGTCTGCGGTCTCTTGCCCAATTGATGAAATCTCCACAGAACAGAAGGAACGGTCAAAAATCGATTAATCGTGCAGAGTGGGAGTTCTCGTTGGCTCAGAAAGCTCGGCATCAAGCATGTGAGGCTCGAGAGGCAAAGATTAACGAATTACGTGCACGAGGTGCCCATATCGAGACAGAAGAGGAACGAGAGAAGCGCCAAGAAGAAATCGAAGATTTGGTCGCGCAGATGGAACGGGAACGCGAACAGGATGCCCAGCTTGCTAAGATGGAGAAGGATGAGCGGAAGAAAAACGGCGAGACTATCGATGATCTTCCATCTAGCGATGAAGAAGACGCCGACTACGTTGGAAGCGACGAAGAGGATATGAAGGAAGCCGACGAGGAAATCGATGTAGAGTTGTCCGGGTCTGAGGACGAGTTCATGGAAGATGAAAAGGAGGATCAGGCTGAGTCGAACGACTTGGTCGACGATGCCGCTGATGCCAGTGATCATTCAGAAGTGGAGAACGAGCTGCAACATGTAGATGAGGATGTAGACGTGGAGGACGAAGATGCCGCTGCACCTGCGCGTAAGCAGCATGTCCACCGGGCTCGCAAACGGGTAATAGAAGATGATGACGAGAGTGATGGCGAAGTTCCCAACGCTGGCTCTCCAACCCTACAATCAACCCAGTCCGATGCGATGGCAGCCTTCGGGTTCGGCAACGCAGCCCCTGATTTAGGCCTTACACAGATGTTCGCAGGCACAATTGCCGAACTGGGATCTGACTCACAAGCTACACCTGCTTCTGTGCACGAAGCTGAGCAGAATTCTCTAGACTTCTTACGCAGCTTGCCGGATACACAACCTGGTGCAGACTTTAGCCAAGTGGAAGACGTAGTACCCAACAGTCAATCGTTGATATCACCACAGCAAGGATCACAGACTACCGTCGATTCTCAGTTTAGTCTGGGCATCAGTCAGCTGGTCAACAATTCGCCTGCTTTGACACGCACTCAAGTGGAAGACTTTGAGCCTACACAGGATGCAGGATTTTCTTTCTCACGTTCCCCTGCAGGTCTCGCCCCACCAGTGTCTACCGTTGAGACAGTCATGATGACCATTGCTGAATCCCCGATCAAGCAAAGACAGGGGAAGCTTCAGCGTGGACGCCGAGAGGCACCCGTCGAGCTCTCGGACATTGAAGATGACTTGACCGATGCAGCGGAAGAGAGTGAAGATGATATCCAGCTTCCTCCCAAGCCTAGAGATGCCTTCTCGAAGCTGCAAAAGGGCGCAAAAAAGCAAAAGGCGATTGACGACTCCAACAAGAAAACTAGTATGGCTAAAGATGCCGTCATGGAGCAAGCCGAAGAATCCGAAGATGAATATGCGGGTATTGGAGGTGCTAGTGATGACGAAGAGGGTGAAGAAGATCAAGAGCTCAAGGACATGATTGATCACGCCAATGTCGATGTTAATGAAAGGGAGCTCGCTGCTTTATACGCGTAAGTCTCAGTTGTCCAGCTTTTTATATTGCTCATGCTAACTGGCAACAGCGACGCATCTAAGAAGGATGATGCGAGAAACATTGCCGAACTTTACAAGAAGATACGAAACGGTGGGCTACGCAGAAACGTGGGTGGTGCAGGTTTCGACGTATCCGACTCAGAAGACGAGGCCGAAATGCGCCAACGGAAGAAGCGAGCAGCATTCCAACAACAAACACGTGCACTATTAGCCGATGATCGAGTCAAAGCTTTGCATGAAGACCAGAAGAAGCAGGCTTTCTTCAAATCTCTGGCAGACTTCGCCGACGAGGGTGACTATGACTTCCTCGACCTGCCTGCTGAGATGGGCATTGATGTCCCAGATTCCCAGAGCCAGGAGACTCCCAGGGAAGATGACGACATGAATGAAGTAATCCCAGACTCCCAGACTACACATTTTGTCGCTATGCCTGCTCCATTCAACCCACTGAAGCGCAAATCGCCAGAATCGTCACAAAAGGAGAACCGACCACCACCAAACATGCGACGAACAGCCGCACCCGACAGCCTGGTACGGAAACCCATGACCCTCGCTGACGTGCAGAACTCAGTGTCAGAACTGCTCGATGATCCGCGCGTCATAATCCCCGACTCGCAGTTCTCAGACTCGGAAGACGATGGCGCAGCCCTCCCCAAGGCTGCAAGCCGTAAACCCATTGTCGACCGCCTCTCGCTCTCCCGACAATCCACCATGGAAGAAGGAGCAGCAGGTGGCGATGGCCACATGGCGTTTCACGCCCCGTCTCGTTCCGCAGCTATTCCCGGTTTCCGCGTACCATCGCTCATTCGTCAAGCCACCTCCAATCTCTCGACAACGAGCCAGCGATCTTCGGGTGCGGGGACACCGACTGAGGGCGTGCGGAGAGGTGGAACGGGGAAGAGTAACATCCATGCTCAGGCGCGAGAGGCGGAGCGCAGGGCCTTGTTGGAAAGGAAAGAAGGGAAGAGGAAGGAAGCGTTGAGGAAGAAGGTTGAGGGTGGGAGGAAGAGGGCTGGGGGTATGAGAAGCGTGCTTGGAGATTTGGGAGGCGGGTTTGAGTAGGTGGAGTTTGTTGGGTTTGTGCTTGAGTACAGCAGTTCGACGTGGTTTGAATTAAGGATAATGGGCTTTTCAAGTGAATTGACCGTTGAAGTGTAGCTATCTGGATAGTCATGATATATACATACACTGGATCATACATTTTATACAGTATTTTGTATTCTTCATTCGTCGCATACTATACCCTCTCACTAACCCAAATCGCGCCTCTGCAACCACCCCTGATCACCTCGGTCAACAGCTCATAGGGCTTTGCACTCTTGGCATCATTCTCGACGGCATGATCCAAATGCTCTAATTCCTCGTCCCTGATTCTCCTCAGCTCCCCTACCATCTCTTCCAACTCGGGTCCCAGGCTTTCCCCCCTCTCTTCACACTTCTTGGCCCAATCCAACAGTACGCGAACCTGCTCATTATAATGCGTCCCAATCTCCGTCTCAACGGCCTCTGTGCACGCCATGGCCGCCTCCCGACCAAGCAGCGCAGTCGACCAGCCCAGCATGCTGGCAGCGGCGGTCCACACGGGTGTCATGGCGGTGGGGCGAATGCGGTGTTTGGCTATGATTTGGTTGAAGTACTTGTAGTGGCCTGCCTCTTGGTCGTACATGTGTTTCATCAGTGGTCGGAGGTGAGGGTGAGCTTTTGTGAGGACGGGGATTTGAGCGGCGTAGATGAGAATGGCAGCGAGTTCGCCGGTTTGGTTGACGCGCAAGGCGGAGGAGAGGAATTGCTGTTGTTCGGCGGTGAGGGGCCGAATAGGTTTGCCATTGGTATTCTTTTGGAGTGGTTGTGAAGAGTATGGTTCGGATTGGGGTGGGGGTGGGGGTGGTGCGGATGTGCTTTGATGTCTACCTTGACATCTATTGCCATGTCGTCGACTTGAGCGTGATGCGGACGTGGTGATGGGTGGGGCGAGGAAGTCTACGACGGGTTGGCGCATAAACTGACATGCTGTGATCTTGGATGGCAGCATTGCAGATGGTGACATGAAATGGGCGACTATTAGCACAATAAACACAAGTGAATTAAGAATCCTGCGATTGTTCGATTGGATGGAGTGAATAGGAAAGGCTCAAAGTAGAATAACGTGAGTTATTGTTCATGTTCCCCAAATGATGCGCTCACCGCGCACGCTACTTCCAGGCCCACTTTTACGCGGCGTGGCCCCTGCGCCGCTCTTTTAGAACCAGTGCCTCTCCCAGTCCAGTCCTCCTCTCTCTCTCTCTCTCTCTGCCCTCCCACCCCTCCCCTCAAACGCGCCTCTCACCGTCAAATACCGCATTTCCGACATCCATTTCTACCCCCCCTGTCGCCTTGTGTATAGACCATAAAAGACGGCGATATCACAGACACCATGGCTGACGAACTCGACGACGAGCTCTTTGCCCTCGCTGGCGGTGATGAAGACGTAGATGTGGAAGAAGGTGAAGCGTGAGTCTCTTTCTTCTCTCACCTCCTCACTCCTCTATCTATATCTGGCCTTGTACACTCGCGATCCATCTTCCACTCCACAATTTGCTCTTCAAATAGCCCCTGGTCCCCCTTGAGTTATTACAGCATGAAGCTGACCTGCCCAAGCTCGTCGCCTGCAGCCTCGTCGCCAAATTCGCTCGGCTCAGATGCCATGGACGAGTCTGACTCCGACCGTGACGATGACGCGCCAGTACGAAGCGCGGAAGTGCCCTATCCGCTTGAGGGCAAGTACATTGACGAAGCCGACAAGCGCAGAATCCTGGCTATGTCGCAGCTAGACCGAGAAGAGATTCTTGGTCAGCGAGCGGAAGAGATGAGCAAAGCCAACTTCCAGGCTGAGCTTGCAAGGCGCGCCGCAAATCTTCAGAATGGCAGGAAGCGCAAGGCTGATTCGGATGAGCCCGATGACGCCACACATAAGAGCAGTCGGCCCAAGGTTCAGCCTAGGAAAAACGAGAAACTCGAGGCATACAAGCGCGAGCGTGAGCAGCGAGGTCAGCAACGACAACGACAGGACGATAGGCGTCGCCGACGGTCCAGCTCTGCAAGCCGCGGCGGTGGCTCGGATCTGGATGCCGATGGTGAGAGTGATGTTGACTGGGACGACCGGGCGCCTGAAAAGGCGCGCGAGGAGCAGCCGGCTTCAATACGTGACTTTGAGTCTGTCCGTGTTGGTCGCGGGTTCTTTTCAGAGGTCTGCTTCTACCCTGGCTTTGAGGAGGCCATGACGGGAACCTTTGGCCGGATCGGCGTAGGTCAGGACTCTTCGCGACGGACACTTTACAAGATGGCGCAGATCAAGGGTATGTTGACAGATTGCTACTGTTCGAGCCACCGCTGATATCTCCAGGTTTCACAACGGGCAAGCCCTATGTATTTGAAGGCAAAGGCGGCAAGAAAGTGGCGACAGATCAATACGTCATAGCGCAACATGGTGCTGTCAAGAAGGACTATCAGTTCCAGTTCCTGTCCAACCAGCGCTTCACCGAGACCGACCTCGAGACATACAGGCAATCTCTTGTAGAAACCAACGCCAAGATACCTACACAATCCTTCCTCCAACGCAAGTACGAAGACCTCAAGAGCCTGCAAAACCACCACTGGACCGATGCCGACATCAGTGCCCGCATCGCCAAATCCAAGAAATATGCTCACCTCCTTAACCGCAGCAATGCCGACGCTCAACCCAGGATTGCTACACAGTCTGAAACAGCTGCTGCGCGCGTTGCCGAACTGAATCGCAAGAACCGTCTCGCAGATGCAGAGCGCGTACGCAAAGTCCAGCTCGAACAGCAGCGACACATGAAGATGGAACAAAAGAAAGCAGCAGCGCGGAAAAAGGCCGAGGAGGCGGCGAAGAAGGCTCAAGAAGAGGAGGCGGCAGCTAAGCAGAAGAACCTCGATATGGATGCGCTCTTTGACGGCGATGGGAGTTCGCGGGCAGGCACGCCGAAGCCGCAGGGTAAGAAGAAGACAGAGCGCAAGGGGTTGGCGACTTTCAAAAAGCCCAAGATGGATGATGATATTCTTGCGAGTTTGGATATTGGGGTTGACATTGAGATTTGAGCTTGGCACTAGCGTTGGGGTTGGAATGTTACCATGGCTAGAGGAGTTTGCACCAAGGTTTCACATGATTTGATGGACTTATGGTGTAATTGAGCTTTCTGTTGAAGAGGCGGCAGATTGGTTGCTTTGATCAAGCCATGCACTTGTTGTCACAGGATGATGCAAATTGGGTCGAGATCTAAGCATAGCCTTGCAAGCGGCATCGAGGTATACTGCTCAGCTTTAGCTAGCTAGCCACTTCACGGGAGGAAACTCACACATGACGTATATGATTCAGTCTTCATCACCGTCTCAAAAGACCTACATATCAGTAGCTTAACTCACCACGATCCAAAGGAGATTCCAAATTTATTCGCGACCCCCTGAATACTTACAGTATTTCTTGTCTGTCCCATGTAATTCTTCTCGTAGTTCTTGGTTGAGGGTTTTTTTTAAAAAAAAAATCAAAAAATCCCGCCCCTCGAGCGAATTTGTCCAAGATACATGTACGGTGGCTTATGGAGAGCGCAACGAAGAGTATACTCTACATGAATGATGTACATGTAAACTCTAAAACTCTACACGGCCCAGCCTGGCCTGGCCTTGCCTACAATTCTATACAGTATGGTCGACTGGCACCAATTGACACTGTGCACGCTGTCCATGTCCCCAACGGAGAAATCGCGACGCGTCGAGTCCCCCAGCCCTCCCACCAGCCGGCCGGCCGACGGTGAATCGAACAGACCGAACCGTAGGCCGTGAACCTAGACCCAAGACCAGGGCCTCGATTACTTACGCTACTGTAGAGTATATACATACCTATAATCCATCTCCCCGCCCAAGCCCCAGCCCCTACCCAAGTCTAAGCCTAATCCAACACGGAGCCGTTGCATCCAGCCTCATCAAACGCCGCGCCCTTTTTTCCGAGGACCGCGCTGAATTTATCTGGTCCTGGTTTGCGGCGGTGCCGGGAGTGGAGCCGCGGCTTTTGGAGGGGGGAAGATATATTGCGTTGGGTTGGGGTACCATGGGGTGTCATTTGGTACCTAGCGTGTAGTTAGAGCTCGAACTAGCTATCTGTGGTTTGGTGTTGTGCTCGGAGAGTGTAGTAGAGTGTATGCGGGGGAGAATATATGTATATATATATGCTGATGGATTTCGCACGAACTACACACGTAGCCTACATTCATTAGTTAGCGTAGTGCGAGCTCGAGGCCATACCGTCTGGCATCTTATCCCTGGGTTTTGTTCAGTCTCGTCCAGACTTCTCTGCAGAATCACTACCTCGTTTTATTTCCAATCCTACATATACAGTATCTAGATAAAACGGAAGACTTCGGGTGCGTTGAATTTGCCGGATCCAACCCGTCGTTGTCGTCATGGTGCGCGGATTTGGAGTGTTGCTTGTGCTTGCGGGGACGGGACTGGCGCACCCGGGGAGACATGAGAAGGTAAATGCGACGTCGTGGTCGGGGTGGAGGAATGTGAGGGAGCTTTTTGTCTTGTAAGAAGTTCCATGTGCAGATTTGCATGACACGACACACAAAACACAGGACGACGAGTTGAACAATGAGGAACGTACGATTGGACTGACACAAGTCTCTAGTGGGGATTCGTACACGCAAACTGGGTTCAATGTCAATGGCACCCAGCCTAATGCTAATAATCCATTTGGCAATCCAGGATATCCGTATGATACCTTCTCTGCTACCTAGTAGCCCGACCTTCAGATGGGCGGATAGCTGACAACCATGTTTTCCTTAGGGGCTGGACATCCTCCAATGGACCCAACTGGATCGGCTTCCTCAGCACAACATACAACGCCTCTCGCCTGCTAACCTACAACCTAGCCTACGGCGGTGCAACCGTCGACTCGGCACTCGTGACTCCTTATGCGCCCACCGTCCTCAGCCTAAAAGATCAGGTCGAACTGGAATTCCTCCCAACGTATGGATCGCACGACCCGTCCACGCCCTGGTCCTCGCAATCCTCCCTCTTCGCCTTCTTCATCGGCATCAATGATGTGGGGAACAGTTGGGCGGCCAACAACAGCACGCTCTACGACGCCATATTCGGCGAGTTCGCGGGGCTGGTGGACAAGGTGTATGCGGTTGGGGCGAGGAATTTCTTGTTTTTGAGCACGCCGCCTGTGAATTTGGCGCCGCTTACGCTGGAGAAGGACGATGGGGGGTGTGCGGTGCGGGAGGAGGGCAAGGTGATTTTGGATTGGAATAAGAGGCTAGATGGGATGGCGAGAGAGCTCAAGGCAAAGTATAGGGATACAGCGGTGTTTGTGCACGATACGTATGGGGTCTATGATGCGGTGATTAAGAATCCTGGGGTGTTTGAGCAGACGAGAGGATTGAAGAATGTGACGGGGTTTTGTGAGGCGTACAAGGGGTAAGTTGCTGTTGTTTTTCCCTTTTGATTGAAGTTCAAGATGGTGGGAGTTTGCTTGCTGACAAGTTTGGGGGTTTGTTCACAGTGGCACGCCGACTTGGTATACAAAGGATCCGAGCTGCGAGTATCCGGTGAATGAGTATTTGTGGCTGAATGATTTGCACCCTACATTCCCGGTGCATAATGCGACTGCGGCGTCGATTGCAAAGTTGTTGAAGAAGAGGCCTACCTATTAGGGCTGGTGAAAAGGTGCGGACAGGTTGATCAGTGTGGACCTGAAGAAGCGGTGTACAGGCTGTGGATTGAAGGAGTGCTGTATATACTTTCAGAGTGCGACATGTGCATTTTCTTTTGATTTCTGCGAATGACATGGTTTGCAGGCACAGAATGGAACAAAAAGAGGTTGCAACATTGGGGACAAGCCTGATCCCGTTCCCGTTCACGTTCGCTGCTCGTGCTCGTATTGCAGATGGGGAGTCGTATCGGCATGTCCGAGTCATCGGCAGAAAACGGGCTCGGCCGTACGATAGGCAATGACGAGTTTCTTTTCTTTATTAATTTTCTTTCCATGACTCTGCGTCGGCAGGCTGGGCAGGAAGACGGTGCTCTCGGACGTTGTTCGTTGTATATTACAAGATATACCGGCACACGGTCGGGATACTCGGATGCAACAATGTTCCCAGCCACATTCCCGGCCTTCCAAGCTTGTCAGCCACATCATCAGCCAGTCAGTCAGCCACCGTTAACAAACACGACTTAGCACTGCTTGTCTTGTCTTGTCTTTGCTGCTGTATATTCCTGCAGGCTGCACACACACACACACACACACACACACACACACACACACACACACACACACCTCACACCTCTCTCAGACAGACCGTGTTCTTTAGACAGCGAGAGCAACAGTATACGGTACGACCAAGAAACAAAACACATCTTGCACGTGCAAAGAAGCGCCCACCCAGCACAGCCAGGCCGATCCGCAGAGAGGCGCAACCCGTGGACATTTCACGCTTGACCCACTCACTAGGTACTACACTACCTTTGCTCATAGCTATACAGTGTGAAGCCTGAGCAAGCAGCAAGCATTCCACCACCATCCGCACCAGACACCCGTCTTCTTTTCGTCCGCCATGTCCGCTCGCTGAACGACAACCGTCCCGACGCAGGTTACCCCTCTCGCTACCTCCCCAGGTACCCTTGGCCAGGCATCTATACACCATACATACCCGTTGGCCTTTGGACATTTCGAGGCAAAACATTCCGCATAACATCCCTCCCTCTCCCCTGCACACACACACACACACACACACTCTCTCTCTCTCTCTCTCATCCTCTCACTGCGAGACACACTGAGAGACACCCGGCGCACAAAAGACTGCACACGAAAAAACACACAAAAGTAGGCGTGCAGCACGTGTGACAACGACGCCAAAACATGGCTGGAATGGAGAACATTGAAGTGCACAGCAAGGTAACTTGGCCAATCTGTTCATGTTGTTTTGAAGCGACGGTTCGAGGCTAATCGACAGCGGCCTAGTCGTACCTGGTCCGCTGGGTAAATGTGTCGGCAGGACACACCATCTCTTGGAGCATTCAGCCACACAAGAAGTCGCTAAACTTTGGCATCTTCAAGCATCCAGGCACTGCCACGGGCGCCAATCCCCACCTGCCCGCCTCGGCCACCTTCGAAGCAGGCCCCTCGACACCTGGCCTTGAACCGCCGACGACGCGCAGCCGCGGCGCCTCGACCTCGCGCAACGATCGAACCGTAGTACTGGAGAAGCTGTCGGCCATTGGCCTGAAGCAGGTGCACTGGCATGGAAAATGCGAGGCGGACATGGTGTCCATGGGCACCTACGACGTGCCCACAGGAGAAGGTGGCATGTACGGCTTGGTCTTCGACAACACCTTCTCCAAGACCGTCTCCAAGACGGCCACCTTTGTCCTCATGACATATCCCACAAACGCAGCGCCAAAGTCTGGACACCACATGCACTACGCCCAGGCCGTGGCAACCACGAGCACAACCAGTCTCCCCAAGTCGAGCCCCTCCATGGGCCCCGTCGAATCCTCCGAATCTTTACCACAAGCATACGGCCATGGACCGCCATCACAACATGGCGCCAAACCAGGCAGCATATCGAGTGCCTCGTTTCTGACTGGAGTGCTGCAGAAGAAGAAACGGAAGAGGAATCAGGGCTACGCACGGCGCTTCTTCTCCCTCGACTTCACCTCGTCCACACTCTCCTACTATCGAAATGACCATTCCTCAGCCCTGCGAGGAGCCATTCCCCTGTCGCTGGCTGCCATTGGCGCCAACGAGGAATCTAGGGAGATCTCAGTGGACTCTGGCGCTGAAATCTGGCAGCTGAAAGCAAACAATGCAAAGGATTTCAACATGTGGAGAGACGCGCTCGAAAGGGCGTCACGCACAGCCGGAATGGTTTCTTCCCCAAAACTGCAGGTCAAGGACAGCCCATTCCAGAGCATCGGACATGTAATGAACCCAGCAGAGGAAACGGAATGGGCGCGAGTCGAGGCACTGGTAGGCAGAGTAGCGGGAACCCGAGATGCTGTGCGAAGATTGGCGCAAAATACGGATCCAAAGTACAACGCCACCACCGCCACCACCTCCAGTCTAGGACCCAAAGCTCATGAGGGCTTATCGCCCACACCCTCCGAAGCAGAGTCGGGCGAGTATTTCCCAGATACCAGGGCACAAGAAAAGGCTGCCTTTTGGAAGAGAAAAGCTAGTAGCTCGAGCGGTTCAAGCCCAGCTGGGCTATTTAGAAGAAGCTCCACTGTGCAGGCTGGCGCTCCTTCACCCGGCGCTGTCCCTCCCGTTCCTCCACTCCCTCCGAATATATTGGCAAACGGTGCATTATCTGTACCAAATCGCAATGGTCACGCCAGTACATCGACACATACTCAAGAAGACGGTATCCACGACAATTGCATGGCCTTGCTAAGGGACCTCGATTCCGTTGTCCAAGAGTTCTCACAACTCATCGCCGAGAACAAGCAACGGCGAATGGCAGCGCCCCTATCAGCACTCCCTTCGCGCAACAGCTTCGAGTCGGTGGCGGAATCAGTCGATGAGTTTTTCGATGCTCAAGACGTAGACGGAAGCAAGTCACAGCTTCTCTGCATTCGGAGAGACAGTGAAGATGATGAGCGCGAACCGGAGCGCGAACGGGATCAGGACTCGGATGGCGAGTCAGAGTCATCGTCGGACACGGGAGGTACAGGCTTGCTGGATCGCCCACGCATGTCAAGAGAGGCTACACCGGCGTTGTTCCCTACCAAGCCCAAGTCTCTCGCCCCCCTACCTCTGCAGCCTGTGAAGCGAAGGGCCAATGTTCAGCCGCCCAAGGTCCAACCGCCCAGTCTCATCGCCTTCTTCAGAAAAAATGTCGGCAAAGACTTGTCCACGATTGCGATGCCAGTGTCTGCCAATGAGCCCACGTCTGCACTGCAACGATTAGCTGAACAGCTAGAGTATAGCGAGCTACTTGACTCAGCGGTCAAGGCCGCACCAGAGGATGGCGAGCGCCTCGTTTACATGGCTGCCTTTGCCATTTCCGCCTTTAGCAATTCTCGTGTCAAGGATCGCGCCATTCGCAAACCGTTCAACCCAATGCTTGGGGAGACATACGAGCTGGTGCGTGAAGACAAGGGGTATCGCTTCTTCGCAGAAAAGGTCGTACATCGACCTGTGCGTATGGCTTGTCAAGCAGAAGCCCAAGAATGGACCTTCATCCAGTCTCCCACACCTGTGCAGAAATTCTGGGGCAAGAGTGCAGAAATTAACACCGACGGTCGTGTCCGCATCTTCCTTCATGAATCCGGTGAGCACTATTCCTGGACTCTCGCAACTTCGTACTTGCGCAACATCATCGCTGGCGAGAAGTACCTCGAGCCATTTGGAACCATGACCGTTGTCTCCGAAACCACAGGTGCAAAGGCTGTCTGCACATTCAAAGCTGGAGGCATGTTTGCCGGTCGCTCCGAAGAAGTATCCGTCCAAGTCTTTGACGGTACAGGCTCAGTGCTGCCCATGGGTGCAATCGGAAAATGGACAACGGATCTACAAATGACATCCAACGGCCAGCCTACCGGTACGACGGTCTGGAAAGTAGGCGAGCTCGTCGACAAACCTGAGAAACACTATGGCTTCACCACCTTTGCTGCAGCGCTAAACCAAATCACGTCCATTGAAGAGAATCATATGGCTCCAACAGACTCGCGTCTTCGACCCGACCAAAAAGCGCTGGAAGAGGGCGACGTTGACCGTGCGGAAGCTCTCAAGGCCCGGCTGGAAGAACGTCAACGTGCGAGGAGGAGAGTCATGGAAGAACATGGCGACGAGTGGAAACCACGCTGGTTCAGCAAAATTGGAGTAGCGGAGGCGGCGGCTCTGGGAGATGAGGAGATTTGGCGGTTGAAGAGTGGAAAGGATGGGTACTGGGAGTGCAGAGAGAGAGGAAACTGGGAAGGGGTTGTGGACGTGTTGCAGACATGAGAGATATTCATGGCATATTTATTGGGCTTGAGCTTAAAGACATTGATTGAGCTGGGTTTGGTGTGACTTTTTTTGGTTTTGACATGCGATTAGCGTTGGTGTACAGAGGTGAATGCAGGGAAAGGGCTATTCACAGGTAGTATTCGCGTACTTCTTCCCGCCCTCCAGGTCAATCTACATTTACTTTTCGGTCATTTCACTCCGGTCCATGTGTTCCCGAAAAATGACGCCGAATCTTCTTGTTTGTCTCGGTCATGAATACACACATACACTCACGCACTTCCCTTGCACTCCCGCCACCCACCGCCCATCTCACATTAGACTCTTTCCACCCGCCCGCCATAACCAACAGTGCCATTTCAGTTCCTCGAGCAATGTAAGCTTCACGACTACCACGGTCGCATACACACCCAGAGCCGAACGCACCTGCTTTGCCACAATACACCCATGCGCTGGCACGCGCAAACGCTCGTCTAAACGCTTGTCTAAACGCTCATCTTGCAGAATGTGAATATAATATATTTAGGATGCCGTTGCCCAGGGTCCCTTCTCTTTCTCTCTTCACGTACGAAAGCACATATGAAAGCTTGACCTGCGCTGCGACATTGACTGAGCCCATAGTCATCCCACTGGGTTTCTTTGCTCAATCCACTTTCATATTGTTACAGTACAGCTCCTCAAGTTTGTATAAAATTGTACGTCTTAAGAGGATTCATGTATTTTTATATTCACTTTGGCCAGACCTTGATATCATTGCTCATAGCGAGCGCGCTGCTCGACACAAACCCCCATAGCGGAATCCCATAAACAACCCCAACCATTACTGATTCAACGTCCAACAATATGGATGTGGGCACTACACGCAAAGTGAAGCCACCGTGGACCGCCCGTCGCAAGCTCGACCCAGCCGATAAGAGAACTTTTGACGTGCCGGCCTACCGTTCACACCACCACAGCAGAGAGGAAGAGGCTAGAAAAGCCATTGCTGAGGCAAAGAAGATCGCCGATGAACGCAGGGCCATTGATGCAGATGTAGGAGGCAGGGAAACCGATGAAGATGTGTCTATGGTCGAAACGAAGGACGGCTAGCAAGGATCCATCCAGACGATGGAAACGTTTAATTCCCCTGTCCAAGCTCATAACGAAAGGATTCCTTTGCCGGATCATAACATGGCCTACTGAAGGTCCATGCCATGCTTCTGTACCAACCACGGCAACAGCCGCAGCACCAGAGGCGAATCTATTCCAAAATTTGGTAGCACCACAACCCGCATTGCAGCCCACCGCCCCTGCTGGGCCAGTGTTCAACGTGGCTACTCTCACATTGGAGAAGCCACTGGCAGGCAAAGTGACCTTGTTCCAACTCGACAACAAGGCCGACTTTGGTGTCAAGACAACCGATCTTGCAGGTCTCTTGGGCAATGCTGTTGCCCCTCCGGTCAATATATTGGCAGAGGCGCCTTCGCCTAGAATCGTTGAATAACCTGTGGCTGAGCCCACGCTATTGCGCCAGAAATCGAGCCAGTAGACGTCAAAATGTGGGATGAGAAACCTATGGAAGTTGAACGCGATAGTGTAATTGTCACGGGAGTAGATGAAGTGACTGAACCGCTAGAAAACAGTGTACAGGAACTGCTTTGACACGGCGAAGGCGTTGACAGAGGTGGTGTCTGCACTGGCGGTTGGTGTGTCTGTTATTGAAGCCTTGAAGAGTTAACATGCCCGACTTTTGAAGGCCTAAGCGGGCTATTATATGACGCGTGAGATGCTGGAGGTTGACGTGAGTTACCGTACTAGCCCGGCTATGCTTGGGTGTGTTGCTCATGTTGCGAAGATTGGCGGCGGGCAGTTGTAGGTTTTATTTTACTTGCTTATTTCCATGATGCGTCACGGCCTACATTATATCTTACACAGGTGGAGAAAGAGCGGGTCATTGCATTCACGATTGCAGGATCACAACGATGGCTTGTGTGGCTGGAACGACAGCTTTGTGAAGAAACGAGACGAGGATCGCAAAAATGACGCAGCGGAATTCCGGGATGGACAGATAGCATGAGAGGGGGTGCTTGATTCACAATCAGAGAAGATGAATACCTTACTGTCAGAGTAGAGGAAAGTGATGAGATGCGGCGGCCACTTGACTTGACTGACCAGGGGGGTTTACCATAGTGAACAAAGCACCTTCTCAAACCGACAAGTCAGTCCGAAGTCCCAATACACAAACGCAGCAAAAAACCTTGCTTTCTCTTCCAGACTGGTGATAAGCAACTGTGATGGGCTTTTTTCCAAAGTATGTGCTCATAATGGGGTGATGGTGGAACCGAACCAGTACACCCCTTCTTCCATCCGACTGTTCTTGGAATGCATTGGTTGGACTCGAGATTATATCTAAACCCAGAAATAGTAGGCAGAATCCTTTCTCATTGTAC
Organism: Plenodomus lingam; assembly: GCF_022343315.1. Classification (NCBI taxonomy): domain Eukaryota; kingdom Fungi; phylum Ascomycota; class Dothideomycetes; order Pleosporales; family Leptosphaeriaceae; genus Plenodomus; species Plenodomus lingam. The sequence continues at coordinate 442,490 of NW_027093971.1, read as the reverse complement.
TATGTACGCTTAGGACGTACGTCACTCGTGCAATACACCCATATCCACATTCATACTCACACCACCAAGGTCTCTACCACGGCCTGCCCATCACCAAAAGCAGCATCGCCAACGTTCTCCATAATCGTCCCACAAGCCACCCAACTCTACACTTCACTTTGCTGCGCAACCCTGCGACCCGTCACGCTCCTCGCAGAAGAACAACTTCTTCATCGCCTCGTATCCGTACCCTTTCCCTGTGCCACAGTTTCCGCAAACGGCGCTGTCGGCTAGGTACCTAGCTGCAAGCCGCACTGCAGGTTTTCTGTGGCCATGCATGACCCGGGGGCTGATGGAGGATTACCTGCATGGTTGCTGTTTATCGATGCCTGGGGTACTCTATCAGTAGGGTGCGCGTATGAGGGAATACGAGGGGAGCGTATTACCCGATTGGAGTGGTTGGGTTGTGGGTGTGGTGGGGGGAATCTTGTTCGGTTAGGTAGCGGAGAGATGCTGCTTTGGGGTTGGGGTTTGGTGGTGGGTAGGGTAGGCGGGTTTGATGGTACATGTGACCGTAACGTTAGGCTGGGTGTAACGTTGGGGAAAACTAAGTCCTGGCCTACGAAGATGCATGGGGGGTGCGTGTGTATTCGGGATCAAGTTGTGCATGCGCGAGGGCGGGGGGAAGGGGGAAGTGGTGTCGGGATGAGAGGTCATCAATGAGGGTATAAATGCGCGGGTTCGCAGGCTGAGCAGAAGAGGAGAGAATGTCATAGCGAGCATTGCCACTGTACCGTACTGTGCCTACAACGCAGTGGAGATATTGGCCGTCTTTTTTCTACTTTGTCCAAAGTCACCTACCACAATTGTCCCGGCCCCTTCATGCTCTACTTGAGTATTTGGCAAACATCAACAACATGAAGACCACTCCACTCGCTCTCTCGCTCCTCGCCACCACCCTCGCCACCGCTCAGTCCACCGAGCCATTCTACAACATAACCTCCACGCCCTTCAACCTCGTCGTCACCTCGGCCGATGGCACCATCAACACCACCCTAGCCGCCTGCCACGTCGGCGCAGCCTTGGAATCCCTCTGCCTGAGCGCCAACGTCTCCCCTCCGAACCCCGGGTCCAGCAGCCCCTCCGTCTTCAACTTCAACACCTCCACATACTCCCAGGCCCCCGAACCCACCCTTGGCACCCCCGGTATCCTCACCTGGATCCTCCAAGCAGCCAGCATGAATGTCTCGTCCTCTGCGTACTTCAACTACGACCCCACGACCGACATCGCGCTGCCCATTCTCGAGCCCGGGTCTGCGAGGCCCCAGATTGTGGCGTTTGATCTCCAGAACCGGTTGACGCTGCAAGGGTCGGTCGATTATACGGTGCAGCCGCCGCAGCCGGGCGTGTATAGAGAGTTTTATCGCTGGTACGCGTGCGAGACGTATTTTGCGTCGTATCGCTATGTGAATCTGGCGTGGAAGCTGGGGCCAGGCGAGCCAGAGAATCAGAGTTGTGTCGCTGTCAATGTGACGAGGATTTTTGTGGCGTAGGGCGGTAGCTAGGTGGATGGATGGTCAGTGGCGGTTTCTGGTGTAGTATGTTGTGCTACTCGTGATGTTGCTGGGTTTCCCGCAAATGACTGGTTATGTATTGATGCTTGCTGTTTCAGAGGAATAATGATAATGATAAATCAAGGCGAGTTTGAAAAAGAGTTCTCCTTTGGAGACTGTAAAGTCGCCCCTTATGAAGAATACCATGATTGAAACGCGAGATTATTCCTCATTTGGGGTGAAAAACAAGAAAATCAGTGCTCACGATTGCTAGAGTATGTGGTGTTACTATTCAATGCTTCTTATCATAGCCATCCCAACACATCTCACCATCACAGATTGACAAAGATTGATTGCCTAACGTGTATCCAGGTGGAGGTAAAGAAGAATTCCTTTGGTACGTGTGTACTGGCCAATCATGTACCACCGCTCTGCACTACCGGTAGTAAACGCGAAATGATTAGCGCTCCCGTGTTGTTCACATCCGATTCAATCGTTCTTCCTTTGGATACTCGAGCTTGACATTGTGCAAGTACGAATACAAGTACGACGCCTTCCCGTGTGCTGACATTGGATCGAGTTCGCCATGTACACAGCTTGACTGCTAATCATAACCATATTGGAGCGCATGCTGCCAAGTTTATTGTAGCACTACATGCATGTAGAATCCATCTATTTACACTTGTCTTCTCTAGCGCAGTCAGATGCCGTCATCGTGACTTCTCCCCAGTGAACCAAGTAGTACACCGCCAAAGCAGCTTTGTACTTTAGCACAATGAAACGTCTCCTTGGTCACGCATCCGTTCTTCCAGACTGCAGGCTTACTCGCCTGCTGATTTCCTGCTTCAGCTTTGGTGGCCGGCTCTTGTCACTCATTTTTCGCCCTTTATGGTTTCTCCTATTCCTCTCCTCGCATCCTTGGCTGTCTTTGCGCGTGGCACAACGGCGCAAATATCCTCCATATCCGCATCGCCTGTACCTAAGGACTCTTCAAGCACAGGGCAATCCAGCCAAAACACTACTGCCACTTCGACTACGTCAAGCACCTCGACTGCCTCGACCACTGCAGAAGACCTCACTGTAGTAGCGGGTGGAGCAACTTTGTCCAACAATGCTACCCTATCAGCCACAACGTCTGCTCGGCCACAGGCCTCGAACACAACGCCCTGCAATGGTTACACGGAGTTCTGCGACCGCAGATTCTCCAATGTCTCAATGGTGGTGGCGCACAATAGCCCGTTTGTAAGACAAAACAATGCCGCTAGTAATCAAGTCTATCCCGTCTTGACGCAACTTGACAATGGAATTCGTGGCTGTAAGTGGGTAGAGTATGCACTGGCTGGGAGGCCGCAAAGACTAATCATGCCAAAGTGTCATTCGAGACCCAAAAACCCAACTCGACGTCTGCGATTCGTCTTTGCCATACGTCCTGTAATATTCTTGACGTCGGTACCCTTGAGTCCTATCTAGCCACAGTGAGAGGCTGGCTCGCAGACCATCCGTACGAGGTCATTACGATCATGATGGGCAACAACAATGGCCAAGATAGCCGTATATCCGTCACTGATTATATCGCACCTTTCCAGGATTCCGGCATCTTGCAATATCTTTGGACACCGCCCTCGAGTACCCTGAGCCTGAGTGAATGGCCCACGCTAGCAGAGATGATTATTAAGAACAAGCGCGTGGTGGTAATGCTCGACTACGGTACCGACCAAAACACCGTCCCCTGGCTGCTCAGCGCGTTCAATTATTATTGGGAAACCCCCTTTTCCCCGACCGATCCAGCCTTCCCATGTACCCAACAACGCCCACCAAATCAAGCCGAAGGAATCTCCCGGGAACGCATGTACCTGATGAACCACAATCTCAACATTGAGATTACTCTTTTGGGTAAAGGCGGGATTCTGGTACCTGCCTACGGGCTTCTCGATCAGGTCAATGCTGACTCTGGCAATGGCAGCGTGGGCCTGAATGCAAAGCAGTGCGAGGATACGTGGGGGAGGCCGCCGAATTGGATCTTGGTGGACTATTACAACTTTGGCAATTTTAACGGGAGTGTCTTCAAAGTGGCTGCGGAAGCGAATGGCGTTGGCTATGACCGGCGGTCCTGTTGTGGGTCGGGAGTGACGACTGCCAGTCGTGCTACTGGGTCAAAGTCGCGGGACGTCTTTGCCATGTCCTTGTTCGTTGTAGTGGCCTATTTTTTGTTGTAAAGTAGGATATCCAATCTACGGTGCAATACCGGATGCAAGACTGACATGTCGTTGCGCTGTCGTGTTCCGCCACCTGCTCTGACACAAGTTTGTGGACATCAATGGCGGGGCTCTCCACGCTTGTCCATGTACGGTTAGCCGCCCATCATGGCGGGGTGAGATTGAAAAGTGACATCACGGGGGAACTCCAAAGACGAACAGCGAATGCCACCTTTGAGGATATCGCGAACATTCACATTCACTGCGGCACCCACACGGTACACCCAAATCCCATGGTCAAGAATACGTAGCAAGTGGGTCGCCAAATGGCCATTTGCTCGCAGCAATCAGCCAGGCTGCTTCTGGTAGGCTGCAGAGCTTGCGCGAAGGCGCTGGAAGACCCTAGCTTGGCATATTTCCATAGAACCTTCCATCGCCTTCGGGCATCACCAGCCGACTTAAAAACCTTCACAGCTGCCCGCTCTGCTCGACTCTTCTCACTACACAAATCCAATCATCTGCAAAGACTCACCATACTAAGTCCTTGACTTGTGAGCAATTTCCACGAATTTCCTACTTCTTTGATACCCCTCTGCACATTTCCACGCCTTCACCATGGCACCCGCGATCGGTATTGATCTGGGCACGACCTACTCGTGTGTCGGTATCTTTAGAGATGACCGCATCGAGATCATCGCCAACGACCAGGGTAACCGGACAACCCCATCGTTTGTCGCCTTCACCGACACTGAGCGTCTCATCGGTGACTCTGCGAAGAACCAGGTGGCCATGAACCCCGTCAACACAGTCTTTGACGCCAAGCGCCTCATCGGCCGCAAGTTTGCAGACCCAGAGGTCCAGGCTGACATGAAGCACTTCCCCTTCAAGATCATCGACAAGGGTGGCAAGCCTGTCATCCAGGTGGAGTTCAAGGGTGAGACCAAGACATTCACACCTGAAGAGATATCATCCATGGTCCTCGTCAAGATGAGGGAGACTGCCGAGTCATACCTTGGTGGCACCGTCAACAACGCCGTCGTCACCGTCCCCGCCTACTTCAACGACTCGCAACGTCAGGCTACCAAGGACGCTGGTCTCATCGCCGGCCTCAATGTTCTCCGCATCATCAACGAGCCTACTGCCGCTGCCATTGCCTATGGTCTCGACAAGAAGACCGAGGGTGAGCGCAACGTCCTCATCTTCGACTTGGGTGGTGGTACCTTTGATGTCTCCCTCTTGACCATCGAAGAGGGCATCTTCGAAGTCAAGTCCACTGCGGGGGACACCCATCTCGGTGGCGAAGACTTCGATAATCGTCTTGTGAACCACTTCTGCCAAGAGTTCAAAAGAAAACATAAGAAGGTCTGAAACCCTCAATTCCCCGCACTCGATGAGTTTGAATTCATTGCTAACATGCCGGCAGGATCTCACCACCAATGCTCGTGCCCTCCGCCGTCTCCGGACTGCTTGCGAGCGTGCCAAGCGCACTCTATCCTCTTCTGCTCAAACCTCGATTGAAATTGACTCTTTGTACGAGGGCATCGACTTCTACACGTCCATTACCCGTGCCAGGTTTGAAGAGCTTTGCCAGGACCTCTTCCGCTCTACCATGGAACCCGTCGAGCGTGTCCTCCGCGACGCCAAGATTGACAAGTCGTCTGTTCACGAGATTGTCCTGGTTGGTGGATCCACGCGTATTCCCAAGGTCCAGAAGATGGTCTCGGACTTCTTCAACGGAAAGGAGCCCAACAAGTCCATCAACCCCGACGAGGCTGTTGCCTACGGTGCTGCTGTCCAGGCTGCCATCTTGTCTGGCGACACTTCTTCCAAGTCGACGAGCGAGATCCTGCTCCTCGATGTCGCGCCGCTCTCCATTGGTATCGAGACTGCTGGTGGTGTCATGACTCCCCTTATCAAGCGCAACACCACCATCCCCACCAAGAAGTCTGAGGTCTTCTCCACCTTCTCCGACAACCAGCCAGGCGTGCTTATCCAAGTTTACGAAGGCGAACGCGCGCGTACAAAAGATAACAACTTGCTCGGAAAGTTTGAGCTTACGGGTATTCCACCTGCGCCGCGTGGTGTTCCCCAGATTGAGGTGACGTTTGATGTTGACGCCAACGGCATCATCAACGTGTCCGCGCTCGAGAAGGGTACTGGAAAGACGAACAAGATTGTCATCACCAATGACAAGGGCCGTCTGTCCAAGGAGGAGATTGAGCGGATGTTGGCTGAGGCTGAAAAGTACAAGGAGGAGGATGAAGCCGAGGCTGCCCGCATCGCCGCCAAGAACGCTCTCGAGTCATATGCCTACTCGCTGCGCAACACTCTGAGCGACTCCAAGGTCGATGAGAAGCTTGATGCTGGCGACAAGGAGAAGCTCAAGGCCGAGATTGACAAGACTGTCGCATGGTTGGATGACAACCAGACTGCCAGCAAGGATGAGTATGAGTCGCAGCAGAAGGAGCTTGAGGGTGTTGCCAACCCCATCATGATGAAGTTCTATGGTGCTGGCGGCGAGGGAGGTATGCCTGGCGGTATGCCCGGTGGCGGCATGCCCGGTGGCGCGCCAGGCGGTGCCGGCCAGGACGATGGCCCTACCGTCGAGGAGGTTGACTAGATGCATTGCTCCCTTGATCCTTCTCCTACGTCTTCTTCATCTCCAGTATAGACTTGTTTCTGGGCGGTTGTTCTCGGAGTTCAGGCCATCGAGCCCTTTTTCGGGTGTCTTTTCCATGCATGGATGAGTTTATGATCACACGATTGAAGGGAAAAGTTGGGTTAGCATTTACTCTAATGACTGGGTGCCATACCCTGAGCAGAGAATCCAGATGATTACTTCAAATATGCGCGTCTGTTTTATTTGTGACTGATTGTGATTTTACCAAGCGTCTAAGGAAAAATACTGTAGAATAGGTTTTAGAGTACAAGCCCGAGTCCGATTGTTGTTGGCCTCTACCACCACCTCTACCACCACCTCAATATCCACCTCGCGATACCCACTTCGATATCGCGATATATCGACACCCACCTCGATATCGCGATATATATAGGTGGCGGTGTAGGTGGTGAGGTAGGTATTGATATATTGCAATGTCAATAGGGTATGTATCAATATATCGCAATATCGTGGTATTGATATATTAATTAGTATGAAGGTGGGTATCAAGGTGGTGGTAGAGGCTGACAACATTCACACTTGGGCTTGCACACAGCACATCGGTGAAAAGTGTACCTAGTAAAATTAGAGTACTACTACTAAACCCTATCCTATTTTTACTTAGATGCTCTGCTACCGCTTCGCACGGATATTGTTCTGCAACGCACTGGTGCTCAAGAATTCTTCGGACGATTGAGTGTTTCGTTTCTACGCAAAACACTGTTGCAGACAATACGAAATGGATGTCGACAAGATAAAATTACTCTAGCGACAGACGTGCTTCATGATTCGCCTCGGCGAATAACATGACAGTGTACACATATTATATCTGAGACAATGGCCACTGATTACAGGATTTGTGGCGGCCGATCGATTTTTCATTACCAGAGGATCTGGGCAAGAGACGTCTCTTGGTCGTTTTTCATTCCATCCTATTCAAAACATTAGATGACGCCTGATCTGTTACCATTAACAGGCCAGTGTCCATTACATTATTGGTCCCTCTTTTCTTTTCAATACATGACTCATTTCATCTATCCTACATATTCACACAACACCAGATAGACCTATTGTCTCCTATCCTCTTTCTCAAACCCTGTGCCCGCCCTGAAAGCCCCCCTGACTTCCTCTCCCGGCCGCCGCCTGACCCACACATCCTCGCTATTTGGCCCACTCATCAGTTGCTTCTCCTTCTCCCTATACCGATCCTGCACCATGCGCTCCTTGACATCTTGTCCACTATAGCTGTTCTTGGTGCGCATGCAGAACCAAAAGTCGGCCCAGTGATCGCTGCAGGATCGAAGCTGTCCATAGCGGTAGAGATCGTTGAAGTGGCCGCCTAGCGAGGAGCAGTAGAAGGCGCTATCGAAGGCGGCGCGGCAGGACATGGTGCGTGGGAGGGAAGGGTCGAGGACATCGTCGGTGGTCGTGCTCGTAGAGATTGTGGATGAGCCGGAGGAGGAAGATGGAGTGGTAGATGCTGTAGAAAAGGAAGGCGGTGCGAGGTGTGGGTGGGCGGCGTAGAAGTCGGGATCATGAGGGGCCGTGGTGGGAGGTATCGACTCGGTCTGTGGTGATTGTGTTGCTGGCTGTGCTGGCGAAGCATCGCCGCTTGCCTTTGAGAAGGGCCAGACCATGGTGATTGTGCAATGTGCAGTAGGTGGTTGCTGTATTGTAGGGACTCTAGGGCCAACTACCACCCGCTGAAGGAAGATGGGGAGTCTCGTTCGGCCGCGATTGGTCAGAATCAGAATTGGCAACCAGTTGTAAGCGTTGTGGAACCTAGAGCATAGGTGTTTAGAACGTGTAAAGATATCATACGCTGCATCACTCGCTCATCGTAGAATAGAATCTAGATGGACGAATGCTAGACAGAAAAAGCAACGGACTCGTGGCCAATCAGTGTTGAGACGGCCCGCATGGACATCATCCCCTCAGCCAAATCCCACATCACGTGAGCGGGACGCCGAGCGCACCATCCATCAGCCCTGCCAACACCCCTACGTCATGGCATAGCGCCTGCATTCACAGCAAGCGGGTATCGCTTCTTCGTGTCGTGTTCAAGTCTGTACCTTGCACTGTTTACCGCTCTTGAGCTACCTACTCCTCCTCCTCCTCCTCCTCTCTTCTCCAGGTTCACTTCGCTACTCTCCTTACGCCTTTGTTTCTGGAAGCAGGTCCTTGCTCCTTGCTCGAAGCAGTCCTGCTCACCCACACCTCCCGCTCGAGCGTGCCCCACCTAGTGTTTACAACATTCGAGAACATCGACTGCACGAACACACGACTCTTCCTCCATGACGTCCTCAAGTTCAACGACATAACGATCCCTCTCTCGAATCCGCCACGTTTGATCACCACATCTCGGCCTGGGCCTGGCACCCCGTCCCCGTCCCCCCACCGCCACCATGCTTGAGGGACTCGTTTCAAACCTGCTTAATCGGTTCTTGGGCATGTATGTCCAGAATTTCGATCCCAAGCAACTCAATGTCGGTATCTGGTCTGGTGACGTCAGATTGCGAAACCTTCAACTGAGACGCGAAGCTCTCGACCAGCTCCGCCTACCGCTCAACGTCGTTGAGGGACACCTGGGCTCCCTTACCCTCTCAATACCATGGTCGAATCTACGAGGCAAGCCGCTCAAGGTCAACATTGAGGATGTCTATCTGCTAGCGGCGCCAAAGGAGGATGCAGATTATGATGCTGAAGAGGAGGACCGAAGAGCCCACGCTGTCAAAATGGAGAAGCTGGACAGTGCCGAGCTGCTCAAGGAGCGCAATACTGAAGGCATGAGTGCTGAGGAGCAGCAGAAGAATCAAAGCTTCACCGCGAGTCTAGTGACGGCTATCGTCGACAACGTCCAGGTTACAGTCAAGAACATTCACATCCGCTACGAAGACTCGATATCCGACCCCGGACACCCCTTTGCTCTTGGTGTTACACTCGCCGACTTCAGCGCAATCAGCACAGACGAAAATTGGAAACCCACATTCATCCAAGGCAATTCGACCTCGACTCACAAGCTGGCGACCCTCGGATCGCTGGCGGTGTACTGGGATACAGATGCGGAGCTCATTGGCACCGGCAAGGGCAGCCAAAGCAGTGATGAGCAGGAAATCGATCGCGACGCGTTCATTGAGAAAGTTCGAGACATGATTGTCAGGGGTGACAATCCTGACCTGGGTGATCATCAGTTCATCCTGAAGCCGATCAGTGGTCGTGCTGGCCTGGAAATGGACAAGACTGGCAAGCCTGATCGACCCAGAATGAAGGCGCGTCTACTCTTTGATGAGTTAGGTTTCATAATTGATGAGGATCAATACCGTGATGCGCTCATGCTGGTGGATCTATTCCACTACTTTATCCGACACCAGGAATACAAGAGGCACCAACCGAAATCGTCCCCGAAAGAAGACCCTGCTGGCTGGCTCCGGTTCGCGGGTAAGGCTGTTCTTGATAAGATCCATGAGAGAAATCGGAAGTGGAGCTGGGGATACTTCAAGGAACGTCGCGACGACCGTATACGTTATATCGAACTTTTCAAGAAGAAGAAACGCGAGGAAAAGCTCGACCCTGCGGAGGCAGAGGATATGGACAAACTTGAGCGGAAACTGAGCTACGAAGATTTGCGCTTTTGGCGCTCACTGGCGCGCAACCAATTGCGCAAGGAGAATGTTGGTGTCAAGAAGCCGCCCCCGAAACAGACTTGGACTTCATGGGTTTGGGGAACAAAGCAGGAAGAGCAGCATGATGATGACACGCAAATAAGCGAACAACAGCGCAAAGAATTATACGAAGCGATCGCTTGGGACGAAAAGAAGGCCATCACGGAGGCGGTAGATATGCCCAGAGAATACGTCAAGCTCGAGGTGAACATGAGCCTCAGGACTGGTAGTTTTACCTTGAAACGCGATCCCCACGGCAAATCGAAAGAAATACTTCGCCTGTTGTTCGACTCTTTCAGCACACAATTACTGCAACGTACAGATTCAATGTTTGTCAAGGTTGCTCTTGAGGGTATGCGTCTATACGACGGAACTACTGAGGGCAGCCTATTCCCTCAGATCATCACCATCAAAGATGCTCCACCTGTTCCAGATGACCAGCGGGTTGAGGAACTCAACGATGATGAAACTCCTCTGGAAGATGGAAATGAAGAAGACGAAGAGCAGAAGGATGACCCATTCTTTTACCTCACGTTCGAAAACAACCCACTGGACGACAGTGCTGACACAGCCCTGACCATGAAGCTCAAGGGTATGGAGTTTGTATACAATCCAATATTCGTTGTGGAAGTAGCAAAGTTCTTCAAACCTCCAGAGAGGCACATGGAATCCATTGGCGCCCTTATGGAGACAGCGGGCGCCACCGTTGAAGGCATCAGACAACAAACGCGTGCAGGGCTGGAATTCGCCCTTACAGAGCACAAAACTATCAACGTGCAACTAGACCTGCAAGCACCGCTTATAATCGTACCAGATTCCGTAACGAAGAAATCAAGCAACTGCTTGATCCTGGATGCGGGTCACATCAGCGTAACCAGCGAACTGGTAGACAAGAATACTTTGCGTGATATCCAAGGGAAGCAGCAACAACATTACACCGATGACGACTTTCGAAAATTGGAGAATTTAATGTACGATAAATTCAATCTGAAACTTCATTCCACACAGGTTCTGATTGGGCCCTCCATTGAGGAGACACGATCACAGCTTGAGACCGAGTCTGCTACGAAGAACTTCCACATAGTAGACAAAATCAACATGGACTTCAGGATCGAGATCTGTATTGTGCCCAAGGCATCTGACCTCACCAAGTTTCGCGTCTCGGGAAACCTTCCGGTCTTGCACGCATCAATATCAGACACAAAATACAAAAATCTGATGAAGCTGATAGATGTCGCGATACCAAAGTTCGACAATGATGCACCGAGCAAGCAGGTCATGGAAGGTGCGAAAGGGTCCTCTAATTTGATATTGTCAAGCGATGGAAAAGCAAACGTGGATGCCCTGGGCAGGCCCCGCTCAAAATCCATGAAGTTCTCTGCACAGGAACATGAGTTGGTAATGGAGGAGGAAGGCCACAGTGAATCAGAGGACAAATTCGAAGATGCACCAGAGGCCAAGGAGGAGGTCAAGAAGGCCCATATGCATCAGCGAAATTTTGAGTTCAAATTCACAGTCGAAAAGCTTCAGGGCTCCTTGTACAGGTCAGATCCAGAAGGGCGAAAGGCTGACCAGCTCCTGGCTGAGCTGATTGCGGAGCACTTCGACCTCGACTTCTACCAGGAGCCATTCCAAATGGGTGCAGATGTCAGCCTTCGCAGTCTAGCCGTGGAAGATCATGTTGAAGACTCCACGATACCAGAGTTTCGAAACATAATATCCTCAGAAGACGCATTCGCCGATGAGCAAAAGGATCTCTTCAGCCTCAAGTTTGTCAAGGTCAATGCGGATTCTCCAGAGTTCCAGACCAAATACGAGGGAATTGCGATCAATCTTGATGTTGCGGTCTCTACCATCAACCTCATTGTGACCAGGAAAACGTTACTGACATTGCTGGACTTCGTTCTTGCCACATTCACGAATCCTGGTCCAACTCCGAATCAACAGGCTCAAATGACTGCAAAGTCAGACAACCAACAGGATACCGAGAAGCAGGCACAAGCAGAGCCGGACAGAATTCGCATTCGAGCTGAACTGAAACGTATCGCAGTCATCTTGAACAACGACGGGATCCGTTTGGCGACACTTAGTCTGAGCTCCGGTGACGTTGGTATCTTCCTCAACGGTGGAACTATGCGCATCGGAGGTCGTCTTGGCAATCTGTCTCTTGTTGACGATGTCAATCAGGGCGTTCCCGAAGAATCATCGCTCCGTCATCTGGTCACGATAGAAGGCAAAAATCTGGCCGACTTTAGCTATGAAACTTTCGACTCAGAGTCGGAAAGCTATCCTGGGTATGACATGGCAGTCGCATTGAAAACAGGATCAATCAGAATCAACTTCCTCACAGAGCCGTTCCGCAAGATCATGGAGTTCGCCGTAAAGTTTGGTAAAATGCAGGCAATCTTCAATGCTGCTCGCCAAGCTGCTGCAAATCAAGCGACACAAATTCAGCAACGGGCCACCAAGTTGCACTTTGACATTGTGATCAGCACTCCGATTGTGGTGTTCCCACGAATGGTAATCTCTGATAAGCCAGACCGTGATACCCTCACCGCAAACCTCGGAGAGATATATGCAAAGAACACATTTGTTCCACTGGACGACTCAGAGAATGCAGATGTTGCCAACAAGCTCTCTGCAGGCATCAGGAATATCAGACTTACTTCTCATCTCCACTATGATGAAGATCGCTCGGAGTCGCTTGAACTCATCGACAAGGTGGATCTTGACTTTAACATCACAATGATTGAGCACAAAGCCGACCAGCAACGTCCTGATCTTGAAATAGACGGTTCGATGTCGGACATCAACCTACAACTCACTCCTGAGCAGATGAAATTTGCCTTGGAGCTATCACGATCTATACCAGCCGCGTTCGCCACAGAAACCGACACCATTGATACTGATGTCCAGGCGGAATTACCCGAGGCTACAACTGGCCCTATACGTCAACTAACAGACAAAGAGAGCAGCAAAGAAGAGCCATCCAAAGACATGGTCTCATCACAGTCACCTGAACTGCACACTGATGCTGACAAGTGGACAAAACTAGATTTCGTCTTCAAGGTTGGTATGATTGGTCTAGAGTTGGTGAAATCAGAAGACGGTGAACCAGTCGGCGATGTTGAGACCGCTAGTCTGTCAAGATTCTCGCTGAATGATACCAACGTCAAAATTCGCATGATCAGTGACGGAGCCATGGAAGCCGAGCTGGTGGTTCAATCGTTCACCATCCGAGATAGCCGTACCCAGGGTACCAACAAGTTCCGCAAGATCATGTCGCTCATAAGCAACGATGTGAAACAGCAGTTCATGGCGAGCATTTCCATCTCAGGCGGTCAAGAAAAGAACCTGATAGCGCTTCTCACGATTGATAGTCCAAGGATAATCTTGGCGTTAGATTATCTGTTCGCATTACAGGCATTTGTCAACGCAGGTCTTGTCACAGATGAGCCACTGAATGTCGAGGAAGAAATGAAGCATGAGGATACAGACAGCGATGATGAGATCATGTTGCCCGACGGATCGCAGGCCATCGAGAGGCCACAAGCTAGACCCAAGTCTACAAATACCACCATGAATATTTCTTTCCGAGTCAACCTGGTGGATGCACAGGTTGTGCTTATCGCCAATCCAGCTTTAGCCAGTTCAGAAGCTATCGTGCTAGGAACAAAGCAAGTACTTGTCTCCAAACAACAGGCAATGACGCTACAGGTTGATAAGGTTGGCATGTTCCTATGCCGTATGGATCGCTTCGATACAAACCGTATGCGTATACTTGATGACTTTAGCATTCAAGCAGCACTGGATATGGGTGTACCGGGATCTAAGTCAGCAACGGCAAGCATTGCTGTCGATATCGAACCTTTGGTGCTGCGACTATCGCTTAGGGACATCCTCTTAGCCATGCAAATTGTCAACCGGGCATCAGCAATGTCAGGAAATGATGCTAAAGGACTACCTTCTGCGGATGCACAAAGTTTGACGTCTGCCACAACAGCCAAGAAGGGCACATCCGTGGGCGGTAAGGCTCTGTCGCAGAGGCCTCGCACAAAGTCCATCGCAACCACCAAGCGATCAAGCCGACAGGGCGCAGAACTTCAAGCGCCACAGCAGGCTTCCACCGTAATCCGACGAGAGGAAATGCACATCAATATCGAAGGTATACGCGTCGTTCTCATTGGCGACGTTCATGAGATGCCTATGCTGGACTGGCGCGTGAAGAAATTCGGCGTCGATGTACGAGATTGGTCCGGAGCGATGGTCGCTGATACCTCGCTTGATACTCTGATTAATGTCTACAACTTCTCTAAGTCTGCATGGGAGCCTTTGATCGAGCCCTGGACTGTTGGGTTCCACATGGCAAAAGATCAAGACCCAGACAAGATCACGGTTGACCTTTACTCACGAAAATCTATGGAACTCACAGTAACGGCTGCTACTATTGCCTTGGCTTCGAAATCTTTCGACTTTCTTACCAGTGACGAGGACATATTGTCCAAACCTCGTGGTAGCGATGCACCATACCGTATTCGCAACCATACTGGGTTCAGTCTTGACGTATGGGCAGAGGGGAAGGAGCAGGAAGGCTATGCAGCTAAGCTTGAGGATGGTGAGGAGCAGCCATGGCGGTTCGAAGATCCCATGTCAACCCGTGAGACATTGTCCACGGATGCTGCAACTGGTATGCTCGGGGTTAGATTGCAGGGCAGTGGCTTTGACACCCTACCACGTATTCCAGTCCATCGAGAAGGCGAATTCTTGTATAATCTGAAGCCCAAGCAAGACAGGGTACAGCACCGCGTCCTGGTCGAGGTGAAACTTGGCTCAGACAACATCAAGAACATAACTATCCGCTCTCCATTACTCGTCGAGAACAACACACAAATACCGATCGAGCTCGGCATGTTCAGCCCCGATGAGGGTCATCTTCTCAAGATCGACAAGATTGCGCCGGGTGATGCAAGACCGGCACCAGTCGGTGCTTGCCACATGCATTCGATAGTTGTGCGTCCTGATCAAGGATTCGGCTACGCCTGGTCAAATGAACAGCTATTCTGGAAGGATCTTCTCAAGCGTCCTACTAGAACGATCACCTGCCGCAGTGAGCAAGACGAACACGCCCCGCCATTCTATTTCCAGATGCATGCAACCTATGACAAGAAGGACCCCTTGACTGGTGTCTATCCATACATGCGACTTCGTTTACAGGCACCCGTCGAGATCCATAATCTGCTACCATACGACTTCAAGTATAGAATTTACGACAGCAACACCAAGAAAGACTGGACAAATTTCCTTAGAAAGGGAGGTATCAGTCCAGTTCACGTTGTTGAGCTTTCACATTTGTTGCTCCTTAGTGTAGAGATGCAAGACGGGCCATTCAAGCCCAGCAAATTCGGTATCATCAATTCCACCGACCGAGAGAGCTTTCGAAGGGAGAAGATCCTAGAAGTCAAGGATGATAACGATACAATATTGCATTTGAATATGCATTTCTAGTAAGTTTCAGTCCCGCAAAACAGGAAATCAGGTTAACAGGTGCCATAGCAATTTTCCAGATGGTGGAGGTGCCTTCAAAGTCGCAATTTACAGTCCATATATCATCTTGAATCGCACAGGAATCCAACTCGACGTCCGTTCACAACAGTTCATGGGACAAGCAAAGGCCGCTGCTGGGCAAGGTGTCATCTCAGACAGCCATGGCGAGACCGGCAAAGCCCTACCCTTCATGTTCTCCTATCCAACCGATAACAAGAAGAACCGTGCTTTGATCAAAGCAGGCGACTCTGGCTGGAGTAAGCCTCAGAGTTTTGATGCGATTGGAAGCACATACACGGTGGCTCTACCCAACACTAAAGCCCGGTCAGAAATGCACCTTGGTGTATCTGTTTCCGAGGGTGAAGGGAAGTATAATCTGACCAAAACCGTATCTATAGCTCCACGATTCATCGTCAAGAACAAGGTCAAAGAAGAGCTACTTATTCGCGAGCCGGGCCAGTCGGATTGGATGACGCTGAAGAACGGAGAGCTTCTACCTCTTCGATGGCTGCGCCAAGGAGGAGCCCCACAGCTTTCTCTCTGCTATCCTGGTGTCAACAATCAGTGGTCGTCGCCATTCCATATCTCAAATGTTGGCAATGTGCATGTCAAGCTCTCCAAAGCGGGTCAGCGCCAGAAGCTCGTTCGCATCGACATATTAATGGAGCAAGCAACGATCTTCTGCCATATCAGTGTCGAGTCAAAGCACTGGCCATTCTCCTTCAAGAATATGAGTGATCAAGAGTTCCTTTACTGGCAAGCGAATCCAAACCAGGATGAGGACGAAGATGATCGCGGCTCTGGGTTCCGACCAATCAGATACCGCTTACCTCCACGAAGCATCATGCCATATGCCTGGGACTTCCCTGCTGGAAAACGCAAGGAGATTATCATCAGCGCAAACGGGCGCGAGCGACATGTTAAGCTTGCTGAAATTGGACCTCTCATACCCTTCAAGATCCCACCCGGCCAAGAACGTGGTGGTATGAAGGTCATTGACCTCAACGTCGTTGCATCAGGTCCAACACAAACACTAGAAATCTCAAACTACAAGCCGTCTAAGAGCATGTACAAGCAGAGATCTGCTACGTCCTCCTCTACAGCGACTGGCTTCGAGGTCAAGGATATGGACACCGATGTGACATTCAAGGCACAACTGCGACTTGCTGGTATCGGTATTTCGCTCGTCAATCGCCACTTGAAAGAGTTGGTCTACATTACACTTCGCGATATGGAGTTCAAGTACTCCGACTCGCCGTTATACCAGATGGTCAACATGCAGGTCAAGTGGATTCAGGTTGATAATCAACTTTACGGCGGCATTTTCCCCATCATCTTCTACCCCAGTGTTGTACCCAAGACAGGAAAAGAAATGGAAGCCCACCCCATCTTTCAAACAAGTATCACCAAGGTCAAGGACGATTCCTATGGTGTGCTATACATCAAGTACTTCACCTTCCTCTTGCAACAAATGACCGTCGAGATCGATGAAGACTTCATCTTTGCGATGATTGACTTTGCAAAAATTCCTGGAGCATCATGGGCCGAAGAGAAAGAGGGCAAACTATGGGACGAGGCTCTCGACCTGCCTGAACCGAAACAGGAGCAGTCGGGCCAAGACGTCTATTTCGAGCTGCTGCATCTCCAGCCCATGCAAATTGATCTGTCCTTCGTTCGTACCGAGCGTATCAATGCTGAGGACACCATGAGCACCTCGAACCCTTTCATGTTCGCAGTCAACGTTCTAACGATGTCGATTGGCAATGTTAACGATGCGCCTGTCCGCTACAACTCGTTGATGCTGGAAAATGCTCGTATCTCCACTAGCGCATTAATCAACAACATCAAGAATCATTATGTACAAGAATCGCTGCGGCAGGTCCATGTCATCATTGGGTCTGCGGATTTCCTGGGCAACCCAGTCGGTCTCTTCAATAACATCAGCTCTGGTGTTGCTGATATCTTCTATGAGCCATATCAGGGTCTGGTCAAATCCGACCGTCCTGAGGAGCTTGGTATCGGTATCGCAAAGGGTGCCTCTAGCTTTGTCAAGAAGTCTGTATTTGGATTCTCAGACAGTATGGCCAAATTCACTGGCAGCATGTCCAAGGGTCTCTCGGCAGCGACACTGGACAAGGAGTTCCAGGATCAGCGCCGTATGTCGCGTTCCCGAAACAGACCCAAGCATGCGTTGTATGGTATAACATCAGGTGGCAATGCATTTGCGAGCAGTCTTGCCAGTGGACTTGGTGGCCTTGCGCGACACCCCATCCAAGGCGCGGAAAAGGAAGGCGCACTTGGCTTTGTCAAGGGTGTGGGCAAAGGTCTCCTCGGCGTACCCACCAAAGCGGCCATCGGCGCCTTCGACCTCGCCTCCAACATGGCCGAGGGCGTCCGCAATACCACTACCGTTTTTGACCAAGAAGGCCTTGACCGCGTGCGCCTGACCCGTTTTATCGGAACAGATGGCGTCGTACGCCCGTACTCGCAACGCGAAGCACTGGGCCAGTTCTGGCTCAAGACGCTCGACAACGGCAAACACTTCAGCGAAGACTACATTGCCCATCTCGAGCTGCAGAACAAGGAGATGCTTGTCATGCTCACATACAACAGGGTCATGATGGTGCGCATGAAGAAGCTGCAGACGGAGTGGGATGTGCCACTCAAGGATGTTCAGACTATTAGTAAGGAGAGGACAGGCTTGGGGATCACGCTCAAAGGAGGTACAAATGGGCCGTTCATCCCTGTCGGAGATGAAGGGAGTAGGAATTGGTTCTACAGACAGGTCGCCGTTGCTGTGAATGCGTATAATGATCGATGGAACGCGAAGGGCTGAGTGTCGAGGCAATGGGGTAGAGGTGATGCATTGAACATGACGATTCATGGCATACATAGTGTTTGGATTCTGAATTGGGGCAATAATCGAACCAGGGCTCTTGACGCAATACTCTTTACATGTATGTATATGTATCACGCACAAAGTGAATTGTTCCGTCAAATTGGGGAAAATTTATACGAATACTGAAGCCTAGAGAAACGCTTATAACTACATAAGATTGATGCTAAGAAAGTAACGACTCCTAAAGTGAAAGCAAGGAGTTTGGCTTTGTCCCAATACGCCCGATAAAAAGAACAGTAAGACAGACGCCGTGGAGGACAGCGCTCAGTCGGTCCCACGGTCATCACGACGTGCGGCATTCTTCTTCTTTTCCGCACGAACCTCTTCACTCTTTGCAAGCTTCTCTGCAGACGAACCTTCCTCCTCCAGAGCCCTTCCGCGCTCTGTCGAGCCAGGGATGTGTTCCGGAAGCTCTCCGCGACCGATCAGACTGAGGATGATACTGGCGCCGACGATGAACGTCAAAACGAACCGGTACACACCGTACCATGGAGGTGTCCAGCCGCGAACCGCAGCTCCTAGGGATTTTTTTGTTAGCCAAATCCCCTGAAAAGGGTGCCTGAAAAGATCATACTTGTATCGACGTAGTAGAGTGCGACAAAGCCGATGAATTGTCCGATGAGCGCTCCCTCAATAGGCATCAGGAGCGTCGACCAGGCGACAGCAGGCGCCACGACACCGATTGCGTACCGCTTGTAGCTTTGGTAGCCCCCGTAGCCAGCCCACTCGAGGCCCCAGTGTATGGCACCTAGGAAAGACAGGATTGATGCCCCATAACCGATTTGCAGAGGCTCGAGCAAGTGCAAGAGGTATATAGCGTCGGCCTCTGAAATGAGAAATCCGTAGCCGGCAGTCGCGTGGTTGAGTTCCCAGGCAAGGTAGACAGTCGAGAATGAGGTCGCGAGGTAAGGCAATGTACCAGCAAGACCCATGTAATATGCTTCTCGGGGGACGTCTGCGAGGCTGAAGGTGGCTTTGATGGTTCCCTGTATGAGTGAGTATGATGGTTCAGGACGAGTGGAGCCGCCGTCTTGTCCGACTTACCACGTCATGCTTCACACCGGCCATCATGTCGACTTCGCGATCTGGGTTCTCCGTAGCCACCTCAGAGAACATTGGGTGTGTTGATGACGTCGAGGAAACAGTTTCTGGCGTAGGTTTTATCACTTCCCGGCTGTACTTCTTCTCGGCTTCCTTTTGCTCGTTTGGAATCTTCTCTGAGATGGCGCGGCGCAGCAAAGCAGCTTGTACAGGTTTCAAGTGCGCAGGTTGCGGTCTCCTCGAAGCCATAGATCCGTATGGCGTGGGCCATTGCGACGATGGCGCTGTGCGTGGGATTGTGGCTACTGGACGCGACTTGGGTGCTGCCATCGACCTCAATGCAAGGCGGGAGGCTCCATTGCGGAACATTGTGATTACGGTAGGATGTTGGTTTGGTGGACGTTGAGGTAGAGAGAGGGGTAAAAGGTAGGACGGTGGCAGTGGCACGACGACTCAACGACTTCCCGGGCACAATCACAACTATAATCCTGAGGCGAAATCAGGGCCGGATAGAGAGATAGAAGATGTGTACTTCTTGGACTGTTGGCGACTGTCCAACGTCGACGTTCCAAGCTCCCCGCAACAAGCTGCACGCGTTGAGCGCGGACTGACGTCATGTTTGTGATGGTACATGTGGGAAGGTTACGTCACGTGTCGGAAGTTTCTCGGCCTCTGTGACTGTCAGACGTTGAGCTTCCAAAAGGTTTGGACTCTTGGGCTCTTGGACTTTTGGACTGTTGGACTTTTGGACTCTTGGAATTTTCGACGCGTGGTTGGACTGGGTGTCCGATCTGGGCCAACTCTTCCACGCGCATCGGCAGGACCCTAGAGGATGTATCCTCGGACTACTTCTAGGCACACCGTACAGTGTCCTATCGTTGTCGGATTCCTCAATGGTGAAATTCGCAGTTTGTAAGGTATCTCGTCTCGCCAACAACACTGTTGGCCCCCTGAGCGGGTTACCAGATACGTCTGCACACTTGTGCCATGTATCACGAGTCTCACTCACATGGCAGAAGAAGCGGTTGGCTCAGAGCTCGTAGGATACAGAAAGCAATGTTGGCCGATGTGTTGTGCTGCGAGCCTCTTGACCGATTTCCGTGGGCAACGCGTCTGTCATCTGTGTTGTGATCGCGTTCCTCTTTTGAGTAGGGAATTCCTCGGAGTCGGGAGCGCCAAAAGAAGCCACCATGGCTTGGCGTCGGTAGCTTTCCACTCTTACAGCGCATTGCCAAAGAGCTCCATCCGTTTCGCACACGATTTTGTGGGCGTGTGGAGACTTGAGCCGCATCTTTTGCGCCGGACAGCGGAACAGGTCAGGGCCTCGAGTGGACCGTACGTGGGCGGCCCACTGTGTCTGAAATCATACTGAGCGCGTACGCGCGCATGAATGGCCAATGCCAACGCCCAACAGCGGCCAGCAACCGATTCATCGACGATGGAGACGATGGATGGGCAAAGGAAGTGGAAGGTATGCCTGATGCGGGATCGAAAGAGGCTGAAGTATTTGAACTCCCATGTGATGGACAAGCCAGGGCCGCCCGCGCCGTCGACGGCTGTTGTCGTCTTGGAGTTTCCCCGCTTTACCGTACTAAAGCAAACACCACACACCCCCTCCACACTCCCCACGAGCGTCATACTCGCAACACAGAGAGGCGCCGCATGCTTGGACTTTGTCGCCTGCCGATCAACCTCCGAGCAATTCCTGCGATGCCCTCCGTCTCCACGTTGCTTACATTACACCCACGACTCCATTGCATCGACACCACCCTTTGAATCGCATCCAAACTTCGGTCTTCATTATCGCGAAATCCTCTGGCTACGAAGCGCTTTCGGAGCAACCACTTCGGCTATAGCGAGCACATCTACATCTCATTCGCCAACCAACACAGCTCTCGCCAGCGCTGCGAACGCGTCCGGACTAACTATCACTCTTCTGGGCCCCACCAAGAATTCTTCCAGGCCTCTAGGGACGGATTCACCTTGCGGCCTCCATTGCAAGCCTGCACCGTTCACCTCACCACTGCGCACAAAGCCCTTCTTCAGTACGCTTCATCGCCCACGGAAAAATTTCCTAACCTCAGCAGAAGCAATTCTGTCAAGTCTTGGAGAAGAGAACATCAACGCCTCACCATGTCAAACCCAAGACCGACCGAAGAGGATGTGAACCCGCAGCCAGTACCCAAGGAGGAAATCACCGAACCAGAAGGTGTTCCACTCGATGAGGGTAGACTGAAGCAATTCTTCATTGGTTCTATCGACCAAGGAACCACAAGCACTCGATTCATCATCTTCGACGGTGTAGGAGACCCTGTTGCGCAACACCAGATCGAATTCAAGCAATATTATCCCCAGTCTGGGTAAGCTATCGCATCAATCATCACAGGATGCATCTCTGATCAGCACAGATGGCACGAACATGACCCCAAAGAGATTATTACATCGGTGGAGGAATGCATTGATCGAGCGACCAACATTTTCCTGGATCAAGGGCATGACGTCTCTGATATCAAAGCAGTTGGTATCACCAATCAACGTGAGACGACAGTTGTTTGGGACACCAAGACTGGAGAACCACTGTATAATGCAATCGCATGGTGAGTGGAGTAGCATTGCTATGTCTTGCATAGAGTCGTGTACTGATCTTGATCTGCCGCATGCAGGCCGGACACGAGGACGAAAGGGCTGGTTCGTGAGCTAAAAAATCGCAAAGGGGCTGACGAATTGCTGAATATATGCGGGCTCCCATTGTCAACTTATCCGTCATCGGTTAAGCTACGGTGGATTCTGGACCACGTGGAGCCTGCTCGGAAAGCCTACGACGAAGGCCGGTTATCGTTTGGTACCATTGATACATGGATCCTCTATAACCTCAATGGCGGGAAAGAAGCCGACATTCACGTGACCGACGCTACCAACGCATCGAGAACGATGTTCATGAACCTGTAAGACCGAGGCACTGTCGAGCACATCCCAGGGCACGCGCTTACGCTACCGCAGGCACACCGTTCAGTACGACGACAAGCTCCTCGAATTTTTCCAATTCGACCGCAAAAAGTTGAACTTGCCCAAGATTGTTCCCTCGTCGTCACCCGACGCCTTTGGATTCTTGAGAACTGGTCTACTGAAAGGCATTCGCATAGCAGGATGCCTGGGTGACCAGTCGTCAGCTCTTGTCGGTCAACAGGGGTTTACCCCCGGCTCTGCAAAGAACACATACGGAACCGGATGCTTCCTGTTGTACAACGTGGGGGAAAAGCCGGTGATCTCTACCCATGGCCTGCTCGCTACTGTGGCCTACGATTTTGGCGGCAACCGGAAACCAGTCTACGCACTTGAAGGCAGTATTGCCGTCGCAGGCAGTGGTGTGAAGTTCCTTATGAACAACATGGGCTTCATTACGCATTCCCACAAAATCAGTGACCTTGCAGCATCAGTGAAGGACAATGGTGGTTGCGTCTTTGTTACAGCATTCAGTGGCTTGTTCGCTCCCTACTGGATAGATGATGCAAAGGGCACAATCTTTGGTATCACACAATTTACCGAGCGTGGTCACATAGCACGTGCTACCCTTGAAGCGACTTGCTTTCAGACGAGAGCCATTTTAGATGCCATGGAACTTGATAGCGGGCATAAGCTAAACATGCTTGCAGTTGATGGCGGCATGAGCAATTCGAACCTATGCATGCAGGTACGTGTTCACCCCCCACCAGGAAAAATTGACTTTTCTTTTCAAGACTGCATCTCTAAGTGGGCAAGCAGACCCAAGCGAACATTATCGGTATCCCCGTCGATCGTCCAGCCATGCGCGAAACTACTGCACTTGGTGCAGCGATAGCTGCCGGATTTGCAGTTGGCGTCTGGAAAGAATTTGACGAACTGAAAGGCATTAACCAAAAAGATCGTATGATTTTTGAGCCCGATATCAGCAAGGAAGAAGGTGATAAGATGTTCAAGAAATGGGGACGGGTATGTGACATTTGCTAAAGTTATTTGACGTAGATATGCTGACTCGTCCTCCAGGCAGTAGAAATGTGTCGTGGTTGGCTGGATGCCAGCGAGGCCAATGGAGAATTCTCATGATCCTTACTAATCGCTATGGTTATATATCCGCAATTGGTATCTTGCATAATCACATCAGCGTCCCAAATCAATGGTGCCGATTAACGATTTATCAATGATGATGATGGCTTTAACGGCCGACCTCGATACGGGACGGGGGGTTTCCCTGAGGCCGTTGAGATCGGTCCTCGGATAATCCACGAGTGACGTTCTATGTTGCATGCTGACGAGCTTTTGGACCGGAAGGCTACTGACACATACCAGAGTGTCCCACTACAACAGCCACCAATGATTTTGATAATCTGGTGTAAAAAGACGGCACGGCACCATAGGGTCGTTAGCAGCTCGGCCATTCCAAACAATTGGGATTTCTCTGTGGGTAATCCCTGTCAATAGTTCAGCCTGAATGGACAGAATCATAGGTTCACAAGGGGTCCGTATACTGCACCGGCGATACAGTTTGATCTGGTCATTTGGATGCCACTGAAGAATCATTGTGCTAAATGAAGACAGGCTGCAACTAAGCATGCAATATCGCGTTTTTCTTTGCAAATCCAGCGAAATGATCCGGAGAACCTCCAAGCGAAATATCTCTTCGCAGTCTGTACGCTTACCACCGAGAGGTGCAAGACCGCAATCGTAATCAGTTCCAAGTGTATCTCTCCATTATTTGCTGCCGCACGTCCTCTTTGTTACCAATGAAGAAATTAAATAGTGGCAACTTGGCACGTCGTCTCTGTTGCCAATCAACAAAGAAGATAATCCACGTCGACTGGCAGCTAACGAAACTGGATAGCGGGAAGTAAAATACTCGTATAGTTAACGGCGCGCTTCTCAGAAGTCGAGGAGATATTGCCAAGCTTGTGAGGAATGGGGACAGCTGGAGTGCGGCCCTTTGCTTCGCCTCTGCTTTTCGGCGTTGTCGAGCTGCAATCTGGGATCCTGGAATATATAGCGTCTTATTTCCGCTACGGAGTACTCCACAATCGTAAAAGTGTTCGGCCCAACGACAAAACATGACATGTTATTATCACAGGTCGGAACGTCGGCGGGGCATCATCAAGTTTCGATGGTGAAGACCAGCACTCTGCACGAAATATTTCTAGACCCAAGCAGGAAGAGTCGGAGATGCTGAAAGAGTATATGGCGCGCATTTGAAGAAAGTTGGGCCAGGATTGTGGCTGAATGGTGTGGATATCTCTGGACAGTCACACATATAGTCAGTGGAAGAAACGAGCGGGCGTAGTAGTCACAACACGACAAGGAGCTCAGCCTCGTGGAGTGATTCACAGGCCATGGGTGAGCGTGCTGGGTCATTTACAGCTAGGTACGGTACTCCAGAGATCTTCGCACTCAACCACAACTGTTACGTGCGTCGCACAAGACTGGTGAAAGGCGGAAGCTAGGGCGATGGAGCGATCATACGGAGTTGCGCATACGCAATCGCGAACGGGGAGGCGGGCCAGCGTACCTATGCAGCACCGGAAACACAGCCTAGAGAGGAGCATGGTGAGCGCGTGCACAACATGGATTTGGACCAGCAAGCAGTAGGACAGTGACGAGCTGATACATGGTGGGAGATTGACTTGAGCCCAAGCAGCTTTGACTAGTACGACGAGAGAGAGCGGACCGGAGGGAGGGGTGATCCCAGTATTCGGACATGGAAACAACTGCAGCTTCAACCCACGAACAAGGGCGTTTCCCAACGGCGCACCACCCCACGCGCCGTCGCCGTGCTGTGCGTCAAACGTGGAACCGTGTCTACCTAGTCGTGTCTAGTCGCAGATCGGCTGGTCTTGCGCACGTTTGGTAAGTCCAGACTTAGCACACGCTAGTCATGATGGCGAGGAGCTGGCATCCTTGAATTCCATCATCCGTCAGCCAGTGACATGCAGGCTTTGCTTGTCCGTTGGTCCCTTTAACCTGAGGGCAAGCCTTGGGGTTTCTTTACAGCACGCAAAACACCTTACTCCGCAATGGTTTTGCTCCCCTGTAGATTCTCTCGGCATCCTGGTCGTGCCCGCGCCTTGCCGGAAGCATGGGACTTCAAACGGTGGAAGCATCCACTCGAGTCTGCGGACCAAATGCTCGTCCACATCGGAGGCCTGGATCCGCTGAGTAAATCATGACCGTTCCCATGATGCATGCTATGTGATCCAGGTTCCATTATGACAGGCCAGGCCCACGAGGGTGCGGGTACCTGACGACTGAAATTCTCTGGCTGCAAAAGCCACTATATACATAATGGACCGCCACGCAGCTGCATGCTAAACTAACATTTCAGCGACACATACCAGCAGGATCACGTACTACTCTACTTTGGCATATTCCCACCCAATTCCCATCAATCACGGCTCGTCCTCGACCTATATTGTGAATAGCACTGGCAGTCTATTCGTACCATGTGTGACTACACTCAAGTAGAGTACAAATGCCGACACCTCCGCTTCATTGTCAGAGCATGGTGTACAACATACCAAGCAACCCACAAGAGGTGTCCCTTGAATATCGTTGCAATGTAAGAAGGCTATGCTGTTCGATTCCTCGCCATGCTGACCATGTTCACAGTGAATACAGACTCACCGAAGAGTGTAGTGGGTGGATCCGTCACTTTGCTGTTTTTGGGCGTATATTGACTTGTCGCAGGCGATTGCAAGAAGTCATGACAAAAATCGTCCGGCCTATCTTCTCGAATTGTTTTTGGAGTTTCCTTTACACTACTCTTACGGCGCAGCGGCAGAGCGAACAGTTGCGCAATACCCATTTGAATCTCTTTCATTGTCTGTTTCAATTGAACGCATCGCCATACCAGCTGGATGTTTACACAGCATGGCAACACTCTCGACACGGGGCTGTGAAAGTGTACTTAGAAGCCGAAACCACTTCGGCCACTACCTACGTACCGGTAGCCCCAACACCATCGGGTTCTTCAAGCCAGATAGCCCACACTACAGTGCACCGCGCACTCCGAGGACAGAATTAAGCCAGAAAATCATCCCGTACATTGATAAGCCGTCCAATTACCATGATGTCGCACAAATGTGCAGTTGGGCCTGCAATCAAAGCCATAATATACCGCTCACAGTGCCTTAGCCTGATGCAGGTCGTAGCTCAAGCCACCACCATGGCCATGCATTGCGCGAAATATGATTCGACAGCCACAGAAGTCCGGCAAGATCGCCAGTGCTTCCCTGTCGCCACAACGTAAACTTGACTACGGATCATCTTCTAAGCCTATACTATTGAGCAGTATCCCCTATGTATACACAACGCTTTCGGCACTGGAATTGACTTTAGTACCTAAAGCACAACGCTTAGGTACTCTACTAGCACAGTCTCTTCACCGATGCGCGCAACGTGGCCACGACTGCACCCAAGCAAATACGAACCTGACTAAGATTCGTATCGCATAACGCCGTTGAAAAGCAGCACGCGATTCCCAAGACTTTTCGCAAAAGCCCAATACGAATAGCAGGCCCTGATATAACGTCTGAAGTGATACATGGTCCTCCTGAGATGCAGTTGCTGAACGGTGAGCATCGCATTCAACAAGCCCATATAGAAATCCTTCTATAGGGAATGTCTGGGAATTCTGACCAATGCCTTTGGGAATCGTCGTCTGGGCCAATAGAAGGACCATTGACTGAATGTGGGAATCACGTCTCTGCCAATTAAAAAATTGGGGCACGGTACGGAGATTCTCAATGGCTTGCGTCATTGTCCTTTTTCCCGCCCGCTGTCAGTGCGTTGGCTCTAGGTTTGGATCAGAGTCAGGTCGAGTACGTGAGTCGGCTACGGCTATGATCATGGACTAGGCGAGCGCTCAGTTGCGAATCCTACCGCAGGGTTCGGAAGCCTTATAAGTGTCAAAGAGTCATGGCATTGTGAGTCTGCGATGCAAAGCTATTCGGAAATACGTTGAAGCATATAGCCGATGTGCTGCAGTATTAGCAGTGGGATGACCATCGCTGATCCCAGCTATAAATGTACCATTGCTTGGCCTCATCGACTAAAACCCGCATTCTTCTGGATACTCTCACTGTTCCTGGATGTTGGAAGGTCACACTGGCTACGTCGACTTTTTCCATGATTGATTGGGCAACTTTGAACATCACACAAGCTTTTTCGCTGACCGGAACCCGATTCAAAAACCTAGGGAAAGCAGGGTGCACAGTGTGGCTTCCACGTGGCACAGGAAATGAGATCTTTGGCGACTGATCATTCCCGTCGCCCTTAGCATTGTTTGGAAGACGATCGGATGACTTGCTTCATGCAAGAAACTGATGGTGGGGTCGGTTAGATGATCTATGCGGTGTGTGTGTGTGTGTGTGTGTGTGTGTGTGCGTGGCATTGACTCGCAAAGGAGCGAGGGAAGCATTATCTGATCTGCTATGCAAGGACTGAAGGATGAGAGAACAGACGCCCCGACTCGGATGGTATAGCCGGCACGGCAAGAGGATCACTGGAGCGTATCCTGCTCATGATTGGCCTAGTTAATCATCATGCGAGTCTCTAATTGCTGGATCGAATCTCATCCAAAAAAAACCCCCCCCCCTACTAAAAAACTCCAACGCATGCTGAATGCATCATTGTCAAATGCAGAGTATGAGAAGCAAAGGATTATGACGTTTGATTTCATATACAAACGACTACAAATCATTCGTCAAGTAAGCTCCAAGTTGCAAAAGCCGATTCTTTGACACGAACTGCAGTTCAACGAAGCAAATTCCGGCCCAATGGCGCGGATGCGAAAGCGCAAATGAAACAGATTGTGAGCCAATCAAACGCAACATGGGACAGAGACGTTGATCAAAAACAGGGTCGAGCCTTCTCGACACCTTCTCATGACGCGATCTCATGGCAATGGCACCTTCACTGACTCTCACTGCAGCTCCTCTCCAGCGACTCGACCCAGTTGCTAAGATCGTGCTCTGGATTCTCTGATGAGTCACCAGGTAAGACCTGTGCGTTGTATAGGCGTCCGCGGAACTCTGATGTTGTTGCTTATAGGCCCAGGTGTTTGCAACTTTTGCTCTACCGGTATCGACCAGGATGGCGCTGGACCAACGACGAGCCACAAACCGGCTTTACCACTCTACCAGGTATGGAGATGACGGAGTTCGCCAACCAGACCGAAGGCATGAGCCGCCACCCTCGCCTGGATAATGAGCATGTACTAGAATTGTTTTGCTGTATTGGTAGACCTGCTCTGCTGTAGACCTCTGCGTGTCCACACGGGAGCATGAGCCATGGCGTTCAACCCAAAAACTTGATGGTGGCGGTACGGTACGGCAGCTACATCCACCCAACGTGAATAGCAGCGGAAAATAGCAGCGGAATGGCACCTGGGCATGTGCTCGTACCCCTGCACATTGGGCTTCTGTGTCGAGTGCGTCCATGCGCTCAGGCACATGCTGCCAATCATGCTGCCAACCATCCCAAACACACGACCGAGGGTGCATCGCCAGTATTCGCCGTACCGGCAAACTTTATGAGCGTTTTCTTGCATCCTAAAGCTTAGCAGTGGGTTGATCTCCCCACCCCAGAGGGCTAAAGCTTGCCAGGTGTATGATATTGAGAGCCACTATGACACTGCCCACGGTATGAACGAACCGAACCGCGCCTTTGTCTCCCCGATATCCCCTTGTGAAACGAAGCCAATGCATTCACTTTTGCTTTTTTTCTGAAGCTCTCTTGAGCCCGTCAATCGACTGTTCGATCAGACCACGAAATACTCTTTTTTGACGACAATCGTGCCGATAGTCCCGGCCAGCTTCGGCGCTTGTTAGTGCCTTGCATGATCATCTAACCTGATGAGAAAGCGCACCTGGCCTGGGCGATGTTGAGGGTAGTCTTTCTAAAGCGGAGATTGCTGCCCCAGTTGGGCAGACCCGGTACATGCATTATGGCTGATGGCTCTGATGGCTGAAGATCCACCTCAGCGGCACCGGCACGGACCGAACTGTCAGTACCACGAACCACTCATATTTTCTCTTGCTTACTTATGCATAGGTAGTACGTACGGTGAATGATGTCGGTCCGACTGTGTAGTGTAAGTACGTACAGACTGTGTTTACTCGGCTGTGGCAGTTTCGTACATAGTAATTTGTTAAACACCCATGTGAATCTTCTAACTCGCCTAGGTGGTGATTGGGAGCTTACACAGTAGAGCGGCATAGCCCGGAAAACGTTCAAACAACGATCTCACCGATCAGATGGAAATTCCCCGGAGGCATGGGAAGTTAACACTGAGTTCCGGGACACGGGGAGCTTACCATCGACCGCGTCGAATTTCTACACTTGAAGAACTTTCGCTCCAGGATATAAGTAGCGGCCGCATATTTCCGACAACTTTTGACGTAGTAACACCACGAAGACACCGGATTTGGGCGGAAGGAAATGCGCGACGTCCGTCAGTGTGGCTGAAACGCAGGTTAAAGTTTGAACGCATGACGTGCATGTTGACGTGCATACGCGGAAATCGACTCAGGTTTCAACATGATATGCTTTCCCCAGCCCAGACTCTATCTACCTGGCCCACAATCGGACTACAAACATGATTTCTCGCCCGTCCCGTCACCATAGTTGGGGCGGTCTGCTCTCCGCATTCCACTTGGTTAACTCGCGAACTAGCTTCCATGCTCAGCGAAAGAGCGGTCCTTTGTCGGCCTTGATGGCTTCATTCCCATCATTTGGGGCTCGTGTGCCGTTACGTACTGGCTTGTCCCAAGACATTCGTGGTGTATCTTGCCTGCAGAGGGTTGGTCCATTCTAGAGTCTAGGGACATCAACACAATTAGTCGGTGAGGAAGCTTGAGATGATACGCCATGGTCAACGGTTCGGGACCGCGTAATCGGACCAGGGGAGGGCCGAAGGCTAACAAATCGACAGTACACTGGTTCAGAAGCGAAAATTTGGTGTCTGAAATGCTCTGTGGAAAAAATACGCCCGCGCAAGAACGGTCTACTACTCTACAGCCGACGCACACACCGACGTACACAAGGTAGCCATGTTGTCGGACCTCCAAGGGTCTCGCTGTACAGCAAATTGGTGGGGATACACGGTAGTACCGTACCGAGGCTCATCGCCGCAGCCTTACGATCATCTTCGGCTTCGGAGAGTGCTGGAGAGCATCGAAGAGTCGGTGAAGGGCCCGGCGATGATGTGATTAGCCCAAGGATCGTGGACATTGTCAGGCACATATTGGGATAGGCGTCGGGGTACATGGTGTAGGATATTATACAGGCAGGCAGTATTTGTACAGGTAATCATGACAAATCGGCACGCATGGTGGTATGGTGTTGGTGGCCATTTTGGATGCACCTTGACTTCTGGCCGTGGTGCGGGACAGGCTCAAAAAGAGTCAAGGTAGCTTGGCCTAGCGGTGACAGGACGAGGGTGAAGTCGCAGGCTCTCAGTCGTCACACCAGGTACCTTGCAGACAAGATACCAAGGCGGCATCTTGGTATACATGTACCGATACAGGAGCTGAATTGTGCCGGTGGGTCGTGCTTCGATCAGCCAAGGCCCAAGAGCTGTGAAGCAGTTAAGAGAACCACATAGGGTATGGTATCTAGGTGATTTATGACCGTACCGCTGTATAGCCACGTACTCATTTATGGGTGTTATGACCCAACCAGCGGTAGAGAGTACATGGTAGTACCTGTATGTTGTACACAGGTACTTGTGTACTATATAGAGTACGCTGCACCATGCTTACCGTGTCGCGTGCAGAGTTGGTGCTTTGTCAGCATCCATGGCTGGGATGGATTAAGTGTGGAGATGCGCCCACCAATGATAAAGCGGCAGCCATGGTATATTCTGATTGGCTGTCTCCCCCCTCCCCATGCGTCTTTCTGAGAAGCGAATTCAGGGACAGCATCAGTGACGGGCAGTCGGGATGCGCGCCATCATCCTTCTCCTTGTAGTCGCCACAAAAATATGTCTCCAAGGGAAAACATAGCCACACCTGATAATGGCTTCTATGTGCTTGTCACGGGCGCTAACAGGTAGTTTCTTCCGTCTATTCGTACCGCAGCTTCCCAATTGACCATGGTACAGCGGACTGGGCCTTGCCATTGGCACTCGCCTGATTGATGAGTTCCTCCAGACGCGCCCCCAATCCGAGTCGCTTGTCCTCATCATCACAACGCGAGACAGACGCAAGGGCGACGCGACGATCGAAACCCTAGAAAAGCACCTGCGCACGGTGATCAGCAGCCATGAACGCATACTTCCAGGCATCTCGCAGGTGCTGCAGCGACGCGTGTACTTTCGTCAGGAGCGATTGGATCTGTTGAGCTTGGTGTCGGTGCAGAAGCTCTGCAAGAAACTCCGCGAGACGACTCCTAAGCTCGACGTCGTCGTCTGTAATGCAGGTATAGGCGGCTGGACGGGCATCAATTGGCCGCTTGCTATATGGACCATCCTCACCGGCTGGAAGAGCGCTGTGACTTGGCCTACGTTCAAGCTTGCAGGCGTTGGCCGGGTTGCAAAGCCGCAGATACCTGCAGACAAGAGGGTAGAGGAGCCTCCTCTCGGCGAAGTCTTCTGTGCCAACTTCTTTGGGCATTATCTCCTGGGCCACTACCTAGCTCCTTTGCTCGCAAAGCACCCAAGAAATGAACACACAAGAGGCAGATTGATATGGGTTAGCAGCTTGGAAGCATATGATCATATGTTTGATATCAATGACCTGCAGGGTCTTGCATCGCACGCACCGTACGAATCGTCGAAGCGACTGACCGATGTCATGGCCATCTGCTCGAGGCTCCCCTCTACAGCTGACTTGGTAGCACACTATTTCGACGGCGCGCACGATAGCGAGAAGACTAGCAGTCCGAGGATTTACACCAGCCACCCTGGCATCTGCGGCACATCAATCATCGCCCTCCCCGTCATCCTCGAATACCTCATGTTCACCGCCTTCTACATAGCCCGCTGGCTCGGTAGCCAATGGCACCCGGTCACGGCTGCCAAAGGGGCGACGGCCATGGTGTGGCTGGCTCTCGCGAAACAGAGCACACTAGACAGTATGGAGGGCAAGGATGGGGTAGGCAAATGGGGTAGTGCGACTGACGTTTGGGGCCGAGAGCGTGTTGAACGTACTGAGGTCGCAGGTTGGGGCTGGGGTGGCAGACTTGGCGAGACGAGGACAAGTGGCCGTGATCCGTATGCACAAGACGTCAGTCAAGAAAACCAAGAGAGGTTTTTGCAGATTGGCCAGAAGTGTTGGGAGGAAATGGAAAGGTTCCGGAGGGAATGGGAAGAGCGGCTACGTGTAGCTGGGATTGCCGTTGAGATGGAATCGTAACACCCGTTTCTAGTTTGCGCGCCACCTGCATTTTGGAGCAAAGATCTCCGCGGGTGGGCTATGGATGCGCATGCATCCGGGGCGAATCAAGGCTAGGGATCCATGGCCATGGTCGGATATTTGGAGGGCGAATGGGTAGAAAATCTCACGATATCGATTGGTGCTAGTCTCGAGGCTTGTGGACAATAGTCTCACGGCCAGATGGGTAGCAACGTCTTCGCCAAGTTACGGAGAATGCCGACAACGGCCCGGGGGACTGACCGATTCCTTTTTTCTTCCCTCTCTCCCTCTGTCTCTATCCCCCCCTCTCTCTATCCCCCTCTCTCTCACTCTCACTCTCTCACTCTCACACTCTCACACTCTCACACTCTCACACTCTCACACTCTCACTCTCTCACACTCTCACTCTCTCACACTCTCACTCTCTCACACTCTCACTCTCTCACACTCTCTCACCCTCCCCCCCCCTCTCTCTTTGCCTCTCTCCCTCTCTCTCTCTTTTCATTCTCTTCACCCAAGTTTAAGCAACCTGTTAGAACAGCATTTGGGCATGGTGACCATGATCAAGGGGACGTGCATGGGCTGGAAAGGAGAGTCGAGTTTGCATGGAGACGAGGTCGCACAAAGGGTCACGAAGGATGCATGCTTGATCCAAGGCATTGCAGTATACCGTATAAGGGATATTTGTAGGCGCCATAACATGCCCCGCATCCGCATCATGAGCATGAGCATGAGCATGACTATGAGCATGAACAGGAACATGAGCAAAGAGTAGTATGATGTTGGGCGGATTATGGCGCTGGACAAGAGCATGGCATATTAGGCCTCGTGATTTCCAACTAGGCCATGCCAACAGCAGCGCCATGCATGTTCTCCTCTGCTCGTCTTGACTCCTACAATGTACCGATGTTCTGATGAGGGAAGCCCATGTACACTGCACGAGGTCTGCAGCCATGCCCGATGCCGGATACCTACCCTCATATACACACACTCACACAGCAGAGAGACCAAGACAGGAGATGAGCTGTGGGACGATATCAGCCCAATCTGTATTACTGTACATGGTGTACATGGCTACTGTACATGGCATGCTGTCCGGCATCGCGACCACTGCTCACGTGCTGCCCCTGGAGCTTCCAGATGTCGCCCGTAGCTTGTCCCGCTGTGTCCCGCTCTTGGGCCCCCTTTTCTCGCTTGCCCGCTTTGGGCCACCCTTGGCCGCCCGCCCTCCCCCACCTTCCTCCACCGCCCCGGGCCCTTCCCTCCCATGGCGAGACCCACAACTGCTGCCCGACCCGAGCATGCCTCAAACTTCATCACTCTCTCCTCTTTTACCTCTTTCACTTCCTTCCGCCCCCCCCCCCCCACCCCCCGCCCCTTTCCCCCCTTGGGCTTGCTAAGCCTTGGAGAAAGTTTGAACAATCTTGCCAGCCCTACTGCTGCTGCTGCTGCTACAGTTGCTACTCCTCGCTTGCTTAGTCTTTGTGTGGCTCGCCCAAGTTGTCAAGTACCGTAGGGCAGCGCCTCCTGGACCAGGGCAGAGGGAAAGGCAGCCGATAAGGTCACGTGCAGAGTGCAATCCGGTGCATTGCTCTAGCGACCCAATATACAATTACATACCCCCTACACAGTAATAACCGTACTTTCTCCATTCTGACCGCCTGTTGATCCTGCGCCACCTCATTCCCCAGTTGGAAACGCTCACAAGCGAAGCAATTGTTCGATAGCCGTCCCCGACGCAACGCCCTTTGCGCGCAAGACATGGACCCCAAAACTGATCCTCTCTCGAGCGATTTCCCTCCCGTCTTCGCACGCGACGCCTGCAACGCTCCCCTGGACTAAGGTCGCCAACGTGCCTTCGCCGGCTGCGCAGACATCACACAACCCTCACACGAGGCTCACTTCCCATTCTACCCC
Organism: Plenodomus lingam; assembly: GCF_022343315.1. Classification (NCBI taxonomy): domain Eukaryota; kingdom Fungi; phylum Ascomycota; class Dothideomycetes; order Pleosporales; family Leptosphaeriaceae; genus Plenodomus; species Plenodomus lingam. The sequence continues at coordinate 407,665 of NW_027093971.1, read as the reverse complement.
TCCTACGTGAGGACGAACAGGATACACACTGTCAATCGTCTGCTGTCGCGTGACTGGGCTTCGGGACACGGCTGAGCCATACATTGTGGGAGGGTGTGAACACAACTCACCACTCACCACTTCATTATCGCATGGCTTAGGCATTGTGAAAGCGAGAACAAAGAGACGTTGCTGTGTGTCTCGACAGAGCAATTGGCCATCTTGTCTACCTCATAATATTATCTTCTGCTGTCCAGCCCCTACCGTATCCTAGTCTCTGCATCGCATCTTCGCCCAACCATGTCGGCCTCACCATCACTTGACGCCCCCTGGCCTTCACCTCAGCGACCACATACTCCAGATCAGGCAAGACCGCCAGCCACACGAATTGGCTCTGTGACCATGGCACCCAAGTCGGAGCTCCTGCGCAACGCGTTGCAGGCACGGAGAGCACAACATACACCTACACCCTCCCCCCTTGAAGCACGCCCACCACCTTCATTCAGTTCGCGGTCTACCACGGTTTCGACACCAGACTCCTCCCCTGATGCGTTTGCGGAATTTGCACTTTCCGAAGAACAAACCGCGCCTGTGTCGCCGATACGACGGCGAAGACCCAGTGATATGGGCCCGCCTCGTTCGAAGACGAATCGTGAGCTGACTGTTGAAATCGAGCGACTCAAAGATAATCTCATGACATCCAATATGCGAGTAGAGCTTCTCAAGAAGAGCAATTCGGAGCTACAACATGGCATGACCAAGGCGAAAGAGCGAATCGAGCGGCTGGAACCATTGGAAGAGTTCAATTATGAACTTGCAGTCGAAAACGACAGTCTCAAGACCAAGCTTGAGCATGTGGTAGAGCAACTTGATCGTCTCATGGACGCTCATGACGTGATCCGCCAACACAACGACGAGCTTGCTGAATCCAACAAGCAACTTAGCGCCCTCTCCAAGCAGAATGAGGATCTATGGCAGAGCCAGGAATCAGCAATTGATGAGGCTGTCATGTACATCATCAAGTTGGAAGAAGATAAGAATCTACTCACCACTGAGCTCAAGTCGCTCAAGGAGCGAGTGGGCGCTCTAGAAACTGCTTCTCCCACAGGCACGCTTGTCGATGGCACGTCTCGATACCCATCACGTGTCTTCAGCGTCGACGAATCACGCCCTTCGACCAGTCACTTCGACTCTGATTACTATAGTCAGCCGGATTCGCCTCGCGTTAAGCCTGATAATGCGTCCAGCATCTCTTTCACTCCCTCGGAGCGGTCCAAGAAGTTCCTTGATTTGACAGAGGACCGTAGAAAGTCCGCACGAGACCTGGTGAAGCGCATGTCGGCAGCATCACTGGCGGCTTTGGCTATTAGATCACCTTCTCCACCACCTGCTGTCCCACAGATTCCAGCTGTGTATCAAGAAAAGCAAGAACTGGCAGAGCAGGATCTTGTTGAAGCTCCACCAAGAGCTGCTCAGGCTGTGCCTGGACTTGACCGTCAGAGTCGACATGTTGTGCCGCAAGATATACTAGACGAAGCTTTGCAATCCCCACCACTTTCAGATACCAAATCCCACCCGCGTGCGACGTCACATGCTGATGGTCTAAGAGGTCTGTATCGTCCGGATAGAGCCATGCGAAGCAAAACCTCCCATGATTTACCCGCAAAGTCGAGCCAGCCTATCGACCCATCCAATACTGGTGGCGTCGCCAATTCTCAACCATCCGTCCCAGAAGCTTCGCCGTCCGTACCATCACGCGTTAGCAGCAAGTATGCGAACACGAGCAATTTCAATGAACAGTTCCCGCGTCACAGCCCATGTCGCCGGCATCAATCTGACCGTGACATGCAAACCTCCAGCGACGCAGTCGAAGTGGAAGAACAAGACTCAGCTCCTCTTCGGGCACCTACGGTTCCACCTCCTATCAATCCTGCTCTATCCACAGCTGACCTGACTTCGGAATACGACCCACGAGAGGATAGAGACCGATGGTGGCGGAACGTAGAGCAAATCACGAGCTCCCCCGTCACACCACAGCCTCGCACGGCCTTGCACCAATCAATACATGGCTGTTCAAGGATGAGCACTGGTACGTTTGCTCACCAGAGACGGCATAGGAAGGCCCCATCGCTTGCACCTGGGACCGTCTCCACCGAGAGCCAGAGTCGCTCCACATCTACCCTGCCACGTGAAGAGCGCGACTTTCTCTTCAATCCGGGCGAGAATGTGGAGACCTTCATGCGCAAGGCGAGGAATAAAATTAGTAGTACTCGTCGGCAGGCCTAAGACGATGGCCATTGCACAACAGTCCTTTTACGCTTTTCTCTCCTTGTTTCGCACTCTTTATGCATGGCCCTCTCCAGGAGTGGGCTTTTCTATTCTGGGCTGGGTAAGAGGGCAGGCAAACTCCCGCAAGAGATACCATTTTTGGGAGGCTTTTTGTTTTCTCTTGGTTAGACTGGGACTTTTTGGCCATCAAGGCCCACCCCACTAGCAGCAGTTGTAGTATTAGTGAATCCAAAATAACCAACATGATTTCTACATCTGAAGTTGAAATGTAATGCAGCCTCCAGAGCATAGGCACCTACTAGGGCTACATAGGCAGCCCAAGTCAGGAACCCCCCCACGTGACACCATCCAATCGCAACCGTGGCACCTCCCGCCCCCTAGCTCCGCTCCGCTCCCATTCACAAGGCGTGCGCAAACACCACGAACTGGTTCAGCCAGGCATCCGCCCCCCCCTCTCAAGTGTTCTCCATTCCAAAACAATTCCTCCCCGCAGACCATGCGCACCGCTGCTTCTCCCCACCGAACAACAACATCAACACAATCAAAGCAACGAGTATGATCTCCTCGGGCTTCACGCATGCGCCCGTCTCCCAGTTCCTCGTCTTTGGCCTCGTAATTGGCGCGCTGCTGGCGACGGTGACGGATACAAGATATTATTTTCCGATCTTGGTAGTGCCGCATTTTTGGGGTTATGGGCAGTTTTGGAGAGGGGTTACGTGGCAGGTGAGTTTTTTTGGGGGTGGGGGTTTGATATTGGGAACGTATGGATGCTAATGCTGATTAATCCATGGGCAGGTTTGCTATACGAATTCTACGGAAGTACTGTTTGGCGTTTTGACGTTTTATCAGCTCAGGGTTGTTGAGCGGCTGTGGGGGAGTAGGAAGTTCGCTGCAAGTCATTTCAATCCCATTCTCACAATCCACCAACTAACAGATCAACAACAACAGTCGTTCCTCGTCGTCACACTCCCCTACACCACCCTCCTTCCCCCTCTCCTCCTCACTTTCTTCCTCCGTCCCCTCACCTTGGGCCATATAAATTACCTCCCCGCCGGCCCGACCGCCATCCTCTTCGCCCTCCTCGCAAACTACTACGCCGCAATTCCCTATACATACCGCTACAAGATTTCGCCCTGGGCAGCAGCAGCACCCTCGGCGCAATCCCCACCATCATCCTCACACCCGCAATCTCACACACGTGCCGCCTCGCGCCTCTGGCAACACAGCCTCACACTAACCTCAAAGTCCCTCTCCTACCTGCCCCCGCTCCAACTCGCATTCTCGCAATTCCCAGGCTCGCTGCTCGCGGCGGCCATCGGCTGGGCCGTCGGCACAGCCTATCGGCGCGACTTGCTGCCTGGCGCCGCGCGCTGGCGCGTGCCCGCATGGGTGGTGGGCGAGGAGGAGAAGAAGAAGGAGTTTGAGGGGTTAAGGGCGCGGTTAGATGCAGAGCGGGAAAGGGAGGGAAGTGGCGGGGCGGCGGCGGGGCTGGCGACGGGGATTTTGGCCGGGGAGACGGGCGGGGCGACGAGGCAGAGGAGGACCTTGGGGGATATGGTGGCTGAGCAGTTTAGGGGGAGAGGTTAGATGGGGTGTGACAGCCTGCTTATTTTTTGTTGGGCTAGGGTATAGAGCGTTTATTTTTTTGAGGATTTGGATGTGGTATTTTGTCCTGCTCGAGGGAGAGAATCGAGGGAGAGAATGATGAGCCATGTATGGGTGATCTACGCGTCATCACATGCTATCTCATACAATGATAAATGCGCCGTCTCATCTCCACATCAGGCACATCTGCGTCCATCTCATGAGTTTATGAAGATAGAATATGTACATTGTGATTTGAGGAAAGAGGCGTAATTGACACAGTGAGGGAACGCATTGGTGAGTTTGGAATGACTTTATTTGAGACGGGAGAAGGGATGGGACGGACGGGCATGGGTTGAAAGTCAAAAGTGATGATGAAGACAGATGATCAGAGCAGTCGTGAGGTCATCAATCCCATCCTATTCTATTCTATCATCTACATGTCCACCACTATTTCTTTACCATCATCACGCCTTGGCACCCATTCCAACCTCCCTAATCCTACCCTCCAACCGCGGGGCGATAGCCTTTGTCCAGTTGACCTGGAACTCGCCGCCGCCAAGCTCATCACACGGATTTGACGCACCCTTGAGCCCAGCCACACGCCACCACTTCCTCATGACGCGCCGTATGACTTCCAACTCGCGCTCGTTGAACTGAATCGGGACTCGAGAGTCCAGCATGGGCCCATCGTCTTCGTCTTCATCGACATCTGGGTCCTCGCTCTCACTTGCGTGGGCGCTTGCGTCTCGCTTATGCATGAGGACAACATTGGCGAGGGTGGGGTGTTGTGGGGGGAGGGCACGACCCGAGGTGGGAGAGGTGGGAGATGGTTCATGGAAGGTGTGTTGGTGGTTTTTCTGGAGGCTGGTTTGGATGGAGACGAATTTGTTGTTCATGGATGCGCCCCATCGCTTCCATTTGCCGAGGACTTTGAGGGACATGAAGTATTGGCGGAGTATGGTGGAGATGAGGACGCCGTTTTCTTCCGAGACGATTTCTTTTGCTACGCCACCTTCTTCTTCGATGAGGAGCGAGGTGTAGCCGTCTGTGGAGGGTGTCAGTTTTGTGCATTGCCAATGGCTGAACGGGCTGTCGAGACGTACCTTTTCCCCGACCCATGTATCCGCGGGTGGCCAGTACAAACTCCAGGTTGTCATCTAATGGCTCGGTTCCCACCGTGACGTTCTGGATCCTCTGCATGGGCGGTTTGGAGTAGTCGACCTCGAATGTGATGTTGGAGACCTGGGGGAACCGTCCCTCTAGTGCAGGATAGTTGCTCACACCATTCTCCAGCGCTTCCCGAATGGCCTTGCCAGTGACCTTCAATACCACTACAGGGTCTTCAAAAGGGAAACAGTTGACAATGTCCTTGAGCTTCAGCAATCCTGGCGGGTAGATCTGATCACCGCGTATCGTTCCCGCAGCCATGATGCAACAGTCGGCCGAGTAGTAGTATCTCATTAGATCGCATACAAAATTGCCAATGTTTGATTCCTTGGTTCGGACAGTGGTGAATCTGGCGTCGAGTGGTGCGGCAGTGTATCCAACAGGCTTATCCAACCGCTTCCTAATCTCCCGTGTCTGTTCCTCCACCAAGGCCATGGCTCGTGGATCCTGTGGTATACTGCCAACAACATCGCGTCTAACGATCCTGAAATCCCAGCCTTTGCCTTCTGATTTCTTCCATGCCTCAATGTGTGAGAGTTGTTTGAAATCGGTGCCGGACCGTAATACCTGCGTGCCATTGATCAAGCTATAGGAGTAGTAGTGATCATGTCCACCAAGAATGATGTCAATGTAATCGCCGCCCACTTGTGTTGCCAGCTTGTTGTCATTAGGCTCCCTCTGATGCGACACACAGACGATGATGTCCGCGCCCTGCTCCTTCAACCCGGGTATGAGCTCCTTGGCCGTTGCTGAAGCACTCTGGTAGATGATATCCGGCGGCAGAGCGTTGATTGTGTCCAGCCACTCTCGCTCAGCGAGCCCGATGACGCCGACTTTGAGCCCGTTCGATGCAGTAAGCATAATCGTCTTCTTCGCATTTCCAAGCGGCACGCCGTCGCCGAGCGCGGGATCGAGAACGTTCGCAAGAAGCCACGGGAACTTGCACTTTCCCGTGAGGTATCGATATTGTCGTACACCAAAGTCGAGGTCATGGTTCTGGCTTGGCTGTTAGCCGTCGTTGGACTCGTGTGGCGACACTACGTACTCCAACGCAAGAGACGTCGGTGCCAATGTTGTTCAGCACGGGGACCATGTGGCTTCCTGGTGCTCTTGTCAGTCCTTCCATCACACCAACTCCACAAGTGGTTGGCTCACCGACCCTTCGTTATACTGCTCTCAATACTGGGGTTGAACGCGTCACCAGAAAAGAAAGTGAGGAGTTTTGTCTGGTCTTGAAACCTCGCATCGTCTCTGTAGTAATTTACAAGAGTTTGAAACCTTGCATAGCCACCCACTGGCTCCCGTGATCCAGCTTCGACGTGGTACACATCGTTATAGTGTAGAAAGCGTAAATCGGGTGGGGTGTTGGGCGCCCCGCCTTGAGGTTCGCAGATGAGCTGCTCTTCTGCTGAAGGAACATCTGTTGGCGCCATCTGTAAATGAAGCCTATAGAGGAACAAGCATGAAAACTGGATAATTGAGAGAATGAGAAAGAAGACAACCAGCTGCGATTGTGTTTCGTGTTTTAAAGCGGTGTGTGTGTACACTTATGGCTACATGGATCTTCAGGGTCCAGCGCATACCCCCTGGGCTCTGTGGTACAGCTGTGACCAATCGTCATGGAGTTTTTACAAGTCAATTGAAGCCTCTGTGACGGCATTCCTAGTCAACACGCTTCACCGACATCACCTTCAAGATCCCACGTCCTTTCTAGATCATAATGCATCCTCGCAACGGCTCAGTGCAAACCGTGTTGTGGCTGGCCAAGCTGACCAGCGAAGATAGAGATAAAGAGATGCGATTTTTCGTTTTGAGAGGCGCAAAAGACAGCCATGCAAAAGTCGGCATTTTAAATGCCCTCATCGATACAAGCACTCCATTCTTCGACAAGGCGCCGAGATGCCGCTCCTAAAAACATAACTCGGCTATGCCACATACACACACGCACCATGACCAGCAGTCTCACGCCGTACCCAGAGTCCCAATGCGCCGCAAAATCCGCAGACCCAGAAAGCAATCCGGAAGAAGCCTCAGAGTGCATTCCAACCATCCCAAAGATTTAGCCTAGCCTTGCCCTTCCCCACAGGACCTGGCCTAGACCCAGCACCCGCTGGACCCGTCCCGGTACGCCTTGAACTCCTTCCTAATTCCTATTGTCGACTGCTTCCAGGTCGACCCCCTTTCGCCTTGGCCTTGGTGTGCACATCTTTGCACTCGTCACTGCAGAACCATTTCGTTCTGCCAGTAGGCGCTTTTTCAAGATGTACACAGGCCAGATGGAACCATTCCCGTGGGCAGTCATCATTATCGCAGGCGATCATGTTGCCGTACGACACTTCGTTGCAATAGCAATATCGCGGTTCATCGCCGTCGTCGTCCGACTCGATTTCCGCCTCCGCCTCGGCTTCTTGATAATCTTGTTCCTGGGCATTGGAGCTAGCCACGGACGATGGAGGATTCGACTTGACGTTCGGCGTGGTCTTCAGTGCTGGCGAAGCAAGCGGTGCATTCGATGTAGTCTGTGCGATCTTCTTACTGCTACGCTTCGACACTACTCCTGTAGTAGTACTGTTGTTCTCTGACGATGCATTTGAGTTTGAATTGCCGTTGTTTCCGTTGCGCGTGCTGCGACTGCGCACCATGGGTACATCGGGGAAGGCTCCAGCGACAGGGGTGCCAGTCTTGGAGGCCCTCCCTGTTTTAGCAGAACCTGGTATTAAAGTAGGCATGTCGATATCCATAGGCTCAACCTCTGGGTGGCCCAAATCTTCCAGCTTCATGGCCGACGTATCAAATAGTTGTGATGCGTCTACGCCATCCTTTAATACCGTTGTATCCTTGGCTGATTCGGTATTGCGCACTATACCGGCGGCTTGCTCAAGTTCGGTAATGGCATTGCTGCTGGCAGCTTGCTCTACAGAATGTGCAGATGAGGGTCTACGAGCATTGGAGGTCTCTTGGGTATTCCCAGACGTGACAGAAGTTGCTATCGAGTTCTTCCTAGCACGGGCGGACAACGGACGATCCGATACTCCAGACGTTGCTTTATTGATGGCGAAGCTAGCTGCGAGCGGTGATGACGTCGGCGGCGGCGAATGAGTTGGGAACTGATTCTTGCGCTGAGCTGGGACAGGAGCTGCTCGCGGTTTCCGCTTGGCAGCTGGAGCATTCTCTGGAGCTGGGGTTCCTCTTGGACTTGATCCAGCCCGCCCAACTGTACCTGTAGCCTTTACGGCGCTGCTCAGGGAGCGCTCCATCAGTGGCGCTGCTGCTGGCGCCGCCGCCGCCGCCGCAGCAGCAGCAGAGGCTGCCTTTTCAGTCTTCTTTCGCTTCCCATGCAGGCCTGCGCCATTGTGCGAGATTCCCAAGCCGATGTGCCGATTGTCGGTTGCAGTCGCGTCTGCAGGTACAGGCTTTCTCTTCTGCGGCTTCTTGGCGGGCCGGTCGTCAAAGTCTGAATCGACCTGCTGGTGTCGACTGCGCTTGTTCGCCTGTACTGCCTCGCGTCGCGCTTCACTTTTAGCTGCAATTGAGTCGACGTCATGCACATGTTGAGCTGCCGCAGCCAGATTGTTGGCAGCCGCCACCTCGCGCCTCTGTCGCTCATGCGAAGGGCCCCCCTTCTTCTTTTCCTCTTTGTCTGCGTACGCCCAATGCGTAAGACTACCATATCGGGCTTCTTCGCTGATCTCGGTGTCGAGGTGGGCGAAAGAATGATGCATGCGCATGAGGCCCTTTTCCTTGGTGGACTTTGCACCCTGCAGCACCACCAGCTTCTCGTCTAGTGTTGGGAGCATATTCGCGATGAGCATGCGCAGGCGAAAGAAGAGCTGGCGCTTGTGCATAATGGCCTGGCGGTCGGGCAGGATACTGTCAGGCTTGGGAGGGAAGAGCTAGCGGATGTGAGCTAATGATGCTTGTACAGAGCGGCGTTTCTGGGCTTACAGTGGCCATGTTTTCTGTCTCAACGGCGTTCTGCTCAGCGGCTGCCAGCTGTGCTTTGGTTGTGACGGGTTGCTCGGCAATCTCATCGAGCAGCTCCTTGAGCATATGCTCGGGATCGTGCAGTTTGGCCTCGACTTCTTTGAACATGGAGAAATGCTTGATCATCTCCTTGGGGAAGGCATCGACAGCACCGGTGAAGTGTGTGAGGGCCGGCAGGAAGCCAGGCGCGCTGTTGGAGGATTCTGGCGTCTGCTCCATGCCGCTGGCAGCGAGTCTGCCGGCAAACGTGCGCGCGTAGTAATTGGTAGGCCGTACCGTTGCCCGGCCCTGGCGTGTAGACGTTCGGGTGGCCGTAGTCGGAGGCATGGTCGCTGGCTCGCGCCGCGGTGAGTGTACTGGCTGGCTGCCGTGGGCCGGAGAGAAAGGAGCGGGCAGCTTCGGGAAAGCACTCAGCGAGAATGTGCCAAGGTGGATTGGGTGCGCGGAGTAGCAGTGACGTGTGAGGGCATCTCAAGCGATAAACAGACGTTCACGTTTGCTGCAAGAAGTTGCGCTTTGCGCGTTGCCCAGGACCAAGGCGCAAGAAGAAGTAGAAGTAGGAGTAGGAGTAGGAGTAGCACTAGTACATAGTAGTAGTATAGTAGTAGTATGAGTAGTACTAGTAGTAGTACTAGAAGTAGAAGAAGAAGAAGAAGAAGAAGAAGCAGAAGCAGAAGAGGCCGACAGACAGGACGGGAGCTCCTCACGCTGGCTTGCCGCTACGCCAGGGTACAGGGTGCCCAGCCCAGAACCTATCCATGTCACGTGCTGCTGCCGCCCGTGGGCGTATCGGAGATAGATTATCCCGATACCCTGGTGACTAAGCCCACATCCAACCACCACGGTCCACACCACAACCACCACCAACACTCTGTAGCGTCTCCTCATCCCGTCTCCCATCCATGTTACTACGGTAACCTTCCATCGGCGCAGTGTAACCTCTGCTCGCTCTACATTCTGCATGTGTCTGCTCCTTATGGCTGGCATCGACTCAACATGTCCCTTGGAAGCTAGTGAAGCTGTCTTGCCTATCCACGTGTGTTCGCTGTGAGATGCATCTTAAGGAGCAGCGACAGAGAAATGGAAAATCACCGTGGCAGCCTTCTCCAAATCCCACATGTCTGGCGATAGTATCTGCCTTGTGTGCGTATTCCATGCAAATGCTGTTGTGGTTATGCTGGTGAGAGCGGTATGTCTGAGAACTGAGAAATGGCAGTGTTGGTACGAGCTGGCTTCACGGTACCTGGCCAACAATCAGTCGTACGAGTGATTATGGAGGGCGACGACTCGATTGACCATGGTCTGTCATTTTCAGCAAGCAAATGGGTACGCCGCATGCCTTTCGATCCATTACACCTCTTTTCACTTCCACGAAAGAGCTGGCCGCAGCAGCCTGCTCACGACACGATAGCCAGATTGTAAATCCTCGTAATGGCCCATCATGACTCTCCAGTCATCAGGATCAGAAGCTGTCATTTGCTTTGCCCCAAGAGTCCTTTCTTCATCATTGGCTCGCACTTCTTTTCGTCACTCTGCACGTGTCCGACCAGCCTACGAGCGCCCGGGCCTGAAACACTCTTGCTCATCTCGCTCATCCAGCTCGAATCCAGCGACAGACTGGGCCACCTCTTGTATTTCTCCGCTATCAGCACGCGTTTGTCCCCCTTGATTTCCCTGGCCTTGCCTGCGCTGTTTGATGTCGATTGGTACAGGCAAATGACGAGCCCCACCCGCTGTGATTGTAACCACTCTCTTTTCCCCGCATCTTGCAGTCTGACTGTGGCTCGCATGTCGGCGCTAGCATTGTTCCTGCTCCATTGCCCCCCTCACCAACCGCTCGAGGGAGCTTGTCGGACCTGAGCACGCGCAAACGCTAGCCTTGGCGGCCGATCTGGAAGCTCAACAGGCTGCTCGTGCAACACACAAACTGGCCATTGGTGCCCGTTGTCCTATTGTCAGGCTGCCCATTGTCTCATTGTCAGGCTGCTGATTGAAGAAACAAGGCTGAAGCGGTGGCTGATCGGCGTACGCTTCACACGCTATCGCATTCAAATCAACTACGTGCTAGAGCCAGCCTCGACGGGACTTCCCTTCCATGCTGCGGTGACGGTGACTTGGTCACGTAAAGGTCCAAACGGAGCACTGTCACCTAGACACTCATTCACCTCTGACTAGAGGCCCCGCCGCCATCGCACTGCCACCCTTGCTATAAGATCCCCCGCTCACTTGCCTCGAGATCTTGTTCTCTCCACCACCCGCCCCATCACATACTCTACATCCTTTCCCCTACGCCTATCACACTCTACGTCCTTTTGCCTGCGCCTAGGCCCTACCGCCTCACTCCCCTGCATTCAATATCGGTCTCTCCTGCTACCTACCGCCCATCATTATGCCGAATCTGAAACAGCCCGACTCCCCCACTACAACTCCCACTAATCAGGCGGATCAGATTCGTAGCAGCATGAGGGTAGCCAACTTGATCACAGCTCCAGCTACTGCAGCTTCTGAAGGATTGACACAGGATACATTGGCTCCTACCCCTCCAGCTCCACAGACCATCACCTCTACCGAGGAGCATGTTGACATCTCAGAGACCAACATGTCGGAGCTCAATGAAGTCGACACTGATGGTCACTCTGAGCTCTTGTATGAACCCATGCAAGTTACGAATGGAAACTCTCTGTTTAAGGAGGAGGACCACACGGACGAATCTTCTGATGTCATGAATGATACCCCTGAAGGTAAGGGAACCATGACCTTGGTACACGAGCTCGACTAATCAGCCGATAGGTGACGCTGAAGACGATGCTATAGATGTCCCAGATGCTGAGAGGGAGTTTATTTGCATGAACGATCCTTGTGGTCGTTGCATGACAGGCCAGTACACCAAGGACCTCTCACGCAAGGTGATTTCCGACCACTTCGGCCGCAACAAGGCTTGCACACGCGACATTGTAGACTGGCCCCTCTTCTGCCGCAAACACTACCAGCGTGCCACGTACAACAAGCCGCGCTGGCAAGTCCGCAAGATGGAGCTCATTCTTCGTCAGTTTGACCTGATCGAGAAGCAGTTCCCCGGCACCACCTACGACATCCACTTCAAGAAGTCCGAGGAGGCACGCCTCAACCTGTACTCTCGCCTACTAGCCAACGGCAAGACACACGAGGAGGCCAGACAGTGTGTTCTTCCCGTCGTCGGCAAGCACTTTGAGGCTCCGATTGATGTGCTGCGCGAGCTTGATCACTGGCTCAGCAAGGACAAGACCTATGAGGGCGTTAGAGAGATTGCCGATATAATCTCACAAATGCTTGACGCGGGCGACACCGAGCAAGTTCCTTCTGTGGAGTTCTTGCCTAAGATCCCCGGCAAGGCCAAGAAGTCTCCTTCAAAGGCTCGCGTCTCCAAGTCTCCACGGACTCCCAGGGATTGCAAGACTCCAAAGAGCCCTTCCACCCCGAGTCGCGTCTCCGCCAAGGGCTCTATCAAGAAGCCATCGAGCCAGGCTTGAACTCGTCGATTCCAATGCTTCAATCATTTTTTTTGGGTCCTGGCGTCGCTACCGCTGGTGTGTTCTTATTGTGTGAGTCATCCCTTGGTCTCTTTCATATTCCGACATGTTGTCATACATATCCAAGCCAGATCTGACACATGCCCCGTTGCCATCAGTTTGCGCATAGTCTCAACATGACCTATCTACCACAGGCATTGTACAAGTACCGCGCCCAGGGTGGGACCTAGACACACAGGCCGCAGCTAGATGATTTGTTACTATATCTCGCTCTTTTGGACCAATGGCGTTACCTCTGGAGTATTGGGTGTTGGGCGATCTTCAGGCTGTGGGACGATACCCCCTTGATCATCCATTGCGGATATCATTTTTCAGACTTATTCTTTGCTTACTTGGGTTACCATATCGGGGAGTATATTTTTTGGCAGCATTAGATCTTTACTTATTTCAATTTTTACTCTTCATATCTGAGAGATGGGCCTGACCATGTGTGGGTGTGGGTGAGCTGTATAATAAATGAAGTAAGTTCTTACAACGTCTGGGTCTGGATGAAGAGGCAATGGTGATGTTTGGAGCTTCAGCGAGGCTGGACATGTCCCTTGTTGCTGAGAATGTGCTTGTGGATTGTGAAGGGGGGTGATGCCATGTCCACATTCGCTCATGCATAATGTCCTTGCCGTCCTCTTTTATAGCAAGCTGCGAGGCCGCAGTTGCATGTATAATGTCCCTTGAACAAACAACCGCAACCCCGCCCTCTGTAGTCTTGAACACATTCTCTGGTAGACGTCCGCACACCTGGCAGACTTCCACCGCACGCATGCTGTGAGACCATGATGTCCAGACGGCCAACCGTTCCAACCTCCAAGATTGCCCAAACCTTCGCTTCTGACACGCACCGCATGTGGTTCAGACCCACCTGCCTCTCTCCTTTTGATCCAGGAAATATATGGGCTTTCTGAGGGTTTGGCGGACTTGCGGGCACGGGATAGAGAGAGGATGTGTGGGAGATGGACCTGTTGCTATGCTTTGAAATAGGACTGTGGTGCGGGAAATGGGGTTCATCGTTGGCGGTACTGGTATCGGTACCGGTACCTACCTAGGTACACTAGGGCACCACCTGCCCAACTACCCAGACACAAATCCCAAACATGATTGAGAGAAGAAGAAAAAAGTTCATCTCGCGCCACCACACAGACACACGAACCTTACAAACCGAGGCTTTCTAGAAACCAGAACGATACTTGTGACTGCCTTCATTACCCAGCAGTACATGAATATTGCCATGCCGAGCTTACTATTCTAAGCTCGCGTCACACACGACCCCAGGACTATCGTCAGCAATGCTTACCCTGCATGAAAAATGTGTGGTAAAGTCCCTACCCAATACCTAAGTAAGCAACAGCATTGCATCATAATTAAGTAAAGATTTTTGCTTTGGGTTTGGTTTGGCTGGGATTAGTTTGGTCGAGGAATATAATGCGCTTGAATATACTTTTTCTTCTTCCTTTTTGTTCAGTTGGGCGGACGTAAATAGCAGTCTTCTGCCTGCTCGTGTGTGTTCAGTAGACGATATCTTCTGTGCATCTGTCCAGTGCTAGAGGCCGTCTGCTCGGACAGCCCATCTTCTACGAGTCCATCGCATTGCCATCTGCCGCATTCTCTTGGTCGTCCAATCGGGCACACTCTTTCACTACTTCTGTCCTACCGCGATTCCCAACACGCTCTTGTGGTCCAACCAAATATCCTCTGTAGCCTCCATCAGACCAACTTCCACCCACACTCGATTCCAGTCGAGCGGGCCCCAACATTCTCTGCCACAATGTCTTCCTCAAACCCCAGCCAAGACTACAAATCCCCTCATCCATCAGAGCGCATTCCAACAACAGGAAGGCCTGTGCCCTCCTCTGTATCCATCCTTTACGCCTCGGCCCTGCAAAATCTGTACCGGAAGAAAGCCAACAACGGTTTGGGCTGTGCCATGAAACCCCATGCCAGCACCAGCCTTGACGATGCGTTGTCTAGACCAAGGGCCTGCCGATCCCGCTCAGCTCCCGAATTCAGAGCGTGGACGGGCGAAAGAGAGCACAACATGTGGACCTATTCCAAGGACCCGCGGGGTATCTTGCCGAGCCGGAGAATCGAGCAGCACGGGATGCAGGAAGGGTGCGGGAGTGATGGCAAGGTATTTCCGCCGACTTGGGTGGTCGAGAGAGGGAAGCGAGAAGAGAAGTTGTACCCACAGTATGGAGAGTTCAAGGGGAAGAAGGTGTGCGAGGAACGTCGGTGTCCAGCCCACAGGACGTCAAGAGTACGTCAACAGCAAAAAGAGGGTCCCGTTGTCTTTCAACCTTGCCTCAAGGGCGTATTCACCAGTTGCACGATTACGAAAAGCGCGCTGCCGGCACCATGGTGCAACATGACGGAGCCAGTCTTTCAGGATTGGTTCGTCCAGAACCTGGCGGCCATTGGAATCAGTGCTGAATTCAGTCATGCGAGATTGGCAGCCATGAGCCGCGAGGAAGATAGGCAGAAATGGAGGGCGGCTGATTCAGAGAAGGTGAGTGGGAAAGAGGCGAGGATGATGCACAATATCTTACCACCGGAGGCACTCAGGCAGCTGTTGGCTACCACAGGGCAACCAGATCCGCCGGAATTGGATGGCGCGCTGGTGATGGAGATCAAAGAGCATCTGAAGTGCATAGCAGAAAGAAGACGGGCGAGGAGGGACGCAGCACGGGGATATGCTGCGCCACAGCGGCAGAGCGTTGGCACGGCCGGTCAAGGATCAGCGAACGAGACTTGGTTTGTGCAGAAGTGCAAGGCTGGCTGGAGGGGATTGTGGACTTGATGATGTTTGTTTTTGTATAGAGGATGAGGTTGGTGCCGTGAACTGTCATGAGGTATTTGGCAGAGTGCACAGCCTGTTTGACTGCATCGTCATTGTCAAGTGCTGGGCGGTAACCGATTTTCGCGAAGGTGACGAGTCTCTTGCATGGGGTCCGCAAAGTAACGGCGTCTGTACAACTAGCCTACCTACCTTGTAGAATGAAGCAGTGATACCGGTACATTTGCTCAGTCTTTCTCGATTGTGATGACCTAGCTCACAAGACAGTAGGGAGTCCCGAGACTCGGGAAGAGATGAGCATGGTGGCTTGTTCACGGTGCGATTGACGGAACGCATTGCCCTCTGTTAGAAGTGCCGAGGAGCTTGCGGTCGGGTGGTTAAGCCGAGGTTTAGCAGCGGGGGAGGGTGCTAGTTTTCTGTCTTTTGCTTCGCACGTCGTGTGATGTGGCCAAGAAATGAATAGTGGGTTGGGTGCAAGACGGTGAATCTTGGGACGAGGCGGTCTTGTGGTTGTTTGAAGCCACTTGAGCGCGGTAGGAACACCGAGGGAAAAGAGCGGAAGCTCAGACTTGATGCAGACGATGATGCAGAACAGTGTTGTTGATGTTGTTGTTGTTGTCATGATTGTAGGTACGCAAGGTCAGCAAGAGGAGCGAGCATTGTGCCATGTTGTGTCATGGCGGCAGACAGGACAGGCTGAAACCGGGAAGCGCTGGCGGTGGCCCATGAGCTTGCGGAATGCTGCAACGGGGGAGAGCCGCCAGAGCTCAGACAAGACGACCACCAACAAGCACACATGCAATGCTCCGCCTCAGCCCTGCAGATCAGATGATTGCGCAAGTGGGCGCATGGTCGTGCATGGCCAGTAGCTTTCTCGGTACGGTAGGGCCAGGTTCGGGCGTGACACGAGCGCTTGCTATCTTTGTACAGTCCCAGTGTTGGCTTTTGGAAGCGGCGGCGGGCGGCTACCTGTACCGGTACCGGTACGTACTCAGTCGAGGAGGTCAGGCCGGGTACGTGCGAGCCGCGCAACGTGGAGCGGGCGACTACCTAGGTTCGCTAGGTATGCACTGTACGTACACACGACCCAGCAGTAGAGTAAGAGTAGTATGTTGGTAGCGTTGGGCTGGGCTGGAGCCTCCCTCTGGCGCACCCTGGACCGGGCTAGGGGTAAGCAGATGACAAAGACGAACACCTACCGCAAGTGTACAGTGTGGGGGTCGACGAGGGTCTGCTAACGGTTACTACTAGGCCTGGCTGCTCTAGTAGGAGAGTACTACAAGTACGACACCATTAGTACGTACGGGTACCATGGTCACACGTCGACCGACTCGATCGGATCGGACGTGTGGGCAGTCAGAGGGAAGCCGGGAAGGTCGGCGACCAGGTTAGCATGTCGAAGCGAGTGGGAAGATGGATAGATGGGTAGCCAGTACTCTGCTGAAGGACTAGGATACTAGCAGAGCCTGTCGAACAAAGAAAAGAGATTCGAGTAGTAGGAAGAGGCACTCTACTAGGGTGAGGGGGGGGGGGTAAGTGGTAAGTACATAGGTAGAGTACTAGGCAGAGGGAGAGAGGGAGGGAGAGGGAGAGGGAGAGGGAGAGGGAGAGGGAGAGGGAGAGGGAGACCTTCCCGACGAGGACGAGGAAGCCAAAGCAGCAGACCTTGGGGGGCCATGGGATTGGCTCCTGGCCTCTGGCCTGGGGAAATGGGGCGGTGCCAGTCAGCCAGCTGGCAGGTTGCAAGCGAAGCGAGCAGCAAAGGGGGAAATTGTGCAAGGAAAGTTGGATTGGGGGGGCACATGTGCACTTGGTTGTGCATGTGCACTTGGTTGTGCATGTGGCATGTGGCAGCATACAGTAGACAGGACAGGTACCGGTACGAGGCCGGCGTGCATAAATCTCGCAAGCTCTAGGAGATGGTGCAGCAGGCTAGGCGGACATGGCCGTCAAGAGAATAGACGAGGTGGGGGCGTTGATGATGATGATGATGATGATGATGATGATGATGGTGATGATGGTGATGATGGTGATGCAGTCAGTCATGCTACCGTACAGTAGGTATTTGGTACACACGCAGTAGTAGTAGTAGTACGTATACGCCTCGTCAGTCAGAGTGGTGGAGAGCATGCATGTGTCTGTGTGCCGGTCGAAACAAGATCGAGGACAACAACGGCGGGGTGGAGAGCGGGAGCAGGCGAGGGTTGGAAACAGGCGAGGGAAACGGATGACTTTGTTTGTTGCCAAGGCCTTTGCACACCAGCCAATCATGTGCTTGTGTGGGCCCCCCTGCGCAAAGAGCATGTACGGAGTATGCATGATGATGATGGCCATGGTCATGTACCAAGTAGAAGGTTGGGGCAGGGTACTCTACTCTACCCTACTCTACTCTCCTCTCTACATATTCTCTTGCTGGAGGAATGGGGGGTCTGCAGGACTTACCGTGCTTGGTACAAAGGAAACAAAGGGTCCAATGTACCTACCATGTAACCTACGGTAGGCATGCAACAGGACATGGCCCGCCGCCGTACGAGGTAGAGTGCCATGCACACCCATCTACTGCTCTGCCTGCGCCTACAGTACCACTTACTTTGTCCAAAAGGCGGAAAAGCGTTGGCTGGGTGCCAGATGCGGCCATGGCGGGACTGGCTCCTATACATACCTACCCTACGCCTGTCCATTCCCACGTTCGAATCTGGTTGCGAGGCTGGGGTGCTGGGCATCGCAATGCTGCCTCCGATCCGGGCGGTCATGGGCACGCCGCACAGGAGCGCTCACATTCGTCACGAACAGTCATGGGCCAAGTCGGTGCGCGTCCCAGTTGCATGCAATGGGCAGAAGAAGAAGAAATGAACCAGTATTGGTAGGGCTGCCGGGCTGGGGCTCTCCACGGGCTGGATCGTGTACTAGGTAGGGAGGGAGGGCGGTACCGGTATAGGGACAGGCGTGGCCGCATGCTATTCATCCAAACTTCCAAACTGCCACCCATTCGTCTCCACCCCAGGCACTCACCGCCTCCAAAGCCTTATCCAAGCTGGCCAAGCACTCCAGTCCTCCCACCTGTCACTGCCAACGTGACCGACTAAGAGAAGACGTGCGGCCACCACACCCGTTCCCAACTCCGTTTCCAACCAAAGACAGACCGGACAGACAGACATACATGCATACATACATGGTGCACATGCACTTTGGCCACGACGACAGACACACAGCTCACTGACTTGGTCCTACTTGAATCCCCTTTTGCCCTCGCCTTGCCTTTGCTTTCTTTGCCTTGCCTTGCCTTGGACGTGGTTGTCGTGTTGCTTTTTGCACCGGCTGTTTCCATCCACCCATTCACGGCTGTCCACTTCAGTGTGCAGCAGCCGCAGCCGCAGCAGCAGCAGCAACATCAGCACAAAAGCGGCAGGACACACACACACACACTCTCTCTCTCTCTCTCTCTCTCTCTCCAACTCTCAAACATTGCCGACGTGGTTGAAACGCAAAGGCACTGGCAAGGGAAACCATTGGCTAGCATCTCTCGTCGCAGAAAAGTCCAGGGCCACAGCAGCGATCCTACCAAACAAACCGACTGGGCTTGCACTTGAAACACCCTATTCCTGGCCCTTTCTCGCCCACTCTTTCTCGCCCAGAAGACCGAAACCGTCCATACAGCCGCTGGGTTGAGGCGCGCGACGTCGCTGACACTGGGCCTTGCCGTGGATTGATTGGATCCCCGCCTCGCCAACCGCCCGACGCCCCACCGCCATCATCACCACTGACCTTCGCCCGTTGGCTCTCCACCATACCGGCCAAAGGAGCAGAGCGCTCAAGGGGCCTGGAATAAGTATCTCGCTTCTGCCGCTGATACTCCCTCTTTCTCGGTCAGTGCAAAGTCATCATCTCTCTCCACTCCTCTTCTTCTTCTTCTTCTTCTTCTTCTCCTCCTTGTTCTTCTTCCTCTTCCCCTCCATTCTCCATTCTTCCCTCCCTGCCATCCAAGCGGTGCAGGCGCATTCTCCCTCCACTCCGGCAGTGTCCCTCCCCTTCCACCCCTACCCCTACCCATCCTCCACATTCCCTCTTTGGCAGCGCCAACCCATTCTCTCCCCTTCCCACAAAAGAGAAGAAATACATGAAAAAAACAAGAAGAAGAAGAAATTAACAAACAGTTTCCTTCTGCTGCGTTCTCCTGCACTTTTCGACTGGATCGGAACTCGTCGCTATTCAATAATTCGCTGCCTTGCAATTCAACCTCAATTCATCTTTGCACGCCACTGCAGGACAGCCTTGGACTCGTGCTTACCACCTTTTCAGACCGGAACGTCAGCCACACGCCTTGTGTTTATGCCTTGCAGAGCATCATCATCATCATCTCAAACACACGACCACTGCCATCTTTCTTCCTCGGGTCTGACTCAGTCTTGCCTTCTATAAAGACATCCACTCACTCACACTCGACCGACATACCATAACAACCACACATTACCGACACCATGATGTACTCACCAAATCTCGTTGCCGAGAACCAGGCTGCTCTGGACCACTTCATCCAGCTCCCCGTATCCCAGGACATGATCTCCTATCTCGCCCAAAAGGCCACCCAAGTCATTCGCTGCGAACCATCCATCAACAAGAACCTGCCGCCTACCCCACCTGCCTCGCCTCCCCAACAGGCCGCCGCCCAACCTCACGAGCCTGGTCTGCCATCGCTGGAAGAGTTCATCACCTCCCTGGTCGAGAGGTCTCACGTCCAGGTGCCCACGCTCATGAGCTCTCTCGTCTACCTGAGCCGGCTGAGATCTCGGCTGCCACCAGTCGCCAAGGGCATGCCATGCACCACCCACCGCATCTTCCTCGCCTCGCTCATCCTTGCAGCTAAGAATCTCAACGACTCGTCTCCCAAGAACAAGCACTGGGCTCGCTACAGCGCTGTCGGTGGCTTCGACCACTTTGGCTTCTCCATCACCGAGGTCAATCTCATGGAGAAGCAGCTACTTTTTCTCCTCGACTGGGATCTTCGCATCAACCCAGACGATCTGTACTACCACCTTGAGCCCTTCCTAGCCCCCATCCGTATCTGGCAGGCGCGTCAAGTCGAAAAGGCCAGGCTTGCCGAGAGGGAAAAGGAGTTCGCTGCTCGCCGGGAGTATCAGCTGGCTGCCGAGAACCTTTCCCGCTCCCGCCCAGAGATCCTCCCCTACGAGTCCACTTCTTCCTTCGCTTCCTACGCCACCCGTCCTCCGAGGCAACAGCCCAGTTACTACACCAGCTCTTCACGCGCAGCATCCCGCACACCCTCGCTATCACCACCCACGCGCAGCTCCTCGGTCTCCACCACCTCGGACTCTCCCATGAGCTTCACCGACGAGCCCACCGAGGCCATCCTGCAGCGCTATGACGCCGACCAGGGCGCCAACATTGTATATATCAACGGCCCCGTTGCCCAACCCAAACTGCAACACTCGCTCCCCCTGTATGAAACTCCACCTCCCAAAAAGGCCAAATCAGCCGGCTTCTTCAACAGAATGTTTGGCCAGACGAGCGGCCCTTGTGCCGCTCGCCAGACTGGCTACTGATGCACTCGCTCCTCCCTCTACTGTCTCCACCTAGACCACCCTAGATCCGTCTTTTCACCTCCTCCACTGTCCTCTTCCACTCTAGTATCGTTCACCCGAAAGAGTGAGTGAGCACGGAGGGAATAGGACTGTGATGCGATGCGCTTTCTTTCTTTTTTTTTGACGAAGAGCGCGGGGATATGCCTACTGGATACACGATCCCACCTTTTTGCATCTCCACGGCGTTTTCGGGACTCGCATTTGCACATTGGCAGGCTCACACTCACACACTTGCACTCTCATACTCACACACATCCACACGCACGACACAAGCATTCTCCGGCGTTCTCTGGCTTGCATGCGTGGTTCCAAAGGGCCGGCGCGCCTGCATCTCATAGTAGTTTATTTAGTCTGGCTACGTATCTCTTCTTGCGCCCTGAGCTCCTCCCTCTTCTCTTTGTTGGGCCGTGGTTGGGGAGACGATAGTAATGAAAGAAATGTTTCAAATCTCGCCTTGGTTTCTTCGTTTATAGTGATGTCTCCAAGAACTTGGAAAGAGTCCATGTTCGCCAGCAACTTTACCATTGAAGGGCTCGCACCTCGACCACGTGCGTGGAAAGGACAACCTCAAGACATGCAGCCAGTCGCAGACGATACATTCGGGTGAAGCGATGATCAATTACTTCTGCTGCACGTGCGACACTCTCATGTACCGCCTCGCCGAGCGTTTACCGGGCCTCAGCATCTTGCGCATCGGCACCGTCGATGACCTCTCACTACATGAGACCAAGCTCCGGCCGCGCCAGGAGCATTGGACCAAGGACCATGTCTCCTGGTTAAAGGGCATCCAGATTCCGTGTCTGCATTCAAACAGACGTTGATAAGAATCTTGATCAAATATACAGCAGGAGAGGGGTAACAAGCTAGTCAAGAGATGAACTTACACCTGAAATTGGGGTGGTGAGGTGGTAGTCCAGGACTTGGGGGTCTTGCAACACCGTCAACATTTTCTGTGCCCAGCCTTTCAGATTATCGGAGAGATACGAATCGAGGAAGTAGCCATAAAGGTCCTTGACTCCCTGCACACCCGTTAGATCGGTTAGCTCGTTATACTCCTTTGTTCTCGCCAGGCACTTTTCCCCATTACCGTGCTACCAGTACCATAGTTTCTCGCCTTCCTTCTCCGTAAATGTGCCTCTGTAGTCATCGCTGGCTTCGAAAGATTGGCAAAGATAGGCGGGCGCGTATTTGGTTCGCAGAAAAGTTTTCAGCCCTGGTTTCAGGCCGTCAGCGAGAGAGGAGGGGAGGTCGGTGGGCTTGCTGGAATTGGTGAATTTCTCCCGGTCGTCTTGATTCATGTGGTAGAACATCGCTTTTGTGACAATCTTCTGGGATGCATCGTGGGACTAATCAGATATAGTTAGCTATAAGACTTTTTGGCTTTTTGAAACCCTTTGATGCTTATGGCCTGGTTATTGTACTAGTAGAAGTTAATGAGGTCGGACACACTGTTTGCCGCATACGCATCTAGAGAATTTGTACATGCCGCTGGCGTTCGAGTAGAGGCTGCCGAGTCCAAAGGAGCAAATGGTGACTCCGTAGCAACAGTTCGAGAAACCTTCGACCGCAAAGCATTAAAGTGATCCATCTTAGATCGCGCATAACCCATAGTAACAAAATGCCTGACCAGCATTAATCAAGTATAACTGCGTGAAAAATGTGACTACTCACCAATCTCCTTTCATTCCACGCATCACAGGATTGTACTCAAAAATAACAGCTTTACTGGCCTCCGGCCAAAACAGATCCTGCTCAATCTGGAACTCTTGGAAAAGACAAGGAACCTTGGCATCAATTCCAAGGTTTGACTGGAACTCGAGACCGAAATTACTTTCACTGGTCCCGCCATCAGCAAGGAAAGGCAGCCAAGCGGCTCGGTTCAACTCAACCGTATGGACCGGATTTCCAGCAGCGGATATTGTCGAAACGCAACGATAAAGCTGCTCAATTTTTCGGCCCATTGCTTGGTTGACCTTAGTTTGAACATCATCGAGAGATGGCATGCGCGCTGTAGGGACACTGTAACCGTCGGGAGTGGTGTAGGTTCCTAGCTTGATGGTTCCGCCGTCGGTGGGATCCTTAACTGAGCTCCAGTCTGTGTCAGGTGGCCAAGCTGTTTTGTCAATAGTCAATGATAGTGTATCGTCCACTACAAAGCTGTCAGAAGATTTCGAAGTTGCTGTCTGCTCAGGGGAAATTGCGAGAGCGCGGAAACCAAAGACTGTTGTTTGAGACCCTACGTTGTCTGGATTGGCATCTGCTGTGAGGTAGACAACTCCTGAGCCAGCCTTTCCGTGAGGATATATCTTCAAACAGGCATGCTCGAATCCTCCCAGTTGTGGCAGTTCGCGGGTCCATCGGAAAGTTCTCGTACAGGCATCCATAACAGTCCGCAATACCACTTAGCCATTGGCGATAACACTCCTATCAACAATATTCAGGTCAGGCAAAATATACTCAGACGGCAGCGTCTCTTCGTGGTAAGCAGTGAGCTGAAACCGACGTTCCAGCATATCTAGTGGAAATCCTCCTGGCGGACGTAATTTTAATGAAGCAGCGTTCTTAAAAAAGCGCCAGGGGGCATATTCAAGGTCATAGATCTCTTGGTTCAAGCTGTCCTCAATTGTCCGGAGACTGTACTTCTGCAATAACGGGAGAATTTCTCGTTGGTTGACGAGATACAAAAGTCGTTTTTCCAATGGAATTTGTTGGAGCATTTTCGCCGCGTTTTAGGCAGAGCGGAGAGGGTCCTCGCAAGAAACCAAATATCCATTAGCATGGAGAGTTTAAACGTCACCTTCCACGGCCACGCGATGCAGAGCTTCGTCAGTCTCAGCTCCTGTTTCAATTGATTTGATGTCCACAAGTTCATAGGAACTCCCGTTAACTCAGTATAAGCAGTGGCCCACTGCTGACCTTCCAATCTGTTAAAAAGGGTTGAGTGCCTGGGCCGCGTGTGGGTCAACTGCGCGAAGACCAGTTGTTGTCATATACACTTGAGAAATTGTTAAGAGTGGCTTTTCGCTATCTAGATTGACTTAGTCAGAACCTATTCACTCCTTTATAATCTCTGCCACTTACTGAATCCTACTAGTCTAGTTTTAACAAAAACTGGCTCACGTTTCGCGAGGAGTGCAGATTGAACAGGGTTAGCTGATGCCAACACCTTCTCTCCTTCCTTCATCTCTTTAATAGCAAGGGTACTTCCATTGTCAGCCAGGATCTGCGTCCCTGATAGAAAATATAAGCCTGGTCGCTGTAGGCTCCAAGGCGTGGAACTCCATATACGCAGATCTGGCCAGGTTGCGTAGTTTCGATCGTCGGTATAGCCTATTCCTGGTCAGAATGGAAGGAAAAAAATCCGTCAACAGGAAATCTGCAACGACATGGCACACTCACATTTACCTGACCAGTCATCCACCGAACTCCAATCATCCTTTGAAAATAAGGTATCCACAGCGCTCGCCGAGTTCCCAAAGTACTCGACCTTGAAGTTGCTAGCAATGTCCTGGCAGTAAGTTTTCCATTCATTGATCACATCTTTCGCAGCCTGGAGTCTGTCAATACTCCTGGTCACTGCTTCTGCATAACTCAGTGCCGAAGAAGTTCCTTTCTCCCGTGCGCTTTGAGTCGACATCTGATAGAAATGTTGGAGTACATCAAATGTCGGCGCTGGCTGAATAATTTCCCATTGATTCGCCGTGACAAACGTGATCGTACTCAATTGCCCGCAAAAGGTGATGTGTTCGTCCATAGCTTTCTTATCATCGCCAATATCCGTTTCCCAGATCTTCTCAGACCAGGTGCTTAGAATTGAATAACTGGGCCGCGCGGTTTCGTCCTCGGCATAGCCGGGCCAGGCGCCAGGCTAGTAGATCAGATAGTCTGCGATGAAGAGCATGTAGATGCTGAAACGGTGGTCTATGTTAATCTTATCTTGGCAAATCTGTGCGTTGATAAAGGAATCTTCTTTTATAAAAGCATAAAAGTAGTCCTTGATCTTGAGGTTGCGGATATCTTTGAGGGTGCGTGCGCCCGCTTTTTTCAACGCAGCGTTGATATACTCACCAAGACAGTAACCAAGGACAATGGAAATCACTTCCAAGTATCGTACATTTGAGGTTGGTCTAACTTCAGATGAGCTTTTTAAACATATCTCATTTCTAGTGGATGCTTACTGAGTTGATCTTACGTTTATAGCCTTGGTCATCCTTGCTGTCATCAACATTCAAGATGCCAATCCAAAACCCACAATTGGCAAGAAGCTTCAAGTAGTAACTCGCATCCAACTCGTCTATAAACTGGCTATTCCAATCATCTGGGTTGCTGTCAGGGGGGTAGTCAGTTCCCTTTGGGATGTAATTAATGATAGATCGGCAATTAGGGTTGTATCGAGCTTTATTGTGGAGTCGGTCGCAGAAACTTGGCGTTGGGAACAATAGGAGCGTTCTGATGACATTTACGGTGAGCTTGAAGAGCTTACGAGCATTGTCCTCGGACATTTTTCTGGTGGTTCCGGATTGTCTGCAATGAGTGCGACACCTTTCGTGGCCCTTTGGCTTGACAATTGATTCAGCTTCAACATATATCTCGACTGAAGTAGTACAAACCTGTATACATATTATCAAATTGTATGAATACTCGACTCCGGATAGATCTTGATCTTGCGGGGAAATGAGGGGTTGCGTGACCTGAGAAGTATAGCCAATATCCCAACAATGCACAACAATCCATAGTGGAGGGGTTTAATCTTCTGTGGCATAGGATGGGCAGCACATCCGTTGGGATGGAAGACCAATAGGAGTACGAAGTTTGAGCATGTGGATCTGATATTTCCTGGTGAACATTATAAATGCGCTGGAGTGTCCATGATATTCGTGAGCTGCCAAATATCTCCGCCCACAGCGTCATAATTATTTCACTCTTCTTTTAAGATACGCAAATAGATACTATGCTCCAAGCTGTTGCCAAACTAGCAAGTTTCTATGTCCGTGTAGGGTTTGCAAAGGTAAGATCTACAATCCAACTGGACTAAAGACAAGTATAGGCCATGGACAGCTAACTATTGTCTTCCTCTAGGTTAAAGTTACTACTGATGGAGTACCTTGTTCACATCCATGCCAAGAAATCCTTGTGGACACGAATTGTAACGATGCTTGGTGCGGGTGGGACAGGTGTGTCTAGCAGCCATGTTAAGAAAGGAGGAGACAGTGATAATTGCTAACGTTGCACAGCATAATAGCTAGGGTGAATATCGGAGATTCTGCTACGTGTGACTTCTACTAGTACGGCATTCCTTAGAACATCGCTTTAATAACCTGGAGTGAAAAGAGCTAATACTAATGCAATAATTAGTAAATTAGTGTTGCAGGAGGGATAACAACCGGATCACGGAGCATCTTAATCTGATCAATCCCGATCAATGCTAATCAATCCTAATTAATACCCCTGTATGACCCACTATCTAATTAACTGCCAGCTTACTGCTAAGTGCCTAATAAAAGCAGGAGCTCTAGTAAGGAAGGTGTACTAATTATACACCTTCTAGTAAGGGTAGCTAAAGCTCTATATATATAAGTCTAATTGTAGTAGAGACAATCTAATAATCTATCTCCTAAATTATTCCTAACCTTAGTAATCCAAATTTCCACACTTAGTTAATACTTAATAAATATACTAGGCCAGTTTATACTAATATTATCTAGATTTTACTTATTATTTAAGGGATTAGCTATATTAGTAATAGCTACTAGCTAAGAGGGAAATCTTTAGTCTCTTAGGTTAAGTATATACCTAAAAATTACCTCCTTTTTAATTTTATTTAACTTTCTTAATATAGGGATAAAATCCCTATATAAAGCCTAGGTAGCGTATTAGTAGTATAGTATTAATTTAAGGATGCTATAGAGTACTATAGTATATTATAAAGGGAGTGTTATATCTTATTTAAGAGCCTAAAGTGTAACTAGTATATAAACCTTATTAGATAGGTAGTTTTATTATTATTATTATAGTATTATATTAATCTATATAGTTTTGTAGGTTCTTAGGGTAGGTGTGTTAGTTAGCTATATACTTTAGTTACCTATAGGGTATTTTATAATAAACTACTAATTAATTAGAAAGATAGACCCTATAAAATAGAGTAACTTTATTGTATTTATTTTTGTATTCTAAGCTCTTATTCTAAACTAAATAGTATTTTTCTATTTTCTTGCTTTAGTATAGATCCCTAGTTAAGTAATAGTAATAGGTTAAACACGGCTATAGCGCGCGCAGCCTTAGTACAGCGTTAGGACCTTATCCCTTACGTGATCTGTTTGTTTTATTAGAAATAAAATATATAATTCTAAAGTACCTGTATATCTACTATCTAAGTGTTATAGATCGCGATATAAGTCTTATTACTAAATTAAGGGGCAAAATCTATTTCGCACTGGATTTGAACATTTTAACAGGTATAGGGTATCCACCCTTAAGGACAGCTCTTGCCTATAGTCCACAGCCCGCTCTTAGTAGTAATAGCTCTTTAACTACTGCACTAGACTTTCTGCATGCAAAGCAGGTGCAGCTATAGGCGCAGCGTGGCCTAGATTACTATACTATTTATTAGACTTACCGACCCTTATATAGCATGGACTTTGTCTCCTAAGACACTCTTATCTAGGGAACACGGAACGGCGCGGATGCCCTTAATCTTGGCAACAAGATAGGTACGCTAAGGCTAGGAAAGAGAGCTGATATTGTTGTTATTACTAGCAAGCACAAGATTTCTCCGTCAGCGAACCCTCTTGGAACTGCGATTCAGTACTCCACGACTGCTAATGTGGACTTTGTGACGGTAGAGGGGAAAGTCCTAAAACGTGATGGGAAGCTAGTAGGAGTGGACTTGAAGAAGATTCGTGCGAAGGCGCGAGAAGATTCCCGCAATATTATAGAGATACTAAAGCGTTATTGCGAAGAGTCCTTTGTTACAGATGCCGAAGATTTTTGTTTATATTAGAGCGGACACAGCAAATCTCTTAGTGTAGTTTCTAGTATTATTCTATAATAAAAGGGTGTCCTTGGTTGAAATTCCCTACACAATATTTGGTGTTGCGGAGGAGGCCTTGATTAACGTCCTTGCTAAGTTGTTGATACAGCGTTTAGGCTTAAAGGATTTAGGTAATCGTGTAATCCTTTGTATGACTACCGAGGGGCTCTATAGATGCCACCACCATCCAGTTGTTGGATATAATCTATCTTCTAATCATTTTTGCCTTTGATGTAGCAACACTACTACTAAAGTGGTCATTTGACCATGACCAAATTTGCAGTGCAAGAAGAGACATTATGTGTATAGATACCTTAAGTCTGTATCGGACAATATTCGACCGCCGTGGTCGGAGACTAGAAATGAAGGCCTAGCGAATAGAGAAACAGAATTGAGTGGTGGCCCGACTTCGACTGCCTCTTTTCATATCTCGTGTCACAAAACTATACGGTTTTCTCGGGATATATAATATACAGCCTCCAGAACTGCAGGTATAGTAAAATTCTCAGTCATTGACATCAAGACAATCATACAAATCTTAGCCAACTCTTATCTTTGCCCTTCCCCAAGTCCTCTTATCTTGCACAATGGTTCTTACTGGAGGTTGCATGTGCGGTTCCGTTAGGTACTCTGCCAAAGGTACATCGTCCTATAATTGTACCGGGTTCTCGTTGGTCTTCGTTAGCTTCAGACCGAAACTGGAACGAGCCTGTTTGATTGACATTACTAACCGGGGCTATATAGTGGATACGGGCGTCAAGGCCATCTGCCATTGTGCGCCATGCCAGAAGGTATTCTTGAGCAATCTTGTTCGTAATACCACTGAATGAGGTACTAATGATACGTCCAGCGCACCGCTAGCGCCTTCAGCATGAATCTGATTATTCCTCGCGAGGCATTCGAGTTCACCAAGGGTTGGTGGGATTCTCTGAGTCCCGAAATATCCCTATTGACTGAAGATAGGTGTAACCAGAACCTACCCACACTTGGGAGATTCTGGAAAGCTCTACCACCACCACTTCTGTGGCAGTTGTGGTGCTCAAGTCATTGGTATCCCAGACGCAGCGCCAGGTATGCTGTCTATTAAGATTGGCAGCCTCGATCCTGAATGCAGCAATGTCGGTTCCATGGAGAACGAGCTGTATGTTGTCAACCGAAGGACCTACTTGACACCTTGCGAGGGTCTTACTCAGTACGATGGGATGCTTCCCCTCTAAGTAAATGGACACCTTCTTGAAATGGTCTTTCAAAATCCAACCTGTCAATGCAATCCATGCGTGGAGGAATAGCAATTAATGTATGTGGAGTGGCACAGTAGCACTCTAAATGCATACAGGTGCCAATCTTTTAAATCGAACACAACTCGTGCGACAACAACCTATCATGAATTGTCATCCCCACTACCCTTTTGAAATTTGCAATAGAAGGTACCCGAAGCGTCCACACGCGTTCCACACCCAAGTCAGTGACTAACGTGATCCACCACCGAGCGCCCACCCCCACCGAGCGCCCACTAACACTAAAATCACTAAATTTTTAACACTAAATTTCTTAATAACTATAGCACCTATTAATAACGCGCTTGTAGTAATTAAATCCTTAACTCTTAGAGAAGATTTTATATACTTAGAAATAGTAGAAAAGTATAGTTACTTATAGTTAACCTTATCTAGATACTACTAGAAAATTTAGTAAGCACGTACTACTACTCTACTAAATAGTTAAATACTTAATACTATATAAGAAAGTAAGCTTATAGAGTATATTAAAGAGCTTTATAGGTAAGGATTACCCCCTATATAAACTATTATTTAAAATTTTATAACTAAAATAATAGGGAATCTAGTAGGTAAAAATTAGGTGTAGTGCTTTATTAACTACTATAATATTAATCTTATCTCCTATTAGGCTACTAGGCTTAATTATAACTACTTTAAAGCTAATTCTACCTTTAAGTATAGCTTATACTTTAAGCTTTTATACTAAAAAATAAAGTAATATAATATTAAGAGTTAGTATATCTATAATATAGATAAGAAAGGTTTTCTTATTAAAGTACTATTAAAAACTAAATATATATTTAATAAGAGCGCCTATAAGTAGAGAAAGATTAGAGCTATACTCTAGGATAGTAATAGGGAGTAGATTACTACTATAGCTTGTATATACGCTAATAGTACTACTCTTACTTCTACCCTTATTTATTAGTCCTAATCTAGAGCTTTATAGGATACCTAGTTATAAGATTTTAACCTATTATAATACTAAGCTTTCTTTATAGGATTACTAAGTAGGTAGATAAGCTATACCTTAGGGGTATCCTAGCTTAAGGAGGTATTTAATTATAAGATAAAAGCTAAAGCTTATACTTTATACTAGCTCCTTATCCTTAATAGCTATAGATCTTATATAATAATAGAGTTTATTAAGTACTATAATAAATATAAGATCCTACTTATAATATATCCCCCTTATAGCACTTATACCCTTTAGCTACTTAATATTATAGTATTTACTCCCTTTATAGCTTTATATAAAGCTTAACTATCTAGTTTTCTAGATAGCTTCTAAGGGCTTATAAGTATTACTAAAAGGGATTTCTACTAGTTATTTAATATTATATAAAGTAATACCTTTAAGGAAAAGCTAATATTAATAGCTTTTAAAGTAATAAGTATCTTACTACTTAACCCTAATATTATCCTTTTAAGGTTTAAAGCACCTATAAATAATAGTAACTAGCCTTCTTTAAGTAATAGTATAACCTTAATATTAAGTGCAAGTAATTAGAGAAAGATAGAGTAGTTACTCTATAATACTATAATTAATATCTATAATAAATAGTTAAAGAAGCTTAGCTAGATAATCTATACTATATTAGTAAGAAATACTCTACTTAACTATAAAAATAAACACCTAAGGGCTGCCCTAGCTAATAAGAAGAAGTATAGGAAGCGTAGTAAACCTCTATTATTACCCCCTAATAATAATTATAGTAGTAGTACCTAATTTATTTTACTATTAAAGGTAAAGTAAGTATTTAAGCTCTAGGAGTAAAAGAACCTTAAAGAATAGGAGCTATAATACTAAAAAAGTAAGGTAATTAAGCTTTATAAGTAATAGAAGCTTACTAAAGCTTAACTTATAAAGGAGCGTTACCTAAATTAAGTAATTACTAAGAAGGAGTAGAAGGAGAAAGCTACCTAAAAAGCTATTATATATAATAAGTAGAAAACTACTAAGTAACTAGAAAAGTAACTCTAAAATAATATTAAAATATCCTAAATAGGTAAGAGGTAAATCCTTAAGCCTCCTACTATTATACTAGCTAAGGTAGTTAATAAGGAGCTAGTAGAAGAGGATATAGTAGTAGAGGCAACTTTATAGCGTGGGCGCCTAATTAGACCCCCTAAAAAGCTGCTTACATAATCTAAAATATTTAATCTACTCTAATAGATCTAATAATCACGACTCTAAGAAATCTTGTAATAATAGCTATTATAGGTGGCGCAATATCCTTATTTAGTGGGTGGTGGATTTTGGTGTTGGTGGGCGCTCGGTGGGGGTGGGCGCTCGGTGGTGGATCACGTTACCTATGGTACAGAACTTCGCCCATGGACAAAGGTAACCAAATACTGGCTATATGGAGTTTTACTGTGACTTTGGTGGCAGAGCGAAGCGTCTCCAGAGTAGATGCGTCGCTAGGCCTCAATATGGCTAGCTAGATACAACCTTTTGACCGGAAGCCGCTTGGAAGCCGCTAACCCCATTATGGAAGTTTTCAGAACGGCGGATAAATAAATGGAGCGACTGTAGGCACGCCCGCAATAAGGCCGTTCTGATTCGCTACTCCGAACATGGTACCCTCTGCCTCTTGTCAGCGTGTCAGTTGGGCATTATTCTAATTTCAACCTACGGAGACCATTTCGCTATGGATCCTGCTGCAATGCAGGCCACTGCTACCAGCAGCACATCGTCAGATGTGCCCATACAGCGACAGCGTCCGGCGGCTCAGAAGAGTGCTTGCCTAGGCTGTCGCGACACAAAGCAGAAGTGCAGCCGCGGCCGGCCGTGGTACGATATTTGGTAGCCCAACAATGGCTTACAGTCTGGCTGATGAAGGTGTAAAGTGCGCGGTGTGGCTCCCAAGGGCTGTCATGCAAATATCCAATCATGTCCAAGCGGGGGAGAAAACCGGGAAGTACAAAGTGAGTGCAATTCGGGAAATTTAATAAGAGGTTGTTGAACTTGGGTTAATCCTTCAGTCAGTAAGCCAGATACTGTGGAAAGATTTTTAGATCGACTGAACAAGAGTTCCATACACGGTGAGGTCGTGGCAGCACTTACTACACAATCGACAGGGCATCATCGGGTGGACGAGATTCAACAAGAGGAGTCATTACTCCATGCTGCAATCCAGGACGAGGCTTCTCATGAACCACCCAGTGTCGAACCAAGCAATACTTCGTATCATGAAGAACCTATTAACGCCGTACATGACCGGATCTACGCTCCACTTCAGATCGTTGCTGCTACCGTTGATTGTAGTGACGTGACACAATGGCCGCATACCATTGGAAGCGGAATGGAAGCAACCAATCAACGCTCTGATTTCTCAAGTAGAGGAAGAGTACCTCACGCTGGCGGCTTTTCTAAATTTCGTGGCCGGAATAGGTTTTCTTCTTACTTCCGTAAGGACCACATGGCACATTTGGTTGCATTTACACTTGCATAGGGGAATCCTGATGCGTAAAACTAACGTCATCTTAGAAACTTCCGTAGCTATCTGTTCGGACTGGGAAGAGCTGGCTTCGCAAGCACCCGAAGGTACCTTGCAAATACGTCCGTCGATCCACGATCCTCTCGCCTCCCGTTTGTTGGACGACAATGATGTTGCACATGCTTTTGAACTGTAAGTCTGCTATGTTATGGAGCCCTTATTGCAACGCAATTGTTCTGTCCCTTGCAAGACATCGCTCTGCGTTCAATCTACTGACAAAAGTTATTATCCCCAAAGATTTTTCAGGTTGCGCAATCCATTTGTGGGCTTGTTGGATCCCGCGCTACATACGCCGCGATACGTTTATTCAGCATCGTTCACGCTTTTTTCCGTCATCTGCGCCTTGGGATGCGCTTTATCGACTGAGCCAAGGAACCGCCTTCTCTACCCCACTCTTACAGCAGTGGCCGATGCTAATATTCGATGGTCAATGGCAATGTCGGTCAAGTCCGTCGAGACTGTGCAAGCTCTGCTACTCTTTGCATACTGGGGACCCGCTCATGAAAAGCAGAGAGACGATCCATACTGGCTGCGATTGAGCCACGTAAGTTAATAACCTGCTCTCTATCCAATTAACCGGAAGAAAAGACTGACAGTAGCGATCAAGGCCATTCAGCTGGCGAGGGAACTTGATATTGGTCGAAGCCAAGTTGTCCAAGAAAGGGCAACGCTGTACGAAGCCATGAGTCAAGAACTCAGAGAACGCTTTATGCGTAATATGGAAAGGACATGGCTGTATGTTTTCATAGCGGACAAGAGCTTCGGCATCACCACAGGGCGAGCAATGTGCTTCTCATGGAAAGAGATACCGTCAGATGCGTCGACCTGGTGGCAGAAGCCCAGTGCAGCTCCACACGACCGTATGATATGTGGAATAGTTGAGATGAGGGTGACTGTGGTGAGTGTTATTGGTCCTCGCGTGCAACTACTTTCGTTCCAAAATAGATCCGGTTAACATCCTTTAGGTGAAAGCTCTTGAGTGTCGAAAACATGGCAACAAAGATCGAATTGAAATCACAAGGTGGCAACGAGATGCTTTCAAGACCCTCAGTAACATACGAAAGCAAAGATGCGAGGGCCATGAATGCTCTCCTACCCTCGCTCTTCCTGTTCTAGCTTTCTACATTGATTATGCCCTTCTACTCGTCAATACCCACGCCGCAGGTGATCTCATAAGTCTCGGCTTGGACGAAATTCTACCGGATGTCAGTTCAATAAGTCAGCAGAGTGCTGACATTGCGATGCGTCTCATAGACCTGATACTGTCGAATCTGACGCTTGTGGAACTCAAGTCTGGCTTCCACAATTGCCAATTGGTCATGATGTGCCATGCGGTTACTGAGATTCTTAATGTATGGGCTCCTCTTAAAGCTTAAGATGTTTCTTAACACAATGCTAAAATAATGCGCTCGCAGACAGTCAGGCGCGGTGCTCGTCCAGATCTCATTCAGACTGCGAGCGTTAAAGTTCGCGCGCTCTCGAACCACCTCCAGAATGTCGCTTCAACGCTACCAATATCATCATGGGCTCAAATATACGCCGATATCGCTCAAGTCCTTGTTCAAAAACTCGATACCATGGCAGCAAAGCATCTGGAAACGTTCCCAGAAAATGGCTGGGTCAATTTTGTTCCGGACGATACTCTTTGCACAGATTGGTGGAGCTCCGTTGGAGGTGGTCATACCGACCTTATGGATTGGGTCGATCTAGAAGGAATCGGGGGCATGGAGGATGCAATGGTCTAGAAGATGACTTCAACCCTGAAAACGCATGCCACCCAGTCTCTGAGAAATTCATCTCAGACACGACGGTTACTGTCTCGTTTGGTTGTCTCGGGGACGCAATGACAGGAATCATTTCCGACACACTACCTGAGATGGATTGTGATCGAGCCTATCAGCACAGCGAGGGGAAATCGACTCTGCGATAGTAGACGAGCCAACAAGGCCTTACACAGCTTGAATGGACCTTTAGCCGCATCTCGAAAATGAAGCTGAGAGGCGTAATCTCGGCCTTGATAACTGCGAATTATCTTGGATTTGTTGTGAGGATATTCGAGCAGCGAGTTCTTTATATGCCGCCCCCCATCACTCACATCCGCAGCAGATCTTCTGATCATCGCTTGACTTGTGCGCTGTCAGCATGGGTCTTAGTTAAAGCAGGAATGGAGACATTGTTGGCGAAATTCACCATGTATTTACAAGCCTCGAGCTTGTACTGATTCACTCCAAAACCAATGGGAAGAGCATTGCTACAACAACGGTTCTTACATTTTCTCAGTAATCTCCTTGAGGCTATCCAAGTACAAGATCTCGTGATCCAGGGGAAAGTCTATGCGGCCAAACTTACGTATCGACATCGCTTCATCAGATACCGGCAGCCTAGTCTCGTAACCAATTGCTCACACTCGATCCACTGGATGGCAAACAACGTCATTGAATACCATTATCGCTACCGGACTGACAGAGACAGTTTTCCAGAGCTACTCTGCAATGGCCTGCACCGAGAATGACAACCCTGTACCAAGCTGACTGGCTCGCCATAGAAGGGAGGGGGCGCTGATGGTATCACTTACACAAGGAGGGCTAGTTGGGTCCACGGTGCGAAGATCATAGTAGTGGAGACCAGGATACTCGGGGTACATGTGTCAATGTAGGCTGCGTGCCAAAGAAGGTGATTTGGAATGCCGCCGCCATTGCTTAGACAAATCGTGAAAGCAAAGCCTATGGCTTCAGCGAGGAGCACACGCAAGCCTTTGACTAGAAATCCTCAAGGCAAAACGCAAGGCCTACGTTAAGCGTCTGAGCAATGTGTACAAGAAGAATCTGGGTACGGGCCGCAAAGATTACATCCATGGCACAGCGTTCTTTTCCGGCTCACACAAGGTCAAGATCGTGCTGGCAGACCAAACTGAAATTATCCTCAAGGCCAAACATATTCTCATCACTATTAGTGGAAAGTCAAGCATCTAAGCACTCGCAGGAGCCGCACCTGGGATCACATTGGACGGATTCTTCGAGCTCGACAAGCAGCCTGGGAAGGTTGCTGTTATTGCAGGCTACATTGCCGTGGAGATGGTGGGCATGCTTCATGCTCTCAGGACTGAGACTCATCTATTCATCCGCCATGACCAAATTTTTCGCACCTTCGATCCAATGATCCAGAATGGTGGAACGGCTGAGTGCCAGCGGCAACGCGTGAAATGCATAAGCTATCCTCACAGAGTTAGATGAAAGGTCCCAAAAACGAAACCACCCGTGGACTGAAGAGTGCTGCCGAACCTCTTTCTGTTCGGGGTTTAATCTGAACTCCGCAAGACACCGGCCCGGTAGGTAGCGCTTGCCTAAACCCCGACCTCGCCGCGACACCTAAAGCAGGGACATCAGTGATCATTGGATCATGTACGGAGTAGACTGCACAATCTGTACATGCAGGTGATGCGCTCCATTCTGACTTTCAAGAGAGTAAAACTGGCCTTCCCCGCACCGGGGTTACCGCAACTGCTCTTGGCTACGGCGTTCAAAGTGCGTTGAGTACGACTGGTACGAACATTTCAAAGAAGACATATTCCGGTAGTTATGGTCGGGTCTGAATATGGCACTCGCTACAAATCTCTT
This sequence comes from Plenodomus lingam, assembly GCF_022343315.1. Taxonomy (NCBI): domain Eukaryota; kingdom Fungi; phylum Ascomycota; class Dothideomycetes; order Pleosporales; family Leptosphaeriaceae; genus Plenodomus; species Plenodomus lingam. Next base: position 371,275 of record NW_027093971.1, on the reverse strand, counting down.
GTTTATGTTGCTAGCTCCGCGTCCGCTAAGTTGATCGCCGATGTTGGACTCTTTGCGTTCGAAACAGTGAAGGTCGGCCTACAGACTGCAGCTTCACCCGGGAACGAGGGTGATGTGAGGTACTTTGGAAAGACTATCATCACGGAGTGTATCTCAAGGTGAGATCGATGCTGTAAAGATCGGCCATCCTCAAAGAAGCATTGGCATATTACTACGGCCTGTAGTTACCGAGGCATCTACCCATTACCTATGGGCTCGCCAGATACCGGATACGGCCATGAAGTTTTCATCCTTCTAAAGCATTGTTCAAATTATGTACAATCGTTTAGCAGAAAAGAAAGGTGCCCACTGAAAGACTGCACAGACTGCGATTGCCTTTGCTGAAGGATATCTTTCAGGTATTCTCGGCGCAGTCGTCTCCCATCCAGCAGATGCAACACTGTCAAAATTGACCGCCCATCATGAGCAAGCAATGTCCGCTGCTAGTTAGTGCAGTCAAGCGGATTTCCAAAGAGATGGGCTTCAGAGATCTATGGAATGGTTTTGCTATACGGTACGGTAACGTTATGTGTTGAGCTTGAAGTATGTATATAAGACTAGTTCCCGCTCAGCACGATTATGATCGTACCTCAATGGCTCACGATTCTTTCAAAGTAGCGATCGGTCTTCCTGCGACTGGTGGTAATGAGCCAGTCCCACGAAAGGACAGGCAAGACAAGTAAGTTACTACCACGTCGCTCAAGACGCCTATCGACTCCCAGAAATTTCAACCGAATCTCGTAATGCTTCTGAATTCAGTTCGATTAAAGTAGTCTGGATGACACTATCATGCATTTTCTTCGATGCGATATAGCTTGGTACATTGCAAGAGAAACGTCGCGAGTTTATATGCTCCATTCACTCTGCTAGCTGCGTTAGCACTAGAGATGCTTAGCGTCCTGTATAGGCCTAGCGCATGAGCGCGGCAGCCTACTTACATTCATCGCAGACTGTTAGATATCATCAATCATCAATCTCGTACAGTACACTTGACAAGCGTCGTTTTGAACCTTGGGCATAGCATTGCACTCCTAGACGGTCAGCGGGTACATTATAGAATACAAATCCTACAGCTCGAAGGGGACACTTGCTCCCTGATCAAGCGTATAGAAGTAAAGAATGGGACTTAGTCTTATGGATAGACATTTCGTTCATTGGCAGCGGACCTAGACTGCATAGCACTCCTTGATAAACAGTTGACCTTGGAACAGAAATCTCCGGGAGAGGTTAGGGCCAAATCTCGTAAAGCTAATTGATCACCTTTTCATAGTTACCACATTTGGTACGTGTACATAGTGTGTAGATCTACGTTATGGAAGAAGAGGTGCCTACTTTTACAGCTGAGATACGGAGTGATTTTTTCTACGTAGCTTGTACTGCATCTCCATCTTAGCTTTACATCGTCAAGCCCGTAGTCTTGTCAACAAAGCCAGGTGCTTAGCCAAGGGTGTGTCCAGTCTTATTTACTGCTCGCTGGTATGCCTCTGTGCTCTCAATGTTTGCCAGCCAGGCTTCCACTGCAGGCCACTTCTTCCCGCTAGTACCAAGACCCATCTTGAGGATAAATGCGACACTGAAGCCCATCATGGTGTCTGCCGCTGTCAGATGGTCTCCGACTAGATACTTTCCTCCACCTTTCTTCAGCTCAGACTCCAACCAGTCAAAATCCCGGTGCACCTGAGGGGAAAGACCCTTCGATATTTTATCAGCCGCGTCAGGAGCAGCACCACTGCCGTACATGATTGCCAAGGCGTGTATAAGGAACGTGCCTTCGGAGGCTGACATCCAGACACGGACCTGAGTACGCTCGGCAATATCCGCAGGCATGAGTTTGTGCTCTTTGTCGTACTTTTCGCACAGATACCTGAGGTAGCCATCAGAAAGCTCACCAGTTTGTTATGGTGGAATGGGATCTTACTCAGCAATCGCGGCACTCTCAACAATAGTCAGACCATTGTCTGTGATCGCGGGTGCTCGGCCGACGGGCACATGTTTGCGAAATGCATCGGGAGTATCACCGTTGGCCTCTCTGTTGAAAACTTCCACTTGATACTCAAGTTCTAACGCTTCGAGAAGGAATGCGCTGCGGATAGCCCGGGAAGTTTGAAGGAAGTAAAGGGTGATAGGGGCCATTGTATGGAAGCTAAGCTTTTCAGTGATAAGTGATTCGATTCTGAATATGCAATGGGTGGAGGAGTGATGTCGAAATTGCAACAGGGCGTCTTAAACCTTACACTGGACAAAGCACGAGATCGCTAATCATGGTACTCCTTGTTGTCCGTGCGCAAAATTTATATATCCCGAACCTAACGCTAACAAATAAATCAGCCTACAATTCGTGGGGATCAAATTTTTTCTCCGCCTTAGAATGTCGATCCTTGTGGTCTTGGTGGGTCTTTTGTGTTGCGATTGCACCTCAACAGGCTATGCAATTGGTGCACATGACGTATTGCGGAATACCTGCCGCACTACAAGGGGAGCCTCTCTGCAAAGCCTTACTCACATCACTTCGCAACACTAAAAGAACGTCAATACAGTTATAGACTTACGCTTGCAATGCATATACGCAGGCAGATCTGTTTAATCTGCTTTGTACAGAGAGCTATAGAGGGCTGTGTGAGACAAGGTCACTTTATAGGCTTCCCTGCTCCTTAGCGGCCTTAGTTCTTCTCTCCGCATTCTACTGTTAAATCGCTCTATCTTGACATGAACCTCTAGGTAGACCCAGAATTTGTTTATCTGCTATCGTCAAGGCGGTGCAAACCACATATCTGGTTATAAGGCGATATGCTATTCGCGGGAATAACATAACCCCTACAAGTGACAATAGCTAATTAATTAATTTATTAAAGTTATTTAACGTCCTACAAAAACCTTGTACAGGGCATGTAGACAGATCTAGCTCTAGGCTTCTAGTAGTAACGTACTAGCCTAGGGGACCTTATTATATAGGTCACGCGATAGCGGTTATTAAGCTAAGCTCTTCTACTAGGTTAAGGGTAGTATTAGGGAGTTATTACGGGGCTAAGCTAAATAGCGTGGACCTTAGCTCTAGAAATAAGAGTTATAAAAGTAAATAAGAATCTATTATAATTATATTATATTCTAGCTTCCTAGTTATATTACGCATAATGTTAGATTATATTATGCGTGCATAGACTAACTATAGGGTATAGTGTGCCTATAAGACGTTATAGTAGGAAGATAGAGGTTTAAAAGGTAGATTAGGATAATAGGTGTTAGAGTAGATACTAAGTAAATTAATACTATGTGTATTAATTCTTATAGGTATTTATACTGCCTATAATTATGTAATCTATCTAACCTAGGCTATTCTAGCCTATACTTAGATACTTTAGGCTAGTAGAGCCCTATATTCTAATAATAGTGCCCTACGACTATATATACTATTAGGCTAGTAAATCTAGGTTAGTGTATACTAGCTATAGTACTAGGTTAGGTTTAGGTTGCACAGACCTAGTGCTTAGGTTAGGTTTAGGTTACATAGGCTATAGGCTTAGGTTAGGTTTAGGTTATATAGGCTATAGGCTTAGGTTAGGTTTAGGTTGCATAGGCTATAGGCTTAGGTTAGGTTTAGGTTACATAGGCTATAGGCTTAGGTTAGGGTTAGGTTATATAGACCTAGTAGTTAGGTTAGGTCTTATATAAGCAGATATTAGTTAAGGTTATATAGGTAGTATATAGGTTTTAGTACACTCCTCTACTAATATAGGTATATTATCCTTAGTTGCCTTAGAACCTTCTAAAGTACTAGAAATTAGAACCTCCTGTTCTTTAGCTATTACTATATTTAGTTGCCTAAAGCTAGCTAGAAGCTTAAAAAGATCCTCTATAATATTATCTAATATAAACTTACTACCTATTATAGTAGAATCCTATTCCTTACTAGAAATAGCGTGTTTAAGAACTATAAGCTACTAAATTATCTATATAGAAAGGTAGTGCCTCTAGTCCCTAATAAGGTCCTTACTAGTGTTAAATACTCTTTTAATACTAACCCCTATAATCTAGATAGGTAGAATATTACGTGCTACCTGTGTAAGTTAGGGATAGGTAGCTTAATTTAATTTCTACTAGTCTAGGATATTAAAACTATCTCCTTTAATAATATAAGGAGTGCTAAGGTATATTTTACCCTCTTAGCGTGTTAAGCCTCCTTTATACTTATTAGGTGTAACGACTTAGGTAGGTAGGGCATCTAAAAGGTATCCTATACAACTCAAAGGCATATAGGAGTGCGCGTCTGTACAGAAAAGGATAAGATTCCTACACCTATAGGTCTTGTACGAAAGGACAAGAAGAATATACCTATCCTAACTATAGGCAAGCTATTCTCTATATATATAAGTAAGTTAGGCCTTTATTAGGCCTAACTTAGTATAGAATAATAGGTAGGTAATTCTACCTTATTATTATACTACCCCCTCCTATAGAGAAAGGATAGTCCCTATCCTTAGGATTAGGTTTAGATCCCTTATTAAAGAAGAGCTTTTTGCAAAATAAATCCACCTTTACCTCTACCTTTACCTTTACTTCTTCTTCCTAGGGCACAGACCCCTATCCCTAGCCTGTATATAACTAGCCCTCTACTTACTAACTTTCTTATTCCTATATCCCTAATTTTTTAAATATTTAACCTAATCTATCTAAAATCTAGTAAGTATTTAATTTATATAATTAAATAGTTACTAATCTAAATTAGAACCTTTAGCTATACTAGTACTAGTACTACTAGGAGTCCTCCCTATTACTTATCACGCTCTCTATATAAGAGCAGTTAGGGCTCTAGCTAGGGGTAGGTTTAATAATTTTAATTTTAAGTTAAAGAATTCTAAGAAGTGCTAGTACTATATCTCCTAGAATAAGTATTATAATCTAGTAAGTATCTAAGTCTAATAAGGTTCCTTTACTAATCCTAGTAGATTCCTTCTTTTATTAGTTAAGAGTACTCTGCCCTTAGGGGTACCCTAGAAGAGTACTATAGCCTAATAGGAAACCCTACTAAAGGGGATAAGGATAAAGAGGCTGTAGTTACTTATTAGAAGGATATTAAGCAGTTTAAGGCTACTATTTAAGAAACTACCTAAAACCTAGCTAAGTGTGTTACTATTACTAATACTTAGACTAAGGGTATAGAAGCTACTAAAATCCTTATAGCTACCTATTATACTACTATATCTAATTTATATTAGCTTTAGAATAGTATCTATAAGATAGTCTTAGTAGTTAGGGGCTTAATAAGGGCTATTAATAAACTTAAGGAGGAATTAGCACTAAATTAGGAGGCAACCTTCCTAGTGTAGGCTAAGATAAAGGCCTTCCACAAGAAGGAGTCTAAATTAGTCCTAGCTCCCGTCCCTGCTCCTGCACCTGCTGCACTAGTTGTCTAGAAGCTAGCTAAGAAAGATAGTCTAGGCGCTATCTTAGCTAATACAGAGTCTAAACTAGGTTCTAATAGAGAGATAGATATAGAATAAAGAGGTTTCCTAGGGGTAGTATCCTAGGAACCTTAAAGGTTCTAAATAGGATATAATAATAAATAGCAACAAGAATAATAGTAATAGATAGTAGTTAATAGATAATACGTAGCTAAATAGGATATAAATTAGTTCTAATATTAGGTATAATTATTATAAAGTAATATTAGATCCTCTTTACCTTTTTCCTATACCTAAATCTACTTAGGTAAGCTCTATAGGGGACCTTGCTAATTTAGATACTATTAGTAGAATAAATATAATTTATAGGGAGCTCCTATAAAGTTAGAGGCAGGATACTAAATAGGATTAGGATTATATCTAACCTACTTAACCTTATATTTTAGCTTAGATTAATATAATTTGCTAGCTAGGATTTCTTCTACCTCCTATTCCTCTACACCTTGTATAGGGGTACTAGGGGGTTTTAGAGCCTCTTATCTAGGTAATAAGTCTTAGGGATCTTTATATAGTATATTAGGCAAGAAAATATTATAGATCTTAGAACTAGGTGGTAATTAGAGGTAATACGCGTTTCCTACTTATTCTAATACCTTAAAGGGACCTTCCTATTATTTAGATAGTTTTTAGCTAAGTTATAAAATAGTAATATTAGTAGTAGATAGATAAATATAGTTACTAACCTTCTAGTTAACTAGATAGTAATAGTAATTAGTAGTAGAGTGTATTTAGTCTTAAGCTCTTTCTATATTTTCTTTAGCAATCTTCTAGGCGTTGTGCATCTAAGTAGTAAGGGATAAGGCGTCCTTATAGTTTAGTTTCTCTAGTATAGTAGATAGGGTCTTTTCTAGTTTCTAATACTAACTTTGCTTTAGTAAGGAACTAAAAAGGAGCTAATATAGAGCTATGCTAATAGATAAATATAGAAGAGTACTTTAGGCACAGTCTATTATAGGTAGTAGGTTACTCTAGTTATCTTAGTAATAGGATACAAAAGGCCTTAGTCTCTAATTAATATACTTATTTATAATCTTAGTTTATCTATTAGTTTATTTATAGTAGGTAGTAGAGAGCTTAACTTTAGTGCCTATAATCTAATAGAATTTAGACTAGAAACTAGATACAAACTAAGGGCCTTAATTAGAAATAATAGTATCTAGAGTGTGTCTAAATTAGTACACCTACTAAATAAATAAGGTAGCTATACCTTAGGTGTCTATAGTTTTATAGCAAGGGATAGTAATAGCTTGCTTTAATAGGTAATTAATAATAACTATAATCTAATTATAACCACGTTAATCCTAGAGAAAATCCTTAAAATTAATGCATAGGTGCTGTATTAGTAGACTAGGGATAGGAAGGGGGTAGAGTATACTAGGGAGTTAGTGCTATCTTAGGTGCCCTCTCCTATATAGGATACAGTTCTAAACGTAGCGTTTATAGGTAGTCTCTATACCTTTTTAGTAGTAATATTAGGCTAGAATCTAATAGGTTTTAGTAGCTAATAGGTAGGTAGTAGACACTTAATTATAAGCCTTATAAATTAGTCTAGTATATAGGACTAATCTAGTAGGCACGCAAAGTTAATCCTAGTAGAGAAGGAGTCTATTTTCTATCTAATAATGCTTAGGTAACTCTAATCTTTCTATTAGGAATAAGGACTAATTTTCTTAGAGGAGAGTTTTAATAAGTTCTAGGGATCTAAGAGTTATAGGGTTCTAAACTACTATAATTAAAGTAAGGATTAGTAAGGAACACTTAGCTAGGTAGTCTTGCGCTAAGTTAGAGTTAATTTAGGGGTGTAACCTATCTAGGGTAATTATTACTTATAAATAATTATCCCTTTAAGTAGCCTTAAGGTTAATTATATCCTGTTCCCTTCTACTTAGAATATCTGCTTAGGCGTTGTAAGATCTAGGAGTATACTTAATTTAGAAGTTAAAGGGACTTATAACCTCTAGCTATCTAGCTTGCCTAGCACTAAGGACTTTAGTAGATATAAAGTACTCTAGTACTCTATAGTCTGTGTATACTCTAATAAGGTGCTAAGTACTTATTAGGTTAGCACGCTATTTCTTAAAGGCGTGGATTATTATAAATAATTCTTTATTATAGATTTCCTAGTTAAGTTTAGAACTAGTAAAGGTCTAACTAAAGAAGGATATAGGGTACTATTTCCTATTAGGATGCTCCTATAAGAGGATAGCTGCAATAACTCTATTAGAGGCGTCTGTCTCTAGTTTTAGAGGGTACTTAGGATAGAAGTAAGCTAAGCTTAGGATTACTAGTAGGGCATTCCTAAGCTAGTTAAAGGCTTATTAGTATTCTAAAGTCTATATAAATAGGGTAGCAGGGCTCTAGAGAGTAGTTAAGGGCTTAGCTATCTTAGAGAAGTTTTCTACAAATTGCTAGTAGAATCTAGTAAATCCTAGGAAGGACTTTACTCTAGTTATTATCTTAGGAGCAGACTAGTTTTAGAGTACTTTAACTTTGTTAGAATCTACCTCTAAGCCTTTATTAGTAAGGATATATCTAAGGTAACAGGTATAGGTTATATAGAATTTGCTTTTCTTAATATTAGCCTATAATCTAGTAGAATAAAGACGCTTAAGGACTTTTTAAATATAGTCCTTGTAAGTAGCAAGGTTTTTAGAGTAGATAAGGATATTATCTAGATAGGTAATATAGAAGTTGTTTAAATAATCTATTAGTATATTATTTATATAATACTAATAGGTTACAGGTCTATTATATAGCCTAAATAGTAGGACTTTGCATTTATAGGTACTATACCTAGTGTAGAAAGTAGTGTACTCCTCTAAGTTAGGGTCTATTTAGATCTTATTAAAGGCAGCATAAATATCTAGCTTAGTAAAGATTTTTGCTTTAGCTAGCTAGGATAATAGGTTATCTATATAGGGTATTAGATACGCGTCCTTTCGCGTTAAGCTGTTAAGCTTATAGTAATCTACACAGATCCTAAGGCCTCTATTTAGCTTCTTAACGCATAGGATAGGAGAGGTAAATAGGCTCTAACTAGTCTTAATAAAACCTTTCTATAGGTGCTCTTGTATATATTCCTTAGTAGCCTAGAGTTCCTTAGTATTTTAATAATAGAGGGGACTCTAGTAGTTTAGAAGGGGTTCCTCTAGGACTATCTTATAGTTATAAGGCTAGTAGATTAGAAGTTTATTAGCCTTAGCCTTGTTAAAGACATCCTAATAGGAGTTATAGTTAGATAGGAGCTTCTAATCTAACAAGCTATAGTTAAGAGTGTCCTATTTAGATAGGGTTTAGATCCTTTGCTTAATCTTATATAGGCTAGTAGTAAAGAATTTATTAAAAGATTTTTTTATATTAAAATAGAAAGTATTAGTAGAAATAGTAGTAATTTAGAATTTTGCAGGTAGGGTAATAGTTAGCAATTAAACTAGGGTAGGTAGCGTAATAGGTTTAGTAGTAGCCCTATAAGTAGCTAGAATTTTAAGTATACTACGTATCCTATTAATTAAACTAGGACTATTTTAGTTCTAGTTCTCCTCTTAATTCTAAAGGGCGTCTCTTTACAAGATATTATAGGTAACTAGAGTAGATAGCACTTGCTAGTAGAGTTATACTAGAATAGGAGGTGCGGGGTTATAGGTTAGAGGATATTTCTCTAGCTAGATTAGTTAAGATTTATCTATATTAATTAGGATTTAGAACTATTTTAGCTAGTGTTGTCTAATAATATAATCCTAAGAACCTAAGTCTACTATTATAAAGGGGCAGTTATAAACCTTTTAGCTACTAACTATTATATAAAGCTAAATATAGTAGGCAACTAGGGAGGTAATCTAATTCTAGAACCCTTTAATAGTAAGCTTGTATAGTAGCTTTTAGATAGGTACCCTAAGCGCAGAAGAGATATTATAAGCAATTTTTAAATTAAGAAATAAGTAACCTTAGGCCCTAGTATCTACTAAAGTGTTTAGGTAAATACTAGATCTATTAAGGTATAGGGTTATACATGTAAGTAAATAGGAACTAATAAATAATTTAGTTAAGGAAAGGTTTAATAGGTTATATTAAGTTAGGCCTAGAAAGGAGGATCCTCCTAGGCGTTATTATTTCCTGTCTAATAGCTATCTAAATTAGTTAATTTAGCAGCTTCTTCTTCCTTAAAATTCTTAATAACCTATTCTATATCTATAGCCTAAATCCTAGGGGGTTTAGGGTAGTTACTAGAGAAGTGTCTAGGCTTTCTATAATTATAGCAAGTTACTAGGGTTCCTATTATAGTAGCGCTAGGAGTAGCTAGAGTAGTAGATAGGGGTTAATTATTTTAAAGGGTAGTGCCTTGTTATTATAAGTAGGGCATATAAGGTTTAGCTATTAAAGGTCTATTATAGGGTTTCTAATTAGCGTCTAAATAGGACTAGTTTCTAGAGTGTTAGAAGGGGGTTAGTCCTTTTCTAGATAATAGAGTAGTCTAGGTAGGAGCAGATAAGGTAGAGTATAGGCGGCGTTCTATATTAAAAGTAGTAAGATAATCTACTATAGTCTTAAAATTATTGTGCTAATTCTATTAGAAAGCAAGGTTTAGTATCCTTAGGGAAGGTGTAATCTTTATCTAGAGGTAGTAATACTACTCTAATTAGGGTACTTCTCCTCTAATAGCAAGACTCTAGAATTATAACTTAAAAGTAGGGAATATCTCTATATTAGTTATATATAGGCGGTTAAATATAGTCTAACTCTTAGCTATCTTATTTCTAGTAATAAAGTAAGTTTAAAGGAGGGTAATTATTTCCTTAGCTTTTTAGAATTAAAGACTTAGGGAATTAGATAGGTAACGTGGCTCTAAGTATTCTCTTGCTAGTCCTAAGCAGTGTCCCTAGACTAATGCTATCTAAGCTCTAGAAGAGGGGTAGTAATTAGCGTTAATCTCTAGCCTATCCTAAATAGATACTTACTATTATCTAAAAGTAGGATTAGCACTATTACTAAGTATAGAGATATTTAGCGTTTTTTTAGATTATCTCTTAGCTTTTATAGTATATACTATAGGGTTTAATATAGAAGCTAAAGGCTAGCTAGGTTAGGTTATACCCTATATCTCCTTATAGAGGGAGGTGTTATATAACTAATTAGTAAGTTACTTAACTTATTCCTCTAACCTTTCCTTTTTAGATAGGGTTAATATATATTTATCTTTAAGGGAGGTGTTACTTTAAGATTTCCTAGGAGCATAAGGTACCTTAAGAGACTAATAGGAAGCAGGTCCTTTAAGGAGGGCGTTGTTAATTAAGTCTTCCTTATCTAATTTCTTTCTATTAGTAAATAGGCTTTTAAAAGTAGCTAAACTAGATACCCTTCCTTTGCCTTTATCTAACATTTTATAGTTAATAAGAATAATAAATCTTTTCTTTTTAGGGGGGTTTAGTTATAGGAGGATATTAGCTTTACCTCTAATTCCTCTAGGCTTTTAGTAGTCTCTAGGTCTCTACCTTAATTTAATCTAACGCGATTTTTCTAAAGGTAATCTAGCACTACCTATAGGTCTAGAAGTCCAAGCCTATAGGCTTTAGTTATTAGAAGTTCTAATAGCTATTCTAACTGTAGAGTTGCAGGGTTAGATAGCTACTAGAACTAAATTAGTAGCTTAAAATAATAACAAGTGCAATATTCTTAAATACTATTACTAGCTAGGATAATATTCTTCTTATAATATAATAACTTAGGTAGGTAAGGTATCTAAAAGGTATCCTATATAACTTAAAGGTATATAGGAGTGCGCGTCTATACAGAAAAGGATAAGATTCCTACACCTATAGGTCTTGTATAAAAGGACAAGAAGAACATGCCTATCCTAACTATAGGCGAGCTGTTCTCTATATACATAAGTAAGTCGGGCCTTTATTAGGCCTGACTTAGCATAGAACAATAGGCAGGCAATTCTGCCTTATTGTTACATTAGGGAGACTTAGGGAGCTACTTAACTAGGAGTAGTCTAGTAGTAGTAGCTTTCTAAACTACTCCTTACCCTATAATTATCTAGTAGAAGCTATTAAAGGTTAGGGGGAGCTAGGGCGTTAGGTATTATTATATTAATCTAGGTATTTAAGGAATTATTAGTAGTAGATATATATATTATATTAATCTAGGTATTTAAGGAATTATTAGTAGTAGATATATATATTATATTATAGACTAGCCTTAAGGGAGAATATAATAAGCGTTAATAATAGTATTTAGTATCTTAAAGGAGAGGTAAGCCCTCTACGCCTTTTTATAGGTGTGTAGCGTGTTCACTTAGTAGTAGTGTTAGACTTAGTCTATCTTATGTTAGACCTAGGCTTAGGTATAAGCCTAAGCCCTTTATATACCCCTAACCTTCCCCTATAAACTATTATAAAATTGTCTTTCTAGGGGTCTAGAGTTATATCTTTATCCTCTATAATCTATATTAGGCTTTATTACTATATATTTAGGTTATATTATTATATCTTTATATTTCTTCTTAATTTATAACAGGCCTATATATTAAGTAGTACGCGCGTATAGTATCTATACGCTAATTTTAGCACCCTACTATAAGAGTTCTAATATAGCTATCCTACCCTACTATAAATTTCCTAAACTTACTTTATTATATAATAGATTTTCCCTACTAATTAGCCCTCTCTCTACTCTTTCTCTATTAATCCTGCCTATCTAGCCTCTATTATATCCTTATCTACTACTACTAGTACTAGTAGTAGGGATCTACTATAAGGTAGTTAGACCCTATACTAGGCCTACTAAGATAAGGTGCGTACTTCTAATATTCTCCTTATATTTCCTATACTAACTTTTTACTTAGTATATATCTCCCTAAATATAGTTACTTAGTAGCTTTATTATTTCTAGTAACTTAGATAATATAGAATATAATAGTAGCTTTATAAAGCTACTTCCCTATAATTAGTATATTAACTAGCTTTATCTTTTTAGTAAGTATAACTATTAGGAAGGTAGTAGTTGTAAAGGGCTTGGGCTTATGCCTAAGCCTGGGTCTAACACAAGACAGACTAAGTCCAACACTACTACTAAGCAAACACATTGCACACCTATAAAAAGGCGCTAAGGGCTTACCTCTCCTTTAAGATACTAAATACTATTATTAACGCTTATTATATTCTCCCTTAAGGCTAGTCTATAATATTTTAGTATCTTCTTCTAAATATACTATAATAGTAATAAGAGATAGACGCGCTAGATATTTAGAATAACTAGGTGCAACCTAATATAGTAGAAAGGCTAATATAATAGGTCTATAGATTAATAGAATAATAGGCTTAAGACTCTGCTATAATAGCTATACTATATTAACAGAACAAGGAAATACGTAATTAGATTCTATCCTAACCCTCCTCTAAGCCTGCTAGGTTTAATAATATACTACCTCTGCCCTCTCCTGCCTTATATTATAAACCCTTCCTAGTTAGCTTGCTATATAATAGGACTAAGGCAAACTTCTCCTCCTAGTAAATAACTATAGAGTTTAAACTACGTGTAGACAAGGTCTTTATTAGGGATAAGAAGGTAAGGTTTATATATATTTAGTCCTAGTTATTACCTATAGTCTAGCGCACTATAGCACTATACTTTAAGGATAGTGCACGCAAGCGTTAGGATATAAGTAGGTTTCTTAACTACCTAGCGTTCTATTATAGTAACTATTATAGGCAGGAGCGCGCCTAAGTTACGTTAGAATACTTATATTAGGGCTAAAATTAGCCTTTTATAAAGTTCTTTATAAATTTTGTGCAGCTCCTTATATAGTTAGGAGGTTTATACTAGGATAATAAATAGAAGCTTTTATAACTTTAGCAATCTCTTAATAGTTATATGCGCTTAGTTTCCCTTAATAGGGGAGTCTCTAGGACAAACTATAATATAGCTATAGAGGAATATAAGATAATTATAGTAGATATTAAAATAGCCTCTCTAGAACTAGGTTTTCTTTAGGCTAGTAAGTCTAAGGAACCCTAGTAGAAGTCTAACTTAGATTAGGATAGCAACACAAATATAGTAGAAGTAGTAGCCTTATTAAGTGCACCTACTAAACTACTAATATTACGTCCTAACTAGATCCTATAGGACCTGTTTAATATATAGAAACTAGCAAAGGTCTATACCTAGTGTAGATAGGGTGGTTATTTTATGTGTGTATACCCTAATACCCTATTACTATAACTAGTAGGTGTTAAGATAGTTATAGTATTAGCAAGCGGCCCTAATTTAGGAAACTAGCTGCCCCTAACTTTAGGCTAAGTTAGAGGTATAAGGAGGACACTATAATAGAGGAATTATTAATAGTAGAGGCTATTAAGTATCCCCTAGATATTAAGGCTAGGTTAAATAATCCTCCTTTCTTTATTCCCCTCCTCCTAGGTAGAGTAGAGAACGTACAAGCAATAGTTAATTTAGGGTACTAGTGTTTTAGTGTAGTTAAGGAAAAGTTAGCAAGATAGATTAGTAGGAACTTTATTAATATTCCCCCGCGACCCTTATAACATACCTAGGGAATTACTAAGGGTATAAGAATTTTATAGTTAGTAGTATTAGACTATAATTTAGATAGTTAGTAGTCTTAGCTTTTAGCTTATATAGTACCTAGTCTCTCCTATTAACTAATACTAGGTAGACTATAGCTATGTAGAGAGGGCGTTATTATAGATATTCTATAAGGCAAATTAATAATTAGGAAGGCAGGAAATATAGTAGTATAAGAGAGCGGGAGACGCCTACATCCTACCTGTATCTCTATTATCTTAGGTTTAGTTATAGCAGGGTTACTAAATTAAGGACCCTAATAGGAAGATATATAGGTATAAATTTTTATAATAAATATACTAGATATTTTATAGGTAATATATAACTTACGCCTAATAAAATATCTAGGAAGTGTTAATAAGGGAAGTCCTATTAATATACACACTATCTATATTACTAATAGCATAGTTCCCTATAAGCCTAAGTATAAAACTAGAAAGATAAAGTTGCTACTAGAACTATAAGAGTTTAAGGACCTGTTTAATAAAGAGTTAGTAAGTAGTTTGCTACTCTATTAAGGTAGTATAGATTACTATATTTAGTTAATAACTCTCCTAGATAGAACCTAGCCTAACCCCCTATAGGGTCCCCTATACCCTATATCTTATAATTAATTACTAGAACTAAGAATATAACTTACTAGATTAATAGATAAGGGCTAGATCTAAGCAAGCTCTTCTATAGCTAGAGCTCTAGTGTTACTAGTAAAGAAGCTATTAGGTAGTTAGCGCCTTTGTATAGATTACTATATACTTAATAGTATAATAATATTAGACTAATACCTACTACTACTTATTAAGGAAACTTTGCGCACACTATCTAGTGTAAATTAGTTTATAAAAGTGGATATTCGCGCTACCTTTTATAAAGTTAGAATAGTAGAAGGTTATAAGTCCTTAATAGCTTTCTGTACCTAGTTTAGGTTATATAAATAGTTAGTATATCTATTTAGTCTTAGTAGTGCGCTATCTACTTTCTAATAATATATTAATACTACACTTGTAGAGTTACTTAGATTATATATAATAGCCTACCTTAATAATATCCTAATTTATTTAGGAGGAGACTAGTTTAACTATATAGAAAAAGTAAAGTATATACTTATACTATTAAAAGAAGTAGGACTACACCTAGACTTAGAGAAGTGTGCGTTTAGTATTAAGGAGGTACGCTACCTAGGCTATATTATTAAGGCAGGCAAATTACTTAGACCTAACCCTAAAAAGCTTAGGGTAGTATAGGAATAGGAATCCCCTAGGAATATAAGAGAGGTAAGGAGTTTTCTAGGTTTTACTAACTTCTACTATAATTTTATTACAAAGTTTTCTAAAATAGTAGCGCCTCTAAACTAACTAACTAGGAAGGACACCCTATTCTAATAGGGAGAGGAAGAATAGAGTGTATTTAATACACTAAAAAAGGTATTTATATCTAGACTAGTACTAACGTAATAGGACCTAGCTAAAGAAATATTATTAGAAGCAGACTATTTAGGATACGCTCTTAGG
The DNA here is from genome assembly GCF_022343315.1 of Plenodomus lingam. Taxonomy (NCBI): domain Eukaryota; kingdom Fungi; phylum Ascomycota; class Dothideomycetes; order Pleosporales; family Leptosphaeriaceae; genus Plenodomus; species Plenodomus lingam. The sequence goes on along the minus strand of NW_027093971.1, from coordinate 355,689 downwards.
GGTTGCTTATTATAAAAAGTTAGGGGCGTCTAGCGCCTAGTTACTTACTACTCTATAGCACTAATACTAGAGAGACAAAACTACACTATATATAATAAGAAATTACTAGCTATTATTAAGTGTCTTAAAAGTTAGTTAGTAGAGCTATAGAGCGTTTATAAGCTATTTATAATATTTATAGACTATAAAAACCTAGAGTACTTTACTAGCCTCTAAAGCTTAAGCAAGTAATAGTGCTACTAGGTAGAGGAACTTTTAAAATACTAGTATATCCTATAGTATAGACCTAGCTATCTTACAGGATAACCTAATACCTTAAGCAGGTGACTATAAGATTTAAACTCCTCTAAAGCAATACTATAGTTAGTAATACGCCCTAAATTAATTTAGGTTATAGTATTAGAAGTAGAGGAGGCGTCTAAGTTACTAAAGGGCGCTAGCCTCTTTGCTAACCTGTATATATAGACACTATAGGACAAAGCAGTATTAGAAGATAAGATATACTAAGTATATCTTAATGCGGTTTAGAAAGGCGCTAGGTCTTTCCTAGTTCTAGCTAATATAAAGTAATAGATTAGGGACTGTATAATTAGCGCACACGGCACTTTGCTTTAGAGGGGCGTTATTTAGTTACTAATATAGGAACCCCTTATAACTACTATTATATAGCAAGCATATAAATTAGATTTAGTAGGATATCTAGGAAAGAATATAATATTTTAAATACTACGCTATAACTATTATTAGGATAGAATATTAGGAGATATTACGTAGTATATTTAAAACTACTATTATTATAGTGCTTATATCTCCTAGAAGCGCTAATAGGGTCTATTATAACCTATACTAGTTGCGTTATAATACTAGTCCTAAATATCTATAGATTTTATAGTTAACCTACCTACAAAAGATAATAGCAAACCTTAGTTCCTATTAGTTATTACTAATAGATTATTTAAATATATTTAGCTTAAAGTAATAGTCTCTATAGTAGCTAATTATTATACAAGGATCTTCTAGGATAACTAGTAGTAGTTCTAGGGCTTCCTATCCTTTATTATTACTAACTAAGGCTCTAACTAGTTAGGATCCTTCTAGATAATATTATACTAGATAATAAAGATAAACTAGTTACTATTTACTATATACCACCCCTAGATAGATAGCAGGACAGAGCGGGTAAACTAAGAGGTGTAGGCAGTACTGCGTATAATAGTATGCTTTAAGTAGACTAACTAGCCTAACTACCTACTAGCCTGCTAACTTGCACTTAATAATAGGGACTCTAGTATAACTAGTATTAGCCTAAACCTGCTTTTAAATAGGTATACTATAGACACGCTATAAAAGATAATATTACTACTAGTAAAGCCTAAGAATCTTTATAGAGAGGCTATAGCGTTCTTATCGCACCTATAGAGGGGTGTAGAGCTAGCATAAGCTACTATTATATTCTAATAGTAATAATAATAGGAAGTAATAAATTAGTCCTAATACCTAGCTAAAAAGTTCCTAAAAGGTAATATAGTTTAGTTTATAATACGTAATATAAAGATAAACTAACTAAGTAAAAAGATTAACTAGCTATAAGTAAAGTATAAAGTAATAGAAGTCCCTACTCTACTTATAGTAGTATTAGACTTACTAGGGAACTTATATAAGACTGTATATATAAATCTACTAGAGAGAGCTACTAATAACCTACTACTAAGCTAGAAGCTTTAAGACTTATAACTAGGCCTAATAGTTACTCTAGAAAATAAAGATATAATACTAGATAAATAGGAAGTAGAAGAGATCCTTTATATAAAGAATATAAGAGGAAAAAAGAAGTATTAAGTCCTAGTAAAATAGAAGGGGTATATTAATCTAATATAGCACCCGCTAGAGGTAGTATAGGATACTAAGGCTCTAGATAGGTTTAAGGAATAGTATAGGGATATTACGCATAATAATAGCCTAATACGTATAAAAGCTAGGAGGTAAGGGTAAAAGGAAACTAGAATAATAACTTAGACCTTTATTATAATTAAGAAGTAGAAAGGTATTAAAGATATCTTTTATTTATCCTTATAACACTCTAAGCAAGTGCCCTACTACTAAAGTTTTATAAGGTAGCTAATAATTAGGTAGTAGTATCTATACTATTACTATCTATAACTAACCCCCCTTTAGCCCCCCCTAAACTATTGTTTATATTATTCTAACGCCTCTATGTCTCTTAGTAATAGTAGTAACGCTTACGCGTAGCGCAGGTAGGGGAGGACTTAGTTAATAAGTATAAGTAATAGTAGTAGTAGTAGTAGAAGGAGGGTAGTGCTTTAATAGCTTGCTAATACGTAGTACCCTAGGCCTAAAGAAAATAAATATTAGAATAGATATAAAGAGAATAAGGGAAAACTAATACTAATAATAAGAGTCTTAATACCTTAGGTAGTGCGCTTAGCAGCGCTCTTAAGCCTATTAATATAAAGGTTAGTTTAGGCCTAGGTCTTATTTATACGCTAGTTAATACACTAGAAAGTAATACTAGTAGTAGTAGTAAGCTATATAATATTGTTGTTACTATAACTACTATATAAAGGCGTAATAGTAGACTAAAGAGGAAACGCTAGAGTACTAGTAGTAGATAGAATAATAGCACTAAGCTAATACTAATTATAGGCGCGTAAGTAAGTAGTAGGGGCAAGTAGAGTAACAGCGTTATTAGTTTAAGCCCTTAATATAAGATCCTTAAAATAATAGCAGAGCTAGTAGAACTATAGTATAAACTAGTAATAGGTGCCTTTAGTAGGTTTCCCTATAAAGGTACTAAGGGTCCCCTTCTTTATAATATAGAGGCAATCCTCCTAGTAACTATAATAAAACTAAAGCTAGTTATAGAGGGCTTAGCAAACGTTAGGATTATTAGCAAGGATAGCTTCTAATTAAGTATAGGTCTTATAGCTATAATAGCAGGACTTGCATAGGCGCCCTAGATATAGTTAGAACTTGTTGTAGGAGGGATATTAACCAGATCACGGAGCATCTTGATCCGATTAACCCTAATCAATACCCCTGTATGACCCACTATCTGATTAACTGCTAGCTTACTGCTAAGTGCCTAATAAAAAGCAGGAGCTCTAGTAAGGAAGGTTTACTAATTATTCACCTTCTAGTAAGGGTAGCTGAAGCTCTATATATATAAGTCTAATTGTAGTAGATACAATCTAATAATCTATCTCCTAAATTATTCCTAACCTTAGTAATCTAGATTTCTATAGTTATAAGCCTAGTTCGCGCTTTACCTTATTAAAGATTATCCTATCTATTTAAGTGTATTATTTAACTTAGACACTAAGCTAGCAAGCTTTACTTTTTCTTTTATACTATTTCTTAAGCAGAAGCTTACTTATTACTCTTCTACTATAAGCAACTAAATCCTAAAGGGGGATATCCTACTTACTAGATTAACTAACTAGCCTACCTAGTATATTTAATTTAGATACCATGCCCTAACTAAAGGGATCTAGGTAGAGGTAGACCCTAAGGCTTAGGATGCTAAAAACTACTTTAAGAATAAACCTATTAAGCCTAACATGCTAATAGGTATCGCGCTATCTAATATAACAAGCGAGCAGTACAAACTCTAAATAGCTTAGTACTAAGCCTGCTTATTAGATTAGGTATTAAAGTTATTAGTAATCTAGAACCTTTTTATATAGGTTAATAATATAGTAGATTAAGGGATCCTTACCCTAGCCTATATAGAGCTTGTTAATTAAGGAAGAGTAACCCTCTAAGCACTTATCTAAGTGCTCTGCAACAACCTAGCGCTAACTAATTTAAGCGCTATAACACTAGCAAGATTATAGTACAAAGCTTATCTTGCTAAGGCAAAGATAAGTAGCTAAGACGCTAATTACTAGCAGAAGGAGTAGATAATCCTATATACATAAGCTAATATATACAACATTCCTAATATTAAAGGATAGCTTATAGTATAGGATTATCTTAAAGCTCTATCTACTAGGATCTTACTAGATTAGGGTTAAACTATATTTTAAAGGATTATTAAAAAGTTAGTAATAGGAGAGCTAACTTATAACCTCCTACAGGTTACTAAGATCTATTTATTACTTCTCTAAGAGAACAATATAAGATTAAGCTCTAAGGGTCCTAGAGTGTTTGCAATAATAGGAGCTCTACCTTCTAATTAACCTAAGAAGGAGTCTTTATACCTATGTAGTAGATCCTACCTATAGAAACCTCCTAAATATAAAAATATTATTAAAGCTTAGACTAATATAGGTAACAAGCTTACTACTACTTAATAATTAGAGATTAAGAAAAAGATTAATAGGAATCAAAAATTTAAAGAGTTAAGAAAAGCTCTAATTAAGTCCTATCCTATTAATTAAGATTATAGTAGTAAGGTAAGCGCGATTACCTATCTAGGCAGTATCTAGGCGGCACTAATTAACCCTATATTAATAGTAGAGAAAACAAACAGGATCTATTTAACTATAGACTTTAAAGCTTACGCTCTATTAAAGAGCACTATCTTTAACAATAGGGGTATAGTACACCTAGTTAATAATATAAGCTACTTAGAAGAAAGGTTGTTTAGATTAGTTAGATATAAGATAGTTAAAGCAGGAACTTAAGCTTTTCTAATCTTAGGCAGAGGGACTAGAGTAATCCCTAATACTCTTAATAGACTAAGAGGTCTAAAAATAGAAGATTTAGTGCTTACTAATATAGTGTTAGTAGAAGGTTTTTATGTAAATATTATATTAGAAGCTTAATTACTTAAAGCAGGAGTTTAGTTCCTTAGGCTAGATACTACCTTGCAGTTTAGATTATTAGAAAAGAGCGTTGTATTAGCCAAGTTACTGCGCAAGTTTAACTTAACTTTCCTAGAATATAAGCCCTCTACCTCTTATCTAATAATCTAAAGTATAGTGCCTAAATAACCCTAATAATCCTAGATAACTTACCTAAGATATAATAGTAAGGAGCTTTAGCACTAATAATTAGGCTATTTAGGACCTAAGGCCCTTAAAGCTATAGTTAAGTTAGTAATAAACGTTAGGATTAATGGAACTCCTAGGAGCAAATGCGAGTACTACGCTATTATACATGCCTAATAGGTTATATTAAGATAACTAAGGGAAAGATTACTACGTCTATACTACTAGGTATTATAGGATCTATTTAACATGCTAACAGGTATAGCTTATAAGTAATAGATCTTAGTATTAAAGTGCAACTACTTAGGAAAGCTTTATACCTATCTACTGTAAGCTAAAAACCTTAATAAGATTATATAGGTGTTTAAAAAATTTAAGAGCTTAATACTTAACTAATATAAGCTTAGTATAGTTAAGATTATACAAGATAATAACGTTGCAACGCTCCCTTAGCGTGGTAAATCTTGCTTTTAGATCTAGGTAGCTAATAATAGTATTAAGATTAAGAGCTTGCCTATATATACCTATAAACCTAATAGAGGAGTAGAAAGAGTAGGGCAAGAGATTATAATAAAACTAATTAAAATAAGGATTAGTGCTAACCTACTAACAAAGCTCTAGCCTAAAATTATTAAAGCAGCAACTTAGCTCTATTTATAAGCCCGTCCTATGCTTATAATATAATATTACCTAACAAAGTGCTAGATTATTAGTTTACTAGATACTTTAGGTGGTAGCAACTAGAGCAGATAAGGGAGGCAACTACTAATCTCTGCCCTAATTAGAGTAGAATATACGCCTATAGCTGTTAAGCTTACCCCCTTAATAGAGATTAAGTAGCTAGGCGTTATAAGAGGGTTTTTAAGGTAAACCCTTAGGGTTATATTAGATATCTAGTAGGATATAGAGTATCTAATATATATAGGATATAGATCCCCTTGCTTAATTAGATTATTACAACATGGAATATTACCTTTAATAAGGATCTTTTCTATAAAGAGAAAGATCTAGAGTAGCTTTAATAGTTAGAGGCTTAAAAGATAGTTAATATTATTAGTAAAGATAAGATCTATAATATAGGAGAAGTATATAAAGAGCTTAATATCTTTAATTAGCTTTATATTATAGTAGAGTAATATAAGGAGTCTAGTAAGCAAGGAGGACTAAACCTAGTGTAGGAGCTAGGGGGTAGGGTAGAGCTAGAGGAGGTAGATAATTAGGCTAGCTAGCCTAGTAATTTATAACCCCCTAAGCAGACACCTCTAGCGTAGGTACTAAATATAGCTTGCTTAGCATAAAGGATCTATATAAAGTCCCCTAAGCTAATAGGGCTCTAAACTCCTAAACTAATACTAGAACTAAACTTTAGTATAGGAGATAAAGGATCTATATAGGTTATAGATTAGGGTCTTACTACCTAAGATAGTAGTAATCTAACTTACTTTAACGCCATAATAGGTAGCTCCTAGGAAAGACCTAGAGGGGAGAGTGCTATTAGTAGGTTACTCTATAAGAGCACAGAGATAGGTAAGGGCACCCTATCTAGCTCTTATAGGGGTGGTAAGCAGAGCTCCTACCTACCTGCTTTAGGACTAGATTCTATATCTCCTGCAGATCCCTTACAAGCGGCACCTAGAGCTCCTAGAAGAAGTAGAAAACTATAAGTTAAAGGACTACTACTAACGTGTGTTAGTAAACAAGCTTAGGGATAGAACCCTAATAAACTACTAGAAGGCTCTATAAATATAGGGATATATATAGTAATAGATCTATTAGATATAAATCTAATTAGAAATCCCTTATATAATCTTTTAGTATATCCTAAACTAAATACTATAATCTATGCTATAATTATAGTAATAATAGGGAGCAAATCTCCTAAAAACCCTAAAAGAAATACGCACTAGGACGCTCTATAAAAAGAGCTAAAATAATAGAAGGATCTCTATAACTACTAAATAGGATAGTAATTTAGAGACGTAGTATATAAAGAAATTAATACTCTACTAAAAGCTAGTACCTAGGAGGAGATTAATAGGCTAACTAAGGGAGAGCGTCTACTCCTACTTAAATAGGTGTTTATATATAAGCTTAATTAGGATAGTTACCTAATTAAGTGTAAAGCAAGGATAGTAGTAAGAGGAGATCTATAGCTTACTAACTTAATTTATTTAACCTATATAGCTACCCTAGTGTGCCGTGGTGAGGGATGTATAGGAGGAAAACAAGGCTTAGCCTAAAAGGTTAGGCAAATTGAATGGTATAAAGGCATGAAGGATTAGAGGATAGGACAAAAATAACTCTGGCAGACTTGACTTCAACTCTACAATATTATTATTTTACTTATGTTACTATATTAAACCCCTATCCTCTACTATAGGATTACTACTATTAAACCTTGCCCCTCCCACTTCTCCTAGTTTAACTAGGTTACTCTCCCTGCTAGTATAAATAGCGAAGCCTAAGGGGAACTTATCTTATCCTAGTAAAGGGGAGGGCCCAGCAGCATGCAACCAAGAGGACGTTTCTCTAAGTATAAGGAAGGTAGAGAAAAATTAAAAAAAATAGGTAGTGTTAATAATTAATATTGTTAAGACAAAAATAGTGGGCCTATATTAGGACGTGGCTAACGCGCGTTAGTAGGAACAGAGTAACAACACTAAGAGGCTAACTAGAAAACACTAGAACACCAGAACAACCAGAACAACCAGAACTAGAACGACCAGAACTAGAATAACCAGAACCAGAATAACCAGAATAACTAGAACTAGAACAACCAGAATAACCAGAACTAGAACAACCAGAACGACCAGAACTAGAACAACCAGAACAACTAAAACTAGAACAACTAAAACTAGAACTATTAGAATAATTAGAACTACGAGAAGCATTAGCAATACTAGAAGTGCTAGAACACCTAGAATATTGCTACTAATAGAAAAGCTACTATAAAGGCCATAGGGCGGTATGCGCTATTAGCAGGAAAATAGGGCTAGGCTAAAGTTACTAACGTAACAAGAATCCACTAAAAATAAATACAAGTGCTAGCACTATTTAGGAAGGGTGTTAGGGATATAGCTACTAAGGAGGAGGAGACAGTCTATAAAAGTAAGAGACAGGAAAGGGGGGAAGTAACACAAGCAAGCAGATACTAACTTATCTAATAATTTTAATTAACATTACTAGTTTATACACCTCCTTTAATATTTACAGAAGCCTACTACCTTAACTAAGCCTATCCTTTTTACTAGGAATAATACCTAGAGAAAGCAACATTACCCTAGGGTTAACTAAAATAGAAACCTCTAGATCCCTAAGAAGAGTCCTTGTCCCTATAAGGCCTAGGAAAACTAACTTTTAGTTCTAGGGGAGGGAGGTTATAGAGTTCCTAGATAACTATAACCACTAGGTAGAAAATAGGGGGCTAGACAAAGTAGATTAGCTAAAAATTCTGCTAGACTTTTATAATGCTATATGCAGAACATTTGTAAAGAAGCTTAGACCCTACTAGAAGCAAGACTAGGAGGAGCTGCAGGAAGCTATAAAGGAGCACTAGAGGGACTAGGATACAGCCTAAAGGATAGGTACCTAAACCTTCCTAGATGCGTATATATAAGAAGCCTCTAGGAACTTCCTAGGTCTCTTAGACTACTATACTAATTTTATAGTGTATAGTAATACCTGCCTAGTATCTAAATAGCTACACGAAAGCAAGGTTAGATTCTTCTTCTTTAGAGGGTTACCCTAGGTAGATAAAGAGCTAGTCTTGCTTAGTATACTAGGAGGGCCTAATAGCAATAAGGTAGCAAGCTATAAGCTAGAGAAGATCTATACCTACGTTAAAAGAATCTATTAGTAAAGAGAAGGAATAAAATATATATTAGCTAGCTAAATAGAGGAAGATACTTAGTAGGCATATTAGATATTAGAATTAGTAAAAGCTACGCCTATAAAGGAGGATATTATAGAGGCAGTAAAAGGTATTAGAAAGGAGCAAGCCACTACCTAACTACTACTAAACGTTAACCTAGAAATAGACTAGTTAATTAGGGCACTAGGAAAAATAAAGATAAGTTTAGCTAAGGCTAATAGGCTATAGGAATACCACGCAATAGGCCCGCTACTAAAAAGCCTAGTAAACTAGCTCTACTTTATTTTACATACAACTAACGCTAGGATAGAGCAAGGAATACGTTAGAATACTATAGTAATTAGGGGCTTATTAATAAACTAGCTAAGAACCTAGGGCCCTACGTAAACGTTAACTACTTAGCTAGGGATATAGAGTTATAGGGGGTATAATAAGAAACTACCCACCTGTAATATATATAGATTAGAAACCTACCTAGTAAGGGACTACCCCCCCTAGCTAGAACTTATAGCGCTAGGGTAGGTAAGCACTTCCTAGAATCTAGAAATAAGGACTATAATATTTTACTACAGACTATTATATAAAAGACTAGGGCAGGTTACTAAGCTAGCACTATAGAACCTTACTCTTTACTAGATAAAGAAAAAGTTGCGTAAATACTATAAGGTTACTAAGGATATCCTTAGCTAGCTAGCGTTATAGGTTAAGCTAGAACTATTTAATAGAATAGATTTAAGAGGCTAGCAGCAGAGGCAAACTTAAGGACTAGACTACCTAGCGGTAAAAAGAGCAGGAGCTAACGCAATATCTTCCTAGAATTAAGGATTAGAACTAGGGGATACTTAAAAAGAATATAAGCAGTTCTTAAACTATTAAATGCTACAAACTAGCAAGGAAGACCTAGTAGTAATAATGCTAGATTATATAGACTTAAGATATATTATCCTAGGATTAGCAGATAAGAATACACCTAGGATCCACGCCTCCACAAGGGAGAAAGAAAAGCGAAGGGACCAAGTCTTAGAAGAAGTAAGGACAGGATTAATCTAGAAGCGCAGGCAAGGAAGACTAGCATAAAACCTAGTAAACTAAGAAGAGGGAGCAGGTAAGGAGATAGAGCTTAAAGAGACCCTAGAGATTCTATACCTAGCCTAGGCCCACATGGACCCCTTTGCGATAATCTAGCTACTAGATAATATAGGTAAAGGCTATGCGAATTTAGGGCCTAATTAGGACCTACTAATAATAAGAAGAAAAGTATAGTTTAAAGAAGTAAAGAATAAAGAGCTTAAGGGAATAATACGCCTAAGCCTAAACTAAATAGTAGCTGCTTTTCTTAGGCAGGAAGTCTAGGGAATTGCGGTAGCTAACCTACTAGGGCAAGATTATCTACAGGAATAAATCAAGACATTATTATAGGAACCCTAGACTTAAGTCCTGCAGGATAATAACCACTTTAGCGGGGTAAATATAGTAGAGCTAGGGGTCCTAGAAAGTGCGCTAGTCCTAAATAGGTATCCAAAGGGTGCGCTAATTTCACCCTTTAGATATATTAATTAATTAGAGGAGCTAGAGGTAAAGAACCCTGCGCTAGGTTAGCGCAATATGCTTATAATACTAGAAGTACTTAACGCCTAAGTAAGGCTTTAATTTAGACAAAACTTAGACAGGTATAGAAAAGATTTAGTTATATAAGAAGAAAAAGACAAGTCTTGCGCTAACTAGGAATTAAATTAGATAACTCTCTACGCAGAACTACTAACCTGCTAAACTAGTATAAGGGGGAATATAGTAAACTACCTAATTAATATAGGGGTATAAATAAATCTCTTAAGGTTAAGTGCTACGCAGGCGTTATAGGTACCTATTAAGACACTAACCTAGACCCTAGGGTATACGCAGGGGGTAGTTATAGCTAACAGCAGGATAGACCTATTTATTAGAACCGCGTGGAATATGCTAGTACGCATAGGGGAGGTAGAGACCCTAACTTATTTTAGGGTAATTACAAACCTAACCTGCTTAGCTATATTAGGGGGGCTATAGTATACCTCTGCTAGGCTAGCTATTTAGTATAATATCTACAGGAGGGTTACCTGCTAGGTGCTATCCTTAGATAGGGAAAGGAATGCAGTCTTTATAGCCTTAGATCTAAAGCTAGAAGATAGAGACAAAATAGAAGAGGAAGACAAGTTAGAAAACTAATAGCAGGACCCTTGCTTAGGAAAGAGATCCTACAAAATTAATACCTAGGAGATAAATACTATATAGTAGAACATGTAGTATATTTAAAATTTCTATAAGAGGCAGACTATATAGAGCTACAAGCGGGATTTAGTGAATATAGATAACTATTCACCTTAGAAGATAAGAAGATGCTAGAAAAATAGGTAGCATAAACTATAGGATATAGTATAGGGGCAAGTAAAGACCTATAGGCTATCTAAGAGCTAAACCTAATATTAGTAATATATAAGCTAAATTAAGGTGTATAATAAAAAGTAGTGTAAACAGTTACTAAGGTAAGCACTAAGTATAAAAAAGTTAGCAAGAAAATCTAACTAGTAGATAAACTAAAAGAGAAGGATAAGGATATAGAGTTTAAAAGGGAGGACTAGAAAATAGTAGCTAAGGAAAACTAACTGCTAAAGCTTAGTATTTGCGAAAGAGTTAACCTTAGCCCTTTTAACTATCTTTTTAAGAAAAGATATGCATTATTTCTAAGAGGGTCTAGGCTAACTACTAAGAGGATGCAAGAATAGAAATTTAGTCCAGACTTATTAGTAGTAGAAAGGACTCTATTTTAAGAAATAATTCTTAATAGAGAAGTAGCTATTGCCTTTAACTTTAGAGAAAGTAGACGCATTACTTAAGATGTTAGCCTGCCTTACTAAATAAAGATAATCCTATATAAGGCATAGTAAATACGCAGTTTCCTAGTAGCTAAAGTAGTAGAAGAAGAATTTATTTAGATGTTAGAAGAGCGTCTAGATTAAGGAACACTTAAGAGGTGCAACAGCCTGTACTAGAACCTATATTTCTTAGTAGCAAAGAAAGATAGGAAGCACTATCTAGTCTAGAATACTATCTATATAAATAAGGTTAGCTAGAGGGACGCAAACCTACCTCTAACTATAGATAAATTCTCTAAGAAATTTACTAGGTGCAAGATATTATCCCTAATAGATATGTTTTTAGGATACAACTAGATTACCCTATACCTAGATAGTAGAGATATAACTGCTATACACACCCCTATTAGCCTACTACAATCCTATACTATAGTATAAGGAGCAATAAACTTAGTAGTAGCCTTTTAGAGAATTATAATAAAAATACTATATAATTATTCCCCTTATATAATGCTATTTATAGACAATATAACTGTAGGGGGGCCTAAGACTAACTATAGGGGCGAAGAGGCGCTTCCTAAGGTCTAGAGATTTGTGCTTAAGTATGTGCAGTAGCTTAACTAAGTCCTAGTAGATATTAAGTAAGCAGGGGGTACAGTTTTAGGAAAGAAATATTATTAGGGTATGGCTTATCTTAGCGTTGTAGGTTATAAGGTTAGCTTTAAAGGAAGATACCCTGACTGCATAAAGGTAGAAAAGATTGTGAAATAGCTAGAATGCAGAAATATAAGGGAAGTCTAGATATTTGTTAGGATCTATGTCTACTACTAGATATAGGTTCCTAGCTTTGCTATCTAAGTAAAGCTATTATTTATACTCCTGCGAGGCGACACTAGGTAGATATAGGAAGAACTATAGAGGGTAGCAATAAAAGAGCTTAAGGATTTTATTACTACAGCACTAGCCCTAATAACTATTAATTATAAGACTAGAGGGACTGTCTACATTATAGTAGACGCTAGTAGGGAAAGCGTAGGAGCTTCCCTAGAATAAATAGGGCTAGATAGAAGGTAACATCTATGCTAGTTTAAAAGTACCGTATAGTTAAAGTCTAAAGCAAAGTAGCACTCTACTAAGCTAGAGTGTAGAGCTATACTATAGGCCCTAAAAAAGTTTAGAGTTTAGCTCTATAGAACACTATTTGTTATTAAGACAGACGCTTAAACCTTAATTGCTTAGCTTAATTAGTCCTTAAGCAAAATACTAGGAGGAGTGATAAATAGGTGGCTTGCTGCTATTTTAGCGTGGGACTTTAAAATTTAATATATTCTAGGCAAGAGGAATATAGTTATAGATGCTCTATTACAATATCTAAAAGAGGATAGATAGGAACCCCTAGATAAAACTAAAGACAACGTTAAAGACTTTATTAAGCATATAATTGCTAACGTTAAGTTGTATAATCTAATAAAGGATAAAGTACTATGTCCTAAATATAGCGCTAAATTAGAAGGAATTGCCTAGTTTCTAGTTAGGTTTAAAATCCTAGACATTCTATAGAAGGAGTTAAGGGTATGGAAGAAATAAGCATTAAACTTCTTTATAAGAGATAGGTTCCTCTTCTACAAGACATCTTAAAATATAGCAGTAAGATAAGTAGTTAATAATAAAGACGTTAGGATTACTGCTATATAGGAAATACATCGCCTTATTAGTTATTATAGGGTAAATACTGTCTACTTAATAATAGCTTAGCAATATTAGTAGGAAAGGATATATAAGATAGTAAGGCTTACTCTACGCATGTGTTATAAGTGTTAGAAAAGAAGTAGCAAAAAGAAGGTTAACATGCTTACTAACACCTACTCCTATGCGCTATAGGAGATGGTAGCTATTAACGTAGTCTACATGCCTTATAATTCTAGGAAATAATTCCTAGTAATAGCCTAGGACTATTTAAGCAGGTGGCCTAAAGCATAAGTATTGCTAAATAATAGATTAAAAACTATTGCTAAATTTATATACAAAGACATCCTATATAGATAGAGTATAGCGCAAAGGATTATAGTTAATAGGGGGCCTAACTTCTAAAAAGTTATTTGTGATTTAGCTACTATCTATAGCATACGTAGGGTTTAAATCTCTGCCTATAACCCTTAGGCTAATAGAAAAATTAAAGGAGGGTATAAACTAATTGTTAACGCACTTGCGAAGCTCTAGGGGAGCTAGGTCTCTAATCTACTAATAGTACTCCTAGCTAACTAAATATCTATTTAAGAAAATACTAGATACTCTATATACTAGCTAGTTACTAATTAGAACCTAGTGCTCCTAATTAAACTAGCTCTTCTAATATAGCAGACGCTTCCCTTTAGGCAGATAATAGATAGGGCTTAGCTACTAGTAGTAAGGGCCGCCTAGGTTAACCTAAGAGATTAGTTTATTAAAGATATAGTATTAAGAATTAAGAGGCTGCGCTTATAGAAGAAAGAATATTAGGACAACTACAAGGAAATTTAAAGAGAGGAAATTAGCCCTAGCTTGTTAGTACTACTATAGGATTTAGTCTGCTAAATAGATATATCTAGAGATAGGAAACTTAGTAACAAATAGCTAGGTCTATACCTAGTAGCGTAGAGCTTTCTAGAGTTAGGGACGTATTAGCTAAAAGATTTAGATAGAGCTAAGTTTGCATATATAACGCTAGGCTAGAGAGTAAAGATCTTCTACTAGAGAAGCTAGGATAAGGTAAACTAGGAAGACTAAGGACTTATAAAGTTGTGGGATAGGGCACTATAGGAAAATAGGCATATCTTCTAGGCGCTGCCTGCGTAGTTTAATAAGTTAGGTATAGAGGGAAAAGAAGAAAATAAGGAAGCTAAATTAGAGAATTAGGACTAGGAAATCCTGTAACTAGATATAGGTAGTCCTACTCTTAAGATTAGGCCTAGGACGCTCTTGGACAAAGAACAAGTAGAATACTAATATTTTAACATCTTAGATTCTAGCGAAAGTAATTAAGAGGAGGATAATTAATAATTAAGAGTTAATAGTATTAATACTTTAGTGTTAAAACTTAGGAAAAGATGCGCTATAGGACAGGTGTAAGATTAGTAGGGGGAAGGTAGGAAGCGCGCTAGTCCTAAATAGGTATCTAAAGGGTGCGCTAATTTAACCCTTTAGATATACAACGCTCTAATTAGCTACACTAACTACCTACCCGCGCGCAGACAAGCAATTATAATAAGAATAATAAGAAAGTAAAGGTAGAAGGGCAATAAATAAGTAAAGGTAGAAGGATAATAAATAAGTAAAGGTGGAACAAAGTAAAGGTAGGAGAATAATAGGAAGGCGCGTGTATAATAGGAAGGCACGCGTGTTTCTATATATAATCTGCCTATACTACTACTACTATAATAAACTATACTAAAAACTTTAGATATCTAATAAAACCACAAGTATCTAATAAAGCTACTACTAGAAGATCCTAAATAAAATAACGAGCCCTAAACAGTTATTAGAAGTCTAGAAAGGAAAATAGCTAGTAGTTAAGCTAAGTTCACTAGGATCCCTAATATTAATAGGTTCCCTGCAGTCCCTAAGGTTAAGCCTATAACCTAGAGGGTTACAGCTATAGCCTATAACACCTAGAAGTTTTACACTAGACCTTTAGTATATGTTATAATAGAGGAGTCTTTTAGCTATTAAAAGGTTAGACTTAGTTTAGCCTAAAGAGTTTAACGCGTGGACCTAGGCACTTTATAAAGGTATCCCTCTTCTATAAAAAGGAGGTACAACTATAGGTAGCTAGATTAACAAGATACGTGTAAGCACTATTACGTAATAGAGGAATATCGCAGACAACTTTATAGGAGCACTAGGGGAGCACTTTAACAAAACTTTAGGATTAATAATAGTAGTAGGGAGCTTTATAGAGTCTAGCCTAGCACTTATATAGTTATATAGTAGTGTAGCTAATTTTAGGTTATAGTACCTATTTATAAAGGAAGCGTGTAATATATATAAGAAGCGACTTAATAAAATACACTTAGTAATATAGTATATCTGCGCTAATTACGCTAAATTTAGTTAGAAATACCTAAGCTAATTTACCCCGCAAGTTAGTTAGACACACTAAGGATGTATAGACGTAAGGTACCTCCTATATTACGTGGGTCTAGACTAGCTTGCTAGCTTCCTTAACTTAGAGGTATACTATAGAATATAGGGTTAAAACTAGTTAAAAGATAATTTTATTAATATTACTAACTAGCATAGGGTCTAGGTTATAATTGCTAAGCTAATAGGAAAGGTAGATACTATCTTAAAGGCGAAGGAGGAACTAGAGGACTATTTCTTGCAACGTGTTAGGGTAATTATTTATTACTACGTAATAGGCCTGCATGCCCTACCTAGACTAACGCTTAAAGGTATAAGTAACCTACGCAACTTTAATATATACTATAGAGAGGAGGATAGTGCTTATACTAGGATTTAGCGCCTAGTGCTATAATAGTACAGGAAGTTAGAGAACTAGGTAGGGGTGCTACTTAGTATAATCCCCCTAAGTAAATAGATATAGAAAGAGGGCATAAGGTTGTTAATAAACTATAGGATACTAGTGCTAAAAGAAATTAAAGATATCCTAGCTAGCTCTCTACAAGGAAGCAGAGAAGTAGCTAAAAAGAAAGTAGAGGAGGAGAGGGTAACATAAGAGATTAAGAATCTAGGTTATAACTAGCTACCTAGGACTATATCCTACGCTAAACGTGCCTAGACTATACTACTAGATAGGAGTGTAGTCTAGAATAGAGGACTATTAAGGTTAGGAAGTATAGTAAGGGAGTTATAGAGTTATAAGAAGAGGATAGAGAATATACTAGATACCGCCCTAGGAGAAATTAAATTAGCCGCCCGTATCTTAGAGGAAGAATCTCTAGTAGAATCGCCTATATAGAGGATAATAAGAGTATAAGGAAGACACGCTGCCTAGCTCTTAAAAAGGATAGGAGAGAATATTTACTAGGAGTTTAGTATTATTAGCTAATATATAGCGGCAGGCCTATAACTATAGGATACTAATACAGAGGTAATAAATAAATTGCGCAACTCTTTACCTAGACTACTTAAGGAACTTAACAAGACTCTAGACACTAAGATAATAATACTAGAAGAAGAGGGTGTTACTAAAGATAAGTATACTATAGTTAAGAATAAAGCACCCTATTAGTGCAAAAACTAACGCTCTGCACTATAATTAATTACTACTAGGATTAGGAGTGGCGTATTTAATAATACTAAGCAAAGGAAGCTAGTTAAAGCATAGTACTATAAAGTCACTAATTACAGCACTATCTAGGACGCTAAGGGGAGGATAGTATAGGATTTAAATTAGGTATGCTTTAGCCACTTAAAGTTTATTACTAGCAAGATAGGGCTCCGCACTTAGACTCTAAACGCAGAGGCAAGCAATAGATAGCTAAACGTGCTATACTATAAGCCTAGAGAATAGGGAAATTTGCAAGCTAACCTAGTTACTGTAGTAGCTTTTACTAAGCTGTTTAACTAAGATTATACCTCTAAGGATCTACAAGCTTATTGCTACTAGCTAAAGAAGATAGCACTAATAATTAACTAGGCTTAACTACAATAGGTAATAAGATTTAAGCAGAGTTACTAAGGCTTCTTATAGAAAGGAAGTATAACCCTAGACACCTTTACCTAGATCTATAAAGACCTAGAACTAGTAAGGATAGTAGATAAGTGCTTTAAGATATATAAATAGCACTTAAGGGAGATAAAGCAGGCAGCTAATTTAGGGTAGTGCAGGACTATATACTACTCTATTGTTTAATAGCTAGTGTAAGGGGATATAGGATACTAGCTCTAATACGCTATAATCTAGGAAACTATAAACCTAATCTTATACCTATACTACACTAAGTACGCCTAGGTAGGAGACTAGACCTTCTTTTGTTATATAGACGTGAACCTTTCTAAGGCAGCGTAGTTAGGACAAGGGCTTAAGATAATCTAAGGCTTAGTTTCTTTTAATAATAAGGACTAAGATAACTACACTAAGCTTCTAATTAGGTTTAAAGAAGTATAGAAGAATTAGGTAAATTAGATAGATAGAGGATTAAGGAGGAACAAGAGGGCCTATATCTAAGTATAGGAAGATAGGGTGCACTAGCCTAAAGAGCTAAGGGAGAAGTGCCCTATAGTAAAATAGGAGAAGGAGATCTGCTAAAAAGAATAGGTAAGGATCACAAGCCTAGTAATACTGCATAAATCTACTAGACCTACTACTTAAACGCGGCGTACAGTTCTACTATAGTATATAAAAGTGTAGGATAATATAATAATAATAGAGGTGCTAGAGATAGGGATATATATAGAGATCGCACTAGCCTACCTATAGATAAGTATAGCCCTAAAAACTCTATTAGGGCACCTAGTTAAATATAGTAGAGTCTAATAGCAGTTTCCTAGGGACGTCTAGGCTACCTACCTAACCTAGATCTTAAAGGTAATTATATGTTAGGTTTAATAGGATAACCCTTTAGTAAAGGCAGAGATCTAGAAGTACCTAATAGGAGATTTAAATAGAGAAAAGATAGGAGTATAGATTAGGAAGAGTTAGGTTAAGATAGTAAAAGAGTTAAAGAAGAATTAGGCTATCTGCATTAAGAATAAGAAGCTTGCATTTAGCAAGGATAAGGACGCTAGGGTACTAGACTAATCCTACTTTAGCACAAAGGGAGTATAGCCTACTAAGGCAGGAGAGTAGTAGAGGTATAATAGATAGATTAAGCAATTAGAGACTCTAGATACTGTTAAAAAGCATCTAGGAGCCATTAAGGAGGAACGGAAGGTAGAGGGATCTAGGCGTCTAGGGCTAGGCTATCTAGGAAGTCTAGCTAGGGCGTAGAGGAGAACTGTCTTATTAAGTTTAGGTTCAAGATTAGAGACCCTAGATACTCCTACTCCCTCACCTAAAGCTTAACAAGCTAGGAACTAGGGTCGTAGACTAGGAGGAGGAGAGTAAGGTCCAAGCTTAATAGGGCTAAGCTTAAAGGAGGGGGAGGTTTGTGCCGTGGTAAGGGATGTATAGGAGGAAAACAAGGCTTAGCCTAAAAGGTTAGGCAAATTAAATAGTATAAAGGTATAAAGGATTAGAGGATAGGACAAAAATAACTCTAGCAGACTTAACTTTAACTCTACAATATTATTATTTCACTCATGTTGCTATATTAAACCCCTATCCTCTACTATAGGATCACTACTATTAAACCTTGCCCCTCCCACTTCTCCTGGTTTGACTGGGTTACTCTCCCTGCTGGTACACTAGTAGCTTAAACCTTTAGGACTATAATAGCTATTAGAGCTAAGTTTAACCTTAAGATACATTAATATAACGTTGTTAGAGCTTTCCTTAACGCCTTAAGGGATTAACACCCTATAGTTATCTGTAAGCTACCTAAAGGATATTAAATACCTAGGAAGTGCGTTAAGCTTAAACGAGCTCTATATAGACTAAAAGACTTACTATTATTATAGTATAATAAGCTCTTAACTATACTCTAAGAAAATAAGCTTATTACTTCTAAAGAGGAGCTATACTTATTCTTTAATAGAGATTGCAGTATCTTATTAATATTCTATATGGACAATATCCTATTACTCTATTACTAAAACTACGCAAGCTAAACTTACAAAGTTATCTAAGCTCTAAAGCAAAGATATACTATAGAAGAAAAGGGACCTATAAGCTAGTTTCTAGGGGTAAGAGTAATCTAGGATAGAAAGAGATAGATAATAACGCTTATTTATAATAAATATATTAACAAGATTATAAAGAAATTTAATCTAGTAGAGATAGAAAAATTCCCTACTATACTACTATTAAGTAAAGATATTAAAAAGAGCATAGGAGAAGCTACTAAAAAAGAGATTAAGGACTATTAGGAGCGCGTTAGATTAATCCTTTACACCTTAATTATAGTGCGCCCTAATATTGCCTATATAGCCTCCTAGCTCTCCTAATACCTTACTAACCTATCTAAATAACACTTTAATACAGTTAATTAAGTAATTGTCTATCTATACTAAACTTAATACTAATTAATCTAATATAGGAATAGGGATCCTAATAAGCTTATAATATATAGTAATGCGTTATTTGCTAATAATATTAATACTTAGCAATTATTATATAGATACCTAATTACGCTCTTTAGAGGACCTATTATTTAGAAGGTAGCTTAATAAGTAATTATTACTACTTTAACTACTAAGGCAGAGCTCCTTGCGCTTAAGCAAGTAAGTAAAGAAGTAATAGTGTTAAAACGCTTTTTAACTAAAATACACCTTACTTTAGATACTACCTAGATAATTAATTATAATAATTAATAAACTATAAGGTTAGTAGTAGGTAATAATAAAAGGATTACTACTAAGCTGCGCTATATAGATATTTAAAATATATAGCTAAGATAAGAGTATATAAAGGGATCTTTCTATATTACCTATCTACCTACTAGTAATATACTAGCTAATAGGCTTACTAAAAACCTAACTATATAATAATTTATAAGGTTTAGGGAGCACCTAAAGTTATATAATAGTAGAGTATATATTATATAGTATTAATTAAAGTAAGGTAGTATATAAGATCTATTAATATATAATATAAGAATAACTAACTATAGCCTACCTCTCTATTATTAACTAGGTAGCTTCCCTAAGGAGCTCTATTACGCGCAAGAAGTGTACCTTAGAGTCTATAGGGAGCTACCTAGGTTACCCTAGCCTAGGATCTATAGGGGGAACCTTAGAGGAGCTAGAGTCCTTATCTTCTAATAAAGAGCTCTAGGCGCCCTTAGCTATAGTATTAGCCTTGCGTGTAAGCTTAGTAGTAGTAGTAGTAGCTTTTACTAGCTCCTGCTACTTAGCCTTACTCTCCTTAAGGAGCACTAAGACCCTCTACTTCTTATCCTTAAGAAGGTCTTAGCTCTTACCTACTTACTTCCTTACTAGGAAGGATAGCGTAGAATATTAGGCAAGCTTAGGGCTATTAGTTTATTAGTATAGATCTTACTAAGTATTATAAAGGAAAAATTCTTATATAGATTATATATATTAGGATATAGCTATACCTAAAGGAGTACTACTAGTACTAAGTCCCCCTATTAGAAGAGTTATAGCACTTACTATTAGACTTATTAAAGAGCGTAGAGCATAGATAATTTAGATAAGTTTTAGTATAATAAATACTAGGCTCTCTATAGTAGGAGGATCTTAGGGTCTCCTTAGGAGCTAGAGAGGGAGTAGGAATAGGAGCAGGGATATTAGGTAGGGTCTAGGGAGGAGCAGGAGCTAGAGTTAGAGTTAGAGCTAGAGTAGTAAGAGCTAAGGCGGGAGTGCCCTTCCTTAGCTTCTTAATCTTAACTATAGTAGTAGTAGCTACACGCTTAGCTACTATACGCTCTATAACAGCCTTACGCTTAGTAGTAGCACGCTCTTCTTTAGTAGTAGCAGCTTTAGTGATAGTAGTAGTGTAACAAGGCTAGGCTAAAATAGCTAGCGCTTACTAGATGCCTAGGCTAGACTTGAACAAGGTTCATGGGTTAGCGCTAGGGTCTAGCACTATTATCTTAGGCTGTTTAGCTAAGATATATATATTATACTATGCGAGGATTACTTAGCTTAAGTATTCTCGTGCGTACCTTTTGGACCATGGCCGAATTGGTACAGACAGGGGAGATGACGTAGTATTTATTTTATAGGTAGGGCGCCTACCTTGTTATATAATACTTAAGCAAATCTAAAGGTTAAGGGTTTAAATCCACGTGCGGCGTGAATTTGTCTCTGGCTTAAATTATGCTTAGGGGACTAGGCTAGACTAGATCTGCTAGGGTTAGTGCTAGGGCCTATTTAGGACTAGGCTAGACTAGATTTCTAGGGTTAGTGCTAGGGCTTGCTAAGCCTAATTGGGGTAGAGCGGATATATATTGCCCTTAGCCAAAGAGCTCGTAGCTTACTTGTCTTAGGGACTAAGATATTTAAGGAGGGAGGTAGTGTAACAAGGCTAGGCTAAAATAGCTAGCGCTTACTAGATGCCTAGGCTAGACTTGAACAAGGTTTATAGGTTAGCGCTAGGGTCTAGCACTATTATCTTAGGCTGTTTAGCTAAGATATATATATTATACTATGCGAGGATTACTTAGCTTAAGTATTCTCGTGCGTACCTTTTGGACCATGGCCGAATTGGTACAGACAGGGGAGATGACGTAGTATTCATTTTATAGGCAGGGCGCCTACCTTGTTACAAGTAGCAGCAGCTTTAGTAATAGCAGCTTTAGTAGCGCGGGAGGCAATAAGGGCAGCGCAGGTAGAGCGAGCGTAAGCAGTAGTTTTTAACTTTAACTAAGACACAGGTTAGTAGGGATATAAGTATAGTTTAGATCTTTAGGGTTATATAATCTTATAATTTAAGCTATAGTAAAGATTATAGTTAGGTAGATAGAGTTATAGAGCTTAGTCTAGATAATATCTAAGCGCGTAAGCGCAGGCTAAACAAGGAAGGTGCGCTAGTTAGTATCTAAAGGGTAAGCTAATTTAACCCTTTAGATATACAACACTCTAATTAGCTATACTACCTACTAAACTATAAGCGCAACTATAATAATAAAAGATCTACCTATACCTAGGGGGTGTATTGCAGGAGGGATATTAACTAGATTATAGAGTATCTTAATCTAATTAATCCTAATTAATACCCCTATATAACCTACTATCTAATTAACTGCTAGCTTACTACTAAGTACCTAATAAAAAGCAGGAGCTCTAGTAAGGAAGGTTTACTAATTACTTACCTTCTAGTAAGGGTAGCTAAAGCTCTATATATATAGGTCTAATCGTAGTAGATATAATATAATAATCTATCTCCTAAATTATTCCTAACCTTAGTAATCTAGATTTCCACAGAACTTACTATAAAGAAAATAAAAATTAAGGGGAACTTACTACTACCTTCCTAATAGTTACACTTACTAAAGAGACAAACCTAGTTAATATATTAATTATAGGGAAGCGGCTTTATAAAGCTACTATTATATTCCTTATTATCTAAGTTACTAGAAATAATAAAGCTACCTAGTAACTATATTTAGGGAGATATATACTAAGTAAAAAGTTAGTATAGGAAATATAGGGAGAATATTAGAAGTACGCACCTTATCTTAGTAGGCCTAGCGTAGGGTCTAACTACCTTATAGTAGATCCCTACTACTAGCACTAGCAGTGGTAGATAAGGATATAATAGGGGCTAGATAGGCAGGATTAATAGAGAAAGAGTAGAGAGAGGGCTAATTAGTAGGGAAAATCTATTATATAACAAAGTAAGTTTAGGAAATTTATAGTAGGGTAGGATAGCTATATTAGAACTTTTATAGTAGGGTACTAAAATAAGCATATAGACGCTACGCGCGTGTACTACTTAATATATAGGCCTATTATAAATTAGGAAGGAATATAAAGATATAATAATAAAACCTAAAAATCTATAGTAATAAAGCCTAATATAGATTATAGAGGATAAAGATATAACCCTAGACGCCTAGAAAGGCAATTTTATAATAGTTTATAGGGGAAGGTTAGGGGTATATAAAGGGCTTAGGCTTATACCTAAGCCTAGGTCTAACATAAGATAGACTAAGTCTAACACTACTACTAAGTGAACACACTAGACACCTATAAAAAGGCGTAGAGGGCTTACCTCTCCTTTAAGATACTAAATACTATTATTAACGCTTATTATATTCTCCCTTAAGGCTAGTCTATAATATAGCTAATACTATTTATATTACCTCCTAATTTACTACTATTTCCCCCTTAAGTTTATTAATTACCTTTATTATACCCTTTACTACTAAGACTTTCTTATAGATACTATTATAAAGCTAATATAAATTAGATATAGTAGCGTAATAGGTAGCTATTAGGATCTTAGTAGCTTCTATTCCCTTAGTCTAAGAATTAGTAATAGTAACGCACTTAGCTAGGTTTTAGGTAGCTTCTTAAATAGTAGCCTTAAACTACTTAATATCCTACTAATAGGCCTCTAGAGTCTCCTTAGTCTTATACCCTTTAGAAGGGTTTACAACTAGGCTATAGTCTTTATCTAAGGCACCCCTAAGGGTAGAGAACTTATAGCTAATATAAGAAGGAATCTATTAGGATTAAAAAAGGAACCCTATTAGACTTAGATACTAACTAGATTATAATACTTATTCTAGGAAATATAGTACTAGTATTTCTTAGAATTCTTAGACTTAAAATTAAAATTATTAAACTTACCCCTAGCTATAGCCCTAATAGCTCTTATATAGAGAGTGTGATAGGTAATAGGTAGAACTCCTAGTAGTACTAGTACTAGTATAGCTAATAGTTCTAATTTAGAGTAGTAACTACTTAATTATATAGATTAAATACTTACTAGATTTTAAATAGTATAGGTTAAAAGTTTTAAATAATTAGGGATATAGGAATAAGAAAGTTAGTAGGTAGAGGGCTAGATATAGGTAGGCTATAGATAAGGGTCTATACTCTAGGAATAAGAAGTAAAGGTAAAGGTAGAGGTAAAGGTATAATTATTTTATAGAAGTATTTCTTTAATAAGGGATCTAAACCTAATTATAAGGATAGGGACTATCCTTTTTTTATAAAAAGGGGTAGTATAATAATAAGGTAGAATTACTTACCTATTATCCTATACTAAGTTAGGCCTAATTAAAGGCCTAACTTACTAATATATATAGAGAGCAGCTCGCCTATAATTAGGATAGGTATATTCTTCTTATCCTTTTATATAAGACCTATAGGTGTAGGAATTATATCCTTTTCTATATAGACGCGCATTCCTATATACCTTTAAGTCGCATAGGATACCTTTTAGATGCCCTACCTACCTAAGTTGTTACACCTTTTAGATGCCCTACCTACCTACGTTGTTATAATTAACGCTTGTTATATTCTCCCTTAAGGCTAGTCTATAATAAAACCTCTATCCCCTACAATAACGTCTTATACTTACTAGTAGGAAGCTAGCCTTTATTAAATTTATAAAATATAATATACTACTTAGCAAGTAAATATTCTATTAGATTAAGTAGATTAATTTAAATATTAAATATTATAGGATAGTGTTATAGACTGGCCTTAAGGGAGAATACAATAAGCGTTAATAATAGTATTTAGTATCTTAAAGGAGAGATAAGCCCTCCACGCCTTTTTATAGGTGTCTAGTGTGTTTACTTAGTAGTAGTGTTAGACTTAGTCTATCTTGTGTTAGACCTAGGCTTAGGTATAAGCCTAAGTCCTTTACATACCCCTAACCTTCCCCTATAAACTATCGTGAAATTGTCTTTCTAGGGGTCTAGGGTTATATCTTTGTCCTCCACAATCTATATTAGGCTTTATTGCTATATTTTTTAGTTTTATTATTATATCTTTGTGTTCCTTCCTAATTTATAACAGGCCTATATATTAAGCAATACGCGCGCGTGGTATCTATACGCTTATTTTAGTACCCTACTATAAAAGTTCTAATATAGCTATCCCACCCTACTATAAATTTCCTAAACTTACTTTGTTATATAATAGATTTTCCCTACTAATTAGCCCTTTCTCTAATCTTTTTCTATTAATCCTGCCTATCTAGTCTCTATTATATCTTTATCTATAGCTACTAGTGCTAGTAGTAGGGATCTACTATAAGGTAGTTAGACCCCACGCTAGGCCCACTAAGATAAGGTGCGTACTTCTAATATTCTCCCTATGTTTCCTGTACTAACTTTTTGTTTAGCACACATCTCCCTAAACCTAGTTACTTAGTAGCTTTATTATTTCTAGTAACTTAGATAATAAGGAATATAATAGTAGCTTTACAAAGCCACTTCCCTATAATTAGTATATTAACTAGCTTTGTCTCTTTAGCAAGTGTGACTATTAGAAGGGTAGTAGTAAGTTCCCCTTAATTTTTATTTCCTTTATAGCAAGTTCTAACTATATCTAGGGCACTTATATAAGTCCTACTATTGTGGCTATAAGACTTGTACTTAGTTAGAAGCTATCCTTACTAATAATCCTAACGTTTGCTAAGCCCTTTATAACTAGCTTTAGTTTTATTATAGTTACTAGGAGGATTGCCTTTATATTATAAAGAAGGGGACCCTTAGCACTTTTATAGGGAAACCTACTAAAGGCACCTATTACTAGTTTATGCTATAGTTCTACTAGCTCTACTATTATTTTAAGGATCTTATATTAAGGGCTTAAACTAATAACGCTGTTACTCTACTTGCCCCTACTACTTACTTACGCGCCTATAATTAGTATTAGCTTAGTGCTATTATTCTATCTACTACTAGTACTCTAGCGTTTCCTCTTTAGTCTACTATTACGCCTTTATATAGTAGTTATAGTAACAACAATATTATATAGCTTACTACTACTACTAGTATTACTTTCTAGTGTATTAACTAGCGTATAAATAAGACCTAGGCCTAAACTAACCTTTATATTAATAGGCTTAAGAGCGCTGCTAAGCGCACTACCTAAGGTATTAAGACTCTTATTATTAGTATTAGTTTTCCCTTATTCTCTTTATATCTATTCTAATGTTTATTTTCTTTAGGCCTAGGGTACTACGTATTAGCAAGCTATTAAAGCACTACCCTCCTCCTAATACTACTACTACTACTACTTATACTTGTTAACTAAGTCGTCCCCTACCTACGCTACGCGCAAGTATTACTACTATTACTAAGAGATATAGAGGTGTTAGAATAATATAAACAATAGTTTAGGGGGGGCTAAAGGGGGGTTAGTTATAGATAGTAATAGTATAGATACTACTACCTAATTATTAGCTATATTATAAAACTTTAGTAGTAGGGCACTTACTTAGAGTGTTATAAGGATAATTAAAAGATTTCTCTAATACCTTTCTACTTCTTAATTATAATAAAGGTCTAAGTTATTATTCTAGTTTCCTTTTACCCTTACTTCCTAGTTTTTATATATATTAGGCTATTATTATACGTGGTATCCCTATACTATTCCTTAAACCTATCTAGAGCCTTAGTATCCTGTACTACCTCTAGCAGGTTCTATATTAGATTAATATACCCCTTCTATTTTACTAGGACTTAATGCTTCCCTTTTCCTCTTATATTCTTTATATAAAGGATCTCTTCTACTTCCTATTTATCTAGTATTATATCTTTATTTTCTAGAGTAACTATTAGACCTAGTTATAAGTCCTAAAGCTTCTAGCTTAGCAGCGGGTTATTAGCAGCTCTCTCTAGTAGATCTACATGCACAGTCTTATATAAGCTCCCTAGTAAGTCTAATACTACTATAAGTAGAGTAGGAACTTCTATTACTTTATACTTTACCTATAACAAGTTAAACTTTTTACTTAGTTAGTTTATCTTTATATTATATATTATAAACTAAACTATATTACCTTTTAGGAACTTTTTAGCTAGGCGTTAGGACTAGTTTATTACTTCCTATTATTATTACTATTAGAATATAATAGTAGCTTACGCTAGCTCTACACCCCTCTATAGGTGCAATAAGAACGCTATAGCCTCTCTATAAAGATTCTTAGGCTTTACTAGTAGTAATATTATCTTTTATAGCGTGTCTATAGTATACCTATTTAAAAGCAGGTTTAGGCTAATACTAGTTATACTAGAGTCCCTATTATTAAGTGCAAGTTAGCAGGCTAGTAGGTAGTTAGGCTAGTTAGTCTACTTAAAGCATACTATTATACGCAGTACTGCCTACACCTCTTAGTTTACCCGCTCTGTCCTGCTATCTATCTAGGGGTGGTATATAGTAAATAGTAACTAGTTTATCTTTATTATCTAGTATAATATTATCTAGAAGGATCCTAACTAGTTAGAGCCTTAGTTAGTAATAATAAAGGATAGGAAGCCCTAGAACTACTACTAGTTATCCTAGAAGATCCTTGTATAATAATTAGCTACTATAGAGACTATTACTTTAAGCTAAATATATTTAAACAATCTATTAGTAATAACTAATAGGAACTAAGGTTTACTATTATCTTTTATAGGTAGGTTAACTATAAAATCTATAGATATTTAGGACTAGTATTATAACGCAACTAGTATAGGTTATAATAGACCCTATTAGCGCTTCTAGGAGATATAAGCACTATAATAATAGTAGTTTTAAATATACTACGTAATATCTCCTAATATTCTATCCTAATAATAGTTATAGCGTAGTATTTAAAATATTATATTCTTTCCTAGATATCCTACTAAACCTAATTTATATACTTGCTATATAATAGTAGTTATAAGGGGTTCCTATATTAGTAACTAAATAACACCCCTTTAAAGCAAAGTGCCGTGTGCGCTAATTATATAGTCCCTAATCTATTACTTTATATTAGCTAAAACTAAGAAAGACCTAGCGCCTTTCTAAACCGCATTAAGATATACTTAGTATATCTTATCTTCTAATACTGCTTTGTCCTATAGTGTCTATATATACAGGTTAGCAAAGAGGCTAGCGCCCTTTAGTAACTTAGACGCCTCCTCTACTTCTAATACTATAACCTAAATTAATTTAGGGCGTATTACTAACTATAGTATTGCTTTAGAGGAGTTTAAATCTTATAGTCACCTACTTAAGGTATTAGGTTATCCTGTAAGATAGCTAGGTCTATACTATAGGATATACTAGTATTTTAAAAGTTCCTCTACCTAGTAGCACTATTACTTGCTTAAGCTTTAGAGGCTAGTAAAATACTCTAGGTCTTTATAGTCTATAAATATTATAAATAGCTTATAAACGCTCTATAACTCTACTAACTAATTTTTAAGATACTTAATAATAGCTAGTAATTCCTTATTATATATTATATAGTTTTATCTCTCTAGTATTAGTGCTATAGAGTAGTAAGTAACTAGGCGCTAAACGCCCCTAACTTTTTATAATAAGCAACCCTTAAGAGTATATCCTAAATAGTCTGCTTCTAATAATATCTCTTTAGCTAGGTCTTATTATATTAGTACTAGTTTAGATATAAATACCTTTTTTAGTGTATTAAATACACCTTATTCTTCCTCTCCCTATTAAAATAGGGTGTTCTTCCTAGTTAGTTAGTTTAAAGGTGCTACTACTATAGAAAACTTTATAATAAAATTATAGTAAAAGTTAGTAAAACCTAGAAAACTCCTTACCTCTCTTATATTCCTAGGGGATTCCTATTCCTATACTACCCTAAGCTTTTTAGGGTTAGGTCTAAGTAATTTACCTACCTTAATAATATAGCCTAGGTAGCGTACCTCCTTAATACTAAAAGTTTATTTCTCTAAATCTAGGTATAGCCCTATTTCCTTTAATAATATAAGTATACGCTTTACTTTTTCTATATAGTTAAACTAGTCTTATCCTAAATAAATTAAGATATTATTAAGGTAGGCTATTATATATAATCTAAGTAACTCTATAAGTATAGTATTAATATATTATTAGAAAGTAGATAGCACACTACTAAGACTAAATAGATATACTAACTATTTATATAGCCTAAACTAGGTATAAAACGCTATTATAGACTTATAACCTTCTACTATTCTAACTTTATAAAAGGTAGTATAAATATCTACTTTTATAAACTATTTTACGCTATATAGTATATATAAAGTTTCCTTAATAAGTAGTAGTAGGTATTAGTCTAAGGTTATTATACTATAAAGTATCTAGTAATCTATATAAAGGCGCTAACTACCTAATAGCTTCTTTACTAGTAATACTAGAGCTCTAGCTATAGAAGAGCTTACTTAAATCTAGCCCTTATCTATTAATTTAGTAAGTTATATTCTTAGTTCTAGTAATTAGTTACGTAATATAGGGTCTAGGGGACCTTATAAGGGGTTAGGCTAGGTTCTATCTAGGAGAGTTATTAACTAAATATAGTAATCTATACTACCTTAATAAGGCAGCAAACTGCTTACTAACTCTTTGTTAAACAGGTCCTTAAACTCTTATAGTTCTAGTAGCAACTTTATCTTTCTAGTTTTATACTTAGGCTTATAGGGAACTATACTATTAGTAATATAGATAGTATATATATTAATAGGACTTCCCTTATTAACACTTCCTAGATATTTTATTAGGTATAAGTTATATATTACCTATAAAATATCTAGTATATTTATTATAAAAATTTATACCTATATATCTTCCTATTAGGGTCCTTAATTTAGCAACCCTGCTATAACTAAACCTAAGATAATAGAGATATAGGTAGGATATAGGCGTCTCCCGCTCTCTTATACTACTGTATTTCCTACCTTCCTAATTATTAATTTGCCTTATAGAATATCTATAATAACGCCCTCTCTATATAGCTATAGTCTACCTAGTATTAGTTAATAGGAGAGACTAGGTACTATATAGGCTAAAAGCTAAGACTACTAACTATCTAAATTATAGTCTAATACTACTAACTATAAAATTCTTATACCCTTAGTAATTCCCTAAGTATATTATAAGGGTTATAGGGGAATATCTATAAAGTTCCTACTAATCTATCTTACTAACTTTTCCTTAACTATACTAAAATACTAGCACCCTAAATTAACTATTGCTTATACATTCTCTACTCTACCTAGGAGGAGGGGAATAAAGAAAGGAGGATTATTTAACCTAGCCTTAATATCTAGGGGATACTTAATAGCCTCTACTATTAATAATTCCTCTATTATAGTATCCTCCTTATACCCCTAACTTAGCCTAAAGTTAGGGGTAGCTAGTTTCCTAAATTAGGGCTACTTGCTAATACTATAACTATCTTAACACCTACTAGTTGTAGTAATAGGGTATTAGGGCATACACGTATAAAATAACTGCCCTATCTATACTAGGTGTAGACCTTTACTAGTTTCTATATATTAAATAGGTCCTATAGGATCTAGTTAGGATATAATATTAGTAGTTTAGTAAGTATACTTAATAAGGCTACTACTTCTACTATATTTATATTACTATCCTAATCTAAGTTAGACTTCTACTAAGGTTCCTTAGACTTACTAGCCTAAAGAAAACCTAGTTCTATAGAGGCTATTTTAATATCTACTATAATTATCTTATATTCCTCTATAGCTATATTATAGTTTATTCTAGAAACTCCCCTATTAAGGGAAATAAAGCGTATATAACTATTAAGAGATTACTAAAGTTATAAAAGCTTCTATTTATTATTCTAGTATAAACCTCCTAACTATATAAGAAGCTATATAAAATTTATAAAGAACTCTATAAAAGGCTAATTTTAGCCCTAATATAAGTATTCTAATATAACTTAGGCGCACTCCTACCTATAATAGTTACTATAATAGAATACTAGGTAGTTAAGAAACCTACTTATATCCTAACGCTTATATATACTATCCTTAAAGTATAGTGCTATAGTATACTAGACTATAGGTAATAACTAGGACTAAATATATATAAACCTTACCTTCTTATCCCTAATAAAGACCTTGTCTACACGTAGTTTAAACTCTATAGTTATTTACTAGAAGGAGAAGTTTACCTTAGTGCTATTATATAGTAAGCTAACTAGAAAAGGTTTATAATATAAGGTAGGAGAGGGTAGAGGTAGTATATTATTAAACCTAGTAGGCTTAGAGGAGGGTTAGGATAGAATCTAATTATATATTTCCTTATTCTATTAATATAGTATAGCTATTATAGTAGAGTCTTAAGCCTATTATTCTATTAATCTATAGACCTGTTATATTAGCCTTTCTACTATATTAGGTTGCACCTAATTATTCTAAATATCTAGCGCGTTTATCTCTTATTACTATTATAGTATATTTAGAAGAAGATACTAAAATATTATAGACTAGCCTTAAGGGAGAATATAATAAGCGTTAATAATAGTATTTAGTATCTTAAAGGAGAGATAAGCCCTCTACGCCTTTTTATAGGTGTCTAGTGTGTTCGCTTAGTAGTGGTGTTAGACTTAGTCTATCTTGTATTAGACCTAGGCTTAGGTATAAGCCTAAGTCCTTTACAGATAGGATAGAGGTTTTATAGTATATTAGGATAATAAGTAGTAATTAAATATTAAATAAAATATTACTATATATATTAAATCTTATAGGTATTTATACTACTTATAATTATGTAATCTACCTAGCTTAGGCCACCCTAGCTTATGTTTAGGCCTCTAGGGCTGGTGGAGCCCTGCGTCTAAATAATTTTACCAAGATATTTTATTTTTAATTAGAAGTTTAAAATAGCCAAACTCCTAAATAAGGGAGGGATATAGTAGAGTATATAGGGAAACTATAGCTAAATAAGACTTAGGCACAAAAATAAAATATATATAGGAGACCTGAATAGTCTTTAGGATATTAATAATTAACACTCCTTTACCTCCCCCCCCCTCTCTTTCGCATCAAGCGCACATTGCCTTAGACGTGACGAACGCTCCACTACACTATGCTTGGGTCCCTTGGGCCGGCGGAGCCTCGCGTCCTAACATAATCACGTAATCTAACTGCCCTAGGCCACGTTGGCCCATGTCCTGACACATGCTACGCTAGTGCACCCATTGGATCCCACAAGTCCAACATCTTCGGCTTCTGCTCCAAGACCTTGCGCACTGTTGCGTTGACTACACTAGGATCCACGACTGCCTGATAAACAAACTCATCAAACCACTTGTCGCTCATAACGAAATAGCCCTTGTCGCCCACCCTGTCACTCCAGCTGTTCTCCACACGCCATCGTACAGGCTTACCCTCTACGACATGTACACCCGTCAACACCATCGCGTGCGTCATCTGACTTTCGCCCGTCATCAGACGCTCCGCCTTGCTAAGACCGAGTTTGATGTTAAAGCCGAGTTCATACTGGAATAGATCCGTGTCCATGATGCCCTTCGTAGAGTCCGAGTACTTTCCTACGTCTGAGCCGAAGAAGACGGGAATGCCGCGCTTAAGCATGGTAATGCAAGCGTCCTTGATGACTTTCATATTAACGTTGACGTAGGTGACTGGTCTGCCGTTCCAGACATTGCCCAGACGATTAACGCTGAGGAGGCGGTTGTAAGGGTTTCGAGGATCGTTAACGAGCGAGAAGAGGGAGTGCACATCTGTGCCTGATAGGGCACGTATGGTACGGTTGTCTGATAATTCCTTTGCAAAAGCTGTAGGGCGAGTACGGACGGTGCACAATGTGCCGTTCTGGTCATAATACTCCCAGGTAAATGCTTTATCTGGGGGAGGTGGCGGACCAAGCATAAGGGTGAGGATGAGGTGGATTTCTCGTAGCATCTTCTCCTTCTCGCTTGCGATGGTGGCTTTGATGCACTCTGGGGAATTGCGACTAGAGGTGATGGAGCGGAGACGGATAGCGTCTTCGCGGAGCTTGGTGGTGATGAGTCGGTCCATAGTCGAAGAGTTGGCGGCATTGTACGAGTCTGGATAGAGGGAGTGTGGCACGATACCGTACTTTTCCACGATATTTGCGACCATATCCCATTGACCCCCATCGCCTACTGGACTTGCTAGCAGTGCTTGAACAAGTCGACTGTCGATGTCTGCATCTTTGGTATCGATTATGCTCTCGAGAAAGTAGTTGGCCTTCTCCATCTTGTCCCAGTAGAATAGGTAGGACTGAGAGAGCTGAAACTCGGAGAGCTTGTACTTGTTCATAATGGCGATGCGAAATATGTTCGTAGCCGCGAAGAGCCAGCATCGGCCCGACGAGGCCTGGTTTGTGACCGGTGAGCCCTCAAGAGGAATCTTGATATTGAACTTCTGAGTATCGAAAATGGTCGCTGATCGGGAAGCAAGGACGGCGTTGGCGGGGTTCGAGCTGAGGGCTGCGAGCGCAAGACGGTTCTTAAAGCCAGGAACCATATCAGTACCGTACCATCAGATAGAAGCGGAGCGATGTTGTACCTTTGGATCTTCCATGAGCTCCTGTTCCCATTCCTGGACAATGGCCGCCGACACATCTTGTTGGTACTTGACATTCGGTGTGTACTTTGGGGCTTCACAGAAGTTCAGTCTGCATCTCGGTAGAGAGTGGGTACTATGTCTTTACATACGAGCTTCGCTACCAACAACCACGAAGCCATCCTTCTCATTCATAGTCGTCCGATCATTCCTGACTTGGAGAGCTTGGAGTCGCTCGATGAGCTTCTCATTGATGGCTGCATCAGAAGGTCTGGACTGGTTGGAGCCCATGTTTGCGATACAGGATGGTGTTTTGGAGTGATCAAGATAGTCTGGGAGAAGGTGTGGTACTGTGTGATGCGCGAATACGTGAAGCTGCCTACCCATACACGACAGCGTCAGCGTCGGAGTGGAGTAGAGTAGGTAGTATCAAAGCATCACGCGTCCATCATGGTGTCCACTCCTTATCGGCCTTATCATCGGCTCCATCGCGGGCACACGGTAGGTACAATACAATACAATACAATACAATACAATACAATACAATACAATACAATACAATACAATACAATACGCACGACATGGCTCTACACAGTACTGTCTCCCGTGCCAGCGGCCACCTGCAGCCCCACCAAGATGGATCAGATGTCTTTTTCCCCATGCCCACCCAGGCCTAACAGTACACATGTAGAGTGGGTAGGCTAGAGCTATAGTAGGTAGGTAGGGCAGCCAGAAACCTTCTCCATCCAACGGGCACGTTAACGGAGATTCTTGCGCCCCCACCTGGACGATCCTTCTGTTTTTGACCAGTACGTTATGTGCCCAGGCTGATCGGGCCTTGGACCCTGTCACGTGTTATCTGTCAACCCTCCAGTCTGACATGATTCCTGTGAATGTACACAGACAGTATATATGCTGACTGTTGGGCCCAACGCTTCCTGGCTTCTGTCTTCGTCGCACACCCGCAAGTCTATCATGATGTGCATATACGGGTATAGCTGAACGTGCAACTTCGCCACATAGGAAATGAGGATGCACAGGCCTATGCACTTAGCCGCGTTTCATACACGCTTTCAGGGCAGAGCATCTTCCCCTGAGTTCAAGATCTCGGCCGCACGGCGATCGTTAATCTAATCGAAAAGTTCTTTGCACTGACCTACTAACCTGCTGCCTGCTGCCAACAACCACTTGTTTATGGGAAACTTCTTTTCAGACATCCTTTTGTCATAGTAATTGACTCTACGCCCGTCTTCAACATGGCGCCACAACCGGTTCTTTGGAAAAAGCGAATCCTCGTGCCGTTTTGGATCGTGCGAGTACTTATCATGGTCTTGATCATAGCTGTATATGGTTGGACGCTGCGAGCGGTTGACGAGTACAAAGACATGATCAAGCCGGCCGTGGCGTAAGTCTATACAGCTTTGCGACACCATCATGCCAAGTCCCTCGCTGATACCGTGTAGAGCTGTTGTTGTCTTCATACTATTCATCGTCATCGTTCTCTTGATAGATATCCTTGCCATCGTTCTCTTCCTCCGCGATGCGCTCAAGCCGGCAACTTTTCTGATCATGAATTGCTTTCAAACAAGCTTTTGGGCGGCTGTTTTGATCATGGATTTCGTAGCCGTGGGAAGAGGCGCAAGCGCCGTAGGAATCGGCTTCAGCATCTTCGTCTTGTATGTTTAGCACAACTATGCTCTGCATTGGCATCAGACGCCTAACCTGTCACAGTCTTTCCTTTCTCGGTCTCCTCATATACTCGATCGTCGGCTACCAACGCGCGAAAAAAGCAGGCCAGCGAGGCCAGTATGCACCAGCCCTTAATCCCACACCGGCTGCTTATCCGACCGAGCTCCACGACGCACCGCCATACCAACAGAATACCGCCTACGTTTCGCCTACAAGCGGAGCTGCAGAACTCGAGAACCAGTACCTACCACCGTACCACGCAGGTGCGGCTGGAGACTACTACCAGCAGCAACCTGTTAAACCGGCCCATATCGTATAGTCTGGCCTCCCAAATCACGGTCAGAAATATGTCGTTCATTGACCCGGCGTTTGGGGCTTCTGGGCGCATCTCGAAGCCAACAGCGGACACACGGCGCATACACACCCGTTGCCCAGTCTGGCTGCTATTAAGCGCTTAGCTCCAACGGGCCATCGTGCAGGGTGCAGTCTAAGAATCAGCAGGGAGACTTTCTCCACGCCCTCACCTGCTGAATGTGGAGGCTTGGCGCAATGCAAGCTTCCATGCTTATTATATATATATATATATATATGCGCATATGGTGGCATGATTTCCAACGAACAAGTGGCAGGGCAGGCTGGTGGTCGGAGTGCCGGCCGGACGGCTAAGGATATCAGATGTGGAAGGTGGAAGGAGAAGGAGCCCGGATCTGAATGCAGTGCATAGGTGTTCGAATACCAAGTACCTACCCGGTAACGCCTTGCTCTGTGCGAGGTACTACAATACTGCACCTACTGTGTAGATACACGCCAGCAATTGAACGAAGACGTTGCATCTTCACACGTGCAAAATATGTTTCGGACACGCTTGCCTTGATTAGTCGTCTCTGCCGGGAGAATTTCACCCTTTCGGAGGCGAGGTGTTTCGGCATCGGACCCAACCACCATTCACAGTGCGAAAGCCGGCATCCGTTGCCTGAACGATCTAGTCGGCCTACAAATCAGATCATTGCAATCAACACGTTGCCGCTAAATATCCAAAAGCCTGCATGGATTTTTCCCAAACATCATGGTATGAGTGGAGCCTAAACAGGGTTCCGCAACGGCTCTTTTATTCAGGTGGTTTTGCATCTGAATAGTTATAACCGGCCTGATCCGCAGCTCAAAGGCTTGATTCAACCTGCTAGCACTTTGATCAAGTGTACAGTTCCTTTTGAGATTCCATCTCTCAGTCGCATTCGCTCGCATCATACAGCTCGCTCATTCAACATGCGAGCCAACCTGTTCTTTGTCGCTGCGGCCCTGCCCCTTACTCAAGGTGTTCGAATCGTCCAATCCAACGACGATGGATGGAGTGAGATCAACTTGAGGACCTTTTTCAATGCCTTGAGTGCTGCTGGCCAAGAAGTCATCCTTTCTGGCCCTGCAGAGAACCAGAGTGGCAAGGGTCAGTACCATGCAATCCAACTCCGGCCCATGTACACACTCTAACACCAACAGGGTCCTCTGATGCTCCCCCGAAGACTGTCGATTCAGATGGGTGTATTCATGCATCTTGCCCCGGTGGTAGCCCGGCAACAGGCTTCAACGCCAGCGACCCACGCCTCCATTACGTGAACAGCTTCCCCGTCACGGCTATCAAGCAAGGCATCGACGTTACTGCTCCTAAGCTCTGGAACGGAGCAAAGCCTGAACTCGCTCTCACGGGACCAAACGTAGGATCGAACGTCGCTGTACAGGTTCCCTTCTCCGGGACAGTTGGCGCCGCCACATATGCTGCCCACACTGCCAAAATCCCTGCTATTGCCTTTTCAGGCGTGAGTGGCGATCCAACTGGATGGAACGCGCCTACGCCTCTCTACAGCAAGGTCTACGCTGATCTTGCTCTGAACGTCACTAATACTATCATCAATTCCGGAAAGCCATATCTCCCAGATGATACCTATCTAAACGTCAATTTTCCTGAAGTCTCAGATAGCAGGTGCAATAAGGCGAGCGATTTCAAATACATCTTCACGCGAATCAACTCAGGCCTGCTGAGCTCACGTGATGCGGAATGGTGTGGCAGCACGCGTCTACCATGGGAGGCGGATGTCATAGTGCTCAGAGGAAGCAACTGTTACGTTACCATCAGTCCGGGCGACGCGTCTGACAAGACTACGGTCAATGACGCGGCTGTGCAGACACAGATTATCAATAAGTTGAAGCCAATTTTGTCATGCTTGTAATAGGCGAGATTCAAGACGGCGTACGAAGAGTTGGAAGCTTTACGGAGACGATGCACTGCATCGAATTAGGGCCTGATCGTGAGAGATCGTGTGAATATGATCACCATAATGAAACAACGAGCATCATGGTCAATTTAAAAATTTCCATCATTAATAAAATCCGTCGTGAAAATCAAACCATCACGCTCAAGAGACATCAGAAAAATGGAGAGACATCGGTATGACGTGCGTTGATGAGTCAGTAGGCAAGCGACTTAAATCAGTTCCTCCAACTACAAAGCTCATGGAGATGACACTCAAACACTAACTTGTCGAAACTCTGACAATGGAAACCACGGGTAGCAAAGTTAGCCTTGAGCTGTCCAAAATAACATGCACTGTAATTCAACCCGAAATCGTCGCCCCACCCACAGCTTCCGACAAGCCACTCCAACTCGCAGACCGCATGAAGCATTATGAAGCAGCTCTCGACTTCACCCTCCCTCCCTCTAGACCCACCCTGCTCCGACTTGACGGCCACTCGTTTTCAAAATTTACCAAGCATTTCTGTCGTCCATTCGACCAGCGCATTCACGACGCCATAACATCCACCTGCACAGATCTATTGGCCTTCTTCCCCCAAGCCACAGTCGCATACACGCAATCCGACGAAATCACCCTCGTCTTCCCCGCCGGCGTTCAAAGCTTCAACGAACGGGTTCAGAAATTAGCCGGTCTAGCAGCAAGCCTTTGTTCGGTCCGCTTCAATCATCATCTCACTGCAGCTCTGCATGCACAGCCCAACCCAGTTATCAAACCTTCTGCATACGAGACGCTGGGCACTGCTTGTTTCGATGCGCGATTCTTCACAGTACCGTCTATCGAAGAAGCAATGAATTGCATACTTTGGCGCTGCAGGAACGACGCGGTGAGGAACTCAGTGAGCGCATTCGCTCGCACAATGTACACGAGTGAGCAAATGCATGGAAAGCGGACTGGAGACTTGCTGGAGATGATGGAGAAAGAAAAGGGCGTCAAGTACGAGGATGCAGTACCCAAGTGGGCAATCGAGGGTAGTCTGGTGAAGAGAGAGCAATTCGAGCATCAAGGAGTCAACCCCAAGACTGGATTGTTAGAGAGGGCACTCAGGACGAGGACAAGGGTTGAGGACCGGGGTGTGACGGCGTTCTCGGAGGAGGGTTTGAGGCTGATCAGGGATAAGTACTGGACCTGAGCGTTCTCTTGGGGCGTGCATGATGGGCCGCATTGCCTGTGTTGTGGCTGTTGAGAGATTTGCGTCAAGCAATTTTGGAGACTTGGATCTTGGTGTTGTGCCTATTGAGCAGAGGCTACGCTCGCTCACTAGGTCATCAACACGATCGCACACTCAATACCCAATTCACAGCATATCTACCAGCTAGCTAGTCTTTAGTGAAAAGGCAAAAGTGGCTGCGTGAAACTTTCTTACTCCAGCCCTTTCATACGTCCACCTTTTTGCGGAACTCTTTCTCCGAACGCTCCAGGGGCCTTCGGTTTGAAGCTGATTAAGTAGCCCGAGTCAAGCCAGCAAATCGCATTCGTTAAATACGCGGCAACGAGTATTCTAATCTAAGCCATGCTTTAAAACACATAGATTCGCCTCACTCCGCTAGAGTGAATCCATAGTCTTGTGTAAAGGGATTAAAACGCCTGGTCTTTTCTCTCCCGTCACCCTGGCGCCTCAGCCCGCGTGTTCGTCCCATCCATTTCCATAACCCCACTCCTATCCTCCATCACCCCCGAACACATAGGCGCAAATGTCTTCGCTGGATTCATGCCTATAGTACTCCACTGCTGCCAGGCCTTGTCATCCGCTTCTGACCACCCACTAGGCGAGACTAACGGATTATACAGGGTCATTAAATCCTGCGTATGGTAGTACGAGTCGGAATGTGTCGACTTGGCCGCAGCTTGTATCTTGCTTTCTTTTACGAAACGACGGCGACGATGGACGAGAGAAATAGAAGAAGCGCGATGATGCTAAAGAAAGTGCACGCGCCAACCGTATAGCCGACTATAATCTCGATACTGGGTCTCGCAGCAGTATTTGCTGAGGTAGACTGTGATGACGTGAGTGTGGATGAGGGGTTCTTTGTTACGGTTACGGTTGTTGAATCGCCCGTTGAACTGGACTTTATGGAGCCTCCGCTACGATGCGCAGTGAGCTTGAAGGAGGAGTATCTGCAGCCGTGCTGTGTCATCACCGTTTTGCTGTATTGTATGAGGTATTGATAACATTGCTCTGATTCTGCGATAGTACATTTGGTGATTGCTGCGTTGGAGGTGCATGCAGCGTCTGTGCAAGAGGCTGACATGGCAGTGGATGGAACGCATGAGGTTGGAATGACACCGGAAGATAGAGCGTCCGCATTGCAGCAGCCGTGGACGCCAAGATAGGTATTTGTTGCGCAGGTTGCTGCCGTGTCCTGACATGTTATGGGGGGTTCTACAATTATTAGCAGACTATTATGTTCGTGTTAGAAACTCGAGGTATGGCATACGTGATAGCCCTGAGAGAAAAGCGCAGATTCTATCGCCTGAATATTCTGTCGCTTGACAGGTCCAAGACCATGTAGTTGTGGTGCTCTGGTAGGTGCTGGGCTCCTAATATCGACTGCAGGATTGTAGACTGTTGGTTGCGGTAACCCACATTGCAAGACAGCGGTTGTCGTGAAAACAAGTGCCAATATGGCACACGTTAGGTGTGAGGGGACCATCATTGTGCTTCCATCGGCGTAGAGAAAGGGACTCAGCGTATAATCGAACTCAGGTTGGAAAAAATCTTGAACATGACATCACAAAGAAATGCGATAATCACCAATTCAAAGCCAGTGAAGAGATCGCTACGCAATTCGGTGGTGTAAGAACTCAGATCCGACAGCGTGGTTGAGCAGATCAAGCTTCCCCAACACAGAAGGAAGGGTAAGCCTAAAGCTCCCTGGCAATGACCGTTCGAAGTCCTAAAATTCGATTTCCCTCTTTATCGACACCGTTGCATTGTACACAGCAAGGTCATGCGGGTGAGCTAACGTGGACCAAGGAAGAAAATAGATCCAGCTGTGGCCGAATCCTAGTCGCCGTAAGTGGAAATACTTGCAGTTCTCCGCCCTGTATTGCAACTTCACAGGATCGGGACCACTGTAAGGGGGCTGCAACGCCGCCGGGTACGCCAACGGCTGTCAGAAGAAATGGGAGTGACCCATTCAGGAATAGTGTTGTGTAAAGTGATTGGGCTTGGCATGCATGTGGCGTTTTTGCATAGGTCATAAACATAGCCAAAAGCTTGAGCCTATCCGGCCTACGATGCGCCATGATTAGATATTACTGCTCTAATTCCCAGCATCGATGGTCTGTCTCAATTGGGCGCCAAGATTGTCAGAGGCCAATATTTGGAATCGAGGGAGGCTGAAACGCGCAAAGATGTGTTTCTCCACAACATGCACATGGGATGACATGCAGACACTGCCTTGTTTGGCAGACTTCTCCATTGGAGGGCGTTTGGCAGGCCAAAGGATCTAGTAAAGATGGCTGGTTGCTCGATGTTTGTACGCAATGAGACACGATTGCTTGAGCATTTGTAGATTCGTCATGCACCTTTGTTTTCGGCAGGAATGGATGCCTGTCTGAGAAGATTATTGAAGATGATCAACGCCGCCTATGGTCGCAGTCTCGGAGGTATATCGTAGGACTGTAGGGTATATGTGTAATGTACATTCGCATCGCAGCATGTCATTCTAGTGTCTAGTCCCGCTTGTGAGGACCGACAATCTTAGGGTACATTCTCGATAGGTGGTAGTTGATGTTGTTCTTCTTTTGGTTTGCATTGCGCTGAAGACTAGTCAGAGACATGGCGGTATGGCAAGTATTCGGCAGACATACTGGTGCATCCATGCATAGTCGCAGCTTCTGCTCAAGCTGTGCACAGCCCGTAACGCTGTATCCTGAAGAAGCCCAACAACCTGCAAGATCCACCAAGTCAGCCATTGAGATCTCGTGCACAGGTGGCTTCTTCCTTGAGTCCTTCCGTCCTTGCTTCTTTCACCTACCTAAAACCGAGGACATTGCACCCAGGCATGGATTCGTCTCTGGCTTGTTTGGTCGACGAACGCGGAGTTTCGGGAGGGGTGGCAGTGGCCGGTGCGTGACCGACTGAACGGCGGTGCCCTGGGGCTTTGGGACCATTTTGACACTGTATACAGAAGGGTTTCAGGCTGGAGGAGGAGGAGGAGGAGGAGAAGGTGGCTGGTGGTGATAGAGATGGTGGTGTGGCTGCGATAGTTCCCCTACGCAACCAAAACTTTCCAAGCCTCCAACTTGCCAAGCCCTCACCTCCCGGCCTCGGTCCCGAGCGTGCACGAACCCGCACTGAAGACAAGGGAACCGACCCCCTGCTAGCGTGACTTGCCCTGTTGTTTTGATCATGGCGCACCTGCCTAACAACCAGAACAACATCAGCAGCAAATAATCAGGATTCACGACAGCCTCATGTTGCTGCAACATTGATATACTTAGTCATCGCATTCTATTCTTTGATACCAGCGCCACCATGCTGCCTTTGCCACGCAAGACGAGGCACACAGCTTCCACCACAACAATAACAAGACCAACCACCACCACAACAACCGCCTTCAACCAGACATGGGACGACAAGGATGCGACCTCTTTCGATCCCACCGCGCTACCTGTCGCCAAAATCCCACGTGGCTGGGAGCGCAAACCCCAAATCTCAAAAGTCGGTCAGGGCAAGGAAAAGAAGATCTGGAGAAGGCACGGCCTAAGGTCGCGTGCCTCGGATGCGCTCCCAGACCAGGAGGCCGAGGCCGAGGAACAAGATGCACTATCAAGACCGGTCAAGAGACGACAACATATGAGTCCCAAGGCTATGGAGAAGACCAAGGCTGTACTCAATGGCACCAAGCGCGCGTTCAAGGCGACGCGCTGGGACCGAAGGAAGAGTGTCCTGCCTAGTCCGTCCCTCACTAGAAGCGCCACACGACAGGCAAACTAACATCGTACCTAGGGAAGAGACCTATGCGCGCCCAAAGCATGGAACTGGCCACCGGAACTGGCAACGATGACAGTCACCATCACCATGTGGATGAAGAACAAGACAATTCTACCGAGATCAACATGTCCCCAACAAGATACGACATTGAAAAGGCCTTGGTTTCCGTACCAGAAGTGGACAATGGAAAAGGCACATTTCCCTTGACTATGGACGCGGCAGAACCTGGGGGCCTGTCAGACTACGAGAGTACGCACGAGCGAGAAGAAGAGACCAGCACAAGGGATTCTA
Source organism: Plenodomus lingam (assembly GCF_022343315.1). Lineage (NCBI taxonomy): Eukaryota > Fungi > Ascomycota > Dothideomycetes > Pleosporales > Leptosphaeriaceae > Plenodomus > Plenodomus lingam. Next base: position 312,758 of record NW_027093971.1, on the reverse strand, counting down.
CGCCCACAGAAGCCGCTATGCTTGCCGACTTCTTCCGCTCGCCAGCTAAGAGCCCCTCCACTACTCACATTGCATCTTGCAAGAATATATTTTATCCCCAATTACCACTCGATGGCGACCCCACTACGAGACCGAATGCTTCGAGCAATACCGTCAGTGAATTTGAAGCAAGAGCGGCGGCAGGACGTAACCTTGCTGATGACTCTCACACAGAGAGTCTGGTCTTCTCCGATGCTATTCTCGAAAGTGTTGAAGTCGAGGCTCGCAGCCACGTGCATGTCGCATACCCACCTTTGCCTACAGAAGCTGTTCTTCAAGTGGATGCCGATGGTGAGCTCAGTGACACCGAAATGTCTGACTCTGTTGCGACACCTCATGTAGATGAGGATTCACTTGAAATGGAGTCATCTGGAGAGGAGTTGTCGGCCGAGGGCGACGAAGACTTCACTGAAGCTTCTTTGCAGTTGGATATCCAACGACAGTGCGATGAGCAATCGTCACCACCAGACCAGGAGATACACGCTGGCAAAGCAGGAACCAAACCAAAAGACACCACTTCTACCACCTCGGAGCCACATGCAGAGTTTGGTGCCGTGGCGGACACTGAGACGCAGGAAGTCAAAGGCCACGGAGAGTTGCTAGACAATGCGAACACTGAACTCTTGTCACAATTGTCTCAAAAAGATCATCACCAGAATTCTGCAGAACTCGGGAAGGACGACATCACAAACGGTCTCACACTCTCCTTCACACCGGCAATGTCTACATCAATCCAGCCAACACCGCGCAAACTATACTCACCCCCACCACCGTCCCGTGCTGAGTCCGGCCTAGACGACGTTACTATGACCATTGCTATTGACGATGATACAGCCATCCTCAAGGACTTCCTCACTCGCGCTGCCGCAAGTAAGGCCGAGAAAGCGGCCACACATCGACGAGAATCACTGCAGAACCGTCGTGATTCGGATGTCATCCGCAACGCTCTGGCCTCACCACGGAAGGCACTTGAGGATAAGGACCCTAATTCACCTTCCAAGTTCGATGGTGAGCTCACTACGGATCTATCTCAGACATTTTCATTCAGCATTCCCGATGGTGCTGAGTTGTCACCCGTCCCTCATCCTGCAGACGATCCAGGCTCACCGGAAGAGAAATCGCAGCATGGTTCCACCAGACGTTCCTCAAGGGCGAAGAAGTCGCGACTACCAGCGCCAGCGTCTACATCCGCCACTGCATCTAACCAACAGCAAACTTCCAAGATCAACATACGCCGCGCTGATGGTGCAGAAGTCGTTGTCTTAAAGAAGTCAGATGCGCAGGAGCTTGCTACGTTGACCCGAGCCAACACGCGTAAGAATAAACAAGGCGCTTTTGGTGTCACAGTCCGACTTTTCAAGCTCGCTGCCGACGCTACAAGTCTTCCTCCCATCGACGACACAACAAAAGAAATCATCATAGGAAAGAACGTACGATGGGATGAGACATTAGCCTACTACCAGGAAAGTCCCGAGACGCTTGCTGAGGCAGAGAGTCTAGCTACACCGGATGAACTCAGCATGGACCCAGCTTCCACCACGCCGAGGACGAAGAGGAGCAAAGTCGACAAAAATGCGCCGCCAAAGGCCAGGCGCGTTAGGACAGTGAATGGGACGCCTGGAAAGGGTCTCTTGACACCTGCCAGTATTTTGCCAGAAGCAGTGCAGGAGGAGAAAGAGAAAGCAGCGCAGAAAAAGAGCGCGCTCCCAGCACAGCCTCAACAACTTCCCCGACCCAAAGCAAGCAAGATTAAGAGAATGCCTGTCGCATCTAATTTGACAGAGGGCAAGTTGCCGCACCTCGATGTCGCGCCTGTGGGTGTATCGGTGACGGCGACGGCGACGGCGTCCCGTAAGAGCAGACTTGCGGCGCCGAAGAAGGTCGTGCTGCCCCAGACGGCTGCTTTGTCTTCGGGATTGTTGGAGGGAAAGGAAAATGCGCTGCGTATGGCCCTCGGCGATGCTACGCCTAAGAAAGGCATTCCTGCGCCTAAAGTGATGGTGCCTTCGACTGTGGTGGCAGGTACGAGTATGGAGAGTGCGCTACCGAGACGAAGAGGTCGCAAGTATGGAGTTGGGGCCTAGAGTGATGTGGGAGATGGGACGAGTGCGTCGTGTGCGTGTGTGAATCTTCGCTTTGACGAAGACGTTAAGAAGTCACGTTGTTGCCACTCATATCTTCGACGGCGTTTTATACCTCTTGATTTTGGCCATTTGGTTTAGGCATTTTGGACGGCGTGATAGGGCATATTGCTACTACATCCTTGGTCTCCGAGGGGCATTATGGCACAGTATTACACTTTTTGTCTAGCCCTTTTACATGAGTACGCTCAGCAGAATTCTGCTGCATTCCTCCATCCTCTATTTCCCATGGCCCATTTCCCTTGCTTCTTTCTGGAGTTGATCTAAACACTAAGTTCAGCTACCCCCGCCTTCTCAATATACCCCTTGTAAGGCTTCAATTTCTCCTCCACAATCTTCCCAAACTTCTCCACAATCTCAGCGCTACGTCCCGTGTAGAGCCCCGCATCCAGCATGTCGTTTAAATCTCCCCAAATAGGTTTAAAAAACTCCGTTTGACGAATCCTCTCCACAAGATCATTACTCTTGCCCTCGTGCTTCACTTGTGCGCCGGCTTCGTGTGAGAGCACCCGAATCTGCTCGTGGGCTTCTTGGCGCGATTCGCCTTTTGCAACTAGCTTCATGATGATACTTTCTGTAATCATAAAGGGAAGTTCTTCCTGGACTCGCGCATCGATGCGTTTGGGGTAGACGACGAGGCCGGATGTGACATTGTCAAGGGACAACAAGATGGCGTCGGCAAGCAGGAACATTTCGGGAATGTCGATACGACGGATTGCGCTGTCGTCGAGGGTACGCTCCATCCACTGGTCGGAGAGGGTGTTTGCAAAACTCGCAGGCTTGGACAGAAGTTCGCGGGATAGCGAGTAGATGCGTTCGCTGCGCATGGGATTGCGCTTGTATGCCATTGCTGAGCTTCCGATTTGGTCTTTTTCAAACGGCTCTTCGAGTTCTTTCCAGGCAGCGAGATGCCTGATGTCGCCAGTGATCTTTTGGGCAGAGGCACCGAGACCAGCAATGGCGTTGGAGATGATGAGGTCGACTTTGCGCGTGTACGTCTGTGTGGAGACGGGGTAGCAGGATGGGAAGCCGGCCTTTTTGCAGAGCAACTCGTTCAGCTGGTCGCACTTGGCACTGTTGTTGTTGAAGATTTCCAGGAAACTGGCTTGTGTGCCGGTGGTACCCTGGGCGCCGCGGAATTGCATACCAGCGCGGACATGCTCGAGGGCGTCGAGATCGAAGAGGAGGTCCTGTGCCCATTGGGCGGCCCGCTTGCCGACCGTGATGAGCTGGGCGGGTTGGAGGTGGGTGTAGGCGAGCGTAGGGAGGGACTTGTACTTGTCCGCAAAGTGGGAGAGGTTGGAGATGACTTTGGCGAGTTTGGGAAGGAGCAGGTCGAGGGCATCGCGCATAAGGATGAGCTCGGCGTTGTCGGTCACGTAGCACGAGGTTGCCTAGGTACAGTTGTTATCTCTTTTTGCCTTATATACCCATCTCCAAACAGGGAATCTGGCATACTCCATAATGTATAATCCCCGCCGCCTGGGGCGCGACCTCTCCAAAGGCATGCACATGTGCCATCACATCGTGTCTCCTCTTCTTCTCCTCGACCCTTGCAACCTCGAAGTCGCTATCTGTCACCATCAAATGGCTCCTCATCTGTTCAATCGCCTCATCACTGATATTCTCAATGCCAAGCTCCTTTTCCGCTTCCGCAAGGAAAAGCCACAGTTTGCGCCAGGTCGAGTGACGCGAACGCTGGGAGAAGAGCTGTGACATCTCCGCGCTGCAATACCGGCCTGTGAGCGATGTCTGGTAGGAATCGAAGATGGTTGCGCCATTTCTGGATTTGGTCGCGCTGATTTGCGATTGTATGTCCAGCGCCGAATCGGTGGTGGTGTTGGTCATTTTGGCGGCGAGGGGTTGGCGGAGTATGTGAGGGATGGACTGGAAGTATAGATAGTACCAGTCCAGTAAGCAATTGGGGTAGGAGGTAGTCTGCAACAACACCAACAACAATGGCCTTTCGATTGAGCAGATGATCAAGTTTCGCCAAGGTCGTGAAGAGGAGGATTGATTGCATCTACCTATCCGGCAACAGACGTGCTAGAGTATTATTTCCTGAGCGATAGCCGCGCTTGTCTAGCTCGGCCAATAAGTTTACCGGTACCAAGTGACGTGGGGTTCACACGTTCCCACCTTTTTTTTTTCCTTTTTTTTTTCTTGTTTTCAGTCGTCCTCATCGACGAATCCCTCCAGCCCCGCTAAAAGAAAAAACCCCCCCACGTTTAGCTCCATGCATAGTGGGCGCCGCCCGCGCGTGAACGAGGGGGGGGGGTGGGGGTGCGGGTGGGATGGGCGGGGATGGGCGGGCCTCTTTGCACCAAGGCCAACCCGCCCACGTCTACTACCTACCCTCAACACATACCGGTATGGCTTCTCGATTTCGCCCTGTCACAGCGGCCAATCCGTTTTCCGTGTTGAAGAAATGCAAAGAAACCATCCACTGTTGTCGGACCAGACGATGTTTATCCGCGGCTTCATCAAACTCTCTTTCCTGTGGAGCGTGCTCAAGCATGGCCTGGATAGCCATTCATGGCTGTCCAGTAGAGCCACGGAAATCCACCATGCACATACCACGTATACTTCAAGTCTTATCGGCCTGAAATTTTCCGGAGAACGTCGAACGTGTTCACACACGAAGCATCCTTGCATCTCAACCCTCGTCATTGTTCCTTGTTTACCCGACATGGCGACCTTCACAATTCGAGTGCGCCATAGTCTTTTATAATTTGCATCCCAGTAGTCTGATCACTCCGATGCCATGTATATTGATCAAAACGCGCCAACTGTCCCGTAAGGATATCCGAGGATCCGCTTGCGGCACAAAACCATAGAAAAGACATGCAGGCGGCTCTGCTCGTATCCTCTGTCAACACTCTGCCAGTGCCGAGGCTTTGCTCTACAATGCTGGTCCCTTCCAGACGTCCCTATTGATTTTGAACAAATTACTTTGTTTATGAGGAAGGCTGATTTCGCGCTCCTTGTAGAAGCCCGCTTCTTGCAGGTAGTTTGCGAGTCTGTATGCTGTTAGAAGCACGCCCAACCAAGGTGCGGGGGTAAAGATACTTTTCATTGTCGACTCTAGGCTCAAGCATCACCCTTTCGGTTCTGTTGTCTGCCAGCCAGCAGTAATGCACAAGTGCACTGAGCCAGATTTTGACTCTGTGTGCCCCTCTGAATTCTTGCTCGCCAACGAGACAATGAAACCCACGATCGTAGTCGCTGACCATGGGCAAGTACTTCCCCAAATTATCTTCCTTGACCCAGTATATCTCAAAGTAGCCAAACGGCTTGCCATCCCAACACCCTATGACGGGAAAAGAATTCTTGGACCGAAGGCCGTTACGAAGAAACTCTTCTTGGTGTTCAATGGGTCCCGCCTCGCCCCAAAAGTGCGATACACGAGCATCGTTCATCCACTTGTGAAGGTACTGGGAATCAGACATTTCAACGTTTACAGAGTCCACGGTCGCGTCGATGGAATCGGACACGGATATGGCACTGTTGCGGTTAGGGGTCGACACGCCTGCCGAGGTAGGGCCACGGTGACGAAGCGCTTTTGAAGAGCAGGACGCGACCCGGAAAGATAGGTATTGTCCAACACTGGGAATATATCTCGTGTAGAAGATTTCGCCTTGTCGCGGTGGCTTGGGCCGTATCGGGTGTCGCACATGGTTTGTGAAGACGTATTGGGCGGGCGGAGGTGGGTAATACGTCGGTAGGTGAGAGCTCGAATGGAATGGCCCAGGCGCCGAGGGTGACCATAGACCTGGGGAAGCTTGATCGATTTGCTGTTCTTTACGAGGCTCATGTGTAGCGGTTGGCGATGATGGTCGTGAGGGGTATGGTGAGCCGGATGGAAAAGGCGAGTTCGACAGGGGTGACAGTGTGAAGAGGTAGATTCTGGGGTCGAGTTGCCAAAACGTCCTCCGACTCACAAACATTCTCGTCCAACCATCTGGGCAGCTGTCCTCTTGTGCACACCCCACCGTCGAGTCTTCGGAGGCGACCAAGCCCATGCGCTCCAACTTTGGCAATACGACCTTGCCCTTGAAGATGCCTTCCCTGTTGATGTTTATCCTCCACTCTCCCTTTGGCTTCCCTGGCTCAGCTGTATTTTGCGAGATGGAGTTTGTGATTTGAAGCGTAGGTTCAGGCTGATGAAAGTACCAATACAGCGTGGCCCAGAGCATCATGGCGATCTGGCGGGTGGGCGAGGCAGCCGCCTTGAACTCACTACTGTTCGGATTGGAGATGGAGGAAATGTAGAGATGGTCGCCCTTGAGAGTCGGCCTCCTGAATCGATGCACATTGCGAGGTGGGAAACTGTCCTTCTCTTCTCCTTCCTTCTGTTGGTCGCCCTGCTGCTCGTAGTCCAGGTCATCCTCCGAGTTCAGGACAATGGTCCAACCAGTGGGAAACGGTGAGTTTGCGTGTGCGGAATCACTCGACTTGAAGAAGAGACCGCCAAAGACGGGGCTGACGGTTAGGTTCTGGCCATTGGGCAGGTGTACAATGTTTGTCGGGGCCATGGTGACTGATGGCGGGGTACCGGTACCGTAGTAGCTTTGAGCTCTGCGACGGAACGAGGACTGCTCTGCAGACATGAAAGAATCAAGTCTAGGGCACAACCCGTATTCAAATCTTGCTTAGCGTAGACGGCTGATGCTAGGGGCAAGACAGCATCTACTTGTCACCAGCTCATCGCGTGAGAGGGCTTCAACAAAGACTAAGTGTCAAACTGGGTCATCAAGGCACGCGAACAGGCAGAGATTGTTTTTTGTTTTTTGTTTTTTGCCCAGACATCGTGCCTGACTGCGTGTGGAGTGTCCGAGTTTGGCCGTCGAGTGCGGGACAATTCGCGGGGCATCTACAGTGGGTAGGTACCGGCATGTACCCATATGTCCATCGCCTCTCATCTCTTTGCCTACCTGCAAAGTACCGGTACAGTACTGTGTGTAGAGTACAGAGACTGCATAGCTGTCGGATGTGATGTTCATGTTCCCTTTGTGGCCATCATTGGATCACTAGAGGGGCGGGGTCACAAAAACGTCCACGGGTGGGCGGAGGGAAGCTTGGACGGGAAGCTCGGCGTTCGCTGATTCGAGCTTCGAACATGACGAAAGAGTTGCGATGATCATCAGAACAGGTCCAGGAATCCTCTCCCATCTAGAAGCTACCAGTTCCTCTCTTCTCTTCCTTCATCTGCTTCTCCTACCAAACACCGTCCAACCCCAATTGAACTACCGTACACCACCCTCGGAACGCAAACACGGCCATCATGAACTCTACCCTGCTTCGCTCACCTGCCCTGCGCGCGGCCACGAGAGCCACTGCGCCTCAGATGTCTCGCGCCCGTCTCGTTGGCACCACATTTGTTCGGGGAAAGGCGACTCTGCCTGATCTGCCGTGTAAGCCACGTCTTCGCCTCCTATAGCCCATGCAATCTCCCCAAGTCTTCTGACCCTCCCTTCCAGACGACTATGGCGCCCTCGAGCCCTCCATCTCGGGTAAGATCATGGAACTCCACCACAAGAACCACCACAACACCTATGTAACCTCGTTCAACAACTTCTCCGAGCAACTCGCCGAAGCAAAGGCCAAATCAGACATCAAGGCCCAAATCGCACTCCAGCCCGCCATCAACTTCCACGGCGGCGGCCACATCAACCACTCGCTCTTCTGGGAGAACTTGGCACCCACCTCCAAGGGCGGCGGTGAGCCTCCCTCGGGCCCGCTCGCCAAGGCCATCAACGACAGTTACGGCACCCTCGATGCATTCACTGACAAGTTCAACACGGCACTAGCCGGGATTCAAGGCAGCGGATGGGCGTGGTTGGTCCAGGATGTGCAGACAGGAAGCTTGCAGATCAGGACATATGCGAACCAGGATCCTGTGGTCGGACAGTTCAGGCCCATCTTGGGAGTGGATGCATGGGAGCACGCGTACTACTTGGACTACCAGAACAGGAAGGCCGAGTACTTCAAGGCGATTTGGAAGGTCATCAACTGGAAGGCGGCGGAGAAGCGCTTCCAGTAGTTCTTAATACATAACGGTCTTACAGTATTGTAGCACTTCGACCCAACGAATGAAATCCTGGCAGCCAAGTTCAAGCAGTATATGATAAGACCGCAAAGCAGTCAGCGACGCAGCGACACAACTTGAACAGGCTTTCCTTCTACGAGGACACCTATCCAGTTACCCTTGTTTGGTAGCGCATCCCATCCTGTATCCAATCCCTCGCGAACGCCCTAACCAAAGAGACCAACCGCACAATGCTAAACGCCCCGCTATGTCCAAATCCAAATCCAAGATCGAAACTTCAAGATCCCTTCCCCCGCCTCCAGATCCCCTTGACGCTGAGAATCAACAGAATTCTCAAACAAAACAAATCTAGTGCCTGATCCCCTGCATCCAGCGATCAATCTGATCCCTCTGCCTCGGATCCATGGGCGACATCATCATGGGCATTCCATTCGGCCCAATCATCATGGGCATCCCATTCATACCCATGCTCATCTGCATGCCCATTGGCATCTGCATATTCGAGACGCCCATGCCCAGATTCATACTGTTCATCGGCACACCGCCCATGCCCATACCCATGTTCATAGTATTCATTTGCATACCCCCCACCCCCATCATACTTTGCTGTTGTTGAGGAAATGGCTGCATAGCGCCCATGCCCATCATCTGGGGATTTGCGTGGCCCATGAGGTTGGGTGTAGACATCATTCCCATAGAATGCATGCCTAGCATACTTTGTTGTTGTTGTTGTTGCTGCTGCTGCTGCTCTCGTTGTTGCTGGAGTATCACAGCAGAAGGAGAAGCAGCCATGGCCTTCTTGTACGCCTGAATCTTCAATCCAAGAGGCTGATCATCGTCATGTTTCTCAGCTCCCACATCTCCAAGTAAGGGGTCAACATGCATGGCGCCATAGCTACTCGCACGCATATTCTGCGTAAGACGCTGTTGCTTCTTGCGCTCTGCTGCGACTTCGTTTTGCTGGAGAAGACTTCCCTGCGGGAGGTGCGAGACGAGCATTTCATTCGAGACTTTGCGCGCTTCGTGGGTATTGTTGATGGGATTTTGGGAGAGAATGTCTGCAAGGCTAGAGGTAGAACGAAGGGGTGGGCGGGAAGCTGGTGCGCTGTCGCCACGGGCAGCGGCTTCGGCTTGGAGACGGGCACGACGCTGGCCAAGAGTTTCTTCTTCGTCGGCGGCCGGAGCAGTGTCTGTTGCTGCCGTAGGGGTGTCTTCGTTTTGTGAGACACCAAGTTTGCTGAGCATTTCTGAAGCGAAGTCTCCGCTGACTGTGCTCTTCCGAACATCCTCTCCTAGAGCGGCACTGAGGGCTTGTTTTTCCTTGAGACGTTGCTTCCGTTCAAGCAATGTTTCACCTTCCACATCGCCATCATCCGGGTCTGGGTTCCCAGTGGTAGGAACAGCAAGGTTTAACTGGCTGGGAGATTCATACTGTTGTGCTTGTTTATTGGGGCTTGCGCCGCGAGGTTTGTTGGGATCAAGGCCACGCAGGCGATTGCGTCGACGACTTAAAGGCTCGTTATCTTCCAGCTCTCTCTGTGCAATTAAACCGAAAGTAGGTTGACTCGTTTCTCTTCTAAGTGGGCCACCGCCAGGTTTATACAAAATACCAAGTGGCACATCGTCCTCCGAGTCCTCATCTTCCTCGGCATGCGCTTCCCAAGCAAGGTTGACCTTTTTCTTGATGCGCCTTTGCTTTTCCTTTTCAGCAACATCGTCCATCTCAAGCAGAGTCTTGCGCGAATTGATCATGCCTTGTTCAACTAAAGTTGCGTAATTCACTGTTCGCGTTTTCTGCTTTGCCTGTCGAATTTGGAGTTCTGCAAGCAAGGTGGTTGGCGCGCCAAACTGCAACTCTTCTTCCTCCGGTTCCTTTTCTTCCTCATCCGCTGATGAATGCTCATCATCGTCGTAGATATCGTCAGGATTGCGATGTTCATTCTCAAACGAGTCCCTCTTCGTGGCGTTGTCGTGCTGATTGTGTGGACCCCGAGCATCCTCGTCGCGTTCATCAAGTTCGTCGCCCAGACTCATTCTACTTTCGCTAGCCTTGACGATCAGAAGATTCATGTCAGCGGAGCTGTTGCGCTTCTTCAGCTTATTCAACGGTTCGCCGTTGGAATTATTCTTGGTGTCCAGCACATTGAAGGAACTCCGCCTTCTCGTTTGAGCAAGGGTCGAAGGTACTTCTGGTAGATGAGACTTTCTCCGCTTTTGTTCTGGTGCATATATTTCTTTGCCGGAACTGCCAGAAAAGGGGTGATCTGTGAAGGCAGAAACCGGGGCACGAGCAGAAGCATCGAGGATGCTTTCGAGGGTTTGCTCAGCAGAGTCACCTTTGACTGCAAACTCCTGTGACTGTGGGGCCTGATCAAAGTAGGCACTTGCACGCAATTGCGGGGGTAGCCCCATGAGGCTCTGACGGCTCTTTCTGTTATTGGCAGGAGGTAAGTCGGCCATGTCACCAACCATTGCGGCAGATTTGCGATTCTCTTGCTGCATCGATTCTAGGAGCTGGGTCCTTCGTCTGGCTTGGACGTTGCTGGCGGGCAGCTGTGATAGGCGCTTTGGTAGATTCAACATTTTGGGAACAGGAGCTGGGTAGAAGACCATGTTGTCATCTGGTGGAGGGGCTCCCATGGGAGGCATCTCAGAGTTTGGACGCATCTGAAATGACAAGTTCGAGGACTGCCGTCGATGGTTGCGACTCTGCCTACTGTGCGGTGACTCGGGTTCCTCTTCAATCACAGTCTCCGGGGCATGAGTGCCGTCAAAGTCTTGCCACAAGGTACGGGCTTGGTGGGTTGTGTCGGTAGAGGCAGCGGTGGGGGGTCGATCTGGGTAGTCGTGATGGCTTGCATACTGTTGGTACTGGTTGTGGTCGTGTTCGTGGTCACCCTGTGTCGGTCCGGAACGTTCTGGGGTGCCAGCCATGATGACGTTATTCCGCAAGTCTTCCGGCAGGTCATTTGCAATCTCATCGTAGATCTTTGTGAACGAGGAAACCTTGCGTTGCTCGACTGCGGGTGGTGAACGACTGGAGTGAGTAGCCAGAGGAGCCGACTGGAGTGAGCGCGGGGAGCGCGAGTGTTGTTCGAATCTTCCTGCATCCTCTACGACTTCTTCTGGATGGACAATCTGGCCTAATCGCGAGGTTTTGGACTCGGAGCGCTGGCGTTGGAAGGAATTGGACGGGTTCGTCCAGGAATTGGAACGAACGGAGCCGACCGGGGAGGTGATGTTGTAGCCCCCCGGCGAGTAGCCACCCCATCGTGCATTGCCATTGAGGTCGACAATGGAATTTGCGTGGGAGCTGGCCGACAGGCCGCGGCTGCGCTGGCGTGTGAGCTCGTCAAAGGTTTGGATGGAACGCAAGGAGGATCGCCGGCTGTCAGACTGCTTCAGTTGGGTGTGTAGTTTGCGGATCTCCTCGCCCAAGTCTGAGCCGCCCTCGCTCATGCGCTCCGCATGTTCCTCAAGGCGCTCGATGTTGCCGACGTACGCTCCTTGTAGTGACTGCAAATCGGGCATGGGATGACGCAGATTGGCCACCTCATCTGTGACCGGCGACCGCGTCGGAACGGGCTGGGACAGAGGCGTTGGAGAGACCATAGCGAGAGAATGCGGCAAGACACAGGACCAAAACACGCTAGAAAAGAAGACAGTGTATAGGCCAAAAGGCCAGAAGGCAAGGTAAAAAAAATGAAAGGCGCGAGCAAAGAAAAAAAAAGGTCCAAGGGGAAATGAATCAGCGTGTTGTTTTGCACCGAAACATGCACCTCCCCGGACGCTTTCCTCCCAATAATAGCACGCGTTGCGTTGTGACTAGGATGTTTGTTGAAGACGGAAGAACGCGAGATGGGTGGCATGCTCACCTCCCAACGCTTAGTGCCCGCTGCCAGCCTTGGCGCAAGTCACGTTTTGCTGTGGGCACTGCATGCATGTGTGGGCAGTCCCGCCGCTCCACCTACCGACCGGTAGGCACCTGATTCCTGGCACTTCTTCCCAAGCTTGTTCCCAATCACCAACACCGACAGACATTCACTCTTCCCGGCGGATCCAACGCGCCTGGCACTGTTCATGTAACAGAATTGCCAGCGTAGAATCGCCCCAAAGCTTGCGACACCATTGCGGCCAATAACAACAACCACCACCACCACCACCATCACCACCATCGCCACCATGGACGACGGAGCCAAGAGAAAACGCAGCTTCAGACAGGAGGTCAACAACAAAAAGGCCAAAACGAGTGATGGCAGCGCACTCAAGTCTGGCTTTGGAGCTAAGATGCTGGCTAAGATGGGCTACAAGGGCGAGGGCGGTCTAGGAAAGGAGGGTGCAGGTATTGCGGAGCCCATTCAGGTGGTCATGCGCGGGACCAAGGGCGGTGTTGGAATCGTGGCGGAGAAGAGCGAACAGCAGAAGAGGGAAGAGCGTAAGAAGGCCGAGGCCAATGGCGAAAAGTATGTCGATACCTCGGAAGAAGAGCGCGAAGAGCGCAAGAGAAAAAAGGCAAAGGCACGAGGCGAGGCGCGCACACCGACGGTGCGGCCGAAGAAGACCTTGTTCGAATTGGAAGCAGCTGGTATGCATGTACCTCTAGCCCTACAGTCCATAATCGATGCGACAACGGGTACGTCTACACCCACTTCCGGTCTGTCCCTTCGCGGACCCAACGTTGTGCCTTTTGAAAGTTCGCTGCAGGCACGCGTACGGAGGGACTTGAACAGCTTCTCGGAAGCCTTTGAGGAGCTGGATATTGAGTCAAAAGCCATTGCTCCCCAAGAATGGGCCCTAGATGAGGAATTGGGGGCATTGGAGAAGCAAATAGATGAGCTTGAAGACATCAAGGCAAGATTGGAGTCCCTCCGGACTGGCACATTCGATTCAATCTGCAATGGCTTGAAGAGCTTGCGTGCCGCCTATCCCTCAAAACCACTACATCGCGAATCCATCGCCATTATACATCCTCATTTCTCCAAAGCAATTGCTTCTTGGTCGCCGTTGGACGATGCGCTTGAGTTTATTGCAGCATCCTTCTCTGAGCTGGCAAACATCATTCTACCAAGGAGTAGAAGAGTCACATCCCAGGCGTATACCTACCCTTCAGAGGCGTTGGTCAGCCGCGCAGACATTGATCAAGTCGACACCATAAAGCGCGGCACTACCTCGTCGTATGAAACGATGATGCTCCGGCTCTGGCTGCCTGCAGTAAGCTCTGCGGTGACACAATGGGACGTCAAAGACCCACATCCCATGGTCCATCTCGTAGATACTTGGTCACCAGTCCTGCCGCCTTTTGTAGCCAAACGAGTACTCGACCAAATAACACGCAAGCTCTCCACCTCTATCCACGAGTGGAATCCGCGCAAATTCAAGAAGAGTCCGCACACTTGGATTGTAGAATGGCTGCCTTTTCTCAAGTCTGCCGATCTGGATCCCAAGGGATCTGGTCTCGTTGCTGAGATCAAGCGCAAGATTCGACATGCATTACATTCGATGGACCTGTCAAGGGGCCCTTTGCCTGGCATGGAACAATGGCGCAAGGTCTTTGGAAAAGAAGAATTTGATCGTCTTATCACATCCCACCTGGTACCGCGCCTGGCGACTCACCTCAGGGATAATTTTGAAATCAACCCAGCCGAACAAGACCTAGCCGCTCTCGAGACTGTCTTTGCCTGGAAAGGCCTCGTTTCGAATCAGGTTGTTGGGGAGTTGCTCCATGCGCAGTTCTTCCCCAAGTTTCTCGATATTATCCACCAGTGGCTGTCGAGCGAAGAGGTCGTTTTCAAAGAAGTCGAAGGCTGGATTGCATGGTGGCGTGACGAGATACTCAGGGATGAGATCAACAGTCTTCCACCTGTTGAATCTGGTTGGAACGAAGCCTACACGCTCATTAATCAAGCCTTGGATCTTGGTGACGCGCGGACCACCGATCTGCCAGTTCCTCGCGCACGCGGTACTGCAGCTTCCCCTCAAACACCCCAGTTCTCCCAATCGGTCAACAAGGAGCCTCCCAAACCTGCACCGGTAGTTGAGGAAGCGACGTTCAAGGACGTGGTAGAGGAATTCTGTGCCGAGGAGAATCTGCTCCTGATACCACTTCGAGAGGCTCATGAGGTTACTGGGCTGCCACTTTTCAGAATCACGGCAAGCGCGACGGGTAGAGGAGGAGCGGTCGCGTATCTCAAAGGGGATGTGCTGTGGGTGCAAAACAAGAAAGACAAGAGCATCTGGGAGCCTACTGGACTAGATGAGGGACTTGTCGCGAAAGCAGAGGGCAGATGAGGGAAAGGATCGACGGCTCTCCGTCTCCTCACGATGTGTGGCCATGGTGCAGTAGAGGGCGCTGGCCTATGCTTCCGTCATTGCAGGGTAAGCTCCCGAAACTTGTTTGGGCAGATATGATGCTAGCCATGGCTAATCCAGCATCGGGATGATGTATCCTTGGGTAGTAGGTGCGCCGATATCCGGGTGGTTGCAGGTGTTCGCGGGCAGACGTATGATGATGCAAATCGAAAGCGGCCCTCTTCTCAAGCATTTGCACTCACTTGCCTTGCCTCTGCCCATTCGACAGACTTGGCTACCTACAACCGCATTGTAAGCATGGACGCCGGTCAGGCGACCCTCAGATGGACGTCGGAGCATCTCTTTCCTCAAGCCAAGACGAGCCTACGTTGGCCAATCTCGTCCACCGTCACACGAGCCGGCGGTGATACGGTCTGATAGAAGGAGGTAGGGGTAGCTAGGTGCTGCAGATGATTGTGAATCCACTCGCCTTCTCCGCATGAATCGTGGGCAGTTTTCGCGTAGATTTTTTGTGTTTTATGCGACGAGGATAGGGCTTGATGGCAGCTGTAGGGCGAGGATCTAGGCGATGGCTGCTTATCAGGGCGGACGAAGCAACGACGAGGCTCGTGGCGACTGATTGTGATGGAGAGTGATGGGGAGAGTGATGGAATGGTTGATTCGCAGGTGGTGGGCGCTTAGGATGGAAACAGCTGGCGAATCAGAGGCGATGAAGGCACGAGGTGTGAGTGTACTACTTATAGGACGGTCGTGTAGTTTGCAGGGAATGGCCCCCCGCCATGGCCCATGGCCCCATTATGCAAGCGGGAAGAGCGGACCGCTTTGCTGTGCCGTTTGGGCATGTGATGTTGTACCGACTATAGTAGTACTACTGGTAGTAGGTAATAGCAGGTACTGTACTGTACTCTACTGTAGGTAGGTACATGGAGATGGGCCTGGAGGTAGAGTACTCTAGTAGTAGTATGGTTGGTGTTTCGCTGTTTCGCTGTTTTTTTGGGTGTTCAAAGAAGGGTCCAACGTTTGTTTCTCATCTTATCGCGATACCTGACCAGTACCATACTCTACCTAACCACCCCATTCCCCCCAATCTGTCCGCAGCATCATCATCACCATCACCATCACCATCATTCTCAAAGTCTTGTATCCCTCCAGACGCCGAATCGAGGCCGCGCAACCGCAGCCATGTGTCGGCAGCGCACCGTTCCTGTGCTAGTAGCAGTGCACAAGCGACCCCGCCTCAGCGCCTGATTGAGGGCAACGACTGGACGCCTTCATGTTGCTCCCCAATCAGCCAGTCCAATCAGAGGCCACAACCACCACTTGCACACCCATCACACCTACTTGTTCATCCTTCTCCTGCACCCGACCACTTGCAGACCGCTGCTAGAAATACATTTGGAAAAAGCCACCCTCCCTCCCCCCCCACCTCTTCATCCTTCATATCGCCATGTCGCCTGCTGTTACACTCTGCACTTCAACCGGTTCCTCTCTGTCGGATCCTGGACAACTTGCAACTACACTTACGCATTGGGTCCTGGATCGACATCACTGGGGGGGTATGAGAAGATAACCCCTCCCTTTCCCTCTTCTGTCTTATATCAATCATGCTTGAGAGAGCGCTTCTGCCAGCACTCTTCTCACTGCTTCTCCTTGTCTCAGGTGGATCTGCTCTACCTTACGCCTCTCCCGACAACTCTCGTGATTCTACTCCATCCGCACAGAACAGGCAGATTGCTCCGTCTCAAGCAACGAGCAAACGGACCGTTTTGCCATACCAGATTGGTGGTGTTGTCGGTGCTTACGTTCTCACGGTGTTCATCTGGGGAGTCCTGCTCCTCACTGTTGGTAGAAAGATGAGACGAAAAGCGCTTGAACCTCCAAAGGAATTGGAGTTGGAATTGCAAGATAAGCCGCCTCGTATGAATGGACTTGCGTCGCCGCCACTATCAGCTCGCTCCGCGACATCGTGGCTGAAGAAGTTTAAGAGGAATGATTCGGGTGTTGGCAGCACACCACAAAGTCCAATCGTCTCGTCTCCCACCTCATTCGACCAGACAGTCATCGATGCCCAACGGGATCAAGCGCAAGCAGAAATGGAGCGACTCTACGCGGCGGTCATGGACCATGATGCCAAGAAGCACAACTCGCAAAGTAGCGTAGAGGCGCTCGAGGTGCCCATTGTGCGAGAACCACAAGGTCGTGAACGAAGAAGACCTTCCGCCATCAGCGTTGCCCGTTCCCAGGACGACACTCCAGCTTCCCCCGTCAAGGCTATTTACCCACCAGACTACAAAAATGGGCCCTCGACCGCGCCTCTTCCACGCGATCGCATACGAAGCGGAGAGCAACACCCCCCGCCAAGCCCTCGCAGCATCCTTTCTAAGCGCTCGCAACAATCTGCCTCCAACTCAACAAACGGTAGCAAATCTGCACGCTTCAACCTCAAGAACCTGCGCATTTCGGGCCCCATTCAGAAGTACCCTGGAGAAGCTTCAGACGACGAGGCCAGACGGCCGCTCTCCCCACGCTTCTATCAGCCCGGTGCACCACCCTCCCCGCCCACGCAAACGAAATCTCCCACAAGTCCCTATGACCCCACCGAAGAATTGGACCAAGTTCAACCCCTACCCCGGCCCGCACCACAACGTCTCGCCGACCCGTCAATCCAGCCCGGAATCTCCATTACAAGATCCTCCTCCTCCCCCTCCTCATCACCCAATCACTCCCTTCCCCTCCGCTCCTTTGCCACACCACTCGCCTCCCCCGGCATCCAAACCACAGTCCTCGACCGCCGCGTGGATCAATTAACGCTCGGTACACCGAAGACGGGGGTCCCGTTTACACCGTATAGCCCATACATGCCCTTTACGCCCATTACCCCTGTTACACCCAGTCATCTCGTCAGTAAGCGAGACCGTAAGGCCATTGCGAAGATGGAGGGAAGGCGCGCAAAGAAGGAGGAGTTGGTGCAGAGTCCAAAGGAGATTTTTGGGGACGCTTATTAGACAAGGAGAGGGAGGAGAAACTGGTTCGAGGACCTGTGTTCATGTGTATATGATTGGATTTTTCTCTGGATTTAGGTGGGATATATCCTTTTTGATTGGTTTGGATTGGTTGCATTAGCATGGTTCTTCTTTTTTTCCTAATCCATGTCTATCATTTTTCTCGTCTCTGGAATACTGAGGAGGACTGTCGGTTGGCATGCCTGTTAGTTCATGGTTGCGATTCCAGGTTCTCGCGTTGCATGTTAGTTCATCTCCCCCCCCGAGGCATGGTAAGTATCTACGTGTAGTTGAAGCATAGTCGCATGACTAGTTAAGTAGTCACTTAATCGCAACGAATTATAGATTCGTCACGAGCACAGTAACATGCTACAAATGAGTCATTTCATAGGAAGAGCCGTTCCGATTGAATAACATGCGCCCAGCTTTTCCCTTTACGTCTAATATGTATTGTCCCGGATCTCGCTATCGTGGAGAAAAGGGAAGGGGTGTCGTTCATTTCTGTGTTTAGCAGTCTTTGGATTAGCAAAGGATGGTACGAGTACAGAATGGAGGGGCTTCATGGGGTGCGTTCCTGCAGCATGGTGCTAAGATGGTGGGGGTAGTGTAGGATTAGTATTACACACACACGCACAAACAGATGCCTATTTCCATCCCATAGTCCCCATCATCTCCATTATCTTCACAGATATGATGCCAAAGCAACAAAATCAAGGGCCAATCTAAATTTATTTCTTTCGCTTTGATTCCTTTAAAACCCCCGCTCCACATGGAAACTCATCCCATACCTCCAAACGAATCAAGTCTACCAAAATCGCCCCTTGTTTCCCCGCCTCCGCACCAGGAAGAGAGCAGTGCAAAGCCAGCCTGACTGACAGCGCTCAGCCCGTGCGCCATAGATGCATGCCGGTCCGCCACTTCCTACGCGTCTCTGCCTCTACTTCCAAGGATCCATACCTCCAAACCTGACTTCACGAGAATCAAAACCATGCTGCGGAGCCATACAACTCAAATGCCCGTGTCACTCGAACCCACACATCCTCCTTGCTCAAGAAGGAAAGGAAGACCAAATGAAAAAGACGCTAAATGCACCAAAATCCGCGCAAACGAATTAACACAACGCTCCGCTTTGCCACAGAAAGCCAGGGAAAAAAACGAACATCAAAAAACAAAAGAAAACAAAGAAACCCGATCCTTGTTTGCCATACCTTTTTACACAAATGAAAAATTCGGAGTAAGTCGGGTGGAGAATTGTGACCACCATGATTGTCGATGGAGGGACAGAGGGATTGACCGATTTAGATGGAAGAACGCCGGTACGCCGATCGCTGAGTGGATGGTGATGCCATTTTTCTGTTTTGTGTGTGTGTGTGTTTGTTTGTGCTGATATTTATTTAGTGGCGAACATGGGCGTTTCCTCTTGCGCAATGTCCCCAGGACTGTCTCCTTGGGGGCGGGTATACTCTGTGTATATAGTTTGAAGTAATGAAGGTCTAGAAGTTAGCGAGGCCATTTTTGGAGTGGCGCTTGCTGAAACGTTTCCTCCCCTTTAGAGACTCCGTGTCGCCATGGATTTTTTGGAGATGGCCGTGTCGTGATGCAGGTATGTTGACGCCATCGAGAGCAGAGTCTGCTCCAAGAGTACTCGTTGGGCTAGGCAGATTTGAGCCTAGGTCGTTCAGGGCGGCATCGCTGGTATATGAATTTTGCATAGTTTGTGAAAAGGCATAGTCTCGAGCTTGTTCGATGCTATCGAGCCATTCTTGGCTCGAGTATTTGCTGCCATCAGGATCGCTAGTAGTACTCTTTGGGTCTTCAAAGACGAATTGCTTCTCTCGCTGGAATAGGTTAGCGAGTTTGGCTGACGAAGACAACGAGGGTTGGACGAACTGTTTCCACGAGCCAGGCAGTCAGGCCCTTTGAATCTTGGAAGGATCTCCATGAACAACCGGCACCAAGTAAAGAAATCTCCTCTTTGAGTTTCTTATCATTGGTACCGGTGGCGCACATCAAGACGCGAGCATTCGAGGTGATCATGACAAGTCTTGATCGCTTCTTAATCGTGTTTCCGCCAAAGAAGCGCGAAAACTTCTTGGGGGCCTCAATGGGTTCCTCCTTCCCACCGACAGGGTGCCCTGCTGGGTGCTGGGTGATCATGAAGTTGCCGAGCTTGAGAATACGTTCATCCCTCTTCGTAAGTACCGGGGACCAGTCAATGTCGAGCTGAGAGGGTGGTGGCAGTTCAGTGATGAGTCGTGGCTTGGGTCGGGGCTGCGCGCTGCTCGAAGGCACAGCACGTGTTTCTGATGGACCTGACGCTGAATTACCAATGAGACGAGTACTCGAAAGCGGAGCGGCATAATTACCGTTGAGCTTAATGGGCTCCTGCGCTGGTGGAGTGTAAGACTTTAGTCTCGGAGCCTTTTGTTTCCACAGCCCTTTACCCCACACGATACCCTCGAAGAAGGCATGGTTCTTGATGTGTTCCATTGGCAATCGCGTCAATGGATCCAGAACGAGTAGTCGTTCCACCAGATCCTTTGCGTGTGGTGGGAAACCGTCTGGGAATGTATATTCCAAGCCAACAATCTTCTGAAACGTTTGATATTCGTTTGCAGCCTTGAACGGAGGCCGCCCAGCGAGCAACTGGTAGATGATGCATCCAAAAGCCCACAAATCGCTTGCTTTGCACGCGTTCTTATCCGTGAGCAGCTCGGGCGAGACATACTCTGCAGTCCCGACAAAGGATTGCGCACGATCCGAGTCGACGCCTTCTAATGGATCACCAGTGGTCGAGCCTACACCATTGGGTTTCCTCTGGTCTAGTATCTTTGCTGTGCCAAAATCGGTAATCTTGACGTGCATTGCATCGTCGAGCAACACGTTTTCAGGCTTCAAGTCGCGGTGTATGACGCCCTTGTTGTGCATATAGTCGATGGCATCCAGTATTTGCGCGCCGTAAAATCTTGTGCACTCGACATCGAACGTGCCCATTTTTTTTAGAAAGCCCAACAGCTCTCCACCAGCTGCAAGGTCCAAAACAAAGTATAGCGATCGTTCGTCTTGGAACGTGTAGTATAGACGGACGATGCCAGGATGCTCCGTCAGTCGGTTCAGCGTGTCCTTTTCAATGTTGACGTATTTGACCTTCTTCTCCTTGATGATGTGTCGCTTGTCCAGCACCTTGATGGCGTACTCTCGCAGGGTCTGGCGGTCGGTCGCTGCCAAGACAGTGCTATAGGATCCCTCGCCCAATGTTCTTCCAAAGTTGAAGTCCTTGACTCCCTTCTTCATCACGCGCGTGATGGGCCTCCCATTCTGGTCCATGTCCTGTCTTGTGCTCACCGCCGCGCCCTTTTCCTTCCATTCCTCGGTGCTGGAGAGCGGGCCGCCTTCGATGCTGTAGGGAGAGCTCGACAAGTGGGACATGACTGGCGGCGTGCCGTCCATGGGTATCCGTCGTGAGCTTCTACGGGGAGGGAGTGGGCCGCCCATGGCCGACATCTGCGCCGACTGGCGATAGGGGTCCCGCCTGCTGGCTTCTCGCGCCGGCATGTTGCCAGGTGCGACTCGTGAGCTAGCTGTGCGCCTGACGTCCATGGTCATGGCCTCATCGTTGTATCGGTAGGTGCCCGGCGCGGTGGTGGAGCTGGTGGAGAGGTTGGGGTGCTGGTACAGGCTGGTGGACACCGGCCGCTCCCGTATCGGTTGCGAGTTGGGCTGTGGTCCATTGCGCTGGGGGACGAGGCCAGCCGCATAGGGGGGATAGGAAGCCTGATGCTGGGCCTGGTGGGCCACGGGTATCGACTGCCGATGGTCGAGACGCGGTGAGTGGGATGACGACGACGATGCTGTTTCGGCCAGGGGCGAGGGGAAGCCCGACGGGGATGTGGAGGGCGAGTGGGCGCCATAGGCACTGGCGGCGACGGCGAGGGAGCTCTGGGGTTGGGGCTGGGGCTGGTCCTGCCGGTCGTACTGGTGGTATGCGTGTGTGGGGGGTTCTTGGGGCCGGGCCCTGTCGGCGGTGATGGTACTCGACGACGAAGCTCTCGAGGGTGACGACGATGACGACGGGGGGGCTTGCAAGGGGGCATTCGCGTTGTCCTGGGGCTGCTGCGACAACGACGACGACGACGGCAGCGGTGGTGCTGCTGGTGCTGCTGGTGCTGCTGGTGGCGGCGGCGAGTCTTCGTCCTCATCTGGGTTTGCGATGCGCAGGCCGCCGAGGGTCTGCGACAGGCTCAAGTCGCCATTCATCGTGGCAGCCAGTGGGCAGCAGGGCTGGCCGTCAACGAGTCGAGGGCTGCAGGCACAACGACTACCCGCGGCGCGTCCAAGGCGGCTGGTCGGTCAGCGAGGGTGGTTGTGGTGGTGTGTGGGTAGCAACAGCGGAGACGGAGGAGGCATGGGGGCGCCCAGAGGCCAGAATCAGCGGGTGGGGAGGGGGGATGGAGGGGACGGGGGGGGGGGGGGAAATGGTGGCTGTCAAGGTGGAGGATAAAAAGGTTGGTCGATGGCCGATGTGATGTTCGACGCTTTGCCCAGTGGATGTCGCATGTCTCGGCGGAAAACTGCTGACACCCGTCGCCCGCCTCAACACCACAAGCAAGCCATGGCTGCACTGGCTGCACTGGCTGCACTGCACCCACACTTAGTGACATTTGGAAGAGTCATCCAGGAAGGCGAGCAATGGCTGCTGCACCCACGCTTCTTGAAGTGAATACATGTACCCACTGACTGGTAGGAAAGACCATCACATGACATGACGACTAGGTAACATGGCAAGAACTCAATGGAGACCCGAGTGTTCAGGTCGCAGTACCGTACCTACTCTGTCTATCCTCCTCCACAGGGAAGTCGCCATGAAGCCTGTATGCACCATGCAGTGTCATCATCCCTCGCCAGTCTCGACTGGACATCTTCACTCCCCTACCACACTCACTCTTTTCTTGGACGTTGCATATCTAAATCCACTTGTTGGCCCCCCCCCCCCCCCATTCGCTTGAAACAGTTGGCTCCGTAACATGTTACGCCTGAGACCATCAGAACTCACATTGACGCCCGAAGATGTCGAGGATACCTTCCGTCGTCTTGCCCACAGACAAGCCGCCCGGGCATCAGCAGTGGCGGCAGCACGGGGCTATGGAAGACAAGGACGACCAGTCATCCGATGCGGTCCGCAGAGATCTGTCCGCCATGCCACCACAGGCCCTGGAGATATCTCCCTATACCAAAATCAGCCTCAGCAGGCTATCATCACTGTCGACAACGAAGACGTCCACGATGATGTCGGCCATCACGCTCCTCGAGGCATCCGTCGTGACAGCCTCGTGACAGATACTTCACATATGCAGACGCTACGGTCAGAATATCCTACATTCTCCTCGGCTCTACGCAGCATGAAGCTTCCCTTCAGGCCAGGACTGGGAAACACACAAGATCGACGCCATGAGACAAGTGATCAAGGTGAGCCAGCTTCGATTTCGACAACACCGGGTTCATTACCACATGCAGCCTTCGGAGATACCGAAGTAGCCCACACCAGCCAAACACAAAACAGTGGATCATCCTTTTGTCCACTCTCTCCTCCCGAAAGCCACTCAGATCTACGAGGAGGAGCAGGAAGCGACAGCCCAAGCAGACATCATACCCATAGGGAAGTCCCAGATGCAGGACGACCATCGTCTCCTCTGCGTCAGGCGCATAGACTGAAGTCACCGCTACCGTCGAAGCACACACCAGATCCTGTCAAGACCATAGTCACGCCTACCAGGAATCAACCAATGCGACGACTACAAGGATACTTCAAATCACCTCTTGTAGAGCCCTACGGTATTTCGTATCATTTTCGGGAGTCTATTGTGTACCCACAAAGTGAGCCACGTCCACGCAGAGGTCGGAAACCAGTTCATGGTCGCAGTCTTTCGTCAGGAAACGTGCCTCCTTTTAGTCTTCTTATCCCAAGGCCAGAGGCGACCGATACTTCAGACGAGTCGGCATTTGGACCAACCCGAGCGGTCCGGCGCACCAGTGAGTCGGAGACTGCTCAAACCCGTCGAGGCTGGCCATCGACTTCTGATCATGATCTGTCTAGTACTCCCCAGCTTGTCAGGACGATGGTGGGGTCCAGACACATGCATAGACAGTCAAGTAGTGAAGTATCAGCTGCCAGTGCATCGTTCTCCTATTATGGTTCCCTGCCCTCGGGGTCACGGCATTCGAGCAGTGGCATGTCTGGGACTGCGCAATTCCCCCATACACAGTATGACGGCTCTACCCTGTCGAGAGAAGTTGGATCAGCCGTCAATCATAGAGTGCGGTCTCTAGGCGTTTCGGCAAATTCTCTCCTGTCTTCGTCAAACGCAAGGGGCTCGATAGCGAGCCCAGACTTTCGAGCTGGTTACTCACCGTTGCCATCATCACCATATGCCCGCACCCAAGGGGAAAGGGCTACGTCACAAAACAGCCCAGCAACAAGTCAAACAGATTTCATTCAGGAGTACCCCGATGCAACAGAAGCTGCCGCTCGGAACTTGCGCTCGCCACTTGACGAATACTCGGAACAGTACCAACGCTTGACTGGAGACCAACATAGCAGAGAATCTATGCCCCATTATTTTCCACACTTCCAGCCTGCTGCCTACAATCCCAGCGGTTCACGTCGAGGTTCTACTGGTGAAGCTTATCGAAGCCCATATCCACCTATGCCCACAATGGACAACCAAGAGAGACGTCAACCCGGCGCTCAATCCACACAACAGAACAGGTCTCAACATCACGCAACACGGGCTAACCAGCGCTCAAGTCAGAACAATCCGGTCACTTCACCGTTGATCAACACCCGTAGCAGCCGTGGTCAAGTACAGACCCAAAGAGCAGCGTATGAGTTGTTGCAGAATGCTTCTCGTGCTATGCAAACCATTAGTCCTCGGGCTTCGGCCGGGGCTCCAGTTCGATCAGGCGTCGCACCATCAACAATACCCCCACGTGATGTGTCCAACAGAGAACGTGTACAGGGCCCGCGTCAAATGCCGTCACAATCTGCGAACCGCCGCCAGGAGGGCACACTCATGTCAGGCAGTCCACCGCTTCGGCCTGGAAATCAAAATAGTTCTCGAGCTTTACCCCAAAGTACTGGCTTGGACGGGACACTGGGTGTACCTCAGCCATCCGGTTATAGACCAACATCGCACTACCGCGAAGATACTCCAAATTCACAAACACGCACACAACGCCAAGTTTCGACAACAGCGCTACCATCTCTACATCTCCATCCCAGTCGCGACAGCCCATTGACCGCTCTAGCTCTCGATCATGGCAGTGGCGTTACGAGTCGCCGCTCGCGATCACCGCTTGTTCGTGCAAGCACTACGGCTCGTACCCATAGGCGCGTTCCAGCTCACCAGCGGGATCAGGAAAATTCCGCTGAAGCAGAGATTAGCGCAATGCGACAGGAAGAAGCCGCAGTCACTACAAGGTATGGGGAGAATGGGCAACAAGAAACCATGGATGAAACGCCCCCGCGCATCGGAAGGTTTGAACAAGCCATGTTTGAGTAGGCCGGGAGAAGTAAGTTTGCATGTTTCGTGTACAGTGGTTAGGCCCAGGCTGTTACGGTGGCTACCATGATTACGTGCTTGTTTTTATATACATGAGTACGAGGCAGTTTGTTATCGATATTAGGAGTAACTCTAAATGCAGTTGTAGCAACTATGCCTCCTTGGCTAAGACAATGGTCTATTCTCGACTCTGCATAGGATACGATGCCATGAAGTACTCTTAGTGTTGGTCTGGTATTACTTCAATACAATGAACAAGTGCCGTAGCAGAATTAAGACTGGGCATACAAAACATCGTCATGATCCTCGACCATATCCCACTCGTTGTCTTCTTCGAATTCGCACGGGATCTGCTCCCAGTCTGTGATATCCCTGTCTAGACTCTCAACCTCAACATCGTAGATGGGGTTATCAAGGGTTTTGTTAAGCGTTGGCGTGGCTGGGAGTTTTGTTTGTGTGGGCGCTGGAGTAGGGGGTTGATCTGCTATTTCCGTGGGAATAGTTTCGAGCGATGTTGGAGGCTGGATGTAGTTTGATGAAACAGGCTTTGAAGGATGGGGCATGGTTTTGAGACGGCCTGATGTATCATATGGTGCTGGATGGAGTTCCTTCGCTTCATGGCGAAAGTGCGATAGCCACTGATGTTTGTCGTCATCGTCGTTTTCGTCATTGTCTTCGTCATCAGTATGGTCATAGAACAAGCCGGCAAACATGGGTGGAAGTTGACCGCTCGGCATTGCCCAGTGCGAGTCAATGGCTTTGGCAAGATTGCCATCTTCATTTCGCCATCCGTCTTTTACTCTGTGGACCAATCCTTCAATCGCAGATGATACCCGTTCGGGTAGTTGCCTGCGTACGGTCGTTTCCATCCCGTCGTTTGCGGCGCTGGGGGCATTCTTGGGCACAAATTGTGCAAGATGCTTCTGGGTATGTCTTGAGCGCTTCACTAGCCTACAATGAAGATGCGTAGGGGAAGGAGGCATTTTGATCTTATCAGTCACTTCATCGCTTTCGTCGGGTAGCCAGTCCTTGGGAAAATTCAGGATGGGTCGAGGTTTACGAGCTGCTTCTGGATTGGATTCTGGTTCCATGTTGGGTATTGTAGGGACTGGCTGATTTTGAGGAACAAGCAGTATTTATAGGAAGAGGGATTTGCTTGTGACTCAGGTGGTGGATATTGGTAGCCTAACGCAGGTGATGCATGAGGTTCACTCGTCATCGGCTCCCAGGGCCATGGTGTGTTGGAGAGTTAGCGTGTACATTTTTCACTTGCATTTCCAGTCCAGCATGATGAGAAATGCTCTTTACTTGTACTTGTCATCTTTCGGTTCATGTTACGCTTATCTCTAAGCTGTCGCTATTCGCTATACCATTCTCTAGATATGTGTGTATCATACGATTTGCATTGACCGAGTCGTCATGTCAGTGGGTGATTTGCTCCATTTTAAGACTGAAAGCGTTCATTATCTTATCTGAGCTCGTCGTTGTATCGGTTGAGGAACAGAACAATCTTGCGTCGCCATGTGCCAGGACGTGGTACTGCAGAGCATGGGGAAGCTCAATTAGCATGACATGACGATCCGGACTGGGTTGCAATGTGAGAGATAGTATGAGAGATATGGCATCCAGTATCTAATCGGTACAATTGGTAAGCGAAGAAAGGACC
Source organism: Plenodomus lingam (assembly GCF_022343315.1). Lineage (NCBI taxonomy): Eukaryota > Fungi > Ascomycota > Dothideomycetes > Pleosporales > Leptosphaeriaceae > Plenodomus > Plenodomus lingam. Next base: position 285,993 of record NW_027093971.1, on the reverse strand, counting down.
AGGACGTGCCAGTGGCCAGTGTCGAGCGGCTACAAGCGATGATCTGAGGGAGCCTGGACGGGAGGGATAGTAGTAGAGGGACTGGTCTTGGTCTTGGTCTTGGCAGTGCACTGGCCATCGCGCCGACCGGCGGCCCACTCCGATTGTTTGGACTCGTCCCGCGTCACAACACCACACATTCAACTTCCCCCCCTCCTCCCCAGCACCGCTGATATCACCACGCAACCCTCTGCCCGCCTTTCACACCGCTGCCCAAACATCATTCACGCTTCGACACGCTATGTTGGGCTAATTCCAACCGTCCCTCACCCGCATATCCGGATCGCGACTGCCGTCGACGCGACGCGCGCCTTCCGCTGCAATATTATCACCCACCATCACCACGCCCCCTATCATCCGCCATGGCTGCTCGCAGCAAAACGCCTGCAATTGGCTCTGCCGGATGGATTCTGGAGGAGCGCCATCAATCAAATGACCTGGTCGCGCAGGAGCTTGAGGACTTCGGCTTCTCTGTGCGCAACGAGCTGGAATGGCTCAACGAGCACATGTTTGACATCTTCGCGAATGGCGGCCAGTATGTCGTGCCTGCTGCACCGGAAGGCACCTATTGCTAATCTTTTCCCGACAGGACCAACCTCGACGTCTTCAAGACACCGGGCAAGCTACGCGGCAAGACGCCTCGCACTGCGCGCAAGAAGATTGCGGAGCCCCGACAGGTAGCTACGCGCGTCCAATTTTGCGAGGCACTTGCTAACAGCAGGCAGCCGCTGGCCAGCATTCTCTCGGTCAACTCACAGAAGAACCTCAGTCCCGCCGAAATGAGCTTGAGGAATACTCTTTTGAAGAGCACCACCAAACCGCGATTTCACATCGCAGAAGACGCAGAGAACACGACGCGTATTGAGTCACCCACGGCAAAGACACCCGTTGCCCGGCAACTATTCTCTAACGCACTTGGCTCTGGAAAGGAAAATATCGAGAGCAATATGGACACCAATGCCTTTGATAAGCCCCCAGCAGAGCCTCTGGCTGTGCCTTGGAGTCCCGTGCAATCTTCTCAGGATTCTGTAATGACTTCCGATGATGTCTTTTCGCCCCCGCAAACACAGTCAACACAGCCTACGCAAGCAACCGACTCTTTCAAAAGCACTTCACACGAAGAAGATGAACGGCGTGACACGGGTGATTCTTTCGTCTCCGCAAACGAAGCTTTCGGAAACAGAAAAATATCGGAGGGGATTCTGCATGATCAGAACGATGATGCGATGGATGTCGATGATAGCCGGGCCAATCTTTGCAATTCTGATGCGCAAGGCACCGTTGTTCATCATGACTCAAGCATGAATGACGATCAAAACGAGGCCATGGAAAGCATGCCCAACTTTCCGGAACCACCCCGCATTTCTGAACAATATAGCATTTCTGCAGACACGCACGAGGCGCTGGACACCGCCAACCATGGTGCCTTTGCCGCAGAGCCCAAAAATCGTTTCGCACCAGATCAGTCCACAACACCCGCTGGTCCACCCCCAGGCGAACAAATCGAGTTTGATGATACTGTCGTCCATCACGATATCGATGATCAAATGGACATGGACGATGATGTACGTTCTCCTTCAGATAATTCGAGTCCCGTGAAGCCGCTAGTTAGGAAGAGCAGTCTCACTTTCGCCTCTTTGCCGGCGCGTGAACCTTTGATTGCCAAAAAGAGCATGGGCAACCGCGTCTCGCGTACAAGTCATCTCGATCAAGCACGCGGCCGCAACAGCCAAATGGGCCGGTTTACGGGGGGTAAGAGCTTAGGTGGCTCACAATTAGCTCATCCGGCAGAGGTGCACCATGATGATGAAATGGAGACCGACACAGAGCGTCCAGAACTTCAGAGAGAAGAATCAGAGTCGACCAAAATCCACAACAAGACTTCGACCCAGCGACTCTTTGAGCGCATCAACATGCTCAAACAACAAAATGAAGCACCGAAGCGTATCAGCCAGAATATACAATCTTCACAGTCCTCTCAGCCGCAGAGCTTCTCCACACATCCCAAAGAGGACATTCCTCAGGCGCAATCATCTCAACCCTCGTACCCTGCACTACACACCGTCGACTCCGCGAAAGACGATGACGACGATGAAGATGATTGGATCTCTCCCGTTATCATGGCAGCACCTGTTCCGAAGACCACCAAACCGGCACTTAGCAAGAGCCACACTGCCGAACCCACGCAGTCACCCGCGAGGTCTAAACCTACAGGCCTGAACTCTAGCTCAAACCCGGATCTCGCATCAGCTGTCGAGTCAACAACTCCTGTAGGCTCTCCGACGGGCAAGAAATACATGGATGGTGCTCTCAGTGCGTCCAAATCAAAGCTATACTCAGCTTTCCGCTCAGCCAAGGAAAAGCTCATTGGTTCAAGCGCAACCAGCGCTCAGGCGAAACTCGATGCGTTGAATGACAGCCCCAGGAGACCCCAAATCACGTCACAAGAGTCGGCAGATGATATCTTCACCAGCCCGAAGAGAACAGAGAAACCTGCTGGAATCTTCTCGCATATCCGCTCACCATCAAAAGAGTCAAACAAATCTGCTAAATCCAACAAGAGCGCCATGGTGCATGGAAGTCCCACCAAGGGCGATGGTCGCCGTACTCGTAGCTCCACTGAGCGCGAGAAGCTGCAAGAGCGGGAAATCAGGGAGAAAGATGCAAAAGAAGCTAAGCAACAGCAACGCGCTGAAGACAAGCTCAAAGACATGCGCGAAAAGGAGCAGAGCAAGGCCGCGGCACAGCATCAGAAGGCCAGAGCTATCGGAGCAAAGACTCCCTCGGCAATGTCATCCTCCTCAAGCCTACGACAACCGGCCGCTAGTGGAGCTGCCAAAACACCAGTCGCGGTACCAGGGCCGCCACAACAGGCTTCCCGGCCCGGCATCAGTCGAACCAATACAGCCTCATCTAGAGAGCAAGATGTCGACTCCACAGACGAGATGCCACCGCCCGCTGCACCAAAGAGCTTGTTGCCGACCACCAAGACGACGAAAGCATCTCTTCGTGAGCCCAGGAAGCTCACTAAACCAAACAGCAAGGACACATTGCCTAAAACCAAGGCACCGCAGAAGATCATGGTCAACCTCAACAGCAGCACATATGGCCGTGCTCCGCCACCTGCTCCTCGTCCAGCTCCAGTCTCAAGCAAGCCACCTCCAGTTGCTCCTCAGGCAGTCGTCAAGTCTAGTGCCCCAGCGCCTCGACCAATCTCAGCCGCAAGGCCTGCTTCAGCAATGGCTGGCAAAGCAGGTTCATCGAAGGCAGCGCAGCCTATCGCTAAGCCTACAACAGGCCCTCGATTAAATCGTGCACAAACTCTGGCTACGGAGAAACCTAAAGCTCCTGCACCGGCGCCTCGTGCTGATCTTGGTGCTGCTCGGCCCGTCTCTCGGATGCAAACAGTTCAAGATGCTACTCGCATCAACATTCCTCAGATCAACCCTGCTAAGCCACCCAAACGTCCCTTCCAAGGAGAGAACGATGAGACGCTCCATCGCCCAGCCAAGCGACCATCGCAACAAGCGAAGATGAACCCAATCACTCCTGCACATGCACAGTTCGCAAAGGGCAAGATCCCCTTCGCAGAAACAGCCCACCCACCCCAACAAGCTGCTGCAATTCAGTATCCCAACGGAGATGATATCAAGCTTCCTGAAATCATGACTGACTCTGAAGATGAGGATTCTGACAATGACTTCGAGCAGCCTAGCTGGGTCAACACGCCCAATCTGCGCGAGATGCTCAGCAACCAGCAACTCATGGACCCAGAAGCTATTTTCGGCCCCATCCCCGCTCTGGAAATGGAAAAGGTTTTCCCGAACAAAGAGCGCCATAAACGATTCCGCGAGCGCACGAGCAGCGCCTTCTGGGCAAACGATGAGGTCACGGCTGAGGAGAAGAGGAAGGAGAGAGAGGCGAGGGAGAGACTTGTGAGGGAGGGAGGCTGGACGTATAATCCTTCTCCGCGTCCGACTCATGCCGGTCCGTCCCGCTAGTCCGTTGAGCACGGCTGCTGAACACTCCTACTATTCACGGTACATGATTGGCGCTACAAAATGGAATTTTTTCGAGTACGATGGCAAGGCGTTTGGAGGTGGCGGCGGCATAGCATGCAGTGGCTACAGGACAGGATAGGGCTTCATTACAATGTGTTTTTACTGTACAGTGTACACGCACAAGGCGTTCTTCTGACGGGTTCAGCATGGACCTGTACGGTCGCTATAATGTGGCGTTTTGGGGTAGTATGATTGGGTCAACCTCTGTGGATCAATCGTGTTTTGCATAAGTATTCTGATGGAGTCAATTGAGGATGCACGGTTTCATATTTCTCGGTAGTGTGGTGATGGTGTTATGCTGTGCAGTAAATGGACTTCGTGTAGACTGAACATAACAGTACCGCCGAACCGACAGATGGCATACCAGTACTTTGTAGTTTAAGGAAAGAAGACGTCTGAATTCAAATGAGGGAATCATCATAAGCAGGAATTTGGCGATTGATCAAAGTCGTATTATTTTAGTTTTTTTTTTGAAAAAGCAATGCGCAGTACGCTCATATCCCATGTCCTGTGTTGGTATATCCCTTTGCCATTGCCATTGCCTTCTTTGCAATGCGGAACTCAAGCCCATTCCATTACTCCATCCCATTGTATCCAGCATCGGTGCATCAGTGCATCAAGCACAGTGTTATCATCTCTCCAACCCATCATATAGCATCATACAAAAGATTACTTGCTAACAGTCTCATGAGTACATCAACGACCCCTTAGGACCCATTGCATTGCTGCGCTTCCGAATCAGGCACCACCACAATCCGTTCGTGTGTTCCAAGACGAGTCGGAATAGACGTTGCAGCTATCGTCGGAGGCACTCTACACCTGGCTCATGGAGGGACCTCCACGGCGAATTCCGCCACGCAGGTTAGCGCCGCGGCCAGCCATGAGGTTGAGGGCGAGAGTGATGACGAAGGCGACCCATCCGAACCACAGGAAGGCGCAGGTAGCTTGTGCCTGACGACAGTTTTGGCCAGAGTTGGCGGAGCTGTTGGTGATTTTGTTGGATCGTGTGTAGTTCTAAGAAGTTCTTGTGAGCAAAAGTGTCGTCGTCTTTGGTATGGGACCAAAGACATGGACGTACAGAGTTGGAACAGCTGTGTGCACCCAGGTATGCTGGGAGAGCGATGGCGGCGCAGAAACCGAAGAGCACACTCAAGCCATCCATGGCGATGTCGACAATTGGAATGCTAAACTTTTCGATGAAGGAGGTAGGTAGAAAGTAGAGTAGGGTGAAGAGCCACCATACACCGACGAAGAGGGAGTAGTTGACAATGGAGTGGACGCCCGAACCGGCGCGCGCAATGTTGTTGCCCATGAAGGCTGTGACGAGGATGGCGCAGAATAACTGCGAGGCGAATGGTTAGATGGGTTTAGCGACCATGTTACCATGTCCTGTATGGGTGGGCACCAACCTGCCAGGCACGCAGGCCCGTAGAAAGTGCTCTAGACACCATTTCTGCGGTTGTTGGGGTGTATGGGTGTGGAGTGTGGCCTGATGATGCGATTGATGATCCAGCAGAAGTCTGGAAAAGATATGATGGGTCTGTGAGGTGTGGCAAGCGAGAAATGGGAACGGATGATCTGCTTGGGAGAGCTGGGGGAATGTAAGTCGTCAGCAAGTCGAGCGATGAAATCAGCGCGGGGGGAGGAGAGAAGTAGGGGACAGTGCGTGTTGTTGGTTGCATCGTCATGGTAAATCTCTAGGCGGGCCCCCTCCTTCGTTCCCTTACGTCACTCCAAAGTCTCTTTCAAATCCTTGACTTTGACGCGATTTTAGGTCCTGATAGGGGCCGACACATGGCCGGATTGGGAGACTTGCCTTTTCAACTTGGTCTCGAATCCACGTCGATCGCTTTGTTCCAAAGACGCGCGCGGTGAGTGGGTGTATGTATGTGTGTGTGTGTGTGCGTGTGTGTGTGTCTTGAGAACGAAAGAAGACACACTGACAGACTGGCAAACAGATGCACCCATCAGCCAAGGGGCAAATGGTACGAGTATTCATTCAACAAGCAAGCTCTGGTTACTATGGGAATTGTAAGACGGGTAGGCTGTGATATGATAACCGCACCTCCGCATCTTCCGCTCGCTGCTCGTTGCTGCGCAACAAACCATGGACGACGCAGGCCGGTGCAGGGATGGCGTGCAAGCTGCAAGCAACACTCCAGAATCCCTTTGCCCGCAGCACCAAGCCATCGACACTTTGTCTGCCCTTTTCGTCCCACTTTCAGAGCTATTGTCTAATGGATTCTACTACGCATATGCGGCCCAAGGGCATGACATGTCTGGACTTGCAGATTCCACCTTTCTCACCATCCAAGAGCCGCGGAGAACGAACATTTGGGAATCACTCAAGGCACGTCCTAGCTACTCAGACCAGTATACCTAGAGCACAGGGGCAGGGCGCGGGCGCGTCTCGGTGCAAGTTGCAGGATAAACTGAATGTGACAAAAAGTTCTTGGTGTCGACTACTAGGTACTTGGCTCTAGTTGGCATAGGTATCCCCGAGGCGGCTTCGAGAATCTCTCGAACTGCGGAATAAAAGCTTGTGTTTGCATGTCGAGTCTCAGCCTTGTCTCGACCTCTTGACTAACCCAACTCATTCCTACCGTGGGCAATGGCATACTTATTTTTCCTGCACCTGATGACAGAATGAACATGCGCCATCTTTGCTATCCATGGCAAGGAATGGCCTGTATGCACCTCCACAGACATGTACCATCACATCCATCCTCTCTGCAACCTACATCTATCCAGCCCGTATCTGTATTGCAAAGACAAGAATCTCAGTCTAGGCGACTTTTGAAGGCGGGTCGTTGCCACAACCCATTGCCGCCGAAGCTGCGAGGGTCATCGCGAGCGATTGATCTTCGACAATGGACGAAACTGCTACGCGCTTCGTTGCACCCTCTCATACCATGGACGGCTGTGAGAGGCTGCATCCGAGTCGGATGTGTTTTGATCTTACCATGAACAACGAAGCTTGAGCACATCACCATGTCTGTGCCTCAGAAAATTGAGGGAAACCTTGAGACTGATACACTGGCTGCCTAGAGAAGGCTCAAACTGAGGACGTAATGGCCTTGAGCCGCAACACAGGAGCGAGTCATCGAGGGGCAACGAGGTTCTAGCTCAACATTTCGCCATGTACTATGGTGGATAAGTATGCTGTGTTGGCCCATGGGCTCTCAGAAAAGCCTTTACAGAATTCTGACCCTGCCGCCGTCCACGAGAGCGCTTACAACCCATGTGCTTGTGTCCATCCACCGAGGCAGGAGAAGAAGAGGATCCCAGGGCGCCCTATCAATACCAGAGCGATGGCTTGGAGGACTTTGTGCTGAGAGCCTGTGGCAGGTGTTTGGTGTGCTGTGGAGGAAGTGTAGGTGGGCGGTGGAGGGGACGTAGGTGGGAGGGCGCAGGAGGCTGGCTGCATAATCCAGGCGCGTCCCAAGGACTCCCGTGGCCAGGATTGGATGGCGCTCGGGCACCAGGATTCCTCTGTGGCAGTGAATCTCATGGGCAAAGGTATCTGGTGCCGGGATGCGTGTTTGTAAGAGAAGGAGGACGCTCCCACGTACATCCTGTGAACATGGCTCCTATTTCTGCCTACCACACTAGACTGTTTGTCGGCGTGAATGGCAATGCCTGTCGTAAAGTGACAGAGCTTCTGGCATACCGCCTAGCTCCTACCTTCTCTACAACTAAAGAACCAGCTTTACTGAGCGTGACACTCCTTAAATCTCTCTTTAATTCCCCACAATGAAGGCAAAGGTAACCAATGTGGCGCACTGCCAGTCCCTGAGTGTATCTGCGTTTGTTGTTTGGGGTTATCGTAGCCTTGCTCTCGAGTAGGGTTGGCTGTGATGATGTCTCGAGCTCGACCGACTGTGGTCCTGCCACCCCCACACCGCCACACACAGGCCAACTCTCGAGGCTCCCCACCACCACTGACACCACCCGCAAAAGGTACCAGAGGCATCAACCTGCTTTTGGAAAAGACTCAGACAATGCTCATAGCCAGGCGTGGCGCTGACTGTACTTCCCATGACAGGATTGTAGCACACGTTCGACCCGCAGGATCACCGCCCAGCTCACCATAGCAATCCCAGCTCTTGACAACAAGTCGATAGAACCAAAACTTTCAACCCGCAAAGACCGCGTGAGCATCAGAGTACCAAACCTGCATCGTGGGGCAGCGCAGCGACTTCAAACCTGGTCCCTGCGGACACGACCGACTTCCTGCCCCAGGATATCGCCCCATACGCGTCCTGGACATGAACACAAGAACAGAGAGACCTTGGGTAGCTGGAGTGTTGCCAGTGCGATGGCACGATCATGTCATCATGAGCTACAGGCCGGCGTACTGTATCGTCTGCAGCCGATATTCGTACATCGGACCGCCATCTGATCGGAAGTCGAATTCGGACCACGGCACTCGGGTAGCCGTCTTTTTCAGCATATCCCCCCAATAGGCAGAAAGCTGATCCCTCCAAGTGCTCGAACGGACCCAGCAAACCCACAGTATGACTCGCAATATACTTGTGCATAGCCTGTAGTTACGCAAAGAACAGAACGACCATCTTGGAAACTCTGATAAGCTGTGGTTCCCATAGAGCGTGACACAGAGAAGCGAATATTTCGCACAGCTAGCCCCTGTCCACAGCCACACGGACAAGCAAGAAATGCACTGGGATTGCCTGCAAAGACTGGCTGTTTAGATGAACAATCAATGTAGGCGAATGCGGGGTTGGTGAACCTGTCCGCGGCTTCGAGCTGACTATTGTGTAGCATGCAAAACAACTCCTACTAGCAACACGCTGTACGCATGTGCTTAGAACATTGCCAAAGACGTCTGTGCACGCGCGTGCAGTACGAATAGTTCAGGAGACTCGCGCAGCATCGCAAGTGGCCTCAGGTACGCCTCGCCATCCCAGAGTCCTTGTGCCAGTGGCGAGACTAGGACGCATGAGAATGGTGCAGGAGTAGTAGGTAGTAGGTACTACTACTACAGAACATGCCGACATGTTGACGGTGCCGATTGGGCCTGTTGCAGCAGCCTTGAGCAGCTAACTTGCTGGTTCTCCTGTACGAGGTTCCTTCGGAGCGCGTGATCGCCTTCCCATCCATCCCAGGGCTGAGCTGGCGGGCCTTCTGCTCCAAGTCGATTTGCTACAGGAGTCTTAGTACAGCTAGGGCCCGTCTGATGGCGCTTGAGAGAAGCCAGATGGCGTGCAGCAAGCACAAGGCCCTGAAAGAGTTGGCCTGTCCCTCCGACGGGCCCATCCGAGTCCAGACGGGAAGGAAATGAGGGGTTTCTGGCAAGCATGCGGCAAGCAAGCAGCAAGCATGCGGCGTGCAAGGGCCGATCCCTCGTGGATCGACGGCTGACCAGCGTGAAAGCGATTGGGAGAGTAAGGAACCTATAGGGATGCTGATTGCTGATGGGTATAGAAAGAGTGGAAAAGAGGTGGAGAGAGATGGGAGATGGATGGTTACGTGGGCCCGATGATTTGACAAGGTCGCCCTGTCCGCGGCCTTGTTAAGTAACCCCCCCCCTTGAAGCTTTCACCCCCCCCCCCTCTCCCCTCCGGGCCCTCTTCCCCCCTCCCCAACAAGCACAGCCAATTTGCAGGTGTTCGCCTGAAGCATGCACGGCTAGCCATACTTGGCCTGGTCGTCTCCGCATTTTCCTGCGCAGCGACCCTCTCGAGCCCCTGATGCTTGGCCAGCCATGGGAGCTCCAGAAGCCTCAAAGGCGTTGGCTGTTCTGCGTGCTTTTGACATCTCGTCTGTTCCTCTGTAATGAGTGTCTTGCTCCGGCCATCTCGTTCTGTCTTCCTGGCAGCCAACCATCAATCGACTGCTCCCGGACTGCTCTTGGCTGGTTGCGCGTCTAGAGCATCGTTGTCTGTCCTTCTCCTGATCTGACAACGCGAGCGGAGCTGCAGGGTGCCAGTGTGCCGCGTCTACCTACCTATCCCCTCCCCCAACGTTTCGAACCACTGGCCAAGGCGAAACTACTCAGCTGTCAGTTTGGCCGTCGTGGGCATTTGTCCTCTTTTCCATCCTTTCCCACCTTTGTCGCTCGAGAGTCAGGGCGACCATGTGCTCACTCTAGTGGTTGCATGTTGATCTTCTGAACACTGGCCTTTGATTTACGGCACAGCTGTGGACTTGGAGCGTGGCGCTTGCTTCCCCACATCTCACCATCCGGGAGCCTTCTCGGCGATCCCAGCCTTGTGTGTTCCTATGCGCGCCCACTCATGCCAGAGTGTGTAGTGTTCTTGTTCGATATTCTCCGCGAAAACGAGTAGGGATAGACTGGTTCAAGAGTTCGGTGCTTGGTCTGTGTTTTTGAGGTAAGTCATGTCCCCACCCGACAGATGGCCTCCGCCGTCCGTCCAGCAGACCACGCATCGCCTGAGCTGACTCTGCTGCCAGTACACTTTTTCTGGGTTCATTTGTTTGTATAGAGCGTACCGCCTTCGTTGTGGAATAGAGCTGGTCTGGTATGTGCCTCTAGTCCGCAGCTTCCCGCCGCATCTTCGTGTGTCTCCTACAGCGCACCCTAAGCGGCAGCTCTCGATCGTTCTGGAAGCTTGATGAGATGTTTTCATACGCGAATGTGCCTATACTAATGACCTTCGATAGGGTATATGCTGGTCCTTCCGATAGACTTGCTTGGGGCTTCGATCTCTGCATTCGCGTAATTCCGATAGACGTCATCCTATTCTCTAGGTAAGCAAAGCCACGCCTTTCTTTCTTACTCAGTTTCATGTCTGCCCTCTTTCTGCTCTTCATCTTCTCTGTGTTTCTGCTCGTAGGTGTGCGTTGGATGGTGGTGGGTGGTGGGTTTGGGTCGACGTTGGCGCTGGATCAGGCTGTCACAAAGCTTCTTTTTTTTGGCAACAGCTCGAGGAGACCCCACACCCAGGATGGCAGGAGAAGGTCAATTCGATCTTGGAGACAACTCGAGACTGAGAAGGGTGATGCTGGTGCATTTCCTGGTACGAACGACATGGGCACCAGAGTGTTGGGCTTGCAGAGGGGCTGGAGCTGCCAACGATCTTGCCATTGGCTTCACGAGGGGGGCATACGGGGTTCGCTGCACACGTTCTGATGCATGTCATTTCTGCTCTGGATCACGTTCTTGTTTGCATCTATCTCGTATCTCCTATCGGCGTTGAGCAATCTCTTCCAAGTGCGTTGCTAAGACCAATCATGCAAAGCAGTAATCCCCAGGCTGCCTGCTAGCTGCTCTTGCCTTCATCGACAACGAAGACACCAAGCGCGTCAAGGCGGCACTCGAGCCATCTGACCGTCACCGCCTCCTCCACCCACTGCTGGCTCTTAAGACCCCGCCCTAGGCCTGCCTTTCTCCCTCCTTCCTCCTCCCCCTCCCCTCAACCAACCACACTTTTCCCCAGCTTTTGTCTACATTGCCTCTATCTGGTGCTACAACACCACCTCTATCCATTCATATTCCCCAGTCAGCTGCTCTCCTGCCTTCACCAGCACTTGAGCCGCTTCCTTGTCTCACAGTTGCGGGTGCAGTTCCCACTTTCTGTGAAGAGCGTTCTCTTCGACGCCCCCTACCAGACCTACACTGCTTGATCCCTCATCAAAGAAAGGCGACTGACGTGCAGAAGCTGCCGGCTTCCCACTTCGGAAGTCTCAACTTTCAGGGCGGTCTTGCTGAGCGTTACCGCCACTACATTTGGTAATAACCTCATCTACCCCACTTTAAGGTACGTTAACCCCATGTCCCGCGCCAGCTATGGGATTACAGCGAGAGTTTTGATGGAACTGTCGTTCCCTTCTTTTCAAGGACCGCGTCAACCTTGACACCCTCACCATCACACGCTTACGCGAACCCTTCGCCATCTGGCGTGGGCTGTAGCAGACAGGCTGTCCTGACCAAAGACAAGCCAAGTTGCTAACGTGCTGTCCCAGATCGAGCCACAGAGACCTTCCTTCAATACCCAACCATCCGCTGACGACTTACACTCTTCAGACGCCCCTTCAACCAACTTGCCTCCATATTGACAGAGCCAGTCCGTCATCTCTGCCTACGACTTACCTTCCCAAATCCCTTACTACATAGGTACGTCTACACCTTATATCGTTTCCCTTCTTCACCTAGGTTGTCTTATTCCAGAAGGATCAGCGGCCAGCAACCTTTACCCCTACAACCCCACCTGTGCTTCCTCCTTCCTACGTCAGCGCCTGCAATTCTGCCTTTACCTCCTACCTTACCCCCTAATCTGCGCGCCTCTCTTACTTGCTTTACTTTCATTACAACACAGCAATTGCCTCTTCCCTAGTTGTCTATGCTAACAATTGGTCCGTTTGCTATTATAGGTGACCTAGGCTCTTAGGCATCTATCCTACCTAGACACTCTATCTTACGACATACTCTCTTACAGTGTAGCACATTTACACTGTGCAACACACAAATATCCTTTGTGAATACACTGTGCACGTATATACGTGTAAATTCAGTACCATCAACATCCAATCTAGACAAGGTTAGCGCTCCACAATCACATGTTAAAGGGTTGCTACCTGGCCTCGACTGACACTCTCCAGACGGAAACAATTTCAACATGAGTTCCAGCATTTACAAAGGCAACCTGACCATTGGCGGCACGACACTCGAGAAGTCAAAGTTGCAACTCCGTCGTCCAACCCCCGACAGCGATGTCTTGGCATCGAGTGATGACGATCGCGATCACGTGCCCACCGTTGTTCGTCCTGCTGTTGGCGGTTATCCTGGTGGTCGGCGCCCTTCATCTGGTTGGCTACAGGATATCCAGCCCAACCGTAAATACTCGCTGCCTTCAGTCTCATTTGCTGGCTCTCAACCCGCAACACCATCGCTGGAGTTACCACAGCAGGCGCGACCAAGCACCTCTGCTTTTCCGTGGAATACCTCGAGCTTCACAGCGGTTCAGGCCAACAGTCGTCTCAAGGAGGTTCTACCATCCCCAACATCTGCGCATGCACCTGCCTTGCCTTCACCCACGAAGATTGAAGGTGACGACGGCATTGGCTTCCTCCTCAACCAGCAGAACCCAAGCCCCCTCCGCAAGGCTGTCCGGTCCCAGTCCTATAGCATAGGTCAAGGCGACATCGAGCACAGCCCGGTCGGTCAATTCTCTGCACGCCATCGTCCCACTTCTAACCTTCGTCACCGTCCGTCTCGGCCCAGCCTCCTTGGTGAGTCTACCCTTGGGCTCTCACAGCTGCGTGAGGACGAGGCCGACGAGGCCGAGTCTTCCAACGGTTCGGAGCACGGCGTACGCCTACCTGCAGGTTACTGGGAGCGTGAACAGAACCAAGCACTGCTGAAGCAAGCGGCCATGGAGAACGCACGCGCTCGCAACCGGGCCATTTCGACTAGCTCTCCGGTCTCTCATCAACAGCAACAGCAGCGTCGCAAGACCACTGCAGGGCTTCACAACGATGCCTCTGGTCACACTGACTACGCCATCGAAGAACATGAAGACATTGAGCCTACCATCAGTCATCCAGCACTGGGCCTCACTCGTCGCTTCAGCGAGCATGTCTCCATTCTCGGTCGTGAGCCTGAGGTTGACATGATCGACAATATCCAAAAGCAGCAATGGGCAACCGGCAATATCTCTACTCTAGGAGCGGAAGCATTAGCTCGTCGTCACTCGTTTGCCCATTACAGCAGTTACAATTCGGCTATGCCTCTTTCAACTCTAAGCAACACTCAAGAAGAAGATGAAGAGCTGGTTTCACCCCACCATGACAATCAATCTGCTGAAGACAACGAGCCATTCGACGCCGCCGCCTACTTCACAGGCCACGGTCCAGCTTCACGTGCCATCAATTGCTCTGCGATTTCGGCTGCGCATCCGGATCCAATCATTCCCAACACTGCCATGTCTGTCTCCAATCCTTATGCCGTTCCCCATATGCTCGGTCGCCCAGGTCGACGTCTCTTTGTGGTCACCTTCAAGTGCTCTCGCGCAGACATTTACTATCTCTACGATAATACCGGTCTCGAAATCCGCCGTGGTGATCTTGTGATTGTTGAGGGCGACCGTGGCTGTGATCTCGGTCAAGTCACTCATGCGGATGTCAGCCTCGAAGATGCGAAAAAGCACAAGGCTGAGGCCAACGAAGAGCATTTCCGCTGGCTCGTCATGTTCTCTCAATACTCCCTTGCTGGTAACAATAACGATTCAGGCATGCTTGGTGCTCTTGCTCGTGCCAATGGCTTACCAAACCCGATGAGTCGCTCTCAGCTCACTGGCATGGGTGCTCAACAGGATCAGGATGCGAAGCCTAAGATGATTAAGCGTCTTGCTCAGCAACATGAGATTTTGGCTCTTCGTGAGAAGGAAGGGGGAGAGGCTAAGGCCAAGCGTCTTGGTGCGCAGAAGGCTGCAGACCACAAGTTGCCTATGGAGATCTTGGATGCGGAGTATCAAGCGTAAGTGATCGTGTATAAGCTTTCCAGACAGTTACTAACTTCTTTGCCAGCGACTACCATAAATTGACTTACTTCTACTACGCGGAATCTTATGTCAACTTCAACGAACTGGTTACGGACCTTTTCAAGCAGTACAAAGTCCGCATTTGGATGTCAGCAGTCAACCCAGCCTCAGTCGTTAATCCGGCCGGCAACATGCAGATTCCGCCGCCCTCTGCTATCGGTCCCGGTGCGATTTTAAAGTCCAACGTCGCGAATGCTCCCCTTGCTGTCGGCGGTTTTGAACACAATAGCTATCGCCCGAACAACCAGTATGGTAAGTTTTTTATTTACATAATCTCACCGTGATGTGTTGGGCGCCATCTAACTTTTTATCAGGTCGCGCTCGTGGGAACGGAACCTACACGAACTACGACGACGGTTACAATGCCTTTTCCCACCAACTTCCTACTTTCTCCAACCCCCACGCGTCCTACAACATGCCCCACTGGACACATGGTCAGCAAATAGGTCATCAACAGTTCAATCGCTATGGCGGCTACCCCCTGCCTGCCAGTACCTATCCTAACACTACTGCCAGCGGTAGTCCCATGGACCACTACGGCGGCTACTACGCTCCTGCCAGCTATCCTCACTCGAACACTTACCACACTTCCACAAGTGGCTCAAGTTACCGTGGAGCTAATCCCGCTGCATCTTCGCACAACTCTCAGGTCTATACGTCCACTTCCAGTCAATCTTATGGCCAGTATGCTACTGCGGGGGCGACCTACAATACTTCTGGTGGTCAACATTCAACTCCCACACCAGGCTCGGGCAACTACAACAGCAATCCCTACACATCTGGTTCTATGCCAGGTACTTCTGGGGGGTATGATGCTGCATTCGTGACAGCTATGCACAACTTGTCTTTTGGAAACAAGTAGTAGTGCTTCTTCTGTCATGGATATGATATAGGTCTTGGATTTTTTCTTTCTTGTTTCTCTCTTATTTGGCAATGATTGCTTTAAAGGAGAACAGTCCTGGTAGAGCTTTCACTGCAGATGTTTTCACTGCAAATGTCTTATGACAGACATGAATGGCAATCCACATTTCTGTTTCCTCTTTAGTAAAATGTTTCTTCTTTTGGTTTCTTTCACTAATTTCTCTTTCTTCTATGCATACCCTGTCTACATACATGCCTACAGTCAAAATATCAAAACTATTTGAGCATTATCTAATCTCTCATGTGTATCACTTGATTGTGTCAGGCCACCTCATTGTGATGGCCTAAAGCATAGTTCGAGGCTCATACTGCGAACTTTTAGTGTATCATAATGACTACGCGATCATCCTGAAGATTGACAGGATCAAGATGTGGCGCTACAACTCTCAGAAAGTATATAACATTTCTAGTTGTGCCATTGCGCAGACGCTGTAGTCGCCTAGCATGTATGCAAAGTACCTCGGAGTCGCTGCTTCCCAGACCGGAGAGACTTCTTCTCTCCAACACCCTCCCACCTCAATGATGGCACGACAGCTACAGAAAACTGCATCTGATAGTGATGATGCGAATACAGAAAGCCAGTAAGTGAATGAGCAATGCGAGATGCAATCCACAGGCTGACTGCATCTCAAGGCAGATGATTGCCGTCGCCCATCTTCTCAAGCAGCGCAAAAGCCATGAAAAGGAGATGCGACAGTTGCGCGCGAAGATACAAGCGGATCATGGATCTTTGAATTCATTACTGGATCAGCGAATGCGTCAGACGTGAGTCTTCCTATTGTCGAGTCGAAACATGCAGAAATAAGAGCTAACAAACACTATTACAGAGAGATACAGGCGATCGATCGCCGCCACGAGATGGTCGACAGCATCTTAAAAGCCCTTGGTCCCCCGAGCGAGCCCAATCATCGCAAGACCACGACTATAGCTGGCACCAAGATCGCAGACCATGCCACCTACACATCTACGACGGATGTATTAGCTCAATCAAAGGGCTTGGTCAAGGAATATGAGGGACTCGATGGCATGATCTCAGACATGAGGAGCCAGCAAGGTGATTCTGTCGCTGATACATGGAAGCGTAAGATCAGAGAAAGCGAAGAACAGCTACGGAAAGGAGCGCGAGTTGCTGCTAGAAACGTCAAGAAAGTTTTGGGAGCAGACATGAGTATTGACGAGGCGTACAAGATGGAGGTGGATAGAAAAGTGGAGATACAACAAGACAAAGGGGACAATCTGAGTTACGAGCTGCAGAGAAGTTTGAGATATGCTGAACGAGGCGTCAAGAGGATGGCAAAGGGACTGCCATTTGAGGAGGCTTGAGTAGTCACACAGTAGCGGCGGGTACTTATGAAAATAGTACAAGATGTGAAAGCACTTGATTTGGGAAGAGTAGAGGCTAACATCACTTTGGTTGTGTAATGACAACATGAATGGCACGCGATTGTAGATGCTTTGCCAACCCGGATCCCATCTACACTGGGCCGATGCTTAGCGCTGTCAATAGGATTGCGTGGGTCCCTGTGCAGGCTGTTTGGATGTCACGTGGGCCAAGGCGCTACACGTTGCTAAGCGAATTCGCATCGCAACTTTCGAACAACGCTGGGTCGCTCAACCACAACGTCGCCAGCAACTAACCAACAGTCAAGGTACGCTTCCCTACGGTCCTCCGACTATTCGAGACAAGAAATTCCAGTCTTGCTAACCATAATACAGATGGGTGCCCTCAAGTGTATGCCCATCGAGCCCTTCACAACCCCACGATTGCAACTAATACTGCCGCAGATGTCGAGGAACTTCAAAAGAAGAAGCAGTCAGACATGATGCGCTTCTTGATGCGCGTTCGCGTACGTATACACTGTAAAGCAGGCAGCGAAAATATTTCTAACTTTGTGACAGTGCTGGGAGGTATGAATCAACATTGCTGAGGCTCGACGTCTCAATTGGTGTACTCGTTGAACTTTGCTGAGAGTGCATCGATAGCTTCGCCAACTTAAGGTCATCCACCGTGCCAGCCGCCCCTCGCGTCCCGACAAGGCCCGCCGTCTCGGATACAAGGCCAAGCAGGGTTACGTTATCTACCGCATCCGCGTTCGCCGTGGAGGTCGCAAGAGGCCCGCGCCCAAGTACGTTGACCACCCATTGAAGATCTAAAATGTATGCTGACCAAGCTTCTAGGGGTGCCACTTATGGTATGCTTCTCACGCACGAGATCTCGCTCGGACGAAATGTCTAACAAATATCCAGGCAAGCCCACCAACCAAGGTATCAACCAGCTGAAGTACCAGCGCTCGCTCAAGTCCACCGCTGAGGAGCGTATCGGCCGCCGTTGCGCCAACCTCCGCGTGCTCAACTCGTACTGGATCAACCAGGACTCGACGTACAAGTATTACGAAGTCATTCTCGTCGATCCCCAGCACAAGGCCATTCGCCGTGATCCCCGCATCAACTGGATCGTCAAGCCCGTCCACAAGCACCGCGAGAGCCGTGGTCTTACCGCCACCGGCAAGAAGAGCCGTGGTCTTGGACGTGGTCACAAGTACAACAACACGACTGCAGGAAGGAGAAAGACATGGAAGAGGCACAACACCCTCTCCCTCTGGCGCTACCGCTAGACATGTTGAGGCTGTGGTGTTTATGGCAGTCGATTTCATTAAGCGTATGGGCTGGCGTGAATGGAAAAGGGCATCCTGGGCTACATAGTCTCCGCCCAGCACGATGGCTGGTCAGGACGTTTAAAACAATACCATGAGAAATGATCTCTATGAAAGCTGTTCCACAACTCGGTGAAGATTTTGCTTTGTGATTTGTACCTGTCGAGACTCAGGAGGGCCACGAGATTTGTTTGATGTGATAGATGGGGATTGATGGCATCCGTGTACCAGCCGTCAGAGCCTGTGCAGAAGGGAAGAAAAAGAAAATGGGGTGTGAATGGTCTACCCAAAGACGTTTGATGGACAGCACAGCTTCGACCGTTGTTGCAGCAGGATTCCCTTGAAACTCTCTTAGCATCGAGCTGGGCCGTCAAACTGATGTCATGAACATATGTATCATAGAGAGAGAGAGAGAGAGAGAGAGAGTCACCAAGACAGACTGTGTACCTTGCCGTGGTACTACTATAAAAATACCCTACGTAGGCTAGAGTGGAGTGGGAGTACTAACATTTGAAGCTAGCCTAGCCACACTCCACTTTGCCAACTACAGCGTTGCTGTGGCCCCCTCCCCACGCCAAAACAGAGGGAGCCCAACTGACAACACACATGCCACCTGCTGCTGGCTGCAACCTACAGGACCATAACGCTTGTTGTCGTTGTCCCAACTTTCTGTCTCTCCACATAATGTTGCGACAACCACGCTCCAGGCCGATCGTCATCTGAGCCTGCTCCGCCCGCGCAACAAGCAATCACCCCCCTCCCCTCTCTTCACCCCTCCCCAGCACCAGGCACAAGGCACACGCAACAGGCATCATGGTCAAAGCCGACCCGACACGCAACTACTATGCTGACCTGAAGGTGTCTGCGAATGCGAGCGAGAACGAGATCCGTAAAGCGTTCCGCACTCTGGCTCTGCAGTACCACCCCGATCGCAATCCAGGGCGCGAGGCCGACTTTGTCGTCAAGTTCCAAGAGATCCAGGCCGCCCATGAAATCCTCTGCGATGCAACACAGCGCGCAAAGTACGATGCTGAGCGCAGGAAGCACCGCAACCTGTACATGTCCTCGAACACGCCCAATACGCCGAGAACGAGGCCGCCGCCGCCATCACGAAGTGCATACACGACAACCACGCCCAGCGGCTCCTACTACCGCGCACCTCCACCCCAGCCCTCGCCCCAGACTCAGCGTCCTCCTCCCCCTCAGCATCACAACACTTACACCACTGGCGCCGACAGGTTCACGAGCAAGAACTTCCGACCGCCACCAACAGCACAGCGACCGGCCGACACGCGGGCAAAGGACGCAGAGGCGCGGGCCAACGTCTTCACAGCATGGCAGAAGATGAAGCAGCCTCGTGGGGAGGAGCCTCGACAGTACAGCCCCAGTGCCCAGCACAACACGCCGCAGCCGCCGCACAATAACCCTAACGGCACACCATTCGGTCGCAGCCAGAGCACAAGAGTCCCGTCGAGCAGGTCAGGCTTCGACCCGTCCACACCAGGAGTAGACGAAGGCCAAGCACGGTCGGCATATAGAAACTACACTCGTGCAGCCCCGACACCGCCCACATCTACCACACCGCCGAGCGAGACTCCACCGACAAAAGACACACAGAGTGGCGACGCTCCATACGCGGAAGCCAACCGCGTCCGGACTCCGTACTACTCCCACGTCTCAGGCGAGCGCACGTCCATGTTTGAGCCTCTTGGTAGATCTGCCAGTGTCCGCAACTCACCAACGCACTCCCATCGGCCCAGTCCCTCGCATGATGCAGGCGCCTTCTCCGACTCAGGCCGGAGAACGCAGCGGAACTCGTATGCCGGACACTCAACCAAGCCGTTCCCTCAAATGTACCCAGACTCAAGCGATGACGAGTCGGAATCAGAGGTCTTGCGTGGGGGCAACAAGCACCGTGGTCCTCCACCACAGAGTGCAAAGCCACCGCCCCCTCCCACTTGGGCACCAAGTGGATTTAGCACACCCGACCACGGTCGGCAGGCTAATGGGACAGCTCGACACATGCCGAACAGCTTCAAGAGTAGGAGTGAGGAAAGCATCAATATGAAATTCTCGCCTTCGGATTGGCATGGCAAGTTCGAAGGCAGTGCTGATTACTTTGCCCCTCACATGCAGAAAGGCTCCGGCAACAAGGGACGAACTTCGCCAAGTCGCGGAAGACCAGGTCAACGAAATGCCTCTGAACGTCCCACGGCTACGACTGCCTCCACCCGCCCACCTCCGGCATCGACGTTCTCGCAATCAACAGCACAGCCGCAGTCATATCCGATTCCGCCACCTCCACCTGGGCCACCTCCGAATGTGAACTTCCCGCCCGGTGCTACATTCAGTCAACAGGCTTGGGCTCAGACATTCCAAGACCCACATTGGGTCTTCAATGACAAAAAAGAGACTTCCCCCCGCCGTGCATCAGAAGCCAAAGCGCGATCAAAGGCGGGCCGAAAAGCCTCCGTGCCTCAGACTGGGACGAAACCCCAAGGTCAAGCTGAAGCTTCACGACCAAAGTACCAGGCATTTGCAGAGGAACCTACGACCGGAGAGCCAGATGCAATGGACATCGATCCGCCTGCTATGCCCAAACCTGCCAGAAGAGCTACGCGCACCGCGCCTTCATCGCCCAGGCTTGACACTACCGCTGCCCACCTTCCAACTTCCAATGGGTCCGCTACTGCCCCCAGTTCAGCAACTACAGCAAAGCCTCCTGGGCAAGGATTAAACGGCATCGGAGATCTCGCAGACCCTCTCCTCGCGCCACGGGATGGTGGCATTGGCCTAGACGACATCAAGGATGCCCTGCCTTTCGATTCTCAGCCCTCCCATTTGCACCCCACCAAGCCAAACACAGCACAACCCCTCCGCTACCCAGAAGTACCCTTCCCGCCTCCCCCTCCTACCAAAATCGAACAGCGCACGGCAGATGAATACTTCAACCGCATGGAGGCGTACGTCAAGGCCTACAAACGCTACTCCAAGACTCTGACGGACCACTTCAACGCGCGAAACCTAGAGCTTGAAGACCTAGATGACCACTTCATTCACCACCGCGGCGAGACGACTCGGAAACTCGGTTTCGCGAGTTATCTCTCGCGTATGAAAGAAGACGAAGCGGTCATGGCGACGTGGCAGACTGCGCAGAGTAGCCATATCCAGGCATTGTTGCAGTGCGAAACTGTGAGGAATAAGGCAATTAAGATGTATCAGACTCTCCACGTTTCATGAAATGCAGAGAAACTTGATTTTGTTGCGGGCGTGCTGACAGAGATTTCTCTTTTTGCATTAGTCTGCGAGTTCGAGAGGCGTTGTTTGCGGGCGATGCATATACGTACAGACATGGACGCGATGGTATGGACTTCGAGAAAGAGGAGATAGCGACGGCGAAGGTGGGGGAGGATAAGGAGACGCATGTACACGTACACACTCGCACGGATATCAACAGGGACATGGACACAGACACAAAGACGAATGCGAATTCAAACTCGAGCGCCAACACCACACCCAAACGTCGAACATCAGCGTCGTACTTTGCCTCTCGTTTCGGACTTTTTGGCTCTGGCTGCACGGTCTGGGCTCCGACGGACGCAGACCGGGAATTACTATCTAGTTCACACAAGATACACGCGCGGCCGCAACAGCCGAAACCGAAACCGAAATCTTTGCTGGTGCTGAAAAAAGGGAAGAAGAAGGAGCGTGGTGGCGGAATTGTTGAGTTGGGATAGCTGGATTAGTGGCGTTGTTTGTTGTTGGTGTTGCTTTGCGAGGGAGGGAGGGCAGATGGTTGTATGGTGGATCATGGCGTAGATGCGATGCGATGAGTGATGTGGCCTTGGATTTGGCAATTTTGGATTCGGATTCGGACGTGGGACTTGCATGGGTATACCCCCTCTTCTTTATGCGAATGAATGGACTGTTATGCACTGCATTGGACTGAATTGAGTTGGAACGAGTGCTTTGCAGTCCTACACGAATGTGTGGATTGTCCTTATTATTCGAATACCCCGTTTCTCCCTATGGAGATGAAGTATGGCACGGATGCATGTATGGAATTTGGAGGGGGTGGCTGGACTGCCTGGGAGATGTTGGTGATGGGGTTGTTGTATATTCACTTAACGCCTATTTACTTGCCCCATCATCTACTCCTCTACTTGGTTGCCTATTCGCTTACCTACTTTCTCACATATGACACCATGTAGACCAATGCCGAGCTCAATCAGGTGATTCCCATAACGGCCCTAATCCAATCTGGTATATGATGTATCTGTCTTCAAGCGCGCCCGCCCCCTCTTTATGAACGTGTTTATTTATTTTTGGTTACGCAGCGCCTGGGGGTTCTCAAGACTACAATGGCAGTGGATTTGTGCGCGTGAGGGCTTGAGAGACTGAAAAGTGTTTGACAAGTGTGGATGGATTCTGAAGTGCTGGGATGTGTGTGCGGCAGAGCGATGCGCGATGCGTACCGGTACCGTACCGGCAGGTAATGCATGGATGACTGTGCACACGAGATTGATTTTGCAATAGGACCTAGCAACAAGAGTCGTAATGGTGCTGCGAATGCAGTGCTGCAGTGCATATACGGTGCCTAGGCACTCTATTCTGTGTTTCCACGGCAATAAAGACCGTCTGGATAGGTTACCGGTACCTAGCGCACCACCTTTTGGCCTTCCTCTACCGGTGACGAGAATGGTACCAAATTGTCTCGGGGTTTAGGTACACAAAAGACTTCAGGCCTGAAGAGCTATGGGATGGGGTCTAGTGTCAAGCCTCAGTAAGCCTTGGGTTATACAGATTGGAGGGCATGGGTCGCGCAAAGTCTTGCTGTTGCACGGGGTTGGAATCGCTTTGGAGCTCACACTGTGGGATGCCATCCACATTGAGTTGCGTGACGCGCGCGATTTTCTTCTGAACCTCAGCATCTGCAAAATACTGTAGCACCCAACACTCCCTTTCTAGACTCACACAATCTACCATGGCGGGAATGCTAGACACTGTTTCTACTTAGCTCGTCATCTCAACTGGGATCAAACTACGGTAACGGTGAACCTAAGCTTTGTGTCTGGTGGCTGGCTGTGCTATGTATCAGCCTGCCAGCCTACAGCACACACCATTGTTCCGCCCCGTCCCGGCTGAAGGAATGTAAAAAACATGCCCATTGGGCTCTGCAGTAGGGAGAGAGGACCGTACCATACCTACTGTGGAATTTTGTCTCCCCCCTCTCCCCCACCCCCTATCAGCCTGGA
This sequence comes from Plenodomus lingam, assembly GCF_022343315.1. Lineage (NCBI taxonomy): Eukaryota > Fungi > Ascomycota > Dothideomycetes > Pleosporales > Leptosphaeriaceae > Plenodomus > Plenodomus lingam. Next base: position 262,540 of record NW_027093971.1, on the reverse strand, counting down.
TATCTATCAGTTGATCTTACTTGCTTCTGCTTGCTGACTACTTTGGCTCCCGTCTCCTGTTTGCAGACGAAAGAGGGGAGATTGCATGTGCGTGCTTAACACTTACCGGTACTTGTACATCGGACTGTACGGTATGACTTGCTGTGTAGCGGATCGACGGGCATCCCGACCTTGGCCCCAACTACCGCGCCGTTGCACGCGCTCTTGCGTTAGTACTGTTTTGTGGGGGTTCAATAATACCTGTCCGTAATAGCGAGACACAAAGTAAGTTGGTGTCATGTGTACCTTGCAGTCAGACTGGGCGCTGGTCATGATAACGTGTCCTTGTTTCTTATCCGCGGTGGGGTGTGAGTCGCAAGGGCGGCTGGACCTATTTGGAAATCTGCCGAAGCGATATCCCTTCCTTTCGTACCTTGTACCTACCGTAGGTTTCAGCACGCTGAAGAAACATTTCGGATGACACTGGATCAGGTTTCATCGTTTGTGGTGCCCACGGAGAGGCACAGTGTCGTTGTCACAGGGGGCAGAGAAGACTTGAGAAGGATGAGGTTATAAGCATGATGCATAGTACATCAAGTCTCAACGCGCCCATATCGCAAGGGCAGAGCCCGAGGGAGCTTGGGAGTGCGGCTATGAGGTGGTGTTGTTCGAGGAGGGGCAGGTGGTTTGTCTGTATGATTGTCATGATTGGCGTCTTTCTGACGTTGACTGCGATGAAGAATCGAGAGGTGAGCTAGAAAACCAAGATTGTGGAAGGGCGGGGACAAGTTGGGACCAGAATACATAGGAGGCAGTAAGCCTTCATCAGGATTGCGCATACTAAGACGATCATAGGTACTATCCTTGGAGTACCGGACACTATCAGCACAATACTTATGGCGGCCATACCTGCCAAATCTACCCTCGATAGTACACTCACCGTTCAAAAACCCCTCAAACACCACTCTGGAAATCGAGAGTGGCATAGTCCATCATGTGCCGCCAAGATTGAAGAAGACTACACCAAACTTCCATCTGCTGTTGCCATCTGAACGCGAGACCCATGGCTTCTGCAAAACAACACTGTCCGCAATGCTCCTGGATTATCCTCCACCAACAACGATTAATTTGATGGACGATCTGCAGTCAGATACTCAGTGGGAGTTGAACACCCTGAATAGCACATTGAACTATTTGAGCAATACCAGGCTCGTAAGAGATGAAGATCTGGTACTGATCGTAGATGGCCAGCAATCATGGTTCCAGCTCCCAAGTGATGTGCTTATCACACAGTATAAGCGACTACTCGAAGATGCAAATTGGCGTTTGCTGGCAAGATACGGATTCAATGCAGACGGGTACCAGAAGTTCAATCAGACCATCGTTTTTGGCGCCGAGAAGATCTGCGTTGGGGATGACATGGCGTGCAGATACGTGCCACACTCGATCTTGCCAGACACTATGTATGGCGAGGAACATGGCCACCGGATTGCCGACATGCCAGCCACTTTTATCAATTCCAAGATGGTCATGGGACCTGCAAAGGATCTGAGATTACTCTACGAAGCGGCTTTGACCAAGTTCATGGCTGGCAGGACACAATCACAAACAGTGCAGTCCGTCTTTGCCACCATCCTCGGAGAGCAGCAATTGCGGCGAGACGCCGTGGATCCTAAGCCTGCAACTGGGAAGCTCAAGGACTTCTTCTTAAACTCCAAGAAGGTTGTGTCATCTCAACAGGCTGCGGCGAAATTGCACGACGGAACACAGCACGAGTTCTCCATCGGACTGGACTATCTGCACATTCTCTTCCAGCCGTTACTCTACTGCATAGAAGACGAGCTTGTCGCAGTAAGGCATGACAACTCGACGGATCTCTCCATCCACCGTCACCCAGGCTCCGTGTACCAACGCCTCTCCCTCCCTGCCGCCCTGAACGGCATGCACCCACCATTTTGGCGCCCCGACCTCTTCAAGAACAATCCTTCCCCCAATGAGAAAGCTGCATATGTCAATCCTCTCGAATTCGAAGAAGACCTGGACAGGCTCCCCTCTCGCAAGACCTCCTGGCACAGAGTTCGCCTCGTCCAAAACACCTACACGGGCGCTGTTCCCGCCATCCTGCTCAACAACAACCCCCTGTACTCTGGTGCTGAACGCCCACCCACTGCAAACATAACATGGGAGGATCTCTGGTTCTCTCCCTATAAACGCGCATTGCTGAGAAACTACTTCCGAACGCCACAATCCCCCACCGGATACCACAACAGTCTTGTCGGCGGTGATCGCGCCTGGGACATGCGGGGCGGGCGCGGCGGCGTGTGGAAGGCCTCGACGGCAACATGGTCCCCCTGGGGCGAAGCAGACGGTGTATGTGGCACCCTCAGCCAACTCAAAGAAGTCTTCGATGACGGCCGCGGGGTATGGATGCACGAGAAGGAAGTCACGAATGAAGAGGACCGACTACAATGGGAAAAGGAAGTATCGGAGAATACAAGGATGCGAGAGGAGAAATGGCAAAAACATCTGCAGGAAGATCAGGAGGAGGTGATGAGGAAGGAAGATGCAGAGTTGAAAAAGAATGAAAGCCTTGAGGCCGAACTGAAACAGTTGCAGGCCGGTAGTGATCAAGACAGACATGCAGAGGACGAGGTCAGAGCCGAAGACGAAATCGAAGAGCCAGAGGACGAGGTCAAAACTGACGAAGGAATCGAAAAGCCCAAGGACCTGGCCAAATTCGAGGAGAAGGACCAAGACGCCGACCAGGATGCTATAAAGGCCACAAAGACGTTAGAAGACTTCCTCTCATCCCTTTCGGACGAAGAGCGCGCAGAAGCAGAGCGCCAGCGACACGCCGCAGACGAGGCGGTAGCTCGACGCAAATCCGAGGAGGAGAGGCAGAAGAAAAAGGCAGAGACGGACGATGAAAGCGAGGAAAAGATGGGAATGAAAGATGAAGCCGAAAAGGATGAAGACAAGCAGACGCAGACGGGGAAGAAGAAGGCCACCAGACGATGGGTGTCTTGAGCGAAATGATTATCAAACAATCGGATGCAGTATTACATGATTTTGAATGATTCTTTCCCTTGATAATGGAATGGATGATGGGGTTGGCGTTGGATGACACAGGATTTATCGTCATGGTTGAATATCCGGTGACGTTATTACTCGTGCTGGTGCGTTGGGTGTTGCTTGTGCACCATGACCTCGTCTAGCATGAGGTAACTCGGTGACCAGAAAGATGGTATCCATATTTTCGAGGTCAGTATTCAGCGCGAGGGCGCTGTGGCTCTGAGATGTTCAATAGTACTGTGGAATGAAGAGAAGTGAAAGATTTTGTTTTCTCACGCACCAGAGTTGGTTTACGGCATGGTAATGATTCACTCATCTTTCGTAACATCACAAGTGAGGACGAAGCAAGCCCGGGGGGGGTTTTTTTTTGAATGGATTCTCATCCAGTTTCATTCATCATGGATTGACATAAAATCCGACTCGTAGGCGCCAGTCTCTCAGGTATTTCCTGTCTGATATTTGTTACGCATCCTCATGGACAATGCTCCAAATTTCCGTGGAACTCCTCTTGGCTAGGTACAATGCGAATTTGCCGCCAGGGATGCAAATTTTACCTTCTCCGGTAGGCCAACCAAAGACCTTCAGATACTTTTCCTGACTTGCAAAGAAAGGAGAGAGATCTGGAAGGAGAAGAAAGAGAAGGAAAGAAGAAGGAAAACAGATCGGACATGCAACTTCAGAACACAGATCTGACATGAACAGAGAGAAAACAAAAATCACTCCGTAAACCCCATCCGGATGGCAGCATGCTGGATCACGACACCCAAGTCCTTGCACACGCTCATCAAGAACGAAGTGAGCGCCTTCTTCGCAGGTAAACCCTCGCCAATAACCCATCGCAGTTCCTGAAGAGCCTCTGCATACTCACCGCAGTCTTTGACGTTATCCAGGAACTCCTCTACAGTGAGAGGAACCTTTTCATCGCGAAGTGAGTCAAAATACTCCTCTGCACGACTGGCGCGGGCCTCTAGTTTCTGCAGCGCCTGGAGGTCTGGTGCCTGGAGCACTTGGCCGTACAGACCGTCGACAAGATCGATGTCCGTCCATGCAGCACGTTTGGCGAAGAGACCATTGCCCAGGATCTCGTTGGAGAAATTGGAGAGGATGAGCTGCATGGTACCTTGGGCGTTATGGCTTATGGTGCTGTTCAGCTTGGCGACTTGCGCTTGGAAGAGAAGCATCGATGTGAGCTTGGCTGCGTGTTCAGTGGCTTGCTCCTCGGAGACTTTACCATCTTTCCGCAAAACAGACGAAATCTCACTGGTGATGCCCGCACTGAGGGATTGGTCATCATCGTCGTCTTCTTCTTCTTCTTCGTCGTCGTCGTCGTCGTCGTCGTCGCAGGATTGCTTGTCCTGGCACAGGACCAATGCACCGCTCTCAAGAGCACTCGAGGCGATGTACTGGTATTCGTACCCTCGCTTTTGCACTACCTCCGTTTTATCGTTGCTTGCCTTTTCAGTGGCAAGCTTCTCGGCTTCCTTTGCAAGTGACTCGGCTTTCGCTGTCACCGTAAGCTCCTTCTCTTTCAGACGCTCGATCTCTTCTTCAAGTGTGTGCTCCTTCTCTACGGCGTCCTGGACAATGCTCTTCAACTCTTCTTTTTGCTCTTTCATGCGCTTCACCTCCTCACCCATGTCTGCCATTCGCTTCTCGATGTCGTGCTCGCGTGCCTCGAGTGCCTTCTCGGCCTCATTGAGTGCCTTTGTCCTTGTTTCCAATACTCTCTCGGCGTTGGCGCGTGCCTTCTTGTCCGCAGCTTGCTGGTCGAGGACTTTTCTGACCATCTCCTGCATGTTTGTGAATTTGGCAGTCCATTCCTCCTCACGTCTTTTGGAGCGCTCAATCTCCTCATTCAAGGCGGTGTTGTTCTTGTTCTCCTGCTCATCGCGTGCCTTTAGCCATTTTTCTCTTGCGTCCTGTGCCTTCTTGTGGTGTTCAAGATTGGCTTGGGCTTGGGCCAACTGCTGGGAGTTGTCATAATGGGCCTTGTTCTGTAAGTGAAGCTGCCTCTCTCGTTCAGCAAGGTCCTTGGCTCGCTTGTTGAGATCGGCCTCTCGTTTCTCCAGTGTCGCGATTTTCTCGGGCTCGAGGGGTTGTTTTTCGACTGCACGTGACATGGCGGCAGCAGAAGTACTGGTACGGCCCGGAGTATCTGGTGTCCTGGCTTCGGAGAGAAGGGACGAAAAGAACGATGACTTGGCAGGCTGCGGTGCCATTGTGAAGAGCCTGGTGATTTGAAGTAGAATTGTTTCTCTGAGACGGTGTGTGTAAGACACGGTGAAATGGTGTGTGTCAAATCTTGAGTCGAGCAAGGCGGGAAAAAGAGAGAAGTGCGAAAAAGCGGTATTGGGTACAAATGGATGGAGCTAATAATCCAACTCAATTTGGCTTTGTGACGTAACAGCTCGATTTACAATGATCCATTGTGGAAGCATAAGCAAACGGTCGCGAGGGGTAGCGGTGGACACGCTTGACAATGCAAGCACGGGAGCATGGATCCAGAAGAATTCGGCAGTATATGATGACTTGTTGTATCTGGCTGACAACCAGAAAGCATGACTGGGATACTATAACAGGTCATCGCTAATGAAAAGCATGGTCATGTGGAAACCGCTGTAGACAATGCCAGCATCACGCCCACCCATGTCCTCCAATGGCGTCACCTCACGAGTGTCTCACATATGTTCCTGGGCATGACCAGAACCCATTTATTCACTGCAGATTAATTGCACAACTCCTTAGGAAGAGTGAATGAGTAAGTGAACGGGTGAATGAGCAACTGAGCAAGTGAACGAGTGATGGTCCTAGAGTTCGTGTGGGTAAGTGTTGGAATGACTCCTTGTAATCCAACTAAGAGTCATTTAAAAACCACAACATTGCATCATCCTGATACTCCCCTACAATCACATCAAAGCCATGACAACTCCAAGCATAAAACAGCACAATCAAGTCAACACAAGAAACTCAAAAAACAAACATTTGAGAAGAAGAAAAGTCAAGCTTGCTAACCTTGGCATCGTTCTCATCCCAGTATATTCGTCACTGGCTTTTTATCTATGTATTTCATACTGGGTTTGAAAACCTGACTCCTTCGTCATCAACCCCGTCTTCTTCTTACAAACACGCAGACAAAAACTCGCGTTTCTTGGCTAAATCACTCGCGCCCTTCTAGCCATTCATCTCTATGTCAACGAGAGAAAAAAGCTTACGAGTATTACATGAGCATTCTCATAACCATGACTATGATGAAAATCCAATCAATGGCAACATAGGAAAAGCGTGCGGTTGTGGCCCAGGAATACCCCTTGACAAGGAAGAAGCCATGGTTTTGACATGACCAAAGGAAAGAAAAAAGAAGAAGCTACACCGCAAGACGCAAATAAAATTATACAGGCCTTCTCCCACTAAATCGCATTGAAGAGAGAGAGAGAGAGAGAGTAAATAAGATCCAGAGACAAGGCGAAGATGCGAAAAAGAAAAAAGTCCATCCTTCAATACGTGCCCCCCAAACTCCCCCAAGCCGCAAGAACATCCTCACTAACACTACTTCTCTCTCCGCTCAAATCCCAACTCTTCTCCGTGCATATGACTCTCTCTCGAAGTTCCTCTTTGCTTGCACGACCCCCACCACTCCTCCTGCTACGACAACTACTCGCAACACTGCTCCCGCGACTTGCGGGCTTGGCGAGAAGTCTCGTACTAGTACTAGTATGACTACTGGACCTAGTCTCGAGTCCCAGGGTCGCGGCCGTGGAAGAAGACAAGCCAGACGCAAAGGCAGCATTGGAGAGTTGGGAGTAGGAAGAAGAGGAGGTGCGAGAAGCAGTACTGTGCCCGCTATTCTTCCTTGCCCTGTGGTTTGGCTTCTCAATCTTGACTTCCACCTGGGCTGGTGCAGGAACGGCAACCGCATCAGATGAGCGGCGACTGCACCCTTCCGCACGTCTTGCATTCTTCTTTGGAACCAGAGGAAACAGCATCGACGCTTCTTCCTCCCGGATCGCGCCACCCGCGCCAGTAGGAGGAGCTGGAAACGCCATGTCAGCCCCACTACTCGCCGTGCGGCGTCTTTGATGACCACCTCCTTTGCCGCCAGAAAGTTCCTGCGAAGACTCGGGTTTGATGCCATCAGATGCCTGGGCATCGATGACGCCGGTGTCCAGAATGGCGACATCGTCGGTATCCGCACTCAGGCTGGTGTCGCTACTCGCGACTTTGACAACGACATCAGGTTCACCTCGGCTCAGACCAGGCGTGATGGGAGAGGGCGGACGAGAGACTTCGGGATCGGTGGGACATGTGACACTTGCCGTGGGAGTAGGCGAGCAAGGCGGAAAGGGTTCTAGGGGGGAGAATTCAGCCGGGGTAGGGAGGTAGTGCGGCAGTCTGCCTCGTGTGGCCGAAGATTCATATCGGTCGGAATGGGCGTCGCTTGTTGCGCTTGCGGAACTGTCGCGGAGATGACTGGATGCCGTGTTGCTTCGCGATCTCCTCGGCCGTCCTCGTGAGGGGAGGAGCAAGGGAGAGGGCGAAAAGGTCGAGCTTGTTGAGGGTGCCCTTTGTGACTCAGGGGCGAGGGCGGGACTACTGCTGCCTTCGAGAGCGCGAAAGGCAGATGCGCGGTGGGGCTCTCGGGAGCTTTCGCTCGGGGTGCGCAGGCGCTGGCTTGGTGCTGCGCTTTTTGTGCTTGGGGATGACGAGCCGTTCTTGTGTAGCTCGGCACGCTTCTTGCGCATCAGCTCGAGCAGGGCTTCTTCTTCGGCGGTGACTGCCATCATTTTGCGCGTTGCCTTGGAACGGGCCTGAGGCTCGCTGGCGGACGTTCGGGCACTGCGGACGCTGCGACTAGATGGCGAGAGTGGCACGTTGATGGCTGTTCTTGGCCGAATGTCTTCATCTTCGTGAATGACCGAGGGCTGTCGCACGTGACTGGAACGTCTACTGCTGCTGTGTACGCTATTCTTCGGATAGTGATTCTGATAATGGCTCTGATAGTGACCCTGATATTGGTAGGGGATATAGGGTACTTCTGGTGTGTACATGACTTCGATAGTGGCAGCACTGGTGGAAGTAGTAGACCGTGTGCTCATGACTCCAGCCGAGGGTCGTCGTACATGTGGACGAACGTCAAAGGCTTCCGCTTTGCCAACGACGATCTCGCCAGCATCCGCGACCGAGTCGAGAGAGGTACGGACGGGATATCTCTGCGCTTTCGCGTCGCTGACCTCTTCATCCTCCGATGATGAAAAGGAGAGCACGCTGGCATCCTGAAGATTGGACTTGGAGAGCAGAGAAGACTCTTTGGTCTTGTTCGAGTTCAGCGAGTGGTACGTGTTGACCGAGCATTCACTCGGGCATGTCAAGCGGCCCACGTCGACAATGTCTTCATGTGCAAAGGAGTCGTGTTTGGACGGCAAGGCTCCCTGCTTTGATTTTGGCGCTGAAGACTGTGTCCATCCGGCCTGTCGTAGCATTCGATCGAGCGAAGACTTGCGCATGGGTACCCGTGGTACTAGCCCATTGGCCCGCATCGGTCTTGGAGCCGGAAGGGGGACGCCGCCGTCCTCGGAGGTCTCGTCGCTGTCTTCATCCAATGCATCGAACCAGTGCTGAACACCTTTGGGCGGCCGGCGCACGTGCACTTTAGCGTTGTCGTACTCATCTCTGTCAACCTTGCGACGCGGGCTTGTGGGGCTTGGTGTCACCTGATTTCGATGTCGTGTTGCTGATTTGAGCTGCACGCACTCTCCTACCTTGGGGGTTGGCTCTCTAGTCATGGGCCGAGGAAAGTAATCCGAAGCCATGGACATGGCGGCAGGAGAATTGACCATTTTCTCCGGAGACAGCATCGGGTTTCCAAAGTGATGCGCATCGCCCCCTTTTGGTTTGGGAAACAGTTTGGACAAGTCCAGCTGCGCAGGCTTGTTCCTGCGGCGGTCCCTTTGACTGTCCCCATCCTCGGTGATGCTGACGGATATCGAGCTGGACTGGTTTTCCTGATGGTAGACATGGTCGGGCAAGACGGGAGGATGCCCCCTGCGCAATGCCCTGTCCCGCACGGCCGAGTCCGAGGTCTGCTGGGAGATGGAGAGAGGGGAGTTCTTGGCGTCGTAGTGGGAGCGCATGGTGGTGTTGGATGCTTGAGGATGGAGTCGGTGGGTGACGGAACTATTTTCCGAGCGCGACCCGGCTTCGTTGGTACATGTGCGGCCCAGCAGGTTGGACGAGGAGCGCTTCGCCATGTCTGGTCTTTTTCCGTAGACGCTGTGGTCTGGTACAGAGGCAGAGGTCCTGTCGTCGGCGTGGGATGTGTAGCTGGTATCGGATAGGGCAACGGACAGGTACGCCGGGCTGGCGGGGATATGGGTCTGCGAGCGGTCCGGCAGGTGGATGGTGTCGCCGGTGCCCAGTATGCGGTGGGCTTTGCTTGAGAAGTCGTCGCGACGAGAGGACCAGGCAGGTGCCGAGGCAGTGGTAGAGGTAGTAGAGGGAAGGGAGCGGACGTCGTCCAGTTCACTGTCCGAGGCCTTTGAGCGCAAGCGGCGAGGCAACGGGAACGAGTATTTCTTGTTCCGTGCCATGATGTCTGTTGACGGCTGGTGTCAGTAGAGATGACTTGGTGGCTCTGTGTCTGTGTCTGTGTGGTGCCTGGACCGGGGGGACCCACGCGACTCAGCAGAAACTCTGGCTGAAGCAATGAGTCGCGGATCCCGAGTTTCGTGGGGGGAGAGAGACAGGGAAAGAAAGAAGAAGAAGAAGAAAAAAAAACAGAGAGAGAGAGGAGAGACGCTCAGGACTCAAAAGTCCAGTAGCGACATGGGCGCTTCAGTCAATCGCTGGCTGGCTTGCGGGGATTATTCTTTCGTCTTGTGCTGCGTCGGTGGCAGGCGGCGGGCGGGCATGCGGGACAGCAGTGGTGGTGGTGTTGTTGTTGCGGGTGGAAGAAGACGAGATGGTAGCTATTCTACTATGATGTGGAAGAAGGTGGATAGGCTCGGTGCAGCAGCAGCAGCAGCAGCAGCGACGGCGGCGGCGGCGGCGGCAACGGCAGCAACAATAGCAGCAACAGCAATACGATGCCAATGCAAGATGAAGTGATTGAGCGCGGCGAGAAGGGGAAGCAGGTTCAAGGATTCAGCTGTGGGCCCCTAGGCGCCGAGCTGGCGTTCCTGCAGAGACGAGAAGAGAGCGGGAAGGCTACTGTGGATGGATACATGGCTGGTATGGGTACAGTGAGTGAGAGTTCACTTAGTTTGGCTCCTGGGCACTCTCTGCTGGTGCCAGATTCGGGGCGTAGGAGTAGGTAGGGATCCCAGCTCTGCGAAGATTGGCTCTCTGGTCGGCGATGGTGGCAGCCGGGGGAGGGTTAGGTACCGGTACTGGTACTGGTACCTCCTGATACGGTACAAGACCAATCCTACCTACCTGTCCTGTACCTGTACCTGTACCTTGTCCTGCAACTATGTACCTGGGGTACTGTACAGACATGCCTACTACTATAGTACATTACATGTCGACATACAACGGGATCACACAAGCCTGGCCTGGCCTGGCCTGGCATGTTGTCAATCCGGTCAGCGTCCGTGAGGCCCTGGTTCCCCAGTCCAGGAGCTCCCTGGTCGTGCTTTCCGAACGCATTGGCATTTCAGGGGGGGGGGGACTTTTCTTAGCTGTGTGGGGACGAGCGCTATGCCCACTTACTGTGCTTGTACCAGGTACAACATGAATACGGGTTACATACTGTTACCGTCAACGTGATCCTAGCCATACATACGAATCCGTTCCTGTGCCGTGTCTGCGTGTACTGCGCCTAGTATGTACACGATTGGATCCCAAGACAGCAGTATAGTATACAACTACTCCATGGAGCCATGTAGTACTACAGGAGAACATGGTACATACATGTAGACCATGTGGATGCCTGCAGCCAGCACCTGCGTGCCTGACCAACCCAGTCCAACAGTCTCTCTCTCTCTCTCTCTCTCCCTCCCTCTCTTTTGACTCTGACCGTTACTTCCGACCCTGCATACATCACATCACATCACACATGCAGCACACACAATAACGTCTTGTTTGTCTCACACAAAATCACAACACACACAAAAGCCCCACCACCGGCAACACTGGCCCATTGGCTCCCTCCTATCCTGCCCATTCCCATTTTCTTCTTCTAGACTCTCTGTAGGAGGTAGGGTCGGGTGCATACTGCAGCCTAGCTTAGGGTTCTCTCCAGTGGTTGGGAAAAAAGGAAAATCATGGCCCACCGACCGCCGTCTGGTATGGCACAAGTACAAGTACAAGGACAGTAGAAAGAAGGTTCAGCTCCACCACGGAACGATGATGCGCAATAGATCTTCATGGCGACTGCCGTGCTGACATGCTTCCATCTGCGCATCATAACTACGCGTACCCAGCTAGGTAGCGTGCAATCAGAATGCCACGCCCAAGACAAAAAGTCAGCTGCTGATCTCGGGGTTGCCTGCCGCTGCGCTTACTCTCCTTCTCTCTCTCTCTCTCTTCCCTCCCACCCTGTCCCCTCTTCTCCTTCGCCTCTCGCTTCGCGCTTGACACTTCCGATCTTTTGGCCGTGCTAGCCCCAGCCCCTCGTGGCAAATCTGGCCCTAGCCTTACCTAGTACGTCCTAGAGTAGTATTCCACTAGCCAACTGATCCACAGGCCGATCTACACGACTGGCAACCCTCGTCCAACCCTCCCCATCTCACCTCCCCTTGATTAGCCCGCATCCATCTTCATCATGTACTGTACTGTAGGTCCTAGTACGCTATCCTCTCTTGCCATCCTCTCTTGCCATCCTCTCTTGCCATCCTCTCTTGCCATCCTCTCTTTCACTTCAGTCACTTCACGTCACTTCAGTGGGGGGGGAAAGCGGTGCTACACGCCTCGAACTCTATTCTGCTTCTTCTTCAAGATGCGATGCTTCTTGCATGGCACCCCTTTATCCGCTCCCAATTAGCCCGATTTCTTCTTCCTGTTCTTCTTTTCTTCTTCCTCGGTCCCACCACTACACCTCTACTCGATGCCCTTCATAGTTCCCGCGTTGCACATACATGTACCCTTTTATCGACATCGTGTCACTGGCAAACACTACAATCCTTAAAGAAGCCCGTGCCCAACCTGCTTGGTCCACCCACGGCCCCCGGCTAATACACATCATTCAGCTAGACTGACGAGCCCGTTTGGGGGTGTGCGCTGCCTCTATGCTAATCGTTCCTCCCCCATAGATGCAATGTCTGGCAACGGACTGCCCTTGCTCCTCCCCATTCATTCGGCTTCGCTTCTGCGCCCGACCCCTCATACTGACTTGCGACTTCTCATCAGAAAACGACGTCGGCTCGAGCTGTTCAGCAGTTAGCTACAATCATAGCCCTGCCATGTCTCTTGCTGCCCTACGTATCGCTCAATGCCAATGCTTGGGTCGCAGTACATCTCCATACAACTTTGAGTCGCCGCAGACGCATCGAGAACAACCTGCCACTTGGAACGCTTGCCGGTTTTCTTCAGTAAGCCATGCTCCCGGAGTCCTTGCATAACCATCTTCGCTTCGTGCTCGCTGTAATCTGTGCGTCCTGGTTAGACAAAACTATGCCTTCATCCTCATCTCTTCGCCCTTACTGATAGCCCGACCAAATGTTTGTGCATTCTCAAAGTTTGTTTGCCGCAAAAGCCAGAGCGCACGGCGGTAGACAGCTCGCTCTCGTTGCTGCTGCAGACTCCGCTCCTCTTGCCCGAGCAGGCATTCGTAACAAAGATAGGTCGACGGAATCTTGGCATCATTCTTGCCAGTGTATCCCATACAGTGAAGATGCTGCCACTTGTGACAGAATTGACAGAGTATCTAGAGTGTGTCAGGCGCCGACTAGAATATAACCCATGAGAATGACTTACTGAATCGCCTTCATCCTCAGCATGTCCACAAGCGCACTTGATCACATGTCCGTCCATAGGCTCATGAACAGTACGCGTGAGAACATACCGTTGACGTGGTAATGTCGCATCTCGCACTCTATCCGCATCATCGATGACAGCCATGGAGAATTTCAGCTTGTACGTGCCTGTGGCAACATCGTCGGCCTTCTGTTCTCGTAGGGTGGGTTGCGTTGCTTGTGTGTTTGAGGGGTTCTCCAAAGGTTGAAGCTATCGGGCTCGTCAGACGTGGTTTCATAGAAACTCGACCTTGAACTCACCATACCGCGGAGCTCTTGTACCTCGGCATTCTTCGGCGATGACTCTCCAGATCGTATTGTATTTCTTTTGGACGAGTGGGATTTGAGTCGTGACAGCTCCATCCGTTCTGCTCGCTCGCCCAAGTCAGGCACAACATCTTCCAGCCTACTTACTTCTTCAGTATACTGCATGAGAGTGGGCAGTGCATTTTCAACGTCAGCGTTAATTCTGCTGAGATGCGATCCTTTTAGGGCTACGGCATGGTGTCCAGTATACACTAGGCCCGCATTCATGGTGTTGCGTTCCCAATTTTCACCTGAGGCGAATGTGAATACGCATCGAACTGGTTCCTCAAAGCCTGGAGCAAAATAGCTATCTGGTCGATTATTCGTGTATCCTATTTCCACCCTCATGTGTCTCTCCTCTGGTAATGCAGGCAGCTCAGCACAAGAGTGTCCTAGCTTTCGGATCAAGTCGTTGAGCGAGAGCTTCACGCGACTCAGCGTGATCTTGCTGCCTGCTTGGTCTGACAGCAGGTCCATGCTTAACAGTGATCGTTGACCACTCACGTCGGCGTAGTGGAAGCTCAAAGTCCATGATTCAAGAACGTTATCAGGGAATTCTGCTTCTTCGAACATTGTTAGATGGACAGAGCTCAGATAGCCTCTCTGGAAAGCGTCGAAGATGCCGGTCTCCTGTTGGTCTTCAGTCTTTGCTACATGACCTCGTTGCCGTACTCACCAGCAAATGGAGGAAACGATCAGCCCGCGCAGAGACACCTTTACTGAGCGCTCTAATATACCCGCCGACCTTGTTCTGAATCATGCCTTGATCTCCGCTCGTGTAGTCGCTGTACTTGTACTGGCTACTGTTGTTCAAACAGGCTCGCGTCTCAAAGCAGTCTTCGGGCAAGCAGCTTCGAAAGTAGAGGACAGAACTGAGGCTTGCATGAATCATGATCTGCATTAATTCCTGACTTTGCTGTTGGTCTACTTGCTGGGCTGTTGGAGCTTGGATTGCCGTAGCCAGATCGACAGCGGCGGGTTTCTGTAGCTGTAATTGGGTTGCATTCTTGCCTGGAGGTGCAGTCAATTTCTTTGAAGTTTGCGAGCGGCTAGTTCGCGCCGAAACGACATTGGCATTTGCCTGTTGTTCTTTCCCTCTCCCGGCCATGATGAATTCGCAACGTTTGACGTGACAGAGCGATGGGGGAAGAAAGGCGAAGTGAAGTAGGAGCGAAGAGGTGAGTAAGTGAGTGACCAGAAGAAAGAATGGCGATTGAAGTAATATAAACACGGCTGTCTAGCGCACCTTCCTTGCTCAAGCGTTGTTGAGCTCCGCGCAGGAAAGAGCGAGCCCACGCAAGATGGCCTCGAGGTTGAGACCATGGTCAGAAACAAGCGGCCCCTTTGAGTTACCTACACACATGAGTATGGAGTGAGGACTGAGGATGTTCTTTGATGTGCGAAGTGTTCTGGCAGAGACTCAACACTGTTGCATTGCCAACCCATTTATCTGCGGATGGAACCAGAATCCGAGTGAGTGATAGGCACCACACTAGGTATAGTCCTGGCTTTGGTAGAAAAGAGGGGCAAGGGGTTGAAGCAGGTTGCACAGTGGATGTAATACCGGTAAGGCTAGATAGACCATGTCTCAGCGATAGGTACCGACTCGTACTGGGTCATACCTATTGCAGAGTAAAGGCGGTGGTCATGTACTCTAGGTAGCATTCTACGATATATGCTGATCCACGGTACCTGATGCCTATCCATGTAGGTACTGTGATGATAGGAAACGTGCAAAAACTTGGTGTAGTGGTGGATTCCATGTTCAAATATTTGGCAGTCGTCATGTGACTATGTAGGTATGGCTGCAGACAAGCGATGGAACCTTGGAAGTGACCGGCTATTGTTTCTATCCACACCGAATCCACAGAGGTCCGATTGGAATGGACAGCAGCTTAGTAGTACTCTAGAGTAGACTATCAATTTTTGCAATGACCCACCCTCTTTTCCATTTTTTATCCTTAATTTTCGTCCATTTTTTTTTCTAGTTGACGAACAAGGGAAACGGCGCTTAACAAGGTCACCACTTTGCCACGGCATGAGGCAAAATCATCATCATCCACCAACGCAGAAGACCTTGTTCTTGCGAATCAGCGTGGGCAGAGACTACCGGTATGTGCCGAGCGACGCCGTACAATTCCACAAGGTTGCAATACTAGGTAGCGTATTCTACGGTAGGTTGCCTGCCTGGGTCCTGTAGCCGCAGCTCGAGCATCTCCATGGGCGGATGATGTTGACGTGAAGGATTGCTTTGCTTTGCTCTGCTCTGCTCTGCTCAGCGTTGGTGTTGGTGTTGGTGACGGTGGTGGCACATGCAAAGGCCAAAAGATCCATGGGCCACCTGAGGAGGGAGGCATGGAGGACCTTGGAAGCTTGGAAGCTTGGAAGGGTAGGCGAGGCGAGACTTCCCAAAGGTCGAGTGCACGCCATGGCCGGGCTCAGTAGACACTACGCACTCTACAAGGCGGCGCAATTAGATTGAATTGCATTAGATAGAGTATACATGTTACGTGTGGTTGCCCGCCGCACGAATTGAATGGATTGCCGGCGACGTGCTCAAAGCCTCAGTGCACACAACTGCACCTGCACGGCTTAGCTGCTGCGTGACGAGACATTCAAAAGACCACAAGACAACGGCCTTCCTTCAATGACTTCCATGGCCAGTGGGCCTGTCAAGAGGGACGACAGCAGTACACACAGTACAGTGCCTAGGTAAGGTGTAGGCCAGAAGAAGTCTACGGCTACCTACTCCACTCTAGTTCGCCCAGTGTTGCGGCCCGTTCGGTCTTCGCTTCTCCCCCCCGCTGTCCACTCAACCCTACCTACCAACCACCACCACCACTTCCATACATACCCACCACCGGCCGGCCCTCGTGACATTTGCAGCTGTGCCTTTGTCCCCTGCCTTTCTGCCCTGTTGCCGCCTTCTCTGCTGCAGTGCCTTTCTGTCCAGGTCGACTTGCCAACACACTCCACTCGCTACCTTCCTCCTTGCTTTCCTCCTATCTCGCCTTCCGGTTGTCAGCGGCGAAGGCGGCGAAGCCACCTACCGAGGAACCGCTACGACGACCCTCCGCCCGCCTACGCTTTTGACAACCTCCTCTCCCCCACCCACGTACACGTCTGCCGTTACGGGACTGGCGATATGCAGCAGTAGTCCCTGAACGCTCTCTTCACGCGTCGTAGTCTGGGGCAGCCCCCGTGCTTTGCATTCGTTGTCCCTAGGCACTGTCACGTCACGACCCCGACGACCCACGGCAGACACGCAATCACCCTGATCGGACGACAACCGGCTTCTACGGCCACCTTGAAGCCGCCAGAAGCGCTCAGCCAACCCCAAACACGCTCAACACGCTCAACACCGCGCTCGACTCACCGTGCAACATGACCCCGACACCTTCAGGCCGCGGCCGCGGCTCTGACGCGGTGTCGAATACCCTGCATGCCGAACAAGTCGATCCATATGCGACCATGGGCCAGTTCTCCTTCGCGCCAGCAACCAAGACTACGGTTGTGACGACGACGTATACTACCACCACCACCTTTCCGCCCATTTGCATAAATGCCCCTGGCAATCTCAGCCAGCGCGACCCCAAGGAATACCCTTTGGCCCATGCGCAAGCACCCGAGTCGATACGCAAGTTCTACTTCGAATCGGGGGGCGAGCTGGCTTGCTTCGAGGAGGCAAACCCCATTTCGGACAAAGTAAAAGAGGTATGCATCTAGGCGATCCAGGGACAGGCCTGTTACCGGGACCCTCTCGCTCGACGCAATTCTTCTCTGATCATGTCAACTAACATCATTTCCCCCCTTAGCACAACTCGCTCCGCGACACCCTCCGATCATCAAATGGAAAGTTGAAAAAGGTCGAATCCTTCAGCGGTCCCCCGTCATTTGCAACACCAAACCGCACGACGCGATCGAATGCTCACTCCCAGCCTCCGCAATCTCGCCCCGTGTCCGGCCGACGGAAACGAGAAAACGCAGATGAATATGGGCCTGTCCCCATCCTCCGCAAGGCTGCCGAGCTCGCCCACGTACAACGCCGAAGCAAAAAGCCGCGCATCGGCAACGAGACCGGTGTCGAAGGGACCAATGGGACTGCACATTTTACACCAGAGGACCTGGATGAAGCCCTTCCAGCGACGCCAGATACAGACCTAGCAGAGCGAGGTAATTCGAGGGCGACGAACCCTCACTCAGGGTCGTTGCTGAAAGGAAGCATGCGCAGCCTCTCACGGCAGACTGGCCAGGGCCACTCTTCCCTGTGGCAGTTACAGGATTCCTTTGCTGGGCCCTCGAATACCACGAGTACGGCATCCCAGAGCCAGGAGCTTTCGACTGATCAGTCCTTCTCAACAAGTATTCTGGATGGACCTGGTGTAGCTGCTACGCCTCCCATTGCAGAATTCGATATGGAACCCGTCGGTCCCTTTACTGAAGAGAATTCATTTACGGACCTTCGCTTGACAGGCTTAGGTACGGGATCTGCACAGGATGCCAGTCTGCCGAGCCCAAGTTTGTCGCCCATAACAGCAGCTGCCAACCTGGCTCAACAGAACTCTCATAGCGCCGAAGACAACTATGACCCCAGTGATGTCTCTGGGCTGGACCTTTCGCAAGATGACCGGCATCTGTCACGTATGGGAGACTTTCCGCTCTTCCCCTCTGATTCAAGACACGTCGTAATGCCTGATGCGAACGATGTGAACAGCCCCAATCGCCAGCTGCCAACGCCTACGGTAATGGGTATACCTAGCATGCTCAACACTTTCGATGCTTTGCCGGAGCAGATGAAGTCATACGTCATGTACCAAATGCTTCGGCGATGCAAGAAGCCCACCTTGCACTTTGTTGCGGATGTAGTCAATCCAGCCTTGAAACGCGACTTCATCGCCTCGTTGCCTACGGAACTGAGCTTGGAAATCCTTGGCTATCTCGATGCCAAGAGTATGTGCAGTGCTGCACAAGTGTCCAAATACTGGCGAAAGCTTACTGACACGCACGAGACGGCCTGGAAAGAGCTCTTCGAGAAGGATGGTTTCAAACTACCCAGTGGGGAATTGGAGCGTGCTGTCCAAGAAGGATGGGGGTGGCAATATCCTCACTCGGCTGACAGTTACGAGCGTGATTTGCGTGCACAGTCCGTCATCTCAAGATCTGACAATGAAGGCCCTCCTAGCCTATCCGGTTCTGGCTATTCCAATAATCACCGCGATCATGAAGGTGCAATCACTCGATCCTCTTCCACGCGCCAGAAGCGGAAAGCTACCAGTAAGTATGCTGGTGTGAAAAAACAGCGCAAGAAGGGCTCTTCTTCTGCAAGATCCCAGGTGGCCCTCTATTCGCAGCCAACAGAGAACGAAGGACTGCATGATTGGCAGCAAACAGAGAATGAAGGACCGCATGCGTTTGCCAAACGAGCACAGTCCGCTATACCCAACCCCAATGTTGGCCTTCCAGGTTTACGCGCCATGCATCTCTTCAAATCGCTATATCAGCGACATCACCTGATCCGCAAGAGCTGGATGGCCGAGGACACGAAGCCCAAACACATTGCGTTCCGTGCGCACCAGCGTCATGTAGTGACGTGCCTTCAATTTGACACGGACAAAATCCTGACTGGGAGCGACGATACGAATATCAATGTCTACGACACAAAGACGGGTGCGCTACGTAGCCGCCTCGAAGGTCATGAGGGTGGTGTCTGGGCACTTCAGTATGAAGGCAATACACTCGTTTCTGGCTCTACAGATCGGTCTGTGCGTGTGTGGGATATTGAGAAGGGCAAGTGTACACAGGTCTTTCAAGGTCATACCTCTACTGTGCGCTGTCTAGTCATTCTCAAACCTACTCAGATCGGCGAGACCCTAGACGGTCAACCAATCATGATGCCCAAGGAAGACTTGATCATCACCGGTTCCCGGGATTCTTCACTCCGTGTATGGAAATTGCCCAAGCCCGGCGACCGCAGCGTCATGCAGACGGGAGGAGGCTCCAATGACCACGAAAATCCTTACTTCATTCGCGTTTTGGCCGGCCATCATCACTCTGTCCGCGCCATTGCTGCGCATGGAGACACGCTTGTGAGCGGCAGCTACGACTGCACTGTGCGTGTATGGAAGATATCTACAGGAGACGTTGTGCAACGCCTGCAAGGGCACTCGCAAAAAGTGTACAGTGTCGTGCTGGACCATGCACGAAACCGCTGCATCAGCGGTTCGATGGACAACATGGTCAAGGTCTGGTCCCTAGAAACCGGCGCATGCGTCTTCACTCTGGAAGGCCACACCTCTCTTGTTGGACTGCTCGACTTGAGCCACGAGCGGCTCGTTTCCGCCGCAGCCGACTCTACTCTTCGCATTTGGGATCCCGAGAATGGACAATGCAAGAGCCGACTGTGCGCTCACACGGGCGCCATCACGTGCTTCCAGCATGACGGCCAGAAGGTCATCTCAGGCTCTGATCGCACGTTGAAGATGTGGAATGTACAGACTGGCGAGTTCGTCAAAGATTTGTTGACGGATCTCAGTGGTGTGTGGCAAGTGAAGTTTAATGAACGTCGATGTGTCGCAGCTGTTCAGCGCAACAGCATGACGTATATCGAGGTAGGCAGCATGCCGATGGCGGAATGAATCTTGACTAACAGGGGCTAGGTTCTTGACTTTGGCGCTTCGCGCGATGGTGTGCCCTTGGAGCAGCGAGGACGCCGAATCGTGGTGGACTCGACGGGCCAGGAGATTGATGATGTGACGGAGAGCGAGGTTGTCGAGGCCGATCAGGCTTGAAGGAGCGGCGCCACGGTTCTCCTTTGTGCATTTTCGCGGACATGTTGAAAAACGATACCCCACATGCGTCTTTTTGCAACGACTTTACGATCTAGCAGCAGTGTTGATGCTGCTACTTTATTCTTCTGGCTGGAATTTTCGGTGCGTGCTTGGGTTCGCGCATCATGTAGTTTTTCGATGGATTGTGTGAGGTGTCCGCTCCCCTGCCTGGCGGTGCAGCAAGGGCGCCAGTTCATGGTACTGCATAGCCATGGCGCATTTTATAGTTTATATCTATTGCTTATAGGGCCTTGAGGGCTGCTGCAACGATGGTAGCCGTTATGAATGAGTATCATTAGCATGTGAAGGCTCTTGTGCGCTGGGGATGCGCAAGGCGGAAGAGTAGAGGAAAAGAAATCAGAAGAATATGCCAATTTACATGTGCAGCTTTGGCCTCCGAAACCCAGGTGGATGACTAACTGACTATATACGTAGGGGTAGAGTAGCAAGGCTATATACACAGTAACTGGGAGGCACGCGCTTGCCGCTTGCCCCGCCATTACGATGACGCAGACGCGAACAACATTCTACCCATTACTTGTACCTACCCATGCTCTACCACAACAACATGTACCACACACAACGACATCTGTATTATTATCATTATTATTATTATTATTATTGTTGTTGTTGTTTTCGCTGTTGTCTTCGTTGTTGTTTTCGTGGTTTACACTTCGACTCTAGTTCCCAGTCACTAAACCCAACCCTTCTTTTACCTAGGTACACTGCACTCACACAATTCACAACGTGACAACAGGGCGATGTATGCCACCCCCCCATTTCGCCTGTCTTGATGCCGCCAGCCTACTTCTTCCACCTCACATTCGAGCTGTACCCCACTCGCTCTTCGCCCGAGACGAACACCTTTACCCCTCAATCGCACACAAACATCTTCGAATCGGAGCTCCCACAACACCGCCGAGCGGACTGGGCATTTCCTGCACCCGCCTCGCGCATCCATGACGCTCCGCTGAAGGCGATCGCTTCCGGCAGCGACGCTGTCAAGCCGACTGCACCTCGCGACCGGCCTCCAGCTGCCCATCGCTTCAGCCAACGCACGCGACCGTCCTTCTCAGACCACCACGACAGCCCTGTGCCAATCGTCAAGCCTCCGAAAAGGCCGGTACACAGGCGCACACAGAGCTTTGCGCACAAAGACTGGCGCTTTGATACCATAACCATCATCAGCATCGACATGAACCCCACCACCACCGGTACCGAACTGGCTCGAGCGCATGGCCAATCTCTCAAGCACCCTTCACATGCCCCAAACGTCGGCGGCCTGGCGACCAAGGGTAGATTTATACCCTCGGAGCCAAAGGACACAGAAGTAGGCTGGGGCGTCGTCCATCTCTACCGTGATGGCCAGGAGACGCCTGGCTTGTATGATGGACATGCGGGAGAGGGCACCGAGTTCAACAGGGCGGAATGCACTACGCTCTGTATACTGGCGGTACCCTCGTACATGACCCCGTCGGATTTTCTGGGCTTCGTGGGAGAGCAGACAAGAGAGCAAGTGTCCCACTTTAGGCTCATCAAGACAAGCCGAGCGAACAAGTATATGGTGCTGATGAAGTTTCGGGAACCATCACAGGCGAGTGAGTGGAGGAAGGAGTGGGATGGCAAGGCGTTCAATAGTATGGAGGTAGGTCATGGTCACCTCAACCAAGCTGCAGGGAGGCTGACAGCTCGCAGCCTGAATACTGTCATGTCGTCTTCGTCAAGTCCATCAGCTTTCTCAATGCCGACTCGAAGCATGACCCCACGTCGTATCCAGACCTCACAAATGACCCCTTTGCTCCCGCACTCACAAAGCAAATCAGCGCACCGCCAGCAAAGGTCTCATCACCAGTCGAAGGCCACTCTCTTGCAACGTCCCTCACTGCCAAGCCACATGCGCCTCCAACGCCTGCACTGGTTGAGCTGCCCACTTGCCCCGTGTGTCTTGAGCGCATGGACGAATCTACCGGTCTCCTGACCATACTCTGTCAACACGTTTTCCACTGCGCCTGTCTCGAGAAGTGGCGCGGCTCAGGCTGCCCAGTATGTCGCTACACTCAAAACGATGCCTTTGCCACCCATCGCGGCGACGGTGAAGCTCCCGAAAACGAATGTAGCATCTGCGGCTCCACTCAGAACCTTTGGATATGTCTCATTTGTGGCAACATAGGTTGCGGACGCTACGACTCCGCACATGCCTTTGCCCACTACGAAGCCACGTCTCATACGTATGCCATGGACGTCGTCACCCAGCATGTCTGGGACTATGCGGGAGACGGCTACGTACATCGCCTTATCCAGAACAAAGCCGACGGCAAGCTCGTCGACATGCCTGCCTCTACACAGCAATCCTTTGCCGCTCCCGGTATGACAGCCTACGCCAACGACACGGTCCCTCGCGAAAAACTGGACAACATGGGCATGGAGTACGCATACCTCCTCACCTCGCAACTGGAATCCCAGCGCGCCTACTTTGAAGAACAGGTTGAGCGCGCCGTCGACAAGGCTGCAAAAGCCGCATCCTCTGCAGACGAAGCCTCGCGCTCTCTTGCCTCGTTTACCCAGAAATTCGAAAGACTGCAGCTCCACTACACGGAAGCGAAAGCCCAGATTGCCGCTCTGGAAAAGGAATGTGCGCGCAACGCACAAAAGGCGACTTCGGCTTCTGAACTTGCGCGCAAGCTGACGAAGCAGTACAAAGAGGAACAAACGATCAACGAGAGTTTGATGGGGCGGATCAGGCATCTTGAGAAGAAGGCGGAGGAGGCGGACGGTAGGGTCAGTGAGTTGGAAGCGCAAAAGCTGGATCTTGAGGAGCAGAATCGCGACTTGAGTTTTTTTATTAGTGGACAAGAGAAGTTGAAAGCGTTGCAGGACGAGGAGGGGAGTGGCTTGCAAGAAGGAGAAATTGAGGGGGGAAGTCTGGAAGTTGGGGAGAGTACGGGGGCGAAGGGGAAGAAGAGGAGGGGAATGAAGAAGGCGTGACGGTGGTGTTGTTGGAACAGTCATCGAGTACTGTTAAGATTGCATTACACTACACTGGACTGCTGGTTGGGTGTATTTGGGAGACTTTTTTTTCTTCATCCTCGCCCTTGTCGAATTGCATGGTTGGGCGTTGCATGGCATGGCATTGCATATGGAGTTGTTATCATTGCTTTTTCCTCTATAGATGTATGATTATCGAGATACCATATCCTAGCTATGCCACTATAGCCATGCTCTTTCAAACACACACATCACAATCAATTCGGCAGCACTATTTCCGTACCACCAACACAACCCCAAAGCCCATCAGCGCCAACAAAGGCGAAACACGGGTACTCATAAAAGAAGATGGCATTACTTTTGCAGTGTCTGCATACATCTGCACTTGCATATCCGTTGCATATCTCTATTTCCCTATCCATGTCCCGTCTGCCCCCACAAACATAAACTGAATCCTCATAC
This sequence comes from Plenodomus lingam, assembly GCF_022343315.1. Classification (NCBI taxonomy): domain Eukaryota; kingdom Fungi; phylum Ascomycota; class Dothideomycetes; order Pleosporales; family Leptosphaeriaceae; genus Plenodomus; species Plenodomus lingam. The sequence continues at coordinate 238,962 of NW_027093971.1, read as the reverse complement.
CCAGCCTAAAAATCATCAATCCGGGTCCCAATGCCCCGCTCATCTGCTAACCTGCACAAATCGCTGCCGACGACAACGTCCATGAGACCGAGGCCGACGGACTTGTATATGACGTTTCCCTTGGTCAACCACTCGACTAGCGTGTGTGCTGTCTTGTCATGTTTATATGTTTCTTCCTCTTTTGCTTCTGCTTCTCCTTCCTCTCCTTCCTTGTCCTGTTCACCCTTCTTACTACCGCCCCAGCCCCAGCCATGTTTCTTCTTCTTCCTCTTCATCATCTTCTCCTGCGCACCAACACCAACGCCCTGCACGCCTCCAATCTCCACTCCGTGCTCATCTAATCCCTCCTCGCTCTTGCTACTCCCCTTCTTCGCCTCACAATCCTTCCTCCGCCTATCCGCATCCCGCTTCAACATGACCAACTCGCCCAACTCGACAACCTCGTGCGGCCCCAACCCAGCTTGGATAATCTCCCCGGCCTCTGCAAGACATGCCTCTACGCTGTCCACCACCACGGCGCCGCCCCGCGCAGCATGTTTGTGGAAGTCGCGGTGGTGGTGGTATTCGGGTTCGACGGCCTGGCGTAAGATGTCTGGGTGGATTTCCACCATGTGCGGCTTGTATGAGCCGATGGCGGCGAGGTACCGGCCTTTTTTGCGGCCTTCGGGGCTCGTCAGGTAGCTGGCTGGGAAGAGCGGGGTGAGCGAGGGCGTGGTGAAGAAGATGACGCTGCTGGCTCGGATGGTGGATTTCAGTAGCCGGTCGTACTCGCCGTGACTTGGGGTGAGAATTTGAATCTTTGGGCGGGGCAGGGCCGTTGTGCGTGCGTCTGGTTGACGGTACGCGGGGATGTGGGTGGGATCGAGGTCTAGGGACGAGGGCTCCTCGAAAGGGTTGTAGAGCTTTTGAAGGAGGTGGTGCACGCGGTCAAAGTCGCGGTTGATGATATTGAGGTGGTGGATGTCCGGGCCGCGTAGCAGCAGCGCAAGGCGTATGTGCCAGTATGCCTGGGCCCCCGCACCAAAGACGACGAGGTCGTGCACGTTGTGCCGTTTCTTAAAGAGCATGGTGCTGGCGAGGGCGGTGCGGAATGCGGTTATCTCCTCCGCATTGATGAGCGCGCGTGGATGACCGGATTTGTCAAAGAGGGTGAGACTCCCCTTGGGCTTTGTGCTGTGCGCGCTGGAGGTAGAGGGCTGGGGCTCGATCGCTGTCGAGGAACTGGTGGATTTGGTGGAATGTTGGGATAGGGAGAGCCTTTCGAGTGAAGAGGTGTCAGATGTTGTATCCGACTTTGTCTTTGCGCCTTCGGTCAGCAGTGTCACGATCTTGACACCGATACCGTCGTTCGACGAGGCAGGCATGAGCAGTGTTGTTTGACCATCGTTCCGTTTGAGTGCAGTGCGAAGCGGCTGGTAAGAAGAACAGCAGGCATTGGAGTCCTCCTCGGTAGACGTTGAGTAGTAGTGCAAAGCATCGGCAAGACTCTGTTGCAAATCAAGAATGTCTTGCTTGGTGAGTTGTAGGAGCAGAGCGCGGACGTCTGAGTCGGTGAGAATCGTCAACGGCATGATTGACTGCACGTTCGAACAATGTCATGCGCTTGAGGAGAGTCCAATAACACAGCGAGGTAGTATGCAGGGTACGATTGCAACACAACGACGTCAAGGTCAAGTACTCCGAGGTGGGGGTGGGGTAGTCGGACGTCTATTAATAGTAAGCCCTCTCCGATCCTCGGCCCACTGTGAAATTATTCATCACTCATCACTCAGCTTCATCAGTAATGCTCAATGGCGTGCGTTATCGTGATAGAATTCAGTCAATGCAGTCATGAGCGACTGCTTTTAACCCTCCTAAACTCCGTGGTATTGAACCGCCTATATGCAGAGATAAGAGACACGCCAAAAAAAATCATGATGAACCGAAAAGTGCATTCCCAAAGACCTCCTTAGATCTTGATAGCGCTTTCGATAGCCTTCCTGCGCTTGTCCATGCGGGCGTTGGCCTTGGCACCCATGATACCACCACCCCAGTGGCGCGAAGCGTCCTTGTGGTGTGACTCCAGGTAGCCGTCGTTGACAGCAGAGACGAGCTTGGAGAGCTCGTTCTTGTCCTCGGAGCGAACCTCAGTAAGAGCGAGGACAGCAGCGGTCTTCTGGTGGACGACCGTTCCGAGACGGGCCTTGCCCTTGACGATGACGTATGGGACACCCATCTTGCGGCAGAGAGCGGGGAGGTAGACGACGAGCTCGATAGGGTCAACATCGTTGGCGATGAGGACGAGCGAGGCCTTCTTGTTCTCGACCAGGCCGACAACGTGGTTGAGACCGTACTTGGCGACGTAAGGCTTCTTGCTGACATCCTCCTTCTTCTTGCCCTCGGAGATGGCGGTGGCCTCCTTGGTCAGGCGCTCTTTCTTCTCGGCCTTGGTCTCAGGGCGGTACTTGTTGAGGAGCTTGAAAGCCTGGGTAGCGACTGTTATATATTAGCGGATACCTCTCCAGTTCCATCGTTGGGGTCTTACGATTGCGGTCGGCAACGTGCTGGAACTGGGCAATCGCCGGGGGAACCTTCAGGCGCATGTTGAGGATCTTCTTCTGGCGCTGAAGACGAACATATGCGGGCCATCGCACCATGCGCGACAGGTTGCGCGATGGTTGGATGTCCTGACCGATACCGAAGTTGCGAGGACGCTTCTCGATCAGAGGGTTCTACTGGCATTAGAGCTTGCAGTGCTGGAATTTGGTCGAAAAGCATACCTTTGCGGGCTTCTTGCTACCGCTGGCCTTGCCCTGGGGGAAGGGGGCAGGCGCCGCTTTCTTTCCTTTAGGATGCATCTTGGATTTGTCGAGGCTGTCATAGAGAACAGAAACCATTAGCGAATGTCCAATCCACTAATTGACTTCTGAATCTCGTAAGAGGAGAAAGCATTGCTGCAATCTACACTCTAGCCATCTGTATGTGCGACATGCTTCTTGCAAAGACACGCGACTTGATCTGCTAACGGGCATCCATGGTATGGGTGTGCGCTTACCGTGTGTATTGGGCGGCGGTCGACGAAGTTGGGGTTGACGAAGCTTCGAAAGGCCAAAGTTGGATTCGCGAGACAAATATTCGAAGCGAGTGTTGGCCGGAACAACGTAATGCCTAGTGCCGATGCTACCCACCGCTCCGCCCAATCGTGACGCGCCACCAACCCAACGACTCTCACCAACACCAAGTCCCCTTTAAGAGACGAGATGACAAGCACTGGCTTGGGTCCGTCAGCAGGACATTACCGACGTCTCGTTGGCTTCTTTTGTCTATGGAAGGCTTTACTGCTTGGTCTTGCAGCATTTTGCCCGGGTCCAGGCTACGATACCTCTGCATACATTTTATTTGATTCTAGTACTACACGACATCTCAATCTAGCAAATCTGTCACACGCTGATCAGCTTGTTCTCAATCTTTTTCGTTGGGATGCACTATACTTTGTTGATGCCGCGGACCATGGCCAGGTCCATGAACAGCAATGGGCCTTCAGCTGGGCTTACTCGCATCTCCTGAGAGTCGTGGGCCAATGTGAGCGCCATCCTGGAAAATTGCGCCTCAGTATTGACTTTCAGTAGCCTTCCCCGGCGCTGTGGAGTGCCCATTACAGTACTACATCGTGGCTGGAATCATCGTCTCCAATGTCTGCCACCTCCTTTCAGTACTTGTCCTCTATCGTCTTCTCGCCTTAGTGTTGGATTCGCTTCAACGCCGTCGTGTCGCCTTTGTGGCATCCGTACTACACATCTTGACACCTGCCTCTCTTTTCATGTCTGCACCTTATGCTGAATCCCTCTTCTCTCTACTCAACTTTACCGGAATGCTATGCTATGTCCAGTCGAAGCTTGCAGCCAAGTGCGGACATGCATCGTTCCTGGAGGACGTTTACAAATTAAGCTCTGGTCTGCTCTTCGCATCAGCCACTCTAATGAGAAGTAATGGTCTGCTGAGCGGCTTGATACTTTTGTACGATGTCGGACGCTACATACCACTTTTCTTGCCCATACGGCTGAACTATCATAACATGAGAAGCATTCTGGTCACATGTGTGGCCGGGATGATCATCATATGTGGCTTCTTGGGCCCCCAATATGTAGCATATCGAGAGTTCTGTGGCAGAGAGGGCAGCTCCGGTCGTAGAGAGTGGTGCGACAAAAGCATCCCGAGTATCTACTCGTGGGTACAAAGTCATTACTGGTATGTGCTTGTCTCAAACGATGTATTCAATTCTGATAGAAATCAGGAATGTTGGTTTTTTCCGCTATTGGACCGCCTCCAATCTACCACTCTTCGTCCTAGCAGCTCCAATGCTGTGGCTTTTGATTCAATCAAGCGTAAATATTCTTCATACTAGCTTTGAGCAACAGCCACTTCGAACACGCGGATCTACAGTAAATTGTGATCCCACGCGCATGGACTCAGCATGCGCTGTGGTCACTGTTCCAGAGTTAGCGCTCCCGCAACTTGTACTCGCCATAGCAGCCGTCACGAGCTTTCACGTCCAAATTGTCAACCGTATTGCTTCTGGGTATCCGATCTGGTACATAACAATTGCCGAAATGTTAACCCATGGTCGGCGCGTGACCCCGAATCAAAAGACATTCCTGAAGGGGCAAGGAGTCGTCCGGGGAATGATCATGTATACACTAGTTCAGGGCATGCTTTACGCGAATTTCCTACCACCTGCGTAAACCTCATGTTTATACTATCTAGAGGCGATGTGATTCGGTTAGTTTATTCGCCAGGAACCCTGCTAGTACATCATCGCATCATCTCATCATATCCCGGCTTTCGGCAGTCATGATATGCTGGTTTTAGAAAAGAAAGCATCAAGAGTCGATCTGACTACGACTGATCGGTGGCTCAGTGCAGTATCGGTGGCCATTCAATTTGTTGTAGCTTTGGAACCTGCCCTTTGGTAACTCAGCAGGCTGAGACCGTACCAGATGACTGTGAATAATGAAGCCACTCCGTATCGCTTTGGAAGCCTGGCTCTCGGTTGCTAAAGCATTCAATGCGATCGACCCATTCGGAGTTTCTCAGGCTTTGTTTCTAAAGTCAAGAACGGTCATCACGGTGTTAGCCAACGACTCCAGACTTGTAACCGTGGCGCAACAACTGTTGTACCTGCAACCTCGTCGCGCAGGGGCCTTTCCGTATCGTCAGGATTTGACAGTTGCTCGGCTTGGGTAGACTGAATGTCGTTAATGGCGTTTCTATGAGCATAGCGAGATATGCGCACACACACGGAGCTGGAAAAGATCCGCAGGGGAAGCAACAAAAAGTAAATCTTCACATCGGCACTAAGTTTCCTCGTCGTCAATAGATGCTCTCTGGATGCGGGGTCGGCACTATGTTGTACCAACACGCTGACCACTCTGTCGGCTATGAAGTATTACATGTGCCAAAGCATACCGGTATGGTCTGATCGCGACCCCATCGTAACCACAACAGCATCTACTCGGTATCAGGTTAAATCGCAATCTTACGATATCGCTTGAGTACATATGGAAATGTATGAGCTTCGCTGTGTATATCGCCATGATATTCAAAAACGTGTAATGTCTCCAAGAGTAACTCGGCGCATGCTTTATTCCCAGCTGCTCATACCTATGGTACCTGCATAAGCTGACTTGAGAGTGAATCTAGTGAAGCCATCCTGACTATATTTTTTGTACAACATATATACTGCGGCATGTGGTGCGCAGAAATTAATCATTTCATTCGGCCATGCATGCATGTCGTAGAGGGAGGGTGTTTCCTCCACATGGGGCGTACCGGGAGACGAGCGGGACCTATCCATGGAACCGGTACGAGTAACTCAATGTTGAGACCGGTAATGATCGCAACGGTCGAAGAGCTGATCGATGTAATCGCATTGAGTGGCGTTTGAGTGTCACGTAGATACGAGCTCTTCTACCAAGCAGGTTAGTACGTTTTCAACGGCTGCGTTCAAGAAGCCATCGCTAAGACCGAGTACGTGAAGTCTTGCAAAAGTGCCACTAGCTTCTACTAGTAACAATCAGAGAAATAGTTTAGTACCATGACATGAGAGTAATGGGCTTATGGCTCGACTTGCTATTATTGGGATGCCATAATGGCGATGATGGCCATGTATAAAGACGACCATCTCCTGTCCTGCTACTTTCATAGTCGCGGATCTAAAGGCCCATTCAATCGTTTGAAACACCAAGATGAAGTCCACTTTTCCCATCACTCTTCTTTTCACTCTCCTTGTCACTGCGGCGGTTACCGATCCTAGACTACAAGGATGCACGGAGGACGGTTGTTTTCGTGCCGTCTGGGGAGATTTGAGTCTCCCTCGAATTATCGTGGGAGCGAATGACTGCGATGACTACCTGACGACCAGTGTTATCTGGTATCCCCTGTAAGTACGGCATCCGACGACTTGAAGGAGCTTACTCTCATATAACTTGATTCAGCGTTACCGTCACTTTGCTTACCCGAACTACCTTCACAACGACTTTACCATGCTCCACAACGGCGCCTGCTTTCCGGGCACTCACTACAGACGACAGTTACGCATTCACTGCTTTCGCGAATGGGCTTCCTGCAGCTATTCAAGCAGTGCCAACAGAATATCTCACCACGACGTCGTTTGGGTCGTTCCCGTCCTACGCTACACAGGCTTGCATTCGTCCATCATATGTCAGTGCTTGCTCATGTGCTGGGCTCTCTCAAGCGGTGGTGACCTGGGTCAGTACAGTAAGTACTTCACTCCAGCCTTAGTAACATGTCTAATGGTTGAACATAGACTACGACTGCAACTTCCACCACGACCCTGACAGACATTGTGACAACGACAACTTCTTGTCCCATCATTATTCCATCACCCTCTTCGAGTTCTACTTCGTCTTTCGCGACTTCGACTTCGGGTTTATCAAGCAGTAGCCTTACCAATAGCATTGAGACGAGTGTGTCTTCATCCTCGACCGCTGGATCGTCAAACTCACTCTCAAGTGCTACTTCCTCAACTCTTAGCAGCTCCTCAGCTACAGGAAGTTCGTCAAGTGCAGGCAGCTCATCAAGCACAAGTGCAGCATCTTCTGGCTCGTCTACAATTTCCAGTTCCTCGAGTGAGAGCCCGTCTCCCGGTACAAGCAGCTTGAGCAGCACATCAAGTGCCATCTCAAACACTTCAAGTCAACCCGGCACTACGAGTGGCTCTTTGACATCTTCAGATGTCTCTTCCAGGGGCTCGAGCACCTCTTGTACTACGCCAGTCACGGCTACTTCCTCGAGCAGATCATCTGGTCCTTCAAGCGGCCTCACAACAGGTCCTAGCAGTCTGTCATCTACACCAAGCGTTTCGTCTTCAGCTAGTGCGAGCAGCTCCTCTACATCAACTCTCGGCAGCTCCTCTACATCAACTCTCGGCAGCTCCTCTACATCAACTCTCGGCAGCTCCTCTACATCAACTCTCAGCAGCTCCTCCTCTACAGAAACACCGATCTCGTTCTTGACGACTTCCAGGGTTGCCACTTCCACCAGCTCAGAGTCCTCCTCGTCGAGCGTTTCGAGCGACAGTTTGACATCTTTAAGCAGCGCATCCTCTTCCTCGGTGTCAAGCAGCTCCGCCAGTGCATCTGCTCCTTTTAGTAACTCAACCATTTCTAGCAGTACTTATGCCACTTCTTCGTTGAGTATCTCGTCAAGTGCTTCAAGCGACGTTCCAAGTACAACTGGCTCGAGCAGCAGCTCAGTCTCATCTTTGAGCGCTATACCTTCCTCCTTCTCCAGCTCGGCCACGGAATCGATCACATCTTCGACTTCTTCTAGTAGGGCTGCGTCATCCTCTTCATCTACTGGCAGTTCGGCTTCATCTAGCGCATCCAGCAGCAGTTCTTCCACAGACTCTTCCAGTAGCGCTACGTCTTTTACTTCATTGAGCAGTACTACATCGTCACCATCATCGTCGTTCTCTCTCAGTGGTAGCACAACAATTTCAATTACAACTGACACGACGTTGACACTCACTCCGTCTTCCAGCCCTTCCAGTATTTTCTCCAACACTACTTCTTCGTCTAGTTCCTCCTCAGGCTCTTCTACCACGCAATTCATCACATTTACCCTTACCTCTGCCTCGAGTTCGACCTTGACTTCCTCCACCTCCTCCGCAGAACCAACCCTACCACCTCCCACTTGCGGTGGCCCAGGCGTCTCCCTTTGCGACGGCGGCTGCCACGACCTCAAGAACGACATGGCACACTGCGGCCGCTGCGGCAATGCATGTGCCTCTGGTCGCGACTGTCTCAACGGTGTCTGCACCTCTCGTCCGTGCGACTCGCGTTGTGGCTTTGACCGCATGTGCGGGGCCAGCAACGGCTCGGTGGAGTGTACGTGTGCGTCCAGCGTTGAAGGCAATGGCATCTGCTTCGACAAAAACAAGTTCAAGTGTGAGGATGCTGCCCTACCTAAATGTCTGCTGAGTCGCGATTGTCCCGTGGGAAGCGCATGTGTGCAAGAGTATTGCAACTGTGGAACGCTACCGACGAGGGGCGTATGTGTCAAGACGGAGGGATGTGGCGATGGCGGAGTGGAGGTACTTGGGCCTTTGGTCAGGATTGGTGAGACGGAGAGACGGAGGAGGGCCGTGAAAGGTCTAGTGATTTGAGACGTGCTGGTAACAGGACGTTCGAAGAAGAAAGGGAAGGTTTGAAGGGGTGATGGGATTGGCGTGCGAGGTGGTAATGGTGGACTCTATTGTCAACGGGACTACAACATGTTTATATTCTTCTTCAGCCTTTAGCAACAATTCACAGACGTTCTTTTGGTCCCATGGAATGCCCTTGCAAGGCAGTGTACCTACCACGATTGGCCATAGTCGTCTTGTACAAGTGGACATGCTGCATGATCTCTCCATTGCGATGGGGACAGTGGAAGCGATCTACTACCTCACAGTCTGATGTCTCAGCATGACAAGCTTCTACCTAGGTAGGTAGATCGAGCAGATAGCGTCTCAGCCTTGGAAGATAGCAGGTAGAAGGCTTTCGTCGGCCTGGTTTGCGGCCATGCCAAGTGCAGGCTTCGTCTGGGGGGGGGGGCCGCGATTTGAGTGAAAGAGGGCAAAACCCATGACATACATAATACCCGATATATCTCTGAGAGAGCCCTGGAGTCCCGCAACGGTTGTTAAGACGACCATGTGCGAGAAGAAGATGACAGAACACGTCACTCAGCAGTAGTCCAGGAGTGAGCGGCGCCAGGTTCGCACGTCAAGCAAGCAAGCATGTGATGGATGTGATGGATGTGATGGACGTGATGGATGTGATGACTTGCTTGCCTCCTTGTTGATGCATTGCGGGGGATGGCGTCGGTCGGAGCGAAGCCGCGTTCCCGTGCGGCGGCGTTGGCTGTTCCAAAGGTTGGCGTTAGCGCAAGCGTGGTTGCCCAGACAATGACCGTCGATGTTTATCTCCCTCTCTCTCAACGGCACGAGCGAATGGAGCCAGCACATTCGACCTTGTCGCTCTCTGCTTAATATGCCCGCTACCCCTTCCACTATAGACCGTTCGCCAGTTCGTGTCTGATTATTGGATGCCCGGCTGAAGTTGGACGCCTGCTTTGCTTGTTTGTTTATCCAGAACAAATCCCATAAACAGCGACACACCCAGCCCAAAGTCCATGACCATGCAAGACACGGCTGCACCCACGCCAGGCCATCGCCGCAACAAATCTGCTGCCGTCTTCAAGTCTATTATTTCCTCAAAGGGCCACAAGCGCGCACCCTCAGATGGTGTTGCGCTGACCAGGAAGCAGCCGCTGGCAGACGCCCCGTATCTGCCTGCCTCCCACTTCCAGACACCATTGCTGCCGCCAGACCACCCGGACAGCCAATTGCGCTCCACGGCCCGCTCTGAGAACATTCCCATCGGCCTCGCATCGCCACGCAAGTCGCCGGACAGCCAGTCGGCGAGTCCAAAAAAGAGCCTCCACAAGAAGACACTCAGCTCCGTCTCTCTGCGGTCACTGGCGAAGAAGCAGGACAAGCCCAAGGACAAGGAGAAAGAGTCGTCCGACGCGAGACGAGCGCGCAAAGAAGAAGAAGCGGCCAACAAGCCGAAGAAAACAAAGTCATCGACCAATCTCGCGACCATGTTCGGCAAAGGCAAGTCCAAGGACAGGGGGCAGTCGCCAGTGAAGCAGGCCAAGGACAAGGAGAATACCACCCCGCCAACCTCGACGACGACCTACCATCCGCCTCAGACACCCATCTGGGCCGAGTTCAGCTCGCGCAACGACGTCACCACTACCAGCAAGGTGCCCCTCAATGACCAGCGGCGAAGCCTAGAAGACGAGATTGCCCTATACACACCTCGGGAATACTCGCCCGCCAAGCAACGTGACTTTTCCGAGTACGGTGGCCAGCCATCGCTGCAGAAGCGGCCAGCGGCCAAAGAGCGACCGAAGTCGATGGGCGCGCCTAAGACGACTTCCACGGCCTCGCTGCTCGAAACCTTCTCGCGAAAGAAGACTAGCGATCGTGTGCCACTATCGGACACCAAGGGCAACGAGGGTCGCCAGAGAGACAGCTCTCCGACCAAAATCACCTCTTCGAGGCCAATGTTTGGACGGTCTGCTTCCGATACCAGTAGCAAGGACCCTCATCTAACGCCAGTGCCGCCTCCTGCAACTACGTCTAAGAAGCAAAGCAGAGTCATGGCCGCTGTCGCTGCGTTCAATGGTAAGGCGAAGCAGGCAGAGGCAGTACCAGTCTCTCCCACAAAACTTGACCCAAAGGTGGTGGACGCTGAATTTGAGGCTGTTCTGGTAAGTCTCTTTGACATGTTACAATGGCTCGCAAATGGCTAACTGTGATAGGAATCACGAAACATCCCAACCCACCAACGTGGGCAGATGCGTACACTGAAGCTCGAGGTCAAGGCCGACTTTGTTCGCATGCACAAGCTGGACACACCACAGACCTCACGGGCAACATCGTCACACTCATCCATCAATGAGGCCACGAATCCAGCACCTGCACGCTCCTCCAAATCGCGAAATGGGTCGGTGGAAGAGGAGAGTGTTTCCAATCAGACAGACAAGTCCGCCAACTCAACCAAGCGTGAGCGCCCACGAAGCAGAACGTTCAACTTTAGCCGAAGCGATTCCCCAACAAAGAAGCAGAAGGGTGAAGGAGGAGACCGCAAGACATCATCAAAGCCTCAGTCAATTCCCAGGTGTCCTTCTTCACGGTCGCTGGCATCCAATGCCTCCGACCGCTCGGTCTCGAATGGAGCCAAGGCCGTCAAGGCTGACGAATTCATCTCGTATCTGAAGAAGACACCGAAGCCACAGGAGGTTGAGATTGGCAAGTTACACAAGCTACGACTACTACTGCGTAATGAAACTGTTGATTGGGTAGACAACTTTATTCAAGAAGGCGGTATGACAGAGCTTGTGGGCCTCCTCCACCGCATCATGGAGATTGAATGGCGCGAGGACCACGAAGATACCCTTCTTCATGAGCTCTTGCGATGCCTCAAGGGTTTGTGTACCACTGCTACAGCCCTCAAGCAACTCAAGGAGATCTCATCGACTCTCTACCCGGCTCTACTGGCCATGCTGTTCGATGAAGAGCACAAAGGTCCCAGCGAGTTCACCACTCGCGAGCTCATCATCGAAATCATCTTTGCTCACATCTCCATGGCTCCAGAAGACGAACTCGAGTCTCGTGCCTCTGAGCTTGCCAGGTACCTCAAAGACCCGGTCAAGGAAAAGGAAACCTCTACCGTTCCCTTCATCCTACAGATGCACACTTCGCGACCCTACCAAGTATGGTGCAAAGAACTGTCCAACGTTACCAAAGAAGTATTTTGGATTTTTATCCACAACCTCAATGTCATCCCCCTTCCTCGTCCATCTTCCTCTTCCTCTTCTGAACCCCCGAAGTCGTACGCAAAGACACACTTCCCTGGCCAGCGCGCCATTGTCCCCGCGGCTCCCTACGTCGGCGGTGTAGAGTGGGATGCCACAAACTATCTCGCAACGCACATCGACCTCCTCAACGGCATCATCGCGTCCCTTCCTACAGCTTCTGCACGCAATCAGCTGCGCCACGAGCTCCAGATCTCCGGATTTGAAAAGGTCATGGGCGTCATCCGCGCCTGCAACCCCAAGTACTACGGCGCCGTGCACGACAGTGTCAAAGTCTGGGTTGGGGCTGCGTTGGCTGATGACTGGGATGTCAGGACTGTGCGTATGGGCGCGGGTGACGGCAAGGGCGGCTTATCTCCTGTCAAGCAGAGTCCGACGAAGAAGGTGGAACCGCCGCCACAGCTGCAGGCCCCCAAAATGGATTTGGCGCTTGGATTGGGATTCGAGAAGGATATTGCTATCGGGAATGTCGGGGTGAAGGATGACGATTGGTTTTGAGGGATGCTGCATCTCTTGCACGGTGATCACCACTTTGGGTGATCTGACCACCCCATCTTGAGTGTTGGATACAACCCCCCCACCCATAACGATTCTTTACTTGGACAAGGGCAGCTCAAACCGCCACCTCATGCCTTGGATCCTTATAACGCTTAACGAACTTTTCCTTTGGCGTTGTCATGGGTTTCTCTCTCCATCTCTCTCTACATCATCTCTTCGTAGCATTCCTTGCCCACATCTACATCTACATCTCTCTCTCTCTCTCTCTTCCTGTCATTCCTTTCCGATGCTTTGCCGTGCTTTTGCATTGGGCAAAATGTCGCATCGTTTCGCGCCTGCACCTATGCAGTGTTGCAGCAACCCATCTACTACGAACGAAAGTATGAACACGAATGACTACTTGAACGATTGTTACGGCTGGTTTCTCCCTCCCCCCCTCCTTTTCTTTGGTTTTTTGTAGTTTTTTTCCCAACCGGCCGTGCGAACGAACCAACTCGTTTGGATCAGAGCATGTTTACATGTGTGTATATACATATGTCCATGATAGTTTGGATTTACGTCGAGGGCGTTGATGCGTTTTGGGGGTGTTGGTGTTGTTGGTATTGTTTTTTGGAGGGGGCAAGAAGGCAGGAGGAGGGTGAGGGAGGGTAGAAGGAGGGAGGATGCAGTAGTGAAATACATATATGATGGCTCATTGTTATACACGCTGCCCTTGTCCACACCATGGCTCATGCTCGCCTTTTTCCCATGATGAAGTCTCGCATTAGTTCTGCACACGCTTTTCGTTTGATGGGTCCTATATCCTCTCTTTGGTTCCTGTATGGCATGGCATGGGGAGCAACGAAGCAACCCCGTATATAACCCTCCGCCTCCTTCCCTTTCTCCCTTTGCCACAGCGGATATGCAATTTTTTTCATCCCACCCGTACCTCCGAGCTCTTCTCTCTCCTTTCTCTCACCCATTTCCATCTCCATCTCTACCCTAGCCTCTACCTTATAAGCCCCATCTTCACCGCACCATCCACGCCGCATGCACAGGCTGCACGAAAAACGGCTCGAGTCAGCTACTCAGCGCCGCATTGGCAAGTTGCATTCTGCGGCCCCAGCCGCCGTAAATCCAGCCCACTGCGTCGGCCATGTCGTTGTGGTAGGGTGACCAGTCTGGCGAGCCGGGGGGTGTCAGCATGTTGCTCTGTTGGTGGTAGAATGGGAAGCAGTGGAAAAAAAAGGGACATGAAACATACCAAGCGGAGCAAACCCGCCCTTCCTCGCCTTCAACTCCTCCCAACTCGCCGCCCGCCGTGCCAATCCCAATTGCACAACCCGTGCGCGTTTTGCGCGGCGCGCTCGAATCCGGACTTCGCCTTTGACTTCTTGGTCGGGGGTGCCGAGGCGCCAGTTCTCTGCGATTTCGTGGCCGGGTCGCGCGGCCCAGGGGTACATGGCTCTGCCGTCTTCAGTTTTGGTGGGGTCGGTTGGAATGGTGGTGAGAGTGGTGGGAGGGGAAATAGGGGTAAGAGCAGCAGGAGGACGAGGGCCAGCTAGAACGGCGCCATCTTGCTGGTTAAAAGGGACGATCCACATTTGCACTTGTGCGCCCCCGCCACCACCCTCACCGTCATCCCGTTCCTTGAGCATATCATCCCAAGTCTGTGGCTGGACTTTGCGTTTCCGCCGCCCGTCGTAGCCGCTGGCGATGAAGTCTGTACAGGGCGTGATGTACAGTAATTCCCTCCACCCGTCGCTCTTGAGCAGGGCCTCGATGTCGAAGTAGGTGGTGAGATCGCGCCAGCCATCGCCCATGCCGAAGCCGTGCCAACAGTCTTCTACGGTTAGGGTGTCGAGACAGAGGCCCGGGAATAGGGAAAGCGCGTTGGCGGCGTAGTAGGTGGGGTAGTAGTCTGCGCGACCCGAGGGGTATAGCGGAAAGGGGTAACCGCGCAGTCTGATATGGCGGAGGTGGGTGAGGGTGGATTGGTCGAGGGAGAAGAGGGTATGCAGGAGGTCTTCTGTGCCGCGGAAATGGAGGGTGACGTTTTGGGGCAGGTGGCGCCAGGATTCCGTGTAGATTTGTTGTGAGGTTAGGAGGAGGGCTGTGCGGGTTGATGGTAGTGGGTCGGAGTTGGCATCCTCGGTCCAAGGAGCATCTCGGCTGCCTCCAGGCTGTTTGAATCCATGACGTATGGTGTAGCTGCTGAAGATAAATCCGTAGATTAGTTCACGGAGTTCCACGGGAAGGGAGAGAAAGGATGGTGTTGACATGGTGGTGATGTGCGAGGTTTGCAGGCGCCAGGAGTTTATTTCGGATGGTAGAAACATGGATCAAGTAGGCGTGAGTTTGGTCCGTCGTTTTCAGTTGTTGTTGGTGAGTTGCAAACGGTGTTCGTACCCGGGTGTTGTTGGAATGCAATGAATGCAATGCTTACGGAAGCCCGCTCGCTTTTACTCCCCAGCGGATGCAGTGTAATCTCAACTGTGAATAAATTCGAAACAAAACCGTCAAATGACAAGGATCTTGTAGAGGACTAGCAGATGACAAGACACAATGGAAAAAGAAAAGAAAAGAAAAGAAAAGAAAGGTGGCAGAATATGCGGGGTATAAGAGAGGCACGGGACTACACGGCGCGGCAGTGCCAACTTACCTACACGACGGATAACTCAAAAATGACGTTGGATGAGGCCAAGCTGGCGACGCAGAGGACCTGCATACTAAGGGCAGTTAGCGCGCATCAGATTGGTCGCCATGCTCGGTAGGACGACGCAACCATCCGAAAGATAGCGAGTTTGACGCATGTCACGCCTGGCGCGCCGAACCGCGAGACGGGTGGTAATCAAATCTGGCAGGGTCTCGATCGCGGAGGATCGGCATTGTTTGCATTATAATTCGCTATAGGTAGGATAGATGGACTTCGCTAAAGTATGTATCAATGGTTCCGCTTGTTTGGGGTATCGTCAAAGCGCTCTCACAGCTCGGAGGTCTCTCCCTTCTATCATCACTCGCTGAGTTTCAAGCGTATGTGCTTTACTGTGCACTCTCAGTCCAGCTTTGATCGCCCTCGGCCCCATTGATGGCCTTCGAGCGATTTCTTCTGTTGCCACTGCCACTCGACCAGTACAGGGAGAAAGTGCCACAAGTCAAATTCCGGCCAAAGACACTTCAAGAATACAATGGATGTGTTCTCGTGGCACTGCCAGAGCATAAAGTCACTCAGCCGTTGCACGCCGGACGTCCGTACCAGCAGGTCCAATGGCGGAGCATCAGCCGTCATCATGTTGTCCGTCAGCGTCTGTGCGGTAATTGTTTCGGGGTCGAGGAAGGCAGGACTGTAGGACAAATCATCTTTCTCAGATGGGTTGATCACCGTCGAGGTCGACGAAGACCGCTCGTCTTCGGCGAGTGTTGTATCTCTCGAGCCATCAGAGAGCCGCTCGTCAAGCTGCTCCGCTCCAGCATCTGCGTCTTCCTCGAGCATTTGTTTTCGAATGTGCTGCGTTATGTGCGACTCTGAAAAGGCGCGTTTCGAGGGTGTAGGGAGGTTGTGAATGGGCGTCCCATAGGTCTCGACCGTCTTCATGACAGCAGTCGTTATCTCATGCCGTGATGTGTAGGGAAAGCATACATTGAGCACAGCTCTGCCAAGTCTTAGTGATATTTCCTCGATGAGTGTGTGGACGAGTACTGACTTTTTGTTGTGTGCAGTCATTGCAACAGCTTTGTCCACGGCCATCAGCACGTCTGGTTGGATGAGCGCGCGCTGGCCCAGCACCCGTACAGATGCGCCATATCTGTCCAGCAGGGCCCCGTGTTCTGCTAGCTGTTGCAGCTTCACCTTGGCCATGGACATGAGCGCATCCACCTCGTGCTTGGAGCGCTTGAAGTTCTCTATACTGAATGCATAGATGGTAACTACTTTGACACCGGTCTTGTAGCACACCTCAAGGATCTGGCAGATAGATTAGCAAAGCCAGCCAGGACTAGAGACAACTCATCAAGCCATACCCTGGCCAGCGATTCGAATCCAAGATTGTGCCCTTCGACAGTCTCAATGTGATGATTACGCGCAAACCGCCTGTTTCCATCCATGACAAAAGCGACATGCTGGGGGATCGGGCCCTGCTTAAGGGAGCCAATGAGCAACTCTCGCAAGTGCCTGATGGTCCACGTCACTGGCGGCGACGTTGCGAACCATTTGTGTATGCGGGAGTCGTGGAGGGAGCCCATGTTGGTGGTGTTGGTGAGAACGTTGGAACAAGGTCTATAAAAGGTTTGAAACTGCAAGACAGACAGGCTACGGTGATATAGGTACGAGAAGGCTAAGACGAAGGGGAAATGGCGACAAGCCGAGAGCGAGAAACGACAGTCAAACAACAGATTATGAAGCGGGCGCCATCATGGTGATCAAGAAGCGAATCGCAAGGCAATGCAATGGCAAGATGCTACGTAACTTGGGCCCAGAGGCGCAGGGACCTGACGCGCCTCCCAAGAAATCCCCCCAAAGAGCCTCGTCGCCCACGTTGCTTCTGTGGCTGGGGACTGGAGACTGGGTGACTAAGCGTGGCGCGGCTCTTCTCTTCCCCCCCCCCCCTTGTGCCCTGTGCTGTCAAAGTCTCTGCCGGCCTTCCGTCCATCTTTCGACCTGGACCTTGTGCTGCCCACCCAACCCAACCGCGTGCCTCACTTGCCGCGTCATCAGAGCTGATCTCCTCCACCCCACTGCAACCTTTCTTGTGTATTACCGTATTCTCCCTTCTACTGACGACTCACCATGGCTGAGGAGGCGCAGAAGAACAATGTCCAGCTTGCTGCGGAACAGCTTGCCGAAGGCTTCGCAGTGCTGAGCGGAGAGTACCAAATCCTCTTTGATCAGCAGCGGCAGCTCGAAAGCAAGCTGTCATGGGCCAAACAACAGGTATGCTGTCATCTTTGCCTCACCCCTAATCCTCCTTTATCTTTTCTGTGATGAAAAACTTTAGCTCTAGACCTGCAGCTGCAAAGCGGCTGTGACAGACAACAACCACATTTCCTGATCTCACATCCCCCTTCATGCTCGGTCTCATGGTTACCTGTTGGCGACCTCCTAGCTGACGCCTGATAGTACCTTGATCTATTGAAACGATTCACACCAGCGACACTATCGCAAGACCACATTGCTTTTCTGCAAGACCTCGAACGTGTGGGCGGTGAGCTGCCACGGGCGCACATCAACCTGGTAGAGCAGCTGGCACATAGCGATGACGTTGAACGCAAGAGTCGAGCCGTGGCCATACAAAAGGCTGAAGAAGCTGCGCTAACCTTGCGCCGGTCTAATGGAGAGCCAGGTGTCACGATTTGGAGCGGGCCGTCCGCAGATAACTCCACCACCCCTTCAGAGACCCGAGCTGAAACAGTCAAATCGCCTTTAGAGAGGGACTTCACCGTCGCCGGAACACCGAGCAAGCTAGGCTGTCCTTTTGCCTCCACGACTGGACGACGAAGTCCACTCGCTACCCCTCGCAGTTCCACTTCTAGGCTGAGTCAACGGGGCAGACGATCACATCGTGCATCTTTCAACGACCCCATTCGCGCTGAACTCTGCGGTAATGACGCCACATCAGTTGCTGCCTCTGTGGCTGTGTCTGGGTCTGCTGCTGTTTGCCCAATTCGCTTCCTGGATCAGCACGACCCAGAGGAGGTCGCAAAATATTTCGAAAAACACAAACACGAGCTTCCACGAAGCCACGAGGTCTGTATCACCCGCTTCCAGAGAAATGCAGAGAGCATAGAACAGCTGGACAGAAAATATGGCAATTTGGTCAATATGATACAGGGTCTCGGCCAGAAACACCAAGCGTGGCTCCCGGAAGAGCCTGAAGATGTCATCGCAGAAGAGCCTGGCATTGCATCCGCGGCCAGTGCTGATGCAAAGGCAGATGCCAAGGTTCAGAGGTGGGCTACAGCAGTGTCGGCCAGTCTGCATGGAGGTACTCCACCGCCTGAAGATTCTGAACCAGAAGTGCCTGACCCAGATGAGGCACGGACTGCACACTTTGATCGTGATAGACCACTCAAGGAAGTCAGGGTTGGAGAGTCACCGAGCCGACCCTGGGGCATATCGATACCGGCCAAATACACCAATGCAGACAGTTCCTCATCCGTGGGCTCTGTGCCAACCGCCTCACCACAACTACCGACTGAGCAAGGGGAGTCTACTGGGCAAACACCGCAGAAAACTAGAAAATGTCCATTCGATCATGGTGCCATGATGGGCCAGGCGACCACACAACCTGAGGCTACGCCGGTAGCACCACCTACACAGCCGTCAGAGCCTATTCCATTGCCGACGCCGCCGCCACCAGAAGCCCAACCACCATTACAGGCGCCGGAGTCAGCGACCAAAGCGGCTGGAACCCCCAACGTAATCCCACAAATGGTGTTTAATGGACCGGTGTTTCTGGGGTACCCGCCAGAACAGCTGATTGCATTGTTACAAAACAGCAACCTAGGGGCCGCCATGCGGTGATGTTTGTGTTCTTGTCAGCATTTGATTCGAGTGCGTGATTCGATGTGAGGTATTGTATTGTAATTTCAAGGTAGGCATTTAACGACTTGCTCTTGGGCCTGTGCAACGTTTCATCCCATTGCCATTGCATCCTCCGTGTCGAGGACAAGGAGAGAATTGGTTTTCCTCTTGGGTGTTAGCTGCCAGCATCTATGTGGACATGTGAACCGAGAGATGACCATCTCGCCTTGCTACCCGCGCACGAGGCGTTTCTCGGCCTGTGTGCTGACATGGACCGTGGTGACGAGAAACTTAGTTCTTTTTGAGATCTGCCATCCACATCCGCACGCCTTTGGCACTGTCATGTGCGGCTCGAAACACTGCGCTGGTGTCAAAAGAAGTCTGGGCCTTTGTGGTGGTAGACTTACACTGTCGCTCATTCTCGTCTAGGCCTCGCATGAAGTCGGCACCTTCACCCAGTGCGCCTCTAGGATTATGAGCCTGATCGGCTATGACTGCTGCTCTTGACTTGAATGTCTGGATTTTGGTCAATGGCGGTGGCTATGTAGAGAGGTAGATTGGAAATTACATGACTGAGGACTTCCATCATTTCTTCATCCTCAAACAACTCGAGTATTCTGGCGCCAAGATTGTAGAAATGGGGAGCCAGGGCCCGCAGGTCGACGGTGCGGGGGTCTGCTTTGAGCGCGTTCATGACGCGTGGGGCTAGTGCAGCGGGTGGATCGAGGGTGAGGAAGGCGGAGGTGTTGAGGGTGTGACTAAGGCGAGGATGAACATGAACAGACGTCCTCTTTTTTGTCCGTCTCGAACGAGGGGGTTTAGGCTTCTAGTTACCTTAGGGCGAGCATCTCGCCGAGCCAGAGTGGGAGCTCAAGCTTGGAGCCTTGTTTGATGTCGCCCGTCATGTTGCCTTCGAGGTAGCCGAGACCAGGGACGGTGAGCTCAAAGGTACAGGGCACCTTTTGGGCGTCTGTGAGGATGGCATCGACGTCGTAGTAGGAGGTCATGATGAAGTGGGATGGATGGACTGTTTGGCAATTAACAAGGGAAGCCGAGATGGGGATGCTGCCATTAGATAAAACATGTACCTATGTGTGTGGCATGTGGCATGAGTGTTTGTGTCAAGTGTGTCTGGATGTTGGTGATATGGGGGGGGGGCACGTGATTGTCGCGCAACAGAACTTGAGAAGGAAAAGACCCTTGCTCGAGGCCGAAGGCGGGTCCGTGTCGCGTCTCGCGTGTCGTACCTAGAGTAGTTGACGAGCAGACAATAGAGAGGAGGATGGCAGGTAGCCGTCCAATGTGCAAGAAACTTTGATGACGGGGTGTCCAGAGTAGAAGGGCGATTGGCCACAAGGTAAAAAGCTGGGAACAAGCAAAGTGAACGTCTGGAGAGTGCTTACTCAAGTGCCCGGTGGATTGATTGCCCGTCTGCGTATGCCTGGCGGAGAGGTCCCGGCGAGAAGGCTACGAAGCAGTGCCAGCAGGTAGGTATAAAGTTGGACGTGTGGTCTTGCAGTCGTGATGGGGTAAGGTAAGGTGTGTAGCTATCCTATCACCTCATATAGCCTTTTTACCTAGTTATTGCATTTCTAGTTCCCGTCCCCAGTCCTGTGTCCCTCCATCATCCATCCATCCATCCCATTCCCTTGGCAGGCCATATCTCGAGCGTTGTCCACCACCACCTTTTTCTCTCTCTTTCTCTTTCGCCTATTGCCGCTGCACAGTAAGCACTGACCACCGAGCACACTCGAGGCAGGGCTTGCGTAGGGGGGCGAGACTCGAGCGAGTGCATGTGTGCCCAAGCTTCTACTAGTAGGCAGTGTTGACCCTTACCTAGGTATCTAGCTACCCTATCCTACCTTGGAACCTGGCCCAGACTTTTGATAGGAGGGGACGAGAGAGGCGCCGGCCACCAGCAGCAGGAAACGCCAGACATTGGAACCAACTGTAACCACGGTTGCACTGCATTGCATTCGAGCCTGCCCTTCCACCTTCTTGTCCGTCGTCAACTCAGCAAAGAGCAAAGCATAAACATAAAATAAAAACACAAAAGAAGAAGCTCAAGCTTCAACTGCCCATCGCCCCAGCGCAACCATCATTTCTAGAGGGTGCATCCCTCGACGCCAGACAGTGTATGTTATTGTGTTGTTGTTCTTGTTGTATTAAAACGTTCTTCCAAAACGGGCTTTCATTACCACTACCTCCCTACACTAGGTAGGTACTCTACGTACTGCTCGGCCCTGTTTCGTATGGTACGGTACCCATAGGGACCGGTACTCTACCTTCCCAAACCATCGACTTCGTTCGTTCATTCCCGCTCGGCCTACATACATGACTTGCCTTCTACAGCCGTCATTGCTAACTCAACATTGGCACACAGCCGAGAACTATACACATCAACAAGCTTACGCAGCCCTGATTGCGCATTGCTAGCTGTCGTTTGATGACTGCACCCCACGAAAACACCTCCCCCGCCCCATAGGCACGCTTCTACAACCTCGCGCCCCCTCCCCTCCCCTCCGACCCCCCCACGTCTTCCCCCCCCCCCCTTCTTCCCCCACTGCAACGGCGGCCCTATTGTACCTGTCAACCTGGTACCCGGCATCATGGCAGTCAGCGAACGAATCTCACAGCTCATGGGCGCCCTTGACAGCGGCTCTGGGCCCAACACATCTGGTGCGACCTCACCAGGCGGCGACTGGCGGCAGTCGAACGGCAGCCTCCATGGCGAAGACGAGAGGAGTCGCCCGCGGACATTTCCCTACGACAAGTACCTGCCCTATCAATCCGAGGACCAGGCAGAGCGCGAGGAGAGCCTCAACACATGTCTCAAGCACCTCTACATCGCCGTCTCCGCCGGTGACTTTGCGCCGGGCGCCGTACATTGGACGCGCGAGATTCGAGGATGGCTGTCGCTCAAGTTTGACCTGCCCCGCAGCACGCGCGTGAAGCTGGTCAATCTCTACTACGAGCTGGCGCTGGCTCCAGGCCTAGATTATTTGGTGGCGGAGCGCTTTGCGAGCATGTTCATGGTCTTGACAAAGTGAGTCTTGGACATGGCGTCATACACAACACACACACACACACTCACTCACTCACTCATTACACCATCCAATTGTGACAACAGGGACTGACATGTGGCAGGCGCAAACACTATCTGAGGCCCGCCAAGGACCTCGTTCTCGATTGGCGGCCGCTCTACCGTGAGCTGAAGCTCTTCGTCTTGCCCTCCGAGTCGGGAGGCTCGCATCCGCCCAATGTCAAGCGTAACATCCGAACCTTGACCAAAATGTGCACCTTTGCGCAACTCTACTTCGATCCCAAGGAGATACCTGCCATATTTCAAGAACTTCTGCCATTTTTCAGCACGTCCTTTACGGAAAACGCCTTCGTCGTAGTCGGCTTACTCAATCTCCTGCTTCCCACACATCCAGCGCCAGAGGACATGGCCCAACTATTACCACAAGAGTACCTGCCCACATTTTTCCACCTCTGGTCGTTGGTCAACCGCTCGAGACTGTTTGATGCACACTATCTCGACACCCTCTCAAGGTTGGCTAGGGACAGCCTGACAGCAGCACACGTTCCATTCTCACAATACGGCGTCTTCACTGCAGAACAGTCTTCTCAGATCTTCACGGCGATCTTGAGGCTGCTCGAGATTCCCGTGGGCCAGGCAACATCAGCATACAGTCCGGTAGTGGATCTAGGAGCAGGTTTGGCCGTGATGCTGGATCGTGATCCTCGGAAGCACCCATCTACGCATCACATTGCCCGCATCATCTCCATGTCGCTGTCCCCAGCGTGTGTAGAGAGCCCAGATTCTGTGCTGACGAAGCTTGAAGGCCTCGTTCAGGCAGTAGAGACCTTCTTCCATCCTTCCAATTCTGGCAGCTGGACGAGGCCATTGTCCCAGTTTGTGTACTACTTGGCCGACTTCTTCGTTTTGCGTTGGAACCGGGAGCACAGTGGCGAGATGGACGTGCCTCAAGACAGAAGGCTGAATGACGCAGTCAAGCGGCGTTTCGTGCTCTGTTTGCGCGATGTGACCTTCATGGGCATCTTCTCAAAGAGTGACAAAGCTGTGCAATACGCCTTGTCTACCCTGCAGAGCTTGGCTTATCTGGAGCCCAACCTCATTCTACCTGGCGCATTACACCGAATCTATCCAGCGATGCAGGGGCTTGTTGAGGTGCATCGGACCATCTCGTCCATCCGAGCGTTGCACATGCTTTCCAAGGTCATGGCCAAGACAAAAGGCTTTCGCTGCCACGTCACCTCGGTGCTCGGGCTTGCACTTCCTGGCATAGACGCCAATGACCTGGAAAAGACCTTGCACACGCTACAATACGTACAGGGTGTGTGCTACCTCGTTCCCTTCCATGATTTGACAAAGGCGAAGAAGGCTTCGGGCGCAGACGCTTCCCGAGATGGCGCAACTTCGCCCATGTCGGACGTTGGTGGTGACACTGGACTGGCTGTACAATGGATCACAGAACAAGTGGAGCGCCTCGAGAGTAGTGGTGGAAATGTCGAAATCGACTACGACAAGGAGCTCAGCGATGAGGACGAGGCGATGATCTTGAAGTCCTCGACCACTGGGCTGAATGAATTTCTCATCTCCTTCCTCGGTCGTGTCTTCACACTCTTGGAAAATCTGCCGGATGCGTCTAGGGTTCGCACTGGATCGCCAGAAGAATATGTGGTCAATCACCTGCCCGCTGCCTTCACACCATTACTCGCGGCCCTCTCGCCTGAGCTCTATGATGTCGCATTGGATAAGATTGCCAACTTTATTACGAATCATGTCATCCACCAGGCTCGGGATGCTATTGCCTTCATCTGCAATAGTCTGGTGAAGATTAATCCTGAGAAGGCTTTGAAGCGTCTCTTGCCACATCTCTTTGCCGGTATTCGTACCGAGATTGAAGATATTGGTGCTGGCTCAACACGAACGACTGGTACGGAGGTTCTTCCTCGCGATCGTGCACTCGTGTGGAATCTTAGTATTCTTAGTATGTGTGTCGTTCATGTTGGCGACGCCGTTCTTGAATGGAAAGACGAGTTGTTCGAGATTGCAGAGTATATGCAGCAAAAGTGCCGTGGTACGCCTACTGTTCACGTCTCCAACTTCATCCATCATTTGTTGCTCAACTTGACATGCACCTACACTGTCGATTACTCCATCTACGAAGACGATGAGCTTGAGCAGGGCTTGTCAACAGAGTCGTGGGGTCGGCAGATGGATGTGAAGGAGATGAAGATCAAGTGGCATTCTCCCAACGCAGAAGAGATTGACTTTGCGGTCAAGCTCTTTGAGACGCACTCTAATAGTGCCATGAAAGCTCTTACTGCACTGACTCAGTCTGATCCACCAATCAAGCGTGAGGGCACTGGCAAAGACTGGTCGGATGAGGTTTCGAGGAACTTGGTTTTGCTCCGGCTCATTATTTCTGGCATCTCCGTCCTCTTTGACGTAAAGCACGACCAAAGCGAGGGAAGTGATGCTGAGACGAAGAATGATCCTGATTCCATGGACACAGAAGCTGTCGACGACGGTGATGCTGGCCTGGAAGAGGCTGAAGATGAGGAAGTCAAACCCACTTTTCAGTACGAGTCTGGATACCCACTCCGCCGCACTGACAAGAACTACACTCTCATCCACGATCTGCGCCATCAAATTGGTGAGGTACTGCACAATGTGCATCGCTTCCTGATTGAGAAGCAACCAGATGATGTGCCCTGTTTCAATTCGCTTTACAACGCCTACCGCTCGTGGTTTATCGACGTTGGCATCGAACGCTCTGCTCACGTCCTGGACAGGATCTCTAGGTTACTGGAAAATGATGAGCAAGCGTTCAAGTTTAGCGGACTGAGAAAGCAATATCCACGACCTTTGTTGGTACGACGTGCAAACGTATATCATCTTCAGCGACTTCGTCACAATGCCACGCCTCGCCCGAAGACAGATCTTGATAAGCGGCTACTGCTGGATCTTGCCGAGTCAAGCATATCTCTCTACACAGAGATCCGACGCACAGCACAGACCGCAAATGAATCTGCCGTCAAGTGCATACTGGGTGCTAGGCCGCTCGTCATTCCACCGCTATTAGACGCCTTCGTCAAAGCGGTAGCGGAGAGCGATTATCCGCGCATTAAGGGTGCCATGTTTGCTCTCTTGTTTGGTAGTCTTGCAAAGACCATAAGCCGAGATTGGCGATTTACTCCCAAATTAATAAAGGCCTTCATTGACGTGACTGGAGCCGACAAGCCTTCGGTACAGAAACTCGCCACAAACGCAACATTCCAAATCATGGACATGGGCAAGGCGACGGAACGCATGGTCATCATGTCGCCGGATTCTGTCAAGGCGATCACATACGCTATTGATCCCAGCGAGAACAATAGCATCGAGTTGAAGATTGCGAAGCGACGTGACTTTATCAAGAAGAAGCGGGCTCGCATCGAAAGCAAGAAGGCAGAGTTGTCAAAAGAACTTGTTGCTATTGCCAACACGGAACACTGGAAAAAAGTTAGTCGGACGGCAGCAATCATGATCAATCTGGGCATGCGTTATGACTCGATTGCTTCCGATGAGATGATCGACCTGGTCACCAAGGGCACGATCGACCAGCACCCTAGCTTACGTGGGTTGTATGCTGGGGCTTTGATTGGCTTGTTCTCCGTCATCCAAACGCGTGCAATTACTGGTCACGACTACGAGAAGTACCTGCTGGGCAAGGAAGAACTACCTGATAAGGTCACAATACCTACCAGACCCGATGACCCCAACTGGACTGAAGAGTACCTCGCTTCGTTTGCACAGCCAGAAGCCAAATACTACATCGACTTTGACTACCCTGGATGGTTGGTCTGGAACAAGACCATGACTGGGTTCAAGCCGAATGCACCTCAATTGTCCTATGATAATGTCGAAGATGAAGTCCGCAAGAAGATTGCAAAACATTTGACACGATCGTGGTTCTCAAACTACTTCGCCTTCATGAAGCAGGAGCCGCGAGACAATAGTGCAGACCGCTTCCGCATGTCGAGCGCAATGCTGCTGACGCATTCATTTGATCTTATCTTCTGTGGTTTGACGGAGGCGACCTTTGAAGACATAAAGGATCTGACGCAGTCTGTATATGGCGATGGCAGCGACAAGCATCAGCATCGCGCAACTGCGGAGATTATGGCAGCACTGCTTTCCTGCGCACCAGACCTCAAGCCTGAGCATCGTGAAGAAGTCTGGGAATATGTCTTCCCGATCGTCCGTGGGGTTTTCCAAGACGGCCTGACACCTGAGAATTCCGGCTACTGGACTACATTCCTCCACGTCGTGCTTCAGTCCAAGGATCCACGCCGAGGATGGCCCTTGGTCGACTGGCTCGCCAGCTTCCGTCTCGACATGGAGTCTAATGCGGCTTTCAAGGAGAGCTCCAAAGTCAATCTACTTACTCAAGCCATTACGGATGCTGGCTGGCATTTCCGTCTAGAGAAGCCAATCCTTGAAGACCTGATGAAGCATCTCGATCATCCGTACAAGGGCGTGCGTGAGGCCATGGGGTTGACTATTGCAACCATATACCGTACACGCTATCACGAATCATACAAGGATGTCGATACCTTGATCAAAGCGCAAAAAGAAGCTTCTTCAATCGGTGTACGTCCCTACCAGCCTACCGAAGAATTCAGCCGCACCATCACCGAAACGTTTGAGCGCCTGGAGGCCTGGCGCCAGCAACGTCCTGCGGGTCAACAAACCCCATCATCTTACACGTCTGGTGGCAAGACTGTCCTCCTCTGGCTCGACTCGACACTCTCTTCATACGAATGCATATCACTCACTAAGTTTTTCCCTGATGTTTTCATGGAACAACTGCTCCACATGATGGACATCAAAGAAGACCCCGAGCTCCAATCCCTCGCCTACCACGTCTTCCGGCATCTACCTAATATTCCTCACCGTCAAGGTGAAGACGCATCCTTCATCGCAGCCCTGATACGCATTGGTCGCACAGCAACATCCTGGCACCAGCGCCTGCGCATCCTCATCAATATCCAAGTCCTGTACTTTCGCCGCCTCTTCGTCATGAGCGAAGAACAGCAGCAAAACATGTTCGATTGCGTCTCGGCCATGCTCTCAGACGTCCAACTCGAAGTCCGGATGGGTGCGGGAACCACTTTGTCGGGCATGATTCGCTGCTCGCCCCTCGCGTTCCGCGACCGCCAGGTCTCGACGCTCAAAGAACGCTTCACCAAGCAACTGGTCAGGAACCCTCTTCCCAAGTCTCGGATACCGGGTACGCCGACACCGGAGCAGAGCAAGTTGGTGCTCACGCGCCATGCGGCCGTGTTGGGGCTTGGATCCCTGATTCAGGCGTTTCCTTACCAGAGTCCGCCGCCGGCGTGGCTGCCTGATGTGCTTGCGACGCTTGCGAGGAAGGCAGCTGGGGACCCGGGTATGGTAGGCAAGAGTGTCAAGAGTGTACTTGCGGATTTCAAGAAGACGAGGCAGGATACGTGGCATGTTGATGTCAAGGTAAGTCGAATCTTTCCCTGCCGTGCTTGTGATTGATGGATGGTGATGAGGTTGTTGTTCTGGCAAGAGGAGAGAAAAGCTAACGGTTGAACAGGCGTTTGAACAAGAGCAGTTGGAGGATCTAGAGGGTGTGCTTTGGAAGAGCTATTTTGCTTGAGAGAAAGTGTTGGGTTTGATATAGATCAAGTGTGGTTGTTTTGGGGATGGATTGACGCGTGGGCAAGGAAGAGTGGTTAGACTATGGGCTCAAAGGCATCACGGATGATTGAATGGGTACATGGTTCCATACCAGAAGCATAGAGAGCTCTGGATTGCCGAGTCGGAGGATGAACATGTTTTAGCATGACGCTGTATTATGTATGACTGGCGCCAGGGTGGAAACTGTGGCAATGGATCGGCGATAGGGATGTAGGACTAGAACAGGTCAACAGGTCAACAGTCAACAGTCTATCTTGTCAGGATCTGGGATCTGAGACATAGGTGATGTTACTTACAGGGGCGGGTGGATGCCGATATTTCCGAAGAACGGGTTTAACGCGAATGCATGTAATATGCGCGCGCACATGCGTCAGTGCCTTGGCGCCTGCCCTACTCCAACATCATCACATCAACAACACCCCCACCCATCATCCCCCGTTCTCTCCTCTCCGACCATGTAACACCACCAGCGCGCGAAAGAGTCTTAATTTCTAATCATCATCTATACTAATCAAACCCCGTCACCCGATGCATCCCTTGCTCGCTGCGCACTCCACCAGCCTCCGGCCGCCATCATGCGCATCCCCTTATTCCGTATCTGGTACTCGACTACCTATACGACCCTCCTTGTTCTCACCCTCTTGCTACTCTGCGTGAGCCCTGGCGATACCATCTACCAGTCCATCCGCACGAGCGAGATCCAGAAGCTTTTTGTGATTGGTGGGGTTTACCTGCTCACGGGAATCATTGTCTTGCTCATTTACTCGACGCGCATATACACGAATAGGACGGTGTTGGCGGCGATTCCAAAGGGATATCTACCAGTTGAGGAGGGAGAGGTGGGAACGGGTGTCCGCCGAATGATTGTCAGGCATCTGAGGAGGAGTGCGGTTGTGGCGTGGGATAGCAGACCGAGGGATGTGCGGGGAGAGTTTGGACAGATCGAGGAGGAAGAAAGTGATGCCGAGGGGGTGCAGAGGCTGTACAGCGAGGAGAGTAACAAGGAAAAGGCCAAGGAGAAGAAGGCGAAATCAAAAGGCCATCATCGCGCACCGGAAGCGACCGTCCTCCATATCGATCCCAAATCCCCGCCGTGGGGCCACATCTCGCATCCAGGCTGGGCTTCTCCTGCGTCGCCCGATCTGCCAAATCTCCAATACTGGAGCGTAATATGTGAACTCCCCAACCTCATTGAAGCCAAAGCCGTCTCTCTGGCACCCCCCGATCCCGCCCTCGAATACTATGACATGCAGCAATACCCAGCCAACGCGCCACCCCTCCCCGACGCACAAATCGTCACCCTCCTCCAACGCCCCCGCGCAATGGGTCTTCGCGAATACCTCGCCCGTCTCTCTTCCTTTGGCCTGCTCAACCCCCCATCCCTCGGCCCCGCTTTCCTCGCCCAATACGAATCCGCGCGCTTCTCCTGCAACAGCCTCACCGAACCGGAGTTTCGCTCGCTCATGGCCATTTTCGCAGACATACTCAACGGCATGACGCAACTCGACCCGGACGTCGTCGAGGAGGCGCGCGCACAGAGTCTCGCATCGGATACCCGCAGTCTAGCACCCACGGAATCATCGCTGGATAGCAGTAGGAGCAGCAGCAACAGTCGTTCATCAAACTCACACATGCCATACCGAACCCCACAACTCCACCGTCAAAACTCGACACCATCTTACCCCGACACCGACGACAACGATAATGACAATAACAGCACCACTCCCCCCGCAAGCCTCACCAGCAACCCAAGCCTCCACACCCTCCACACAGCCCCTTCAACCCACCATCCACCTTCCTATGCAACACCCCGCTCCCACCTCCCTCCGCGCCACTCCTCTTCCTCCTCCTCCTTCCCCCACACAACCCCAAGCCCCTCACTGCGCTCCGCCGCCTCTGACTCTGAAACAGGCAGTGTGAGGATTCATCGCTGGCCAGCGAGAAGAGACGGGTTGGATTCGGGCTCGAGTGCGCGATCGGGATCCAGTGCGTCGTTGGCCGCGAGTGCGCGCTCGGTTATTCGGTTGCGTGCTGGGGCTGGGGGTGGTGGTGGTGCGGGCGATGGGTTCGGGATGCCGTATCGGTATTATTTCGAGGCTGGGTGAAGGGGGGGATTACGTTTATACGCATGACTTTTTTTCAACCGCGGGACACGAAGCGCGAGGTGTGAGATGGTGCTGTTTGTGTTGGCTGTGTTGCCCTGCATGGCTATTGTGGCATGTATTATGCTATGCGCTCTTGGTATACAAAGCCAGGTCCCAGGACTCAGGACTGACTTTCAGGCAGTACGTTGCGTTTTGAGGCTGTTGGGCGCGGCTGGGGTGCAGTGGGAGAGGCGGAGGACGGGGAGCGGAAATGGGAGGGGAGGAGAGGAGGAGAAGAAGAAGAAGAAGAAGAAGTCTCGAGTCAAACAAGTAATGAGAAGTAATGAGAAGCGAGAAGAGGTAGAGCGGGGCATGCGAGGTGCGAGATGCGAAGCGAGTATAAGGAGCATGGAGTAAGAAGTAAAGAGAGAAGCGAGACAAAGACTCTTAACTCCCAAGTTCTGAAAAATACTACATGAAAACGTCGCAGTCTTGAAAGTAGAGTGCAGTCAAGCCAGCAAGATGTACAAGACAGGGCATTATTCTGTCCATCTAACATGCAGCAAGTCCACTCACTGTCTGAATTAGAGATACCTACTACTCCATCTCTCCTGCTGAAGAGCAAAAAAGGCCAAGACAGCCATGGTCCTGTTGAGTTGCAAAAGGACATAGGCGGTGCAGCGTGCAAAATTGAAGTCATCATCACATGCACACATCAAGTCGCGTCACAACAGTCGTGTTAGATATCACGTATGACATTGATGCTTGGCCATCAACCCTCCACAGACAGAGGTAAGCAAGTCTATGACAGCCATGATACTCAGATGCTGGATAAAAAAAACAAATCCAGGAGAAGGCTCAGGTGTCCTATCGTCAACCCTTGACGAGCCTCTCTCGGGCACCAGACTTTTACGCCTGCGCCCAAACACATTACTCTGTGCCCTGTTCGACAAGTAGCGGTAAGAAACAATCTCGGAATCGTCAAGTGTGGCACGCACCCAATCGGCCAACAAATCGACCTGCTAGCCCATACTCGCCCGAAATAATCGTACCCGTGTTTTGAAAAGAGGAAAGCCCCTGTGCTCATTCATTACTGGAGACAAGTTCGTGCTCCCCCACATTGAGATCGATGTCTAATCGTTTCGAGAATGTTTTGGATGGGAATTTTGAAAGCCACAGCCCACCATAACGCCATGCAATGCCGCAAATAAAGGGACAATAGGTATGTAGAAGAAAAGAGCTGGAGTGGTTGCCATTCACGGCTAGTCCGAGCTCTGTGGTTGCACCTTGTGGTGACTGACGGTGCTTCTTCACGACTTGCGGAAGTCGGACAAGACAGGGTAGATCAACTCAAAGGCCTGGTAAATCTCCTCACGGACCTTGGCACCCGTGAGCACAATTTTGCCGCTGACGAAGATGAGCAAGACAATCTTGGGCTTC
Source organism: Plenodomus lingam (assembly GCF_022343315.1). Taxonomy (NCBI): domain Eukaryota; kingdom Fungi; phylum Ascomycota; class Dothideomycetes; order Pleosporales; family Leptosphaeriaceae; genus Plenodomus; species Plenodomus lingam. Next base: position 207,770 of record NW_027093971.1, on the reverse strand, counting down.
ATCATGCGGTAAATGAGACCGGGGAAGAGCTCAGGTTCGTAAGATGAGAAGGTGTGATGGCGTGAGGCAAGACCCTCCAAGCGAATGGGGAACTTGATGTCACAGGAGCCAACGATGTTCTGGATCTTGAAGTCCTATCACCACAATTAGCATGGACAGGCCGTGGTGGAGCCAGCACAACGTACGGTGAACTTTGCATTGAACCCCAACTTCTGGATGATCCGCGCATATTTGCGGGAAGCGAGGCGGCTATCATCTTCAGACTTGGCACCCGTCACAACCATCTTGCCACTCGCAAAGACCAGAGCCGTCGTCTTGGGTTCACGGATACGCATGATGACCGCAGCAAAACGCTTCGGGTTGTACTCGGCGTTGCGGGCGTGCAGAGCAATCGTCTTGAGGTCAAGGCGAGCAGAGAGGTTGACGGTAGCCACGATGTTCTGAAGAGTCGGCACGATCCCAGAGGGTACTTGACCATTGGTATCGGGAGTAGCCGCAGGAGTCGCAACACCGTTCGCGTTGTTGGCATCCTGTTGCGCATTCTTCTCAGAAGAAGGTGGGGTCAGGTCCGCGCTGTTTGGGAACGCGAGGGAGCCTGGAGCCACAAACTAAAGAGAGCATGTCAGAAAAAGGGTTAGGAGACAAAAAGCGAGCACATCACTATCTTACCGTCTTGGCCTGTGCGGCGGTGGACGGGTGAGAGACGAGAGAGTTGGGATCCATGATGATATTAATTGAGGATGGTATCCGAGTGTGAGCTCGAGAGAAGAGATATTATCTTGGCAGACTGCGCAGGTCAGAACAAAGTTTTGGAGCGGCACAGCGAGAGCGGCAGCGGATGTCAAGCCAAGGGGCGACGACGTGGTCGCGCGAGAGTGCGGACGTCGGTCGACACCACCAATGGGGTGGGTATGTGGAAGAGGGTCTATAAGGCGTGCAGGTTGGGTGGAGCAAGTACCGGACGCAGGAGAGCTACAATCGAATGTGTCCCTCGCAAACGCTGACAAGATCTTGTCGCCAACGGCTCGAAGCTGTCTGATGGGACAGTCGATGGTAGGAGTCAGTGATGGTGAGTGGGCTGAGAGACCAAAAGCGAAGCCAGCAAGCCTTTGGCGTAGGGATGGACTGGGGACGCGACTGCGAGGCGGGATCTCCGAATGCCGTCGCAGACCAAAGAGGCTAGCGCCAACCGCGAAATAATTTACTTTCTCGGCCGCCGAGAGAGCAACAAGGTGCAGCAATATCAGCACGCAAATGAGTCCCGAGTCGCAAGTATTAAGAGGGCGCGCAGGCTGAGAACGAATGTTTTCGGGCTGCGGCGTGGGGGGTTGTGCGGCGAGGTTGACGTGAGGCGGCGACAGGAGCAAGTCGGAAAAGGCTGCGAAATGATGGGGGGAGCCCTCCTCTTTATAGGCGTTGCAGCCTGCCTCCGAAATCCGTCTGTGCGCCACCAGCGACAGGGATGGTGTGCCAATGCGGCTTAGCCTCGCCCGCTGCTTTAGCGCGCCAGAAGATTCTGAGGCCAGAAAAGGGGCGGCTGCCTTCCCCCCCCCAGCCCAGTCATGCACAAAGGGTGGAAAGCCGAACTCTTCTTCTTCCTTCCTTGTCCCTAGGTACTAGGTACCTGTTTGCTTGTTGTCACGGTGTGTCAATACGCGTTTCAACCAGCAATAGCAGCATCAGCAGCAACAACCAACCCCATGTTGTGTTGTCATTGGTGAAGAACGCGTCGCGACATGGACGCGCGCAGACAAGGCAGGAGCAGCCTACCAGGAGAGATTTGGGGGGGCTCTGTCGCTCCTTCCCATTACCAGCGATGACGCTCTGACCCGCAACCAGCCATAGCCCCCCCCCCCCTGCCCGAATTCGCTTCCAGCTTCGACCACTCACTCTCGTCGCCTCATTTGCCGCACCGACGATTTCAAACGGCGACGGCGACAGTGAAAAATTTCTTCGCCCATGCATCGCCCAACCGTGTCGTGGTTGTGCTGGTGTTCTTCTTGCCACTGGCGACGGGCTCCTCTGTTGCCGCCGCCCTGGAATGTGTGCCCTTTCTCTGAGACAAGGTGCAACGTGCGGCGTGTTCCCACCGCGTGCGGCATGCACTCGAGCAACAACCCAAGTCGACAACGGGTGCGGTAGGTGGGCGTGCAGACGACGACAAATAAGAAGAGAAGGGTCGCAGAAAAGCGAGGACAAGCATGCCTGGGACGCGATAAGGAGACCGACAAAGCAGCGACTACTCTTCAGAAATCTTGGGCAGCCGGTAGGGTAGCTACGGTAAGTCGTTGTTTGGCTGGATGCTGGCTGTGCATCGGGCAGCGGCCGGTCATCTCCGCCACCAAGCCCAGCCTATGACTCACGGCCACCCTCACCGGAAAAGACGACACGTCGCGTCTCCCGATCCAGTGAGACAGACGAATGCCGGTTGCAATGTGAGCTTTGCAGCAGAGTGAGTACATGGTCCTCTGGGTCGGTGGTCTAAGTAGTAGAAGTTTCGCTGGGAGAGTCAGCATGTACCCTGCCAATGGATGGGAAAGGGAGACATGGGGAGACGAGATTAAAAAGCCCAAGGGTTTGGAAGTGACGCGGGATCTGTGTTGCTTGTCACGACTGCGCCTCTTTTCCCTAATTTCCAGTGTGCACATGTGAAAAAGGCGAAGAAGAAATGGCTTTGTCAGCTGCATGACGCTAGCCTGCATCCGCTTGCGGGCTCGCCAAATTGTCACAAACTTTGACCCCCACACACATTGCAGGCGAAAGGCATCAAAATGGCAACATGCAACATGCAACATGCAACATGCAACATGCAACATGCAACATGCCACAAGATCGCCTTGCACCATTGTTTAAATTCCCACTCCTCAAACTCTGTGCAAAACATGCCCAAATCGCACTTTACGCTATCATGTGGATGGACATGTACGGCCCGACCCACTACCCATTCATGTTTTCTTTTTTTGAAAAAATATTACATTCATATAAAACAAAACAGAACTACAGAGTTTGAACATCTGGGGTACAGCTTCTAGTTACCTTTTTCCCGCTTTTGACCTCTACAAACTACATCCCCAATCATTTTTGCACTTCACTTGGAGATGTTGGCTTTTGGCTTCAGACGACGTCTCAGCTCCCTTGTTCTTGATTTCAACATGCGATGTTGGCCTCGCTATTTGACCAAGTAAAACTAAACACCATGACATGTAGGTGGGAAGTATCAAGTCCAATCTTTCTTAGCAACACGACTATTGCCTTCTTTACCGTTAATGCAGCAGAACCCAGGGAGAAGCAAGCTGCTACCAAGTGAGTTTACGACAGTACCGGTATCCTCTCTTGACATTCGTCCTTGGAATACACTCATGTCGCCAAATGGTCGCGCTGGAGCGTAGTGCATCGTCCGTCATGCAGGCTTTGAACGACAGGCTTTGAACAAGTCGCATATGTCCTCTTTCACTATAATAATACTATCATCGCTCACTGTCCACCCTCACTAAACGCCGTAGACTACTCAGCTTATTTCAACCGCACCTCCTCTAATTACCCTCACCCTGCGTCTCTCAATCACTGCCCAGTATTCGAACAACGACAGATTGAACTAGTATTCTTTTTGCGCCATATCATGGTACAATTTTCGTTACAGTTCAAGCCCAAAACACCGCGCGTCAAGCCAAACGTCACCGCCATACCACAATTCACCCTCAGCCCAAGACACCACGCATCAGACCAAGAGCCGTCATCATCATGGCAATCTTTCCCTCCAAATCCCAATTTCTACGCCTTGGCGTCCAACCCATCACGCCCTCCCCAGCCCACGTCTCCCAGGACTGCGTCATCTGCAAAGACCCTCTAGCTCTCCGCCCTCACATCACGACATCAACTCCCCCTTCTCACCCCGCCCTGCGTATCGAATCCTGCGGTCACACCCTAGGCCTCGAATGTCTCTCCGCCTGGCTCAACGTCAGCAACACCTGCCCGACCTGCTCACGCACCCTCTTCCAAGTCCACATTCCTCGCATCACCCAAGAAGACATCGATGTTGTCATTCGCTCGCTGGGCCACAGGTATGGCGTGGACCGCATCGTGAGCTTACTTGCGCAGCGCATCAGGAAGCAGGATTTGGAGGCCGTTGTGATGATGCAGAAGAATCAAGAGGAGACGAGGAGGGACCAATTTGAAATGGCGGAGCAGGATTGGCTCGACAATGGCGACGAGTTGGATGTTGGTGGTGATGACGATGATGACGAAGAAGAGGAATTCGATGCGCATGAGGCCATGGGGGTTGATGAGGACGATGAGGATAAGAGGGTTTTGGAATAGTGAAGGAAATGAAGGGTGGACATCGCACGATGGAGATGAAGCACCCGCGATGGAGTATCATGAGTCGGTGGCCGCATTTTGCACAGCACACATTCGCAGGTTGCTGGAAGCATCCTGGCCATACTCTCCACATATATGGTAATGATTTGATGAATTACTAGCGAAATTTGAAGCAAACGAGGCAAGTACAATCGAATACGTTGTGGAGTGTTACTGCTGTCTTCACAACACGGTCCTCACCTTCCCATCAACGCGCATCCATATACTATACCACGCCTTCCAGACCCACGAAAAGCCCAATACTTCCACATAGTCTTCACAGCTGACATCCATTCCCTCCACTCCACACTTCTTCTCTCCAACATCACCACTGAAACCACTATCAACTACCACCAAACATATCATATCACATCCACATTCACTACCACCTCATTTAACATGACCGACTCAAACACCACCCTACCCCTCCCTAACTTTGAGACTTTCCTCTATCAAGGAATGCCACCCATGACCACCGACCTCGACTGCTGCGACATCTGCTACAGACACTGCCCTGTCCCACCACCCCCCCCACCCGCCCTCCCAACCCAAACCCCACCCATAACTCAATACATCACCCTCGATGCCGCCTTTCAATTAGCCCTAGAAGCCCACTATCCAGTCCGCCTAGCACGCTGTGGACACTGCTTCTGCCGTCCCTGTCTGCTGACGGAGTTTGCCGTGCTCGGGCTCAGAAATAAGTGTCCCATGTGTAGGCGAGTGCTTTTTTTGGAGCCAGAGTATGAGCCGTTGGTGGTGGAGTGGGGGTCGAGTGCGGATGAGGAGGGGGAGGAGGAGGTCGAGGATGCGAGGATGCAGGGTCGAGATGGAGATGATGGGTTGGGAGCAGTTGCTGAGGGTGTAGAAGAATTAGGGCCAGTGGCTGAGGGTGAGGAAGAGTTAGGGCCAGTGGCTGAGGGTGAGGAAGAGTTAGGGCCAGTGGCTGAGGGTGAGGAAGAGTTAGGGCCAGTGGCTGAGGGTGAGGAAGAATCAGGGACAACGGCTGAGGGTGTGCAAGCATCGGGACCGTCTGCTTCGAACGCGCAAGCGCCAGAGCCGTCTACTTCGAGCGTACATTCATCCGAATCATCCCCTTCGAACGGGAATTCACAAAGACCATCTGCTTCTACGGTACAGCCATCGGAGCCATCTGCTTCGAACATGCAATCACCAGGACCAGCTGCTTCGAGCGGGCATTCACCGGGACCAGCTGCTTCGAGCGGGCATTCACCGGGACCAGCTGCTTCGAGCGGGCATTCACCGGGACCAGCTGCTTCGAGCGGGCATTCACCGGGACCAGCTGCTTCAAGCGCGCAATCATCAGGGCCGTCTGCTTCAGAGGTACAATTACCGGGGCCATCTAACTCCCATCATCAGATGACCACTGGCTTAGTTAACGAAACTCTCACACACCAATCACCCCTATACCCACTCCCACAGTCTTTCCAGAACAATTATCCCCACAGTAGTTCGCCCACTGGACACTCATCAATCCGGAGAGGAGGATCCTCCAATGGAGCCCTGCTACCCAGTGGTAGAGGAAGAGGAAGATTAGGCGTGCCTAATGACCTTCCCAACAACCCCTTCCATGCGATTATTGCCAGGCCTATGTCAAGAAGAGATCATGCCTACCCAACAGTGAAAGAAATCTCCCCTTCCCCAACAGCGCCCATAAGAGAAGAATCTCCCGATGGGATGATCGCAATGAGGCGGCACTTCCTCCCATTGCCCACGGGCAGCTTGACGACTGATTATGTCGAAAGTCCCTCGCGATCCAATCTGTTCCAACAAGCCAACACTGACGAGCGATTTTCTCATAGCCATCCAAGCAACCAGGCCTCTGCGCGTGAATCGCAACCAAGCATACCTCCTTCACCCTTTCTGACAATGAACTATAGGATACGCCATACCCAGTCCATAATTCAAGACTTGATGCGCGATCTGGACTCACCTGTACCTCTCTCGCCTTTCCAGACTGGGACTTTCGCGGACAGGGAGAATCGCTCGCCAGCGGATGCCGGGAACGCGTCTAGCAACTTCTCACAGACTAGGACCTACAATCCATGGGACGTACAAAATTGGCGTAACAGTCCATGGAACGCGCAGAATTTGCGTGCTAGATCAAGGACAACATTTCCTCCCAACTCGTCTTCACAAAACGTGGTCATGCCAGGCACTGCTCCAACATGCCCTTACCCTATCTGCCATCCAGGCACCCAACCCCAAACGCCTCACAGATCTTCTGCAAGAAACTCGGGCCCTTTGACCCAAGATCGTGGTGTCAGCCGCACCAGGCCCAGTAGTCGCCGACGGATCGCCAGGTCTTTTCCAGAAACGCGGGTTAGGACGCTGGGCCCACCTCTGGGATTTGGAGATATGGCGAACCGTTTCAATCGTAGAATCGCGGCGCATGTTCAGAGGGTTTTACTACAGAGGCGGCGCTTGGTTCAGCAGCATGGATTTGGAGAGATTACTGGTGCCGGGAGGCGGATGATGGAGAGGACTGATGAGAGGGATGGCGAGCAGGTGGGGGCAGAGGAGACGGAAGCGGAAGCGCAGTTTGCAGACCAGGTTGAGGAGTAGATTCAACAAGGTGCCACACCAGCTCAAGACGCAGCCTCCGAAGATCCGGAAGAAAGGCTCGCTGGTGAGGAAGGAGGAGAAGACTTGGGTGAAGCCCAACCACAGTAAAAAATTATTATTTACAAACTCGATTCAACACCACGGGTGTCGACTAGTGTAGAATGCATACCTGGCATCCACCGTGATGGAATTCATCCAATCTAGCCTATTCATGTCTTCTCCTCTCACTGCATTCAGAAACCAAACCACAGCCTCACTCTCATCCATGCTGTGTACAAATCTCATTGGTAGCCCCCGATTCCTGGGTCTAAGCAGAGTTCATTTATTGCGGCGTAGAGGATGTGGACTTTTTGTCCTTGAACTATGGCGAGCACTGTCAAGTATTAGTAGATAGAATAAGTGTTAGAGACAATATAACTTACACAGAGAGCTTCAATCTACACGGGACTTCGTTAGCACGCAGTCACAAGACGTGAAACAATCGGCAGGAGAAAACTTACACGATTGCTGGAGTCGCACCAGTGAGTTGCTGTTTCGCCACCGTTCGCTTCAGTCCACGGTTCGGAACATTTTCCTCGATAGATGTTCCGGATCGCGTCCTGTTCTTTCGTGCACTGTTCTGTTGTTTAGCTCTCACTCAAGTACGTTTTATTCAATGAGTTAACGTACACAGAATGAAGTCCATGTTGGATCCTGCTCCTGTTAGCGTCCGATAAGTTTTGCTGGGGACTAATACATACTCTACAAGACAACCCCGACGGGAGGTTATATTTATTGCCTTCGCAATAACGATAATCACGCGCCAGCACAGATGGGATTAGAACCTGAGCTAACAAAGCTGTGACCACGAGTAGCTTCATGATTGTGGCTGATATTGCGCAAGGCGTAGAATTATGGATGGAGTATCTAGATGGATGTGGGCGAAGTATTTAGAGAGGATATGAGAGGCATTTTATAACTAGCCGTCTACATAACTACTCCCATCAGCGTAAATCTTCTAACAGAGTCAGGGTGTACAAAGCTCGGCCTTGTAAAGAGTCGTATATTGCTCTAGAAATTTAACTATATTACAGTCTCTTGAAATACGAGTTTCTGTTTCAGACAGTCTCTAGAAGGGTGACCTACCAATTTTTCTAACGAATAAAAAAAGAGTTCGAGGACCGGCAGCCCGGTCTCAACATTTGTTCCTTGCTCGACCGGCCCGATAACGGATAGCCGTCCCCATAACTTTCATCTACATACAGCGCACGAACTATGCCAAGGTCTTGGAAGACACATCCGGAAGGACATGCGATTTCTATTTGTTTTACCGCCTGTTTGAGCAGCCATTTTTTACTTGTTTCAAGGTGTGCGAGCTTGGGAAATGGGTCAGGAGAAAGATTCCCGATTTGTACTTGTGGAATACCGGTAGGATGTGCCTACCTACTGCGTCCATACAGCAGGCATTTGGTAAGCCTCATACGAGCACCCAAAGAGACAATTCTAAACTTTTGTTGGCGAAGCTCCTGCAACGACTCTCTCCATGTTTATAGCTTTCAGGTCTCACATTGATCAAGATTGGCCATCATCCGGGGAAACACGCAAGTTGACCACCCCTCCTAACATATACAGGAATGACTGTATTTTGCTGCGTTGTCTAGACCATTTATCGCTCGACAGGCTGCTACTTGACCGACAGAATGAGTAACAAAAGCTCCAATGATAAAAGTAATCGTGAGACTACGAGACACCATGATACTGCCTCGTCGACCCAGGAAATTAGCTGGACAAAACACGCACAGATTTGATGTACTGAAACTAATGTTACTTTGAAAACTTAAGAGGAAACCGCTTGGCAAACCATACAGTCCCAATATGGGCAGTTTGTGACCGTCTTGTATCATAGCCCTCACAACCGAATGGACAGCCCGTCCTTCCCCGGGCGATCGAGTTACTATGGTATCAGGCAGAAGTGCTCCCCTGAGGGGCGCTTACCGGTACGCAACCCCTATATTCAATTTTTGAACTTTATATGCCTGCCTTCGGCTTAGATTACTGGCCCGCAGTGAGCCCCTTATACTATTTACTAGTAAGCAGAGCTTATTAGGTGGGATTAAGTCCTAATATGGCCAGGTTGAGTGCTTTTAGTTTTGTAGATGGGTAGCGGTAGTAGTAGAGGTGGACTTGACATCGAGTTGATAAGTACCAAGAGATAGAACTATCAAAGAAACTTAGGGGGTGCATTGATTACTGTACAATTTATTATACATTTGTATGTAAATATGTAGAATACAGAGTTTCCAATCTCTGTGAGCACGACCCTAATTTTCCCCTGCAAGTAGACCCACGGGTGAGCACTTTTAAAAATAAGTTTTCTGACACTGTCAATTGTTAGTAAAATAGGTTCCATCATCAGTGTCGAGACAATAGGCCATACGCAGTAGATAGTCTGCATGTGATTTCATTAGCATACAGTTCTGAAAAATGGAGAGACTTTGGTAAGGACTGACACCTGTATCACTAGCGCAGCCCGGGAACACCCAATCCTCGTCGGCTATAATCGGCTTGCACAATCTCTCAAAATACTGGTTCCCGGGTTTTGTACCACCGCCACCGCACTATGCTGGAGTTAAGAGTGTATTCTTGAGAGTGTTGACCACCCGTTAACATACACATAATGGAACGTTATTATCCCCCTACTTCTATTAGTGCTGTTTTGATACATGGAACTGGGTAATACATACTGTGCAGCTGTATCCTGAGGCAAGTGTAGCTTCCTTATACAGGCAATATTGAGTTTTCCACGACGTAGAGACTACTACTACGGCCTGGGCCAGCAAAGCAGTAACAAGAGATAGCTTCATAATGGTAGCTAATTGAGTGATATTGGGTAAAGAGGAAGCAAAGTTGATTCTGCAGTTTGGTTACGAGGGGGGCATTTGTATATTTACTAAAAAGCCCCGATTCACCGCATACAGTCATCTAATCAGTTAGTTAGTGGCTACTGAATGTGAAACACAGTCATATCCAGCGTTGCGGTCCTAATTTGTGTAATCTAACTTTGTACTCTCGGTCCTTAGCGTCAAAGAACAGGAACAAATATTTGTCGGAAAGTTAACCAGTTGGTAAGAGCATGTGATGACGGTGATAAAAGTCCATCTTGAAAAAAATAATCAGATCCACATGTTTGCATTGCGCCCCTCCTCACGTCACTCACAGTCACTACTATGAATATGATACAAGCTAAGGCCTATCACAGTTTTACTGCTGGCGGGCTTTCGGCCCCATTCGGCCACTGTTAGTTAATTGCACGCCACATGCCCAACCTTCCTCGCCCTATGAGATCCACAGGCTACAACCAAACCAATCTGCCGGCTCTAAAATCTTAGATAAATGCACTCAATCCTATGATGATAGTTGCCATATTACACCGACTTCCACCAGCCCATTGCTGTACGCCTATCTAGCCATCTCCTTACAATCTAGCATAGATGATAGATCCCCGACTCGGACTCTAATGACTAGTAAGACGGGTCGCTGCATGTAATATGTACGCCAGCAAGTTTATTTTTCAATTTCCGAATTTGGATTGGGGGATTATGAGCAGGTGGGACGAGATTCAGAGGTAACTTTATATGCAAAGGGTGTTGTAGGTGTGTTGTACACGGCCTATACAATTCCACGCTTGAACTTCTTCAAAGCCGTTTCGGTGCTTCATTTTCCCCGCATCGTCAGCAACCCTTTCCGCATAGACGTCACGTTTATTTTCCAGGACAGAATATTCCCCCGCACACGGCATCTCTTGTATTGGATAACTTGTTCGCTGACACAGCATCGTTTGTATTCAATACCTTGTGCCCTGACACAGCATCTTCTACACCTAACCCCCCACACCCTACCACCTCACCCAGTAAACAACCCACTCCAACACCAAACCAACCCATTTACACTAAAATCTTAATCCAATACCGCATCAATTCCAGCCAGTAACATCCCTACTGCTCGTAACCGAAAAATTAATCACCTTAAAGACAACAGTAAGCTACATCACCTTCATACTTCACTAGCTAAGCTTCTTACGGCGTTAGTATTAAAGTTGCGTTAGCTCTGGGTGTAGGCTATTTGCATCGGGGGGCTGAGGTTACGTATTTTGTTATGGGATTGGTGTAGGAGGATGTGGGATATCTTGTGCGTATAGCGATTATGTGTGTGTGTGTGTGTGTGTGTAGCATGGGCAAGTAGGAAATGTTGTCAAAAAAAAAGATTCATGTATACATGTATATATGCATGCTACCATACCATCCCACCACACCCCACCCATCCTCCCCCCCTAAACCTCAACACCAGGAAACCACCGCCTCACCCACTGATCCAAAACCCTCGGCCCCACCGGCTTAACCAAATACCCATCTGCCCCCGCCCTATCCGCATTCGCGCGATCAGCCGGCGTGTCCTGGCCTGTGACGATGCAGAGCACAGTCCGAGCGCGCTTGTACTTTGCCTCAAGCCTGCGAATGCGGGCTGTGGCATCGATTCCGTCGCAGACGGGCATCTGTAGGTCCATCAAGATGAGCTTGAATGGAGGAGGAGGGGAAGCGGAGCCGGGTTGGTGTGGCGGCGAATCGGGGTTAGAGGCAGGGGTAGCGAGCGAGGCGGAGAAGAGGTCGATTGCTTTTTGGCCGTCGGTTGCGGTGCGGTAGGGGATGTTGCGGCGGTTGCAGTACATTTCTAGGAGGCGGAGGTTGATTGCGTTATCGTCGACGAGGAGGGTGAGTGGTTTAGTGGAGCATGTGGAGGGGTGCACGGGAGGCGGTGGGGGAGTTGTAATGTGTAAAGTTTCGACCGACTGCACGAGGTCAGTTTGCAGAGGCTGGGAAGATGATAGAGAAGCGGGTTTATGAGGGCCAGGTTCTGGTGGGCTGTCTAGATTTGGGATAGGTGGATGGGAAGACGGGATGAGCGCAATGCCTTCTCCGAAGGCGGAGCTTCCTGGATCAAGCGTCGTAGATGGGCATTCTGCCAATATCGAGTTGGCTAGGTGGAGTGCTTCATCTAGGATCGTGGGTAGAAAGGGTCCCTGGACGTATACGACGTTGTTTTGTTGCCTTATGCGCTTAGCTCCGAAGTTGAGGAAATAGGCAGACTCTGGTACTAGACAAATGGCCACCTGTGAGGTATTCATTCCAGAGAGGTGATTATAGAGCTTGGTAAGATCGGGCGTGTAATCCAGTATCAGAAAGGAGCCATCAGGTGTGGTGGCCTCCGCATAGCCTTTGTTGGTAAGGTATTTGCTGAAATATTGCCCCAGTACTGTTGTCCGGGTGGAACAAGAGAGTCTATGATAGGTGGATGGAAGCCGGACAAGGTTATCTCTCAATTGGGTATCTCGCGGAAAAGAACTCGCACATATAGGATCGGGGAAAGTAGCTCGAAAGTGTGAACCTTGACATGGGAAGGAACTCACTAGGGCGATATGACCATTCAGAAGCGTGGCCGATTTACAGGCCAGGGTAAGACCTAGGCCAGAATCCATTGTGCGCATATCGACCTTTTCATATGCATCAAAAATTCTCTTGTAGTCGCTCGTGGCAATCCCGCATCCATTGTCCTCGACGTCGACGATGAGCGACTGGTTGTCCTCTGTGAGGGACAATGTCACCCCTACGACCCCACCCGCACTGTTTTGTGCTGCATCCAACACGAGCGGCTGTATAGAATCGAGGAAGAGACGCATATCGAGTGCCAGCATGTCGAGATTCGGCGGAAAGTCATGTTGGAAGATGATTGACGGTCTCGTAGAAAGATCGTCTGGCAAGGCAACCGTCGTCTCGTTCAGGAGCTCCATCTCGATGTCAGAGACGGTGTGCAACGCCACAACTCGTTCGGCTTGGGCAATATCGGCCCACTGATTGAGTTTGATCAAGCTATTTATGGTGGTAATGAGTTCTCGCGCGGATGCCTGTATCGTTTTGATATAAATGTATGGATCGACCTGCTCGGCTGCTGGTGAGCCTTCCGGAGTTGATCCAGCCGTGGCCGATACTACGCCGAGCGATTTTAACTCCTCTGTCAACAGTTCCACCGAGCCTAGGATGCCGTGAATAGGTGTTCGAAGTTGATGGGTAATGCCACGCAAGAAATTCTCTTTCGCAGACAAGGCTTCTTTCAGCGCTGTGCCATGCCAGAAACGACACAATGTAGTTGCGCACATTTCGACAAACCATGCATCAACATCATCGAATACCATTCTGAAGTCTTTCGAGCCCACAACAAGAAATGTTGGTATCCGCTGGCTCGCGCACTGTGTCGCAATGACGCGCACAATCCGTGGGGCGACCATGTCCGCATGATTGCGCTCTTCAATAACGGAATCGAAATAGTCACAGTCTTCCCAGAGTCCCTGCTCTAGATCGGAGGCTGCGAATGCAGTGCCTCCTTCTAGTACAATCTGCCCATCTACTGTGCGGTGGATACAAACAGTCGTAGACGGATAAACTTCCCGCAACAGCAGTGGGATTGCATCTTCCATATTCTCGCCCTCATCACACTGGTTCTGTGCTTTGGCGAGCATATCCAGCATTCGTCTTCGATCGCGCTGACGTCGCGCTCTTGCACTGTGAACAATGTCGGCAACGACCCAGTCGGCAAGACGGGCAAGTGATCTTTGCTGGGCGATTGTGAGCCGCTCCTGTTCCGAGTTTGAGGCCACACAGAGCGATCCAAAGACGACATGATCACCGAATTCGGTTTCAAATCTTAGTGGCACGCCAGCATACGCCCGAAGGCCGCCTTGTTCGACATGAGGTGACTCTTTAAATCGCCAGTCGTCGACCATGTTCAGCAATGTAAAGACTGTCTGGACAATTCAGCTTCTGTCAGAGAAGTATTCGGATGGCACCTACACCTGGTGGCTGGTTCACTGTGTGCGCACAGGTACTCTCACGACGAGGCAAGACTGCCAACGGCAAACCGACGGTTACCACTCGTGTGTAGGTATTGTGATCCAGCAGACCAGCTATGACAAATTCCCATCCGACGGTCTCTTTGGCCAGATGGACCTTTTCTTGCAGCCTAGAGATGAGTTCATCGTCTGCGAGAGTATCCCTCGTGTAGTAATACATCATGGTCAGTCTGAGCCGTTCGTTGCGAGTCAGGATGGGAAAGAGATAGCGGTCAGCCACGCATGGACCCATGCCGTTCAGCTTCTCCGGAATGGGAGCCGGCGCCCAAACATCCTCTCTTCTTGGATAGATTGACTGTGCGACATGGACAGACCAGGCGGAGAGAGGCTTATCGACATTGGCCAGATCGAGAATGGGTGCAACAACGGTTGGTCGTTCGGTCAGAGCAGGTGAGGGGTGTTTAGAATGAAGAATTGCTGCATCGGCCCGTGGGAAGAAAGAAGCGCGCTGACTACTTGAGGGAAGCATCGAGTTGCGCTCACAATCTATCACTGCCTAGCATTTGCAGTGGTGCAAATGGTGTCCAGAATGGCCGGTCCAGTGCCTAGGTACCAGTACCGGTAGTGAGCTTGGGGTTTGCGACAATCCTTCTTCAGAACAGCCTGACCAATCGTCAAAGTTGGTTGGATGGGAATAACCCAAAAGTCCCGATTTTTGTGGTGATGGTAATTGTGTTTGCGATCAGATGATTACGGTCCTGGTTTTCAGAATGCGAGGTGTCCAACATGCGCTTATCCCGTCGTAGAGTAGGCTCAGCTTGGACATGTTCGAGATCGAGATCGAAAGGGCTCGGTGCAAGGAAATCCGAAATCCTGCTGGCTACATCCGCCGCATCATGGAGGCACCATGCAAACCTGACATGCTGACATCTCGTTGGAGTTTGACGCTGGTAATCGTGGAATCAGTGGCAAAATTTCTCGAGTTGGGCCATGCATTTTGTCCGCTCTCTCATTCTTTTGCGATCTATCAGTGGCAAAGGTACAAGTCTACCATGGAGTTTAGCATGCGAATGATGAAGCCGGGTGGTTGCCATAGGTACTGGTACTTACTAGTCATTCACAGCTCCAGGAACCATGGCATTTGTTTGGATGACCATGGTAGGTATATCCGAGGGATGAAGTGAATGAAGTGATCTGTCGCAGAGGTACCTATTGCTGGTAGTAGGTTAGGTAAGATTCACTGTAGTTCAGCAACCCCTTCGCTTCATGTTCCTAGAAGAGGATCTGGTATTTCCCCCAGGATTTCAAGGTAGTCTACCATGGACCTAGGTACGTATGGTAAACAAAGTCCGAGGCAGCTCCGTATACCTACTCTACGCTACAACTTTCTTTCCCGCCAGAGCTACAACAAAAGCTAGGCACGTTCATAAAGGAACTCTGTGAGCCGATCATAAAAAAGGGCCACCAGTACCCATCAGGCCTACGTTCGCTCTCGCAGCCGAATCCCCCCTTCAACCCCGCGACATATGCCCCGCATCCGTATCCGCAACCGAAGTCCTGGCCAACCGCGGGTGCTTCCATTGGCCCATGGAGCTGCAAGACAAGGATTTTGTGCAGTTTGTTGGTGGTGTCGTGGGTGTGAAGGATGTTTAGGGCGGGTTCCGATGGAGTTGCACCGAGGTTGCGATGGGGAGGGATGGTGGGCAGGTAGGTGGGCGTTAAAGAGGGGGGAAGGGAGGGAGGGGGATGGCGTCTATCTTTCTCTTGACAAACACTTTACCTAGTCTTTGATCGAGTATTTTTTGAGTGGAATTCAACATCCTGATTTCTGCTTGCGCATTCTTTTGAGATCTTTCGGTTGTTCTCGAACTCTTAGCGATTGATTAGCAGAACGCTGATCTCAACTCTACACAATTATAACCATGGCACCCCCATCTGCAATCGAGGCTCGGGCCGGCGACGACATCCAAGTAAACACCACCCGCCCGGCTCCACTGGAGCCTGGCTTAGATGTAAAGGCAGTAGAAGCACAGGCACTCAAGTTCCCTAGCCCACCTACATTCAGCGATCCCTACAAAGAACGGGCCTACCTCAAGGGCCGACTAGCTGCTGCCTTTCGCATCTTTGGGAAGTTTGGCTTCGATGAGGGGGTGGCGGGACATATCACATTGAGGGTGGGTCATCTTTTAGTCTATCCAGCAGCAACTTCTCTTCTACAGTGAAGGGGGACTGGGCTGATGAATGTGTTGCATCTAGGACCCCGTCGACCCAAACACGTTTTGGGTGAACCCGTTTGGAATCGCATTCAGCTTGATCAAGGCCTCTGACCTCCTTCTCGTCAATGCCAAAGGCGAGGTGATTGACGGGGGCGAAGTTCGTCTCCTGAACACGGCCGCATACATGATTCACCACGCCGTGCACGAGGCACGGCCGGATGTAATATGCGCCGCGCACTCGCACTCCATGTATGGACGCGCCTATTGCGCGCTCGGCCGCAAGCTCGACATCATTACGCAGGATTCATGCGCCTTCCACAACGACCACGTCCTGTACGAGAGCTTCAATGGGATTGTGCTGGCCGCCGAAGAGGGCCAGAACATTGCGCGTGCGTTGGGCGGGAAAAAGGCGGCCTTGCTGCAGAACCATGGGCTGTTGACGGTGGGGAAGACTATCGAGGAAGCGGTGTTTTGGTTCGTGAGCTTGGAGAAATGTTGTCATGCGCAGCTCCTGGCTGATGCGGCGGCTGCAGGGCGAGGGGGGGAGACTGTGAAGATCGATGAAGAGGATGCTGGATACACATACAAGGCGGTGGGAACGCCAATGGCTGGGTGGTTCTCGGCCAAACCGATGTTTGATGTCATTCACAAGGAGACTGGGGGAGATTACTTGGAGTGATTGTGGGGTGTCTAGAGTAGTACCGGTAGGTGGGTAGGATGTTGTGTACTCTACATGACGACTTTTAGTTTGTCTGGCATTCTCGGGCAGGCGATGCTTGATAAAGATAGGCGAGCAATATCATGAACGCACATGAGATGAAAAGACATTGCTTGTCCAAGTCACCGTACTGGTTGTACACTGTGGTAGTATAGTGGAAGATGGTCAATCCCCGTCCAAGCTTTGAGCCCCACTAGGTACCGGTAACGTCGCTGCATTGCCGTTGGCGGTACGGAACGGAACGGGACTACTTTGTTTCGTACGTATTCTATACCGGTACTACCTGTGTAAGTTCTGAATCTCCAAGCCACCCCCGACCAGCCACGTGCTTTGGGAGAGGCGAGGCGCTGGCTGGGTGCTGGGTTGTGGACGAGAAGAGGAAGAGCAGTAGTAACTTTACCTAACATTACGATAGTACGGTACTGGAGCTTGGAATGGACCACACACTCTCTGTGCACGACTGCCACCACAATACATAGTATACACATGACATAGCATAGCATACACATAGCATACCATACAATACCCCTCACACACACCACCGGCCGCCCTCCTTCTTTGTGTCGAGAGTTGAGTGTCCTAGCTTCTGCGCGGTCGCCCTTGGGTCTTCCCAGCATGACAATCTTGATTGCTACCTACCTACCTACCTACCCTACAGGCTGACAACACACATACAAACACCGCTTCGGCGAGAACCCTGTAGAGACAAACAAAGTCGTGGTTCCAGAAGACCGGGTTGGCTGCTCTCTTCCCATGCTCCCTAGACCTAGACCTTTATTCTGCAATACACGCCCGAGCCACGCCAGATCCCACCCAACGGCAACTATACCTACATGACTTAGTGGTATCCCTAACAAACCCATTGGTACTCTACCCCAATCGCGACGTATCTTACTAGTTAGTGGCCATGGCCAAGGGGCCTGCCGTAGTCGTAGTAGCCAGGTACCGACACTCTCCACTCATGTTCGCGGCTCCGCTTTCCAAGAGCTGGCATGGCTAACACCACATGCCGTGTAGACATGGGGCCCGCCTCGACGCCGCCGACAAGACATGGCACCTCACTTCCCCAACCCCCTACGACCCTCCCCTGACCTATGGCGGCTGGATGCAAGGCAAGGCCCTGGGCCAGCGTATCGCTGCCCTTCTCTACCAGCGGGACCACGAGCTTGCAGCGACAGCGGCAGCCAAGACCAAGACCGATCCCTCACAACTCGGCCTCGACAAGCTGCACATATGCCCCGCCGAGCATGGTCGAGGCCGTGGTGAGCAGCGCCCCAACAAGAAGAAGAAGAAGCGCAAGATTGTCATACACACGAGCCCCTTCCTCAGGTGCGTCCAGACGAGCACAGCCATCGCCGCCGGAATCACGCAATACGAGTCGTTGCCTGCCACCACGCCCACACTCAAGACCCCCGCGCCACCGTCCAAGGACAGGAAGAGCCCTCTCGGCAACGGCAGCGCCAGCACCACCTCATCATCGCAATCAAAAACAGATCGAGCAAGCTCCCCTCGTGTCCAGCCGCTTTTCGACCCCAATCTCGACATCTCGTACAAGCCCCGCGCAGGACCAGACAAGATACTACTGCGCGTAGATGCCTTTCTCGGTGAATGGCTCTCGCCAGACTACTATGCCGACATCACACCACCCCCCGCTTCGACCATGATGGTAGCAGGTGCAAAAGCAGGCCTGCTGCGCAGAGGAGACCAAATTCTGGAAATGGCTGCGAATAGTACAAAGGGCCATTTCCCGGGTGGCTGGGGTGGAAAATCAGCAGTCTCCAACACCAAAGGGCCAAGCTCGCAAGCCAGTGGGATGGGTACTGCCGCAGGGAGTCTGGCCCAGGCATCCGCGTTCAGAGAGCGCTCAAGCAGTGATGCTAGCACCCTTACACTACAGAGGTCAAGGTCAAGAGAAGCGGCAGGATCCATGTCTCCTGCAGCACACGTACCTGCACCGGGCCGCGCCTACGAGCCGCCTGCTCCGACGTACTCGGTCACTCCCTCGGATCCCATACCGCGCGGGTACGTTGCCCATGCACAAGATGCCTGTATCCAGGTCGACTTCCAGTGGGACAGTATGCGGCCACCGCAGGATTGGGGCGACGGCGGCGAATACGGTGACGAGTGGAGCACGATGCACAAGCGATTTCGCAGAGGCATATCTGGCATGATGGAATGGTACCACGCTCATGGCGCAGAGCCACCGAAAGAGCACGTTCCAGGCTTCATGTTCAAGGTCCTGTCGAACAAGCCGTCACCGCCACCGCCATCGCGTCCTGCAGCGGATCCATCTCTCAAGCTAGACAACAACGTGGAGGCCGAAGAGGACGAAGAGTTGGTGTTGATTTTGGTGACACATGGCGCAGGTTGCAATGCGCTGCTCGGGGCCATGTCGAACCAGCCTGTGCTCATCGATGTCGGCCTGGCTTCGTTGTCCATGGCAGTGCGTAGGGAGACTCCTATGAAGGCAGCGGTACCTACCCTGCATGAACGCCGACTATCGGTTGCAGACCCTGGCATGGCAGAGACGTACGAGATGAAGCTGCTTGCCTCCGTCGACCATCTGCGGCCTGGCGTTGATCCTGCAAAGCCTCCTCAAGCACAGCCACCGTCTCAGTCACCAGCCGTCGTCTCCAATCCATCACTCGACTCTCGTCGCAGGCTCACTGGCTTACCGGCAGCGAACAGCCCCATCGACTCGCCCTTCTCCATGGGCGAATCCAACCGGAGCTGGAACAGTTCGCTCGGCAGCGTACGACGAACGACGAGCACAGGGTCGCGCTCCATGTACACTTCGAGTTTCTCCACCGCCAGTGGAGCTGCGTCACCGTCCGGGCTATGGTCTGGTGCCCGCACCCCGGTCCACGACACAGGCAGTGATGGAAGTGCCAGTCCAGGCGCCGACTTCCTAAGCGGCTACCATCAACACCAGCCCAAACCCAAACCCAGATCAGCAGAAAATGCAGCCAGTACTCCACCCAACCTCGACGGCTCCACCGACACGCTCGACCCGCAGACCAAGATGGACGACAAGGAAGAGCGGGAGACGGGTGATATGATTGCGCCGCTCGTCAAGGCTCAGGATCGCAAGTCTGGCTCCGCTGCGACAGCGTCGGCCTCTGCAGGACTGGGTCTTTGGGGCGCGAAGGCGGCGCAGCCAAAAGCAGGACAGGGGCTTTGGGGACCGCCGAGGTTGGACGATGTTTATGAGCATGGGCGGGGGCCGAAGAGGCGGTGGACGGTGACGGAGAGGGAGGAGCGGTCGTGATGGGTTGGGGGGGGGAGGGGGGGTGATGTTTTTTTTTTTTGGTTTGAGAGAGGGGGGTTCATTGGGATGATCCGAGATGCAACTCTTTTCAGACGGCTTCTACTATTCACTTGGTAGTAATATGAATTGAGATGGTGGCAATGCCCGAGGAGAGTGGTGGTTATGAAGTCGAGTGAAGCACCATCTCAAAGTCTCCTCTCTAAAAGAATGCCAATGTCCTTCCACCTTGGACATGCAGTGCATTCATTTCGTCAAGGTGAAGGCTTGACAAGAGGTTCTCCATGGTAGGTGGAAACCAGACATGACCATGATTAAACCCTTTTGACAGTAACATCATCTTCAAACCTCGGGTTGGTTTGGTTCCTGCACCTTGCATGCTTCTCACTACTTGCCTGTACCGGTACCTACGGGTGGGAACGGACTGACTGTTCACCGCATCCAGCCCCGCACCCACGCTGCTAGACGCTGTTGTACCTACCGCACTGCAGCATATACACTACACCACACGCAGCCCTTGCCTCTGTTCCCATGCTTTTTCGTCCGCCGTGTTCTGGCCTGCTGGTGTGATGCATGTCTGCATGTGCGGGGGAAGCATCGGGCCGTTTATTTTGCGGGCGCTTGGGGCGCGTGTGCGTTTGGGGAGCGAGGTGACGAGGTGTTTGGCGGGGAAGGGGAGGGGATGGCCTAGGAGTACTTACTCTACCTACCTTCATGCTTTTGCATACTTACATACATGACTACATGACTACAGTACGTAGTAGTACCTGCCTACCCGACCTAAGTGTACCTCGTAGCCTTGGCTTGCCCCTTTGGCTGTAGCCTTATCTTACTCTGTCCCATCCATACCGTATCGTACTGGATACACTATACTATTTTCTACTACCGTACGCTATTTTACGCTATATTTTCTGCTAGCTGGCTGAGCGGGTGTAGCTATAAGGTATGTGTGTGTGTGTGTGTGTGTGTGGGATTTCTGGTGCTGGGCGTGACTGAGATGTTGGTCTAGGATTCACGCTTCTGTTTTACATTTTGTTGTGCAAGAGGCAAGAGTGGGGTTCTTTTTTATTATACTGGATTGTACAGGGGTTGATTGAGGAAAAGTGTGGTGGGAAGTTGAGTCGAGTCGAGTCGAGTCGAGTTGGCTTGACCGGACTGGACTAGGTGGAGGCTGTGAAGATGAGTGTCAAGTGTGTTATTCCCTTTTCCTTTCTTCATTTCCTTCTCTCTTCTATCCCTACTCCTTGTCCCCGCTACTACTAGGTATCTCCCTACCCCGTCCCGCCGTACTGTTCCATGCAGTCCTGGCCTAGACTGGGCTCTTCGGTTGCATACGGCCGTCTGTGAGGCTGGCTGGGCCTAGCAGCACACGAGAGAGCCCACCCCTTACGCTGCTGGAGCAGTCGAGTTGCGGGGGCGGGGTTGTTTTGGGCAGTTGCAAATATGGGTCGCGCAAAGGAGGATGTTAAGAAGTTCAAGGCTAATGGGCGGAATAGCTGGGTTATGCTCGCTGAGAGCGGCGGGTATACACCTTTACCGGGCGAACAGACGTTGTATCAGTCTCCTCCACGGACTACGCTTTCGCTGCAGACGAGCCATGGACATGCGCCTGCTGAGTCGTATTCACAGCAATGCAAGTCGGGTGTCATCTATCTTACCAATCGACGGGTATGTCTGTCCTCTCTCTCTCTCTGTCTTCCCTGTCACATATTGCCATGACCAGCATACCATCAACACCAGGCTAACAAGAGCGTTCAGTTAATCTACCTCCCCATCTCCCCAACCCCAACCCTACAATCCTTTGCCGTCCCCATCCTCAACGTCATAGACTCCCGTGTCACCGCGCCCTGGTTCGGTGCGAACAAATGGGAAGCCGTCGTCCAGCCCGTACCCGGCGGCGGTATCCCTCCCCAGCACGCCGAACTAGAACTCGTCATGGAGTTCAAAGAAGGCGGCGCCTTCGACTTTGCCAGTATCTTTGAGCGGCTCAAGGAGCGCCTGCGACAAGCCGTCGACGTGGCGCGCGAAACCGGCGCACACGTCGTCGACAGCCGTACTGGCACCGCCGCCCCCCTCGACATGAACACCGTGCATCTGGATGACCTGCCAGCCTACGAGGACAGCGGCCGCCACGAGAGAGTATCGGTAGCGGATGCACCGGACCCGCCCGTTCTCGCAGCGCCTGTGCCCCAGAGTCCCGCTGTGCGCCATGCGAGTGTAGAGAGGAGTCCTCCCAGGCAAGACCGGTTTCAAGCGCCAGCGCCGCCGAATGAGGCGCCGCCGGGGTACGAGGAGGTGCAGCGGGGGAGCATCGCGGATGAGCTGGAGAGGCAGATGCGGGATTCGAGGACGAGGGGAGACGAGGACGAGGAGGGAGAGGGTGCCAGCAGATGAAGGGGCTGGGGGTGTTGATGACGAAAGTGTGAATGCACTTGAGCAAGGCGTTTGCAGGGAGAGGGAGGGGCGAGAAGAGTGGTATGCTTGGGGATAAGTAGTATGATGAAGAATGGGATGCATTCACAAGATTGAGCACCGAGCACACTAGGATGCTTTGAATCCCACATGCATTCTCCTGACTGGTCCTGTCCTCGCACCACAAAAAGCTCATTCTAATCCCATTCACCTCCAACCTCCTCTTTCACATGCCCATTTCCCCCGACCCTCTTACTCCACAAACCACTTACATGTGAACTCGACGCCAACCCACAGCCTCTCCCTCTCTTGCATGTGAAACCCGAAGAGGACGATGGCGCCCCCCCACAGCCAGCCCCAGCCATCCTGGGGCCGGACAGACTAGTGCAAAAGAGGAAATTGCCTCGGTTAAAAGGCTAGTGGCGTGGGTACATCAGCTGTCGACCTCGAGCGCCGCCCTCTGTTTGTGTCTTTCTTCCATCACTGTACTTTTTGCGTTTTGGCTTTCTGCTTGCACTCTTGTGGTAGAGAAGTGGATATCATGGCTAACCAGGCACCGAGTAAAGGTATGTGTGTGGGCGTGGTGTCTGATGCATGTGTGCTGAAGGCACGAAGGAATGCATGGATGGAGAAGAAGCTGACGAACTATACACAGTCCAAGAGCGTCTTACGCAGGTCGAGGCGCATTTGACCGGAAGCAGTGCAAAGTCGGGTGCTGGCATCAAGGGCAAGGCGGGCATGCTGGAGAAGCATGATGATGATGTGAGTATCTGCGCTTTTGCTGGACAGCCTCAGTTGACCGACGTGTCCAGGTCGTCGTAACCTGCGCTCTTCGCACGCCCTTCACCAAGGGTGGCAAAGGTGGTTTCAAAGACACGCAGGCCTCGGATCTCCTTCACGGCGCCTTCAAAGCCCTCATCCAGCGATCCGGCATCGACCCCAGCCTCGTCGAAGACATTGCTGTCGGCGCTGTCCTCGCCCCAGGCGGAGGCGCTACGGAATTCCGCGCTGCTGCCCTCGCCGCCGGCTTCCCCGTCACCACCGCCGTCAAGTCGTTGAACCGACAATGCTCGAGCGGTCTCCAAGCCTGTGTCGACATTGCCAACGCCATCAAGAGCGGCATGATCGAGGTCGGCATCGGTGCTG
The DNA here is from genome assembly GCF_022343315.1 of Plenodomus lingam. NCBI lineage: Eukaryota > Fungi > Ascomycota > Dothideomycetes > Pleosporales > Leptosphaeriaceae > Plenodomus > Plenodomus lingam. Next base: position 184,194 of record NW_027093971.1, on the reverse strand, counting down.
GCGCAGAAAGCATGTCGACACAGTACGGCCCCAACGCAGTGAGCGAGTTCAGCGAACTGCTCGACTCGCATCCCGAGGCCAAGAACTGCAAGGTCCCCATGGGCGTGCTCTCGGAGCAAATGGCAAAGGCCAAAGGCATTCCCCGCTCCGAGCAGGACAAGTTTGCCGCCTCATCCTTCCAAAAGGCGGTCGCGGCGCAAAAGCAAGGCCTCTTTGACGAGGAAATCGCTCCCCTGACCGTCAAATGGACAGACCCCAAGACTGACGAAACAAAAACAATCACCGTCTCCCAAGACGACGGCATCCGCCCCAACATCACCGCAGAATCCCTCTCCAAGATCCGCCCCGCCTTCAGCAAAGACGGCTCCATTCACGCGGGCAACGCCTCGCAAATCTCGGATGGCGCTGCCGCCGTCCTCCTCATGAAGCGCAGCACAGCCCGCCGCCTCGGCCAACCCATCATCGGCAAGTTTGTCCAGGCCTCGATCGTCGGCGTCCCACCTCTGCTCATGGGCGTGGGCCCCGCCGCCGCCATCCCCGTCGTGCTCGAGAAGACGGGCCTGTCAAAGGCGGACGTTGATATTTTTGAAATCAACGAGGCATTTGCGAGTCAATGTCTCTACTGCATCAATGAGCTGGGCATCGAGCAGGAGAAGATTAATCCAAAGGGTGGCGCGATTGCGTTTGGGCATCCGTTGGGGGTGACGGGGGCGAGACAGGTGAGCACGCTGTTGACGGAGTTGAAGAGGAGGGGGGAGAAGGTCGGGGTGACGAGCATGTGTATTGGGACTGGCATGGGCATGGCTGCTGTTTGGGTAGCAGAATAGGGTGGTGGTACTGTAGTTGTTACAAAGAAGATGGTTTCGAAGTTCCCTCCCACTAGATGTTGTATTTCTCTGCATGTATTTTGACTCCCTCTACCGCCCCCAAAGCCAAGAGGTGCTGGCGTTGGATCGTGTACCTTGTACCTACTGCTGCCAATGCCACAGTACATATGACTCGGCACCTTGGGACCTTTGTTCACCGTCCATGCAAACGTGCGTCGCACGTGTCACCGGCCACTTTTTGTCTCGCCAACGCGGGTTCCGTACCGGTAACGGGACCGACCGTCACCGCGGACCGGGCCTCCACTTTGTGCAAATACCTCCGCTGGAGCCCCGAGCACGTGCAGTAGGTACTTTGTCTGCACCTACTCTACAGTGGAGTGGGTAGACAGGACAGGTAGCTGGGATGCAGGGTACGAGGCAGTGGATGGGTGTTTGCTTGGTGCGTGTTTTAGAGAATTGTTCTTGTAGTTTGTCCATTGTACGGTACTAACGGGATGCAGAGTTTGGTTTTCTAGATGTCGATGGATGCGGCGCTGTTTGTGATAAATGGAATGGTGGGGGGGGGGGGGGGGTAGGGTGCCAAGTGACTTGGCTATTTATATGCTATTGCATGTGTAGAACTTGCTGGATTGGTGGGGGGTTGGGATGTCTTGGGATGAGGGAGGAAGTGTTTATTGTGTACTGATTACTGTGTGTATATAATAGGCCCAGTACATGTATACGTGTATACATTTATACATTCATACATTTATACATTCATACATGTATACATTTATACATTCATACATGTATACATTCATACATTCATACATGTATACATTCATACATTCATACATTCATACATGTATACATCCATACATCCATACATGCCTATTTCAAGCCTGCATTTACAATGTCCCTTGCAACCCCCAGCCCCCAGCCCCAGTCTTCGTATACTACAGCGGTCAACAGTCTCGATAAGGATGTTCGGAAGAGAGTGGCAAGACCACGGACACTGCGACTCGCAACAAATATGGGGGGACCTGCTCAAGTCCAGCTTTTCGTTAATCTATCTTATCTCGCTGCTTAGCGTTCTTGTATAGTACACACAGATGCAGGATGGCCCATGCCGACAAGCATCCGACAAGGAACCAAGGACCATCGGGGCAGGTGGATCAAACCAAGTCGCAAAGCTGGGAACGGATGTAGTACCAAAGGGGAAGGCCATCTTGTTAGCGCCTCGTGCAATTCGCCAATGGACCCAATGGGAGCCGAGTATGCGTCCGTATAGGCATACATGGGTGCAACTGGGATATCACCCGCCCAACCTCCTAAGAGAAGGTCGATTGTACGACTGGAATGCTTGTGGAGGGTCCGAGGTATGAAAGGGGCCCTCTCGCTGCTACGGCGGCTGCTGCTGCTGCTGCTGCTTCTTCTTCTTCTTCTTATAGTCCAGCAGCAACCTGGGTAGGCAACTCATCCCCTTTGATTCCCTTTCGTTCTTCATCCTCCCTTTCCCCTGCCTGCTGTTGCTGTCGCCGCCGTCATCATGAAGTACTCTCTTGCTGCCTCATTGATTCTGCAGAGCACTGTTGTGCTCGGCAACCTCTTGCCTGTTCATATGAAGGCACCCACAGCAGCACACTTTCTTGATGTCGTGCGCAACGACACCTACGACTTTGGCTGTCGGCCAGTGGCCATCCCCACCGACGATGGCAGGTTCAAGCTCAATGCCCTGCTCACCGAGCAGCAAATCCTCCACCTGACCAAGGAGTTTGAATCCGACCCCGAATTCACCATCCACCGTGAGGAAATCGTCAAGCGAGCCGATGCCGCCCCCATCGGCACGGGAGACCGTTTCCAGGGTGGCGCCGTGGCACCGTCTGGCCTGGGAACCAAGCCTGCGGGCTCGACTATCAGCAGCCTTATGAATGTGAATGAAATCAACTCGGCTATCAGGGGCCTTGCAACCGCGTATGGTGCCAACACCCTCGCGCTCCCGAACAGGTCCTTCCAGGGCCAAACCTCGACCCTCATCTACGTGGGCGCAGGCACAGACAAGTCCAAGTACCACCTCTACTTCAGTGCGGGCATGCACGCTCGTGAGCGCGGAGGCCCTGACCAGATTCTCTACTTCATTGCCGATTTGCTGGCGGCCAACAAGGCCAACACGGGTCTGACCTATGGCCGCAAGACCTACACGAATGCCCAGGTCAAGTCTGTTCTTGCGGCCGGCATCGTCGTCTTCCCGCTCGTCAACCCCGACGGTGTTGCCTACGACCAATCGTCCAACTCGTTCTGGCGCAAGAACAGGAACACACGATCCGGGTCCAGTGGAACCTCCATCGGTGTAGACATCAACCGCAACTTTGACTTTTTATGGAACTTTAGGCGATACTTTGCCCCCAGCGAAGCGCCTGCTTCCTCGTCACCAAGCTCCGAGGCCTTTTACGGCACCGCCCCGGCTTCCGAGGCAGAGACCAAGAACCACGTCTCGGTCTACTCGTCCTTTCCCAAGATTCGCTGGTTCATGGACATCCACTCGGCCATTGGCGAGATTCTGTACAATTGGGGCAGTGACGAGCTCCAGACCACCACCCCGACCATGAACTTCCTCAACCCCGCCTACGACGGCAGACGCGGTGTTCTCGGTGACACCGCATACAGAGAGTACCTCCCGGCCACCGACGCCAACAACATCAGGAGCGTTGCTTCGAGGACCGCAGCTGGCATGGCCGCGGTTGGCGGTCGTAGGTATTCTTCCATCCAGTCTGCCGGCCTGTACGCCACTTCCGGAGCCAGTGACGACTATGCCGCCAGCCGAGTCTACGCCATCAGCGGTGCCAACAAGGTCCATGGTTTCACCATGTAAGTCGTCTTTTTTCTTTTGGGCTCAGTTGTATTTCGCCAGAGTCAATGATGAATGAATGAAATGCTAACACTTTGTCTACCCAGGGAATTCGGCTACTCGACAAACTTCTACCCCACGCTGACAGAGTTCAACCAGAACATCCTGGATACGTGTGCGGGTTTCTTTGATTGGGCATTGGCTGCTATTAGCGTTGGCCTCGAGTAAGGTGGCTAGGGATGGGATGAGGTAAAACCTGTTTGTGACTGTAAAAAGCGTGAGACGTGATGATGAATAGGTGACGGCGTACATGGCAGATAAATATCCTTGATAATGATATACATGCATCAATACCCAGATATTTCCCCTATTCTTGTCTTGCATGTTGACATACAGGGGGGCGAGGAAAATGCCTGTCGTGCCTAATTACGTCATTGAGCAGACTTGGCCAGCTGAGTCGTCTAAGATGCTTGTCAGTTTCTTCACACCTTGCATCTGATTACCCATTCACCCCCTTGATTAGCATTCTACCACGTCCCGAGAGCAGGATGGAACAGCACTAGAAGCAAGACAATGATCGTCTACCCCTAACGCGCCCCCTCCCCTCAACCCCCACATACACACCACCCGACCATGGGCTTCTCTACAGTCTCGATAACATGCATCGCCATTCTCCTAACCTATGTATACATCCGGAACCGCATTCGCGCTCATACATCGCAAATCCAACAGGATGCCGAAGCGGAGAAGCCAGGCGGTCGCATCACAGACAGTGCATCGAAGCCTGCACGGCTGTTGAGATCGAAACTGGTCGCTGCCCTTCCGCATATCGTCATCACACCGGAGACGCGTGTTGCGTTTGAGGGCGCGGTGAATGCGTATTGGGATCAGAAGGCTTGCGAAGTTGTTCCGTCGTGTGTTGTGCAGCCAAGAAATGTGTGGGAGTTGGCAAAGGTGGTGAAGGTGTTGAGGCGTGAGTTTGATCTGCGGGAGAAGGAAGATGACGACAAGGAGAGGGTTGGAACACCGCTGTTTGCAGTGAGGGCTGGGGGTCATTCTCCGGTTGTCGGAGCATCGAGTGTCGACGGTGGTGTGCTTATTGATCTTGCGCTGTTGAAGGAAGTTGCGCCAGCGCAGGACGGGAAGACGGTGGCGATTGGAGCGGGATGTAAATGGATTGATGTGTACAAGGTTCTAGACGACAAAGCCATTGCAGTTGCCGGTGGTCGTAATTCTGCCGTCGGCGTAGCTGGCCTGACGCTGGGCGGAGGATTATCCTTTTTTTCACCACGCTTTGGTTTCGTCTGCTCCAACATGATCGAGTACGAGCTCGTGCTTGCGGATGGCACGATTACCACGGCTTCTGCAACGAGGAACCCGGATCTCTGGCGTGCGCTCAAGGGCGGGTCGAATAACTTTGGTATTGTGACGCGCTTTGTAGCGCGTAGCTTTCCTTGCAAACACATCTGGAGCGGCTTTCTCTATCTACCGTCATGGCAAGCGCAAAAGGTTCTTGCGGCCTTTTATGACCATGTGAACAAGAGTGTTCAGAGTGCTGATGAACCGGCGCTGGATGAGAATGCTGCCGGCCCCTTGGTTGGCTTTACCTACCTCCAGCAACTGGGCATACAGGCCATCGCCGTCAACCTTGCCCATACCAATCCACCTGAAGGCAAGACTTGGCCCGCATGCTGGCAAGCATCCGGCTTTTCCAAGCTCCAGCGGTTCTGGAGCACCTGCACTGTGCGCACTGTAACAAGCGCAACAGACGAGATGAGCGTGCTCAACCCACCTGGTCGGCGTCAAGAATTCGCCACGACGACCGTCAAGAACGATGCGGCGACACTAGAGGCAGTGCACAAAGTTTATCGCGACACCATCCTTGTCTTCCGCACGCAAAACATCAAGAAACTCTCCTGGACCCTGGGCTTGCAGCCTCTTGTCTCCGACTGGGCGCGCACGGGCGACCCCAATGTGCTTGGTCTCGAGTCCATGGCGGATGATGAGCCGCTTGTGCTTGTTAGCTTTACTGTCAATTGGGCCGTGGCCGACGACGACGAGTTTGTGCACTCGAGGACCCGGCGAGCCGTTGAGCAGATTGATGGATTTGCTAATGAACATGGGACAAGCCACCCGTATCGCCATCTCAATTACTGCGCGAGCTGGCAAGACCCTCTTGCGGGATATGCAAGGCACAACAAGATTTTCCTGCAGCATGTCAGTCGCACAGTGGACCCCGACGGCTTGTTTCAGACGGGCTGTACGGGAGGCTTCAAATTGGGGCTCTAAGGGAAACAACACATGTGGCGGTGGACGTTGGTGTTTTGCATGCAAGCAGCAATTAGACGGGCTTTCGCCTTTGGATTAGCAGAGACCTTTTCCTAGACCGGAGCATTTGTCTTTCCCATGGGCTTCCGGTACCACCACACTGGGACCATGCTTTGTTCCTGCTTTCAATGTTGCATATGCCAACACCAACTACTGTGGTACCAGTACATCCTGGCTAGCACGTGTGCTTGACATGCCATCTATCACACCCCCAGCTTCCGCATCCATCTCCAAGCGGGGAGCCGACCGGACGTGGGAGGCATGCGGCGGGTGTCGGATCAAAAAAGAAAGGTGCGTATGGTAGGTAGAGCTGTCGTCGGAAGAGTGGGCAATGAAAAGTGGAATTCTTGTCTGCCAAACGTGCTGGAGGGCGAAGGTCTTGTACAGCACTCTGGCTGAATCTGGCTATCCAGCCGACGAGAGTAGCAGCGAGGTAGAGCCGACAGCCGCTGCACGTCTGGGGTTGCTGTGTATTCAATTCCGCGATGCAGCGTGGGCTTTGTGAGCTTCTGAAGGATTCGACTCTAATCTCGGGGTTCACGCTTCTGCCCTAGGCAAAAGGTTGGTTCGCGTGCTACTTGGCAACGGGCATTGGTCCATTCATCCATTGGTGTGGTAGTACTTACTGTACAGACATGACAGGAGCCGCGGCAGGACAATCCTTCAATTAATCTCATGTTATCGTCTATCGTCTTTCTATGGAGCTGCCAGTTGAAGAAATAGTTGGATGAAACAGTCCATGTGGTTGGCCTGAACCGAGGCATGTCGGATGTGATGTTTGAACCAACAAGGCATGGCAAGGCATGAGGAAACAGTTTACATGTGCCGTTTCGACGACGTCTTCTGTGTCCGGCCTGCCAGGGTCACATAGGGTAGCTAATGCCTAAAAAAAAAGACGAGACGGATATTCGAGTATTCAAGGATTCCGTGCCAATCCCATGTGTCGATTGATGGCTTTGAATACCTGAGGCATGCCAGCCATGACTCTTACTTACCCCGTCGCCTGGTACTTGTATGGAGACTTGGTACTTCGCCAGGCAATTGGACGAGGCTAAAACTTGCCCGGGACCCAGATCGGACCGATGAAGCACTTCTGCCCAGCATCACTAATTCAGCCGAAACAGCAAGCCATTCCAGAACCAACAACATCGTGACTTGGCGATACGTAGTAAGATGACGAAAAGGTTGGGCTCGATGCCTGGGCGAACGGATAGACTAAACAAAACAGCGCTGCAGTGGGAAGGTGCTCCCTCCCCTGCCCGTTGTCAGTCTCGAACCGAGAATGAATTCAGGTCGTGCTTCCGTGGTGTGGTGAACGTCATGTCGAGGCCCTTGGTTTGAGACTTTATAAGCTACGGAGACGGGGCTTGACTTGACTCTTGATCGCAGCGTTCAACTCCTCCTTCTCTGTCCACGGCTTCTGTTCAGTTCAGTTCTGGTCTTCCTCTCTGCCTTTCTTCAAAACGTCTTCAAAGGGACTTGATACGGATACTCTTCACTCACTACACCCACCATGCGGTTCGCTGCCCCGCTTGCACTTGCTTCCGTCGCTCTCGCAGCCCGTCCTTTTCTGGAGGAAGCGGACACTGGCATCGACGAGCAACTCGGTGGCTTCGCACAGAACAAAACGCTCCCCCCTCTAGAGTCTCTTGTCGGCCTGCCAGATTTCCAGTGGAGCGCCCGCCAATACATGAACACGTCTGCATACACCTACTACCGCAATGGCGCTGCCGGCGAATGGTCCTATCGCAACAACCTCGAAGTCTTTCCTCGCTTCCGTCTCCGGCCCCGTGTGATGCGCGACATTGTAAACATCCAAGACTCACTCCCCACCACCCTTCTAGGCCACAAATTCTCCGCCCCCTTCTTCATCGCCCCCTGTGCCCGCGGCGCCTACGCCAACCCAGACGGTGAACTCGGTCTCGTCCGTGGCGCAGCCGCAGGCGACATCCTCTACATGCCCGCCCTCTACTCCAACACACCCATGGCAGACATCTACGCCGCCAGGTCAACAACCAACAACTCCGAGCAAGTCCTCTTCCAACAAGTCTACCTTGACGGCGGCCTCAACGAAACCCAAGCCCTCTTCAAACAGGTCGAAGCCGCCGGCGCAAAAGCAATCATCCTCACCGTCGACTCCCCCGGCGACGGTATCCGCCACCGCGCCGCCCGCTACAGCGTCGGCTCCGCAAACACCCAATTCACCCGTCTGACCTGGGATCTGTACCGCCAATTCTCCGCAATGACATCCCTCCCCATCATCCCAAAGGGTATTCAAACCGTCGAAGACGCCCGCGAAGCAATCACCCAGGGTGCAAAAGCCATTTACCTCTCCAACCACGGCGGCCGCCAACTCGACACCTCGCCCTCTGCGCTCGAAATCGCGCTCGAGATCTTCAACGAGGACCCGGCCGTGTTCAAGGAAGTGGAAGTCTATGCCGACGGCGGGGTGCGCTATGGTACCGATGTGCTGAAGCTTTTGGCGCTCGGTGTTCGGGCTGTCGGGCTCGGGAGGCCGTTTATGTTTGCGAATGTGTATGGGGCTGAGGGGGTGAAGAAGGCGGTTGATGTGCTCAAGTATGAGATTGCGAATGATGCGGCGAATTTGGGGGTTGGGGATTTGAAGAAGATTGGGCCCGAGTATGTGAATTGGAAGAGTGTGAATGGTTGGTTTAGTTAGGGGGATTTTTCTTGTTTTCTCCTTCTTCTCCTTCTTCTGTGTCCATTTTTTTATTCTCTTTTTCTCTTTTTTTGTGAGGGAGAGAGGGATGGATGGAGTGACGCATGTCGCATGTCGCATGTACAACGAGTCTATGATACGATATAGTCATGAATGCACAATACCCCCCACCCCAATCCACCAGCAAAACCCCTCCCCAACGATCTCCAGCCCCCAACAACCAACACAATACACAATACACGACACACCCTCCCACCACCCATCCATACAAACATCCATCACTCCCCTAACCCCTAACCCTGCTCAACCAACCAACCAACCTCAGCCTACCCACCCACCCTTCACGTGAAAACCACACGCCCTGCTACTTGGCTTGGGGTAAAAAAGGGTGGTGTGGTGGTGTGGTGGGGGGTTGCTGGGTGTTGGAGGGGTTGGGGGTGGTGGTGTCAAGGGCGAGGGGCAGTGTTTCTGTATGTCTGAGGTGAGCAAATACTCTAGACCAGGTTTTGTGGCGTGAAAGATGCAGCTGCGCCATGCTCGGCTCCCAGCCATTGCGACTGCGACGACGATTACTACATTACCAACGCCGTATGAGGACTAGCAGAGGGCGTGTTGCGCAGTACATAGTGTCCTGCTGATCTCTACCGCGTTCCTCATGACATGTATGTATTCGGTGAGGCATATGGAGGTTCGTTGTTTCAACATCATATGCCATGGTTTGTGCGTGCTTAATTGATGTTGTGGTCCGGGAATGGAGACGGTATGCATGTACCGTACCGGTACGTGTTGTACGTTGTATTGGTATGCCGAGGCGGAAATATCATCCTGCTCGTCACCCGAACTGTTCGCAGCGGCGATTTTGTCACCTGCTCCCGGCGAAAGCTTACGTGCGCGCGTGATGTAGCTTGGCTGTAGATCGGATGGCTCTGGGTGAGATTGATATACCGACTGTGGCGGCTTACACAACGTAGGTACTATAGGTGGCTTACACGACGTAGGTGATGTAAAGTGGCTTGCTCAGTTAGTATGCCTCGTCGTCAGCGTAGGCTGGTGCTGTGCGCTGCGGTGTAAATGTCTCTCTCTGTGTGTAAATGTCTCTCTGTGTGTAAATGTCTCTCTGTGTGTGTAAATGTCTCTGTGTGTGTGTAATGAAAAGGAAAGGAGGCTGTCTGGATAAAGGAAGTGGAATGTATTACATTGTACCCCAGTGAGGCAGTATGGCGTTGGGATGGAAAGATACGGTAGCAGAAGGGAGGATTACAACATGGCTTACATTGCAATGCCTAGTGGAATCGAGCATGAACCGGGTATGCAGATCTCGGGAGGAGGATTCGTATGCACGGTACGCTTTGTAAACTGATGACGTCCTGGATGATCATTAAGATTAACTTGCGAAGCGTGCGCTCTGACCAGTAGTTCGCATCATCAGCGGCTGTCAGCTTACTTACTATACCGATATAGGAAACTTAATCCACATAATCTCTGAGAGGGCGAAATTATGACTGAGCCATGCGAGTGTCGAGTAATTTTTGTTTTGGCCTGGCAGATTGTGAGGGAGGTTGTTGGCTGATTCGACGACTCTGATGACTAAGACAAAATTCTGATACCCATCGATTGGGAAAAGCGAGTAATGGCACCGTCAAAACTCCAAATACATTTGAACGACTAAACTGATACAGTGCAAATTTATGACGCGTTACGGACGTACAGAGTTGAGAGACGACCCCACGTGAACAGTACTAGGTTGACAAGACTGAGGCGATCAAGGCTCAGTGTTGCGAAAAGGCGTTCATCCGCATTCCCATTTCCTTTCTCATCCTCGCTTTCACCCACCTTGAGCTTCGTGTCGTCGTTCTCCTCAACAAAAAGAGAGACGTGTTTCCTCCGCTTGGGAAGTTTCAACAATTGGTATTGAGCCGCGTCTGCAGAGAAGGCACCGTTAGCTTGGCGATCCACAAGATCGATTCTACTCACCATGCCAGACATCCTTTGCCTTTCGTACATTAGCATCCCCGCGCTCTGGATCGTATACGACGACACGGCGGCCCCAATTTCCGGGTGGCTTATTTTTAAGCGTAGGAGAGTCCTGCCCCTTCACTTTGGAGCTCTGTGGCCGCATCCTCCGCGCTGTGTGTGGCATACTGGAACGAAAAAAGTAGATGTGGATTCTGTTATCGCAGGATGAAGATGACCGTGCAACGAAATATCTTACAAGGGCCACTTTTAGCTTAAGTGTCCCTAGGAGTTGCTGGTGGAATCGCTCTGTTCTGGCCAGTGGAGCCTGCAACTACCGGTGATATTCCTAGGACAGGTCAGGATACAACACACAAGTGGCAGGCTATATACTCCATGACACAGCCGCCGCATACGCCTGCAATTGAGTCAGCATGCGGATGACCATGTGCTGTCGTGTAACACTGTATGCACGTCTGAAGTCCCCACGATTTGGATAGAATTCGTCCTACGCCAATCACCGCCGCAGCAACCATGTCATTCGAAGAGTTGGTCGCCGACCTGTCGAGAGACCAGAGTCCACTAGGCTGATCTGTCAATTTACAGTAGCCTACCAGGCTGTCAGGTTGACCTCAGCCTTGTCATACTCACCTCAGTCACCTCATCACTGTCGTGTACTGCACTATCTGTCTGTTCAGTTAGTCATGACCTAATCTTTAATCTCAGCTGCACCTCCCTTGTCCGGTCTTCGAGAGCTGCACATATGTTGCAACTAATCTCAGGACATGTCGATCTCAGGACATGTCGAACCCCCGGTTCACCGGAATAGTCATCACAGCTAACGCATGCGGTACTAGTATAACCCGAAGGCTTACTTTTCAACGAATACCATCCCAAGAACTTCAGATCAAAAAGATTGTCGGCTTCTGTGGCCTGCCGTTCAGGTCGCCACCGAAGCCTGAATTCAGCAAATAGCTGCTTCCAGCACCATTACCTGTGGTTGATATGCGACTCCACCGTTGATTTTCGAAACCGCCACACCCTTTCAAGTTGTGGATGTAGTCTGAGCTCGAATCAAGATCTTATATTGCGCGAAGTGGGCGGTAATATCGATGCTCTGTAGTATTCAGCCAAGACTGAGCAGGACCCAGGCTATACACGTTGCGTCTCTTCCTGTCCAGGGAACCGATCAGGCTATAAATTACGACATGAACGATGTTGACAAGACAAGATATACCTATCGATTATTTCTACCCACCCATTTTCGAAACAATTCCATTATAGACGCTTTACTAGTTGATGATCACAATGAACAAATCGTCGTCCTGCGAGGATGCACCCGAACCGGGATTCTTACAATCTCATACAGGTTTCTCCACTGTTGGTTATCCTAGTCTGGTTGGCAATTGGAAAGAGCGGAACTTGTTGAGCTTAGGTAAGTTTGCCTCTAGAGTAATATTCTTGACCTAGATGTGGTAACCGCCAATCAGATGGTGGTGGGATTCGAGGATATTGGACCCTCCTCGTTCTGGGGAGGCTCATGGAGGCTATTGGCCGCGAGGAACGTAATCAAAGTCCCGGACAGGTTCGCTACGATAGTTTTCATCCTGAACCATTTCCTGAACATGTCACGCACTGTGAACGGAGGCGCGAAGATGAAGAGAGCTCTCCTCGCCTAGATGCACAAAGATTTTTGCCTTGCCATTATTTCGATCTTATTTGCGGTTCAAGTACAGGCAGGTAAGTTTTCGAACCCTAGGTTGAACAATACTGATCCAGTCACTCTGGTGTGTAGTTTGATTGCGATCATGCTATGCAGATTTCGAATGACTGTTAAGGATTGCTTACTTGAATACAAAAGCATGGCTCAAAAAATATTTGGGAAGCCAAGATTTATATCTCAACTTAACATCGGAATTGTGCGCTGGCCAAAGTACAACGCTGCTGGCGTAAGGAAGGCGTTTGAAGAAGTGACAAGGCGTCGTGGCGAGAAGCCCGCAGCAAACCAACCTGGCGATGCAATGCCTTTGTTTCCAACAATACCCGGCACATGTTCAATGTTAGTATACCTGAACAAGAAATCTGTTTCATCATCAATGGCACTCATGGCCATGTTTAGGTTTGTGCCAACCAATCTCCGGCTTCAAAACAAAGAAACAAACGAAAAACGACTGTGTCTTATCAGGTCGTATGATCATGACAACCCCAGATCAGGGGGTAGATCAGCCCCGATAACGAATTTCGGAAAGGCCGACAATATGTGGATATGGCAGGTTGCAAGGGCAGCTACGGCTGCGCCAATGTATTTTACCGAGTTGGAGTACACGACCGGTTCAGATGACCCAACAACGAAATACTTCTATTCAGATGGGGGATATGGACCGAACAATAATCCCACATCTTTGGGTATCAAGGAGCTCGAAGCCATGCATGGTAAAACTGGCGTAGGAGCCATTGTCAGTATTGGTACCGCTAGGGCTGATACTGATCCCGGGAAAAAGTCCATAATTTACAGGATAAAGGAAGGATTCCACACAGCTACCGATCCTAACCCCGTTGCAGACATGGTGAGTGCTGAAGGAAGACCTCACTATTGGCGACTAAACGGCAAGACTGGCATTGACATTGAGCTGGATGATTGGAAGCTCAATGACTTCCTCACTCCACTCCATTTAAGAGGACGGAAAACTCTAGAAAAGATATTGCGGCATTTTCACAAGTGGGCATCTGACAACGAAAACCAAAGGATGATTGAGAAGTGTGCACAGGAGCTTGTGGCACGTCGTATCATGCGATCTCGAGATGGTGACAAGTGGTACCGGTTTGCCAACGGGGCTTCGCATTTCGAATGTAGGCATGAGGATTGCCTAACTCGCTACCGAACTCGCGAAGAGTTTTGCGATCATTGGAGAAGAATACACCAGCCCCATGAAGATGCCTACCGCTATCAAGACCCCGACTTCTCTATGTGGGTATACCCGCCCAAGGAAAGGCTACGGTAGTGGCAGTTTCTTTTGGTAGGAAAACTCTTAGTCGTCACACATGTTACCAAACTTGGCGGATGGGTGCCATTGTACATGGCTGTAAATATTCTCTCTCTAATGCACATATCAAACAAGCATAATGCGTGTTAAAAGGAGGCAGACGTCTAAATCTGTAGCACAGCGTCTAATGCGAAACGACTTCAGAGCCCGCCATGGGGCAGTCTCAGAGTCGAGGCCTGTGAGCAAACAATTAAACGATGCGCCTGTAAATTGTGAGAAATGCGCCTTACATCAGGCTGAAGGGACACCACATGACCCCTCGTTACCGCCCTATTTTTCGTGTCTTGCCTCCCATCCATCCATGAGGCACACTGCCCCCCCAATCTTGCCTTGGGCCTTCGACGTGTACTTGGCTTCAACAATGGCAGAGTTTACTAGGCTTAACAATTTGTGAAGTACGCGTCACGCTTGAGCATCTGCTGCTGCCAATATATGTTGCGTCCAAAGCTCAAATGCCACGTCTCCGCGGTCTCGAGGCGTTGCTTCGAGCGGCGCGTAATGTTTCGCAAATGATAAAGGTAGACCGTGTTCATCTCCCCATTTGACAAACCTGTTAAATTTACGATATTTGAATGGGCTAATGCTGTATGCTAGAGAGTCCTAGCAATCGCCTCTGACGTGTTTGTACGCTTAGCCACGCTGCCATACTACCGTCTCTACCACTTCAATACCAGCGATCCATTGGCGAGAATAGCAAGACTGGCCTCTGAACCAGAACCCAACACTAAGATCCTGCGTCGAGCCATTTCAGCATGGAGACTGCACAAGTTGAGTGAATTACAATTCATCACCATCGCCGTAAGTGTAGACGCCATCATCCAACAACCGCCGGTCTAACGTTTCTGCAGTGCACCGTCCTTGCTGCCGCCGTGATAGGTGCATTCTCATGGACAACACTTGACAACGCATACTGGCTCACGTACGGCTTCTGGCATAGCAGTCTCATGCTCTCCATTCTGGGTATCCTGCTTTCCGCCTCTGAAATCACCGTCTTGAGTATATTAGGCCCTTTGAACGCACGGGGAAAGGTTTCGCTACAAGAGTCACGTGTCAGGAGATACACGCCCTTCTTACTGTCGACATGCACGCAATCGGGCGGCTTTATGCCTCGGAGGAAGATGGTGTTTGCCTGGCAATGTCCGCTGATGTTCATGTCCTATTCCGTGTGTGCGTTCCTCGCCGGTCTGACTATTCTCGTGTGTACCCCGTTTATCCGAGAGAAGAGTGCGTGGGGTGATGGTCACAATGTGAGTGGTGCAAATATCATTTCCTCTGTATTCCAGCGTCGGGCTAATCAGCTGGCTCAAAGATTGCGACCATGTATCTCGCCATTTTTGCGGGAGGCGCGACCGCATTCGTTTTTTGCTCGTATTGGGTCTGGCACTATATGGATTTGGAATACGATGCCAATGATGGGGATGACTCCGGGGAGGATATAGGAGATTTGACTTCTCGAGAAGGCAGTGGCCCTGCGTTGAACTTGTACAAAATACCACTGGAGGACAGTATGCCAAGCGCAAGCTATAGTGCAAAGTCTGCAATAGTATGAGTGCGGCTTAAGTAGGACGATGTATGCTTGTCTTTTAGATGACATGGAATGCAAAAGGTGGACTTGGTAGGATTATCACTGCGATAGATTGAATGCCCGCAACTTTAGCAATTTATACGCGACTGTGGTTGGTGCTCCTCTGCTCTATCTTTCTCACAAACCAATCTTTCTCCCAAGGCCATCCCTCTCCTCAAACCAATCTCCCTACCCAAACCAACCACCCCCTCCCTCCCCTTCCCTCCAAAATAGCAACAGCATACAAACAGCACACAACACAACAGAAAAATACTCATGAGGAAAAGAAGACCAGGATCCAAGACGAGTAGTCAGAAACCAAAGATTGTAAACATTCTCCATCCCCACCCCTCAAAAACCTCAACTCCAAACCCAACTCCCCATCTCCCTCCAACACCTAAACCACCACCAGAACCACAAGCAAAACACCACTCCCCAAAAAACCCCCTCCAACCCCCAGACAAGCTAAATCCCTACCCCCCAACACTCCTAAAACTCCCACAAACTGCAAGTCTAGCAAAACAAGCCGTAAGAATCCTCAACATTGCTGCTTCCAAAAGGACTGCGAATCCGAAACCCGAAACTCGGTGGCTGAAAAGGTGTTTAAGTTTAAGGTTGAGATGAATGGCCCGACGACAGCACAGTACAGTACAGCAGAGCAGAGCAGAGCAGAGCAGAGCAGAGCAGAGCAGAGCAGAGCAGAGCAGAGCAGAGCAGAGCAGAGCAGAGCAGAGCAGAGCAGAGCAGAGCAGCGCACCACCCCACGCCCGAAAAAAAAAGAAAGCTGTACAGGATGTATGCATGCTACCTGATAACATTCCATATAATTCCCGCTTCGCCAATCGCCAATCGCCCATTCTCCAATCAGCAATCGCCCTCCCCCAAACCAAAAAACACATTCAAGTCCGAGCAGAAAAGAAAACCCAGGATACCATGCATACCCTACCGTGGCTAAACCAGCGAGACCGTATTAAACCGTACACGAACAACTCCACGCGCATCCACTCATCGCTGCAGAAAAGGAAGAAGAGGGAGAGAGAGAGAGAAGGTGAAGTAAAGTAAAGTAAAGTAAAGTAAAGTGAAGCAACAAAGAACAAGGGAAAACAAGACAACATGTCCCAACGCCAACCCCAGCCCCCTACCCAGCCATAACAACATCATCGTCCTCCTCGCCTTCAGCATCGATATCCATATCGTCGTCCTCGTCCTCATCTGCGTGTGCATGGGTATCGAGTGCGTTGTGAGCGTGGGCGTGGGCGAGATGTTGATTTTGAGTTTGAGAGTGCGAGTGTGCAGGAAAGTGATCATCTTCCTCCTCATCGTACTCTGCATCGACATCATCGTCTTCATCGTCCTCGGGCTCGCCGTCGCGGTTGTGGTCGTGGTCGTGGTCGTGGTCGTGGTGTTCGTTTGATGGGACATGGTTGCCGATATGATGATTGTTATTAGTATGCGCAGTTGCCGTCATAGCAGCAGCAGCGCGGGTATTTCCTTTTTCAATACCCGTACCCGCACCCGCACCCCTCGCCTTGCCAATCACGACACTGACTCTCGCTCTATCCCTCGGACTCCCCAACGAACTGGCACTGCTCCTCATACTTCGCCGCCCTGCAGCCGCACCAGCCGCACTCGCGAAACCGGCCCCAGGCGCTTTGACCGCACCGCCTTCGTCCCCAGCACCAGCACCAGCAGCACCAGCACCAGCCTCCTCCCCATTTGTCACGCTTTCACCCAGCCGACTCCTCGTCCTGCGTAACGAGCCTCTCACGGGCGTCCCTGCAGCTGCAAGAGGCGCATTCCGCGTCCCCATTGTGGGTGACGCCTTGCCATTGCCATTTGCATTATTCCCAGCTCCACCCCTAGGCGTAAGTCGGATGCGCGACACGGGCTGCACAGTCTGATGGCCAGCCCCAGTCCCAGCCAGTGACGGCGTCCCGCGCACCCGATTCGGTGTGCTTGTTGTGCGGCGGCGGGAGCCAAAGGGCCGGCCTGGTCGACGCCTTGGTGCGGGTTGGCCTGGGATCGGGGGGAAGATTTCGTAGCGGGAGGGGGGGATGGCGAGGGCGGGGTCGTTGCTGGTTGGGGTGTGGGAGCTGCCTGCAAGGGCGATTGTGGAGCCATTTGCCAAGGGGGTGTTTGGGGCTGGCGGTGTGGCGGCACCGTTGAGGGAGGTTTCGAGTGAGAGGGTAGGAGGGGTCGGGGAGGTGTGGTCTGTGTTGTTGGATCTAGCCTTTTCTTTTCCTTTGGATTTGGCGGTTGAGGCTATTTGGACGCCTTCCTCTGGGGCCGGCTTGTCTTGCTCTTCGACTTCGTCGCGCTGTTGGACAGTCTGGAGGGCAGGACCGTCTTCGTATTGGCCGAGCCGACCCATGACATAGGGCGTCCAGACCAGGCAGTCCGGGTTGATTTTCTGGTTGCCAGCGGCATTACATTTCTCAATGTATTGCTTGAAGTAGGGAATGTCCAACCGGAACGCATAGCTCTTGGTGACAGGGTCACGAACAAGGGCTCGCATGCCTTCCAGAGCAGACACAATGTCATCCGGTGTCATGCCAGTACGCTCGGAGAGGCTCGAAATGCTAATGTTGCTCACGTTCCCATGCTGAGCCAGCAGCTCTTCACACAGAACCAGGCGCCAGTACTTGCGATAACTGACGAGGCCCATGTCACTGAGTGGCTTCTCAGGACTGCCCGTCTTCTTCTCCACACGGGTGAGCAGGTAGGAGAACTCAATGAGATACTGCCCGTAGCCCTTGCGCATATGTATAGGAAGCACAAGGATACAGGAGACGTTGTTGAGGGAACTGGGTCGCTTTTCCTTGGAGAAGTAGCCTACAAAATGGCAGCCGTACTCGTCATTCTCCGTCATCACATAGAAAAGAAAGGGCTCCACATCGTAGTACAGCGTCTTGGAGCCGAGGAAGAGTTTAGCGAGGAGACAGAGATTCTGGCAGTAGACGGGATTCTTTCGTCCATCGACTTCGAAGAAGGAGTACTTGCGGTCGCGGTAGATTTCGTCGCCTGGAGGGTGCTTTGCAGGGCATTTGAGCTGCTGTGGATTAGCACGATACACACGGCATGAGCTCAAGACGTACCTTGTGTCGCCACGCTACATAGTCAGAGTTCATGTACTTTAGGCAGAATTCACAAATGTAGAGCACTCTGTTCTTGCTGTACTCCTCCGGGTAGGGTGCCGCGTGCCATGTATCGATTTCCCATCCACCAAAATTAACACATTTGATTTTGCTCGCAGTAGCCGCTTGCTTGGACGGGCGTGATGGCTCTGGAGGATAGAGCGCAGCCTGCTTCTCAATCCAGGCTTCCTCGGCCTTGGTGCGTGCATCTTCGAACCGTCTTCGATCGCTTTGGGAAGGATAGGTTTTTGAGGTGTCGGCGTCTGCTTCTGAGAGCACGCCTCCATAAGGCTTGCTCTTCGTCTCGTCGGGCTCGCGGTCGATGAAGCCATGGAAGGGTGAGGCCTGTACCTGTATGGCGGGATAATGTGAGATTTCTGGTGATTCTCTCGCTGCCTGTGCCGCTCGGCGATTGCGTTCTCGACGCTCTCGGTCCCTCTCTCGTCGCCGCTCTTGCCGCTCTTGCTCGACTGTGAGGGTTTTCTTCCTGGGCTTTGCAGTTACAATTTTCTGGACTTTCTCGTTGTTGAGATGAAAGGCCATGATCAGACTCAGCCCCTGCTGTTCTTCTATCCACGCCAGTGGCCGCTTGTCGCTCCTCTTAGGTTGACCGCGGCGAGCACGCGATGATCGAAGTCGAGCACCCTCTTGATCAGAGCCCGAGTGTGCTGCATCCTCTTTGCTTTCGCTCTCGTGGCCGTTCATGGTACTATTAGCAGCGCGCACACCTCTTGAGGATGGCCGAGGTGATGAGGCAGCGACTGAGGGCTGCACTGCCGAAGGGGAGAGTTCAGAGGACCGTCGCTTCTTCCTAGTCTGTCTCAGCGGTAGAGGTTCTTCCTCGTGTGAGTTTTTGCGCTTGCGCAGCGATCGTGGTCCGTCGGTAGGTTCGTCTGGGAGCAACAGCTCTTTGAATATTGAATGACCACCCGGATCCACACCGCGATATGAAGGCAGCAGTTCTTTGGTTAGCTTGTTACCGGAGGATAGTCGGCGACGCGTATAAGGCTGCTCTGGCTCCTGCTCGGCATCGCCGTTTGCATGGAGGTCATTCTGAATACAGGCAGTGCAGCGCCACTGTTTTGCATCTTTCCCTTGTTAGCCAGTGTCTTGTTTGCTCTCTGGCAAGCGGACGTACCGTCGTCGGGACCCAGCGTGTGATTGTCACGTGCGCATTGCTGGTGTGCTGCAGAACCTTTGTGTCAGCGGCTAGCTTCATAATGCATCCTCGCGATGGACTTACCATTGTCTCCACACACAACGCACGCAAGATACTCTTCAAATTCAGGGCTGGGGTCGTCATTTTCGTCTTGATTACAGTATCTAGTGCGAAATCAGTCGTTTGTTTTTGCCGGGGTTTTAGGTTTGGTGGAGAATACTGACGTGCAGGCATTTGGGTTGGACTTTGCAACTTCGTCTTCCTCACCACCGTCGTCTTCGGCTTGCCATTGATTTTCTTCCTCGGACTCGGCGCTGCTCGAATCGTCATCATCACTCTCGTGGCTAGGTGCGTCGGACAAGAGCTCTCCAGGCGCATCGTCGTCTTCGTATTCCACCTCTCCATCCGATGAGTGGGTCCTCCGTTGGGCTATCTTGACGGCGCCTACAGGTTCAGCTTCATCCTCGTCCTCGTCTACTTCTTCCCCCTCAGCATCTATGTCCGAGCCTTCTGCATCTGTTGTATGGCCTTCTGCATCTGTGTGGTGGTGGTGGTGTTCTTCTCCTTCTTCTTCGGCATGAGCCTGGCCGTACTCAACATGATCCATCTCATACTCTCCATCCGCGTCCATGTCCTCGGGCCCGGGGTTGCTGGTGGTTTGGCCCATGAGCCGACCGGGCTCAGCCATCGCAAAGGACACAACGGCCGCCAATTTGGAGGCAAAATAAGCCAGTGTTGCAGCTCGGGATGGGTATCAGGCCTGTGGCAGTGGGATGCGCACATGTAGGTGAGAGGGTCGGGGGGCGGTGTTTGTATGCAGCGTCGGGTGCGCGCGTCGAGCGTGTGTTGTGGCGCGTCGTGGCGAAGGGGGATGTCGTCCACCCGCGTCTTGATTATGAAAGTAGGATCGTGGAGTAGTTATGCGATGTGAAGAATGTGTCAGGACACCCTGATTCGAGGTGCGACGGGATTGCAGTCGCGTTTCTTGGTTGCCGTGGCCGAGGTCGAGGTGGCCTGTAGCGACGACGGTGAATTGTTCTGGCCGCCCTGGGCTTGCAGCTATCCTAATGCGCGGGTCGTCGGAAAGGGCAGGGCCAAGCGACACATGGAATAATTGAGGCTCGTCGACAGAGGGCGTGGGCGAAGAATGGCAGACGTCCAAAGCCTACTGCACCCGATGCGTGAAGTCGAGGGGAGAGGGCCCATGCTCGCGAGACGAGACAGGGCTCAACCTCAAGCTTGTCCTGACCACCAGAAGTCGACCCTTCACCAATCCAACCAACTTCGCCCGCCCGCAACACCACCACCACCACCACCACCACCACTGCTGCCACCACTGCCACCACTGCCCACACCCCGCCAGACTACTGTGGACACGACTACCACCATGCCTGTCCCTTTCGAGGCTCTGATCCCTTATGCCATCATGACCGGCGTATGCGACATCCCCTCTCCTCCGCCCCCCCACTGGCCTCCCCTCCCCAATTGACCGCGCATAATGGATGCTAACCGGCGGCGCTGCAGTTCTTCGCTTTCTCCGCCGTGTCTGTTGGGAAACTGCGGGAGATGCAGAATGGTGGAAAGAGGGCCAGGAGGGGGATCGATGCGTGGGACCAGGTGAGTCGACTTGCCATCCTTATCGCACAATGACCGAGGACGTGGCTAACCGCAATGCGACGACACCTAGCAAAGTACGACCGCTTCCATAATACATGCATGACTGCATTACCTCCGCCCATGCGACATGCTCACCAGACTTTGCAGTGATGGAACGCGACCGCCGATTGACGGGCTTCATGCGAGGACAGACAGACAAGCCGGACGCACCGGCAGGCTTCGAGGTCAACAATCCATGGAGGGTAGGCATGACAGTCGTGGCGACTTGAGAGCAATGCTGACAGTGACAGTGCGAAAAACGGTTCTTTTAAAGACAAGGCACTGTACAGGGCGGAAGAAGTCAAATGGCACAATGCATTCACATGGGGTAGTCGACGGTCAATGGCCTCGCCTTTGCTCGCCACAAAACTGTCGAAATTTCTACACAATCTCAGACACAAGTTGACGGATGCCGTCTCGCTCCGCTGCCCCAAATCTGATGCCAAAATACTTTTCCAAAGCATCCAATCTGTCTTGCTCGGTCTCGAAGTGGAGCTTCTCTGTGACATGTGCACCCATCCTGATCTTGAGACTGTTTCCATTGATATTCACTCTCCCCGCCAGCTCTCCCCTCTCATCCAGGATGGCCTTGGACGCCACAACAACCTTGGTAAACCAAGCCCGAGGACTGGTACTCGGGAACGCATTCATAATCGCAAAGTCCTGCGGGAAAAACTCCATTTCGGTAAAGGCGTACTTGAAGGCTCCCCACTCACTCTGCTCGTCGTTGCGAATCTCATAGACCCAGTAGCGCTGCTCGGGGTCCGAATTCGCCGACAGACTGCGCCATTGAAGTCGAACAGAAGCCGGGGAAATGTGCCTGTAGATGCCACCACCAGGGCGCTCCAACGGCAGGGGCTCAATGGGTCCGTACGGACCGACCCCGACGTCGACCTGGTACTTCCTGTTTCCAATGGTGACCAGATTGACCATGTGACTCAAACCCAACCAAAAATCCCCTTGACATACATGGCCACCTGCCGCGTAGACGGTGAAGCCGAGGCTGAGCAGCACAATGCCAAACAGCGAATTGTTCTCCATGCAGTAGCCCCCGCGCCCATTGTTGTCCGTCACCATCTTTTTGAAGAGCTCCTCGGGGTGCAGGGAGACATGACGATGGGCCGAGTAGTGCAGCGTTAGATTCTCAAACGGCACCGCTGCTAGCTGATATTTCTGCAGTGTGGTCAAGTAGGTCAATGCATCCGCCGGTTCCAGTGCGGAGACGTCATACTTGCGATCTTGTTGGGGTAATTGGATGCGATCAAAATACTGCGTGATTTGCTCTCTGGTATACGTTGGCCGTTGCGGTGGCATGGTGCTTGGGACTCGAAGTTTCGACGCGTTTTGGCTGGGGAGATGGGTGCGGTGGGTAAGGCTATAGATGTCAAGTGGGGGTCTGATGGTCAAGGTAGCGCGATGCAAGTCGACGACGAGAGGTCTGCTGATGTGGATGTGGATGTGTACAGCAGTCTTGAAGCCAAGTATAGATTCTACCAGCCGGTACCATCCGCGCTTGGCCGTCGCAGGCGTATACGGTGGAAAGTCAATGGAGCGGGACGGCGGTGCAAGAATTTGGCTGCCTGGGACGCGTACGTTGATCTTCGGGCACCTTGGCCTGCCAATATCCAATTCAAAATGATAGAAGAGCTGGATGTATGTCGTTGAGTAGACGTCAGGTCGACTTGGGACTAGGTTATCCACTACCTACGTTATTCTCTCGACATTGGTCCTCCCTGTAAGATGGAGTACCATGTACTACACATGGGTACTCCTACCACCAGGTAAGCTGTACGGCGTTTGGGGGTGATGCTTACCCATCTACATGTGTTAGATACACGTATGATGTGTAAGCAAGCTTCATCTTGTGGGGCGTGGGGTAACCGGTACCCGTAGGTGTCCATCTGCCAAGGGTTTTCCCATCAGCCACATGGGCACCTTCAGCAACCCTTGGACGCCACAAGTTGGCCGTATCTACGTGTAGACCCAACCAGATGAGGGTACAGGGAAGACAGCGAGAGGAAAATGAATGGATTGCATCTTACAGAGACTACGTGCAGGATATCAGTCGAGTAACAGTAGGTACAGTGTCCACACTTTGCTGTCCACCCACCATCGCTGCGACCCATCCCGATACAGACGACGACCATGTACGAGCACAGTCTGTAATAACAACTGCTACAACAGGCATAGGTCATGGTGCTATAAATAACCCCGCTTTACCAAACAGGATAGTCTCCAAGCATGGAAGTACATGACCGTACATTGTGTTCACTATAGAGCCTGAAAACCAGCGTCGTCGGCCATCATCACATCAAGGTTGGGCTGAAGGGTGCCTGCATGGGCCACTTTGCTTACTGTGTACATCGGCCCTGCCATAGGGTGACTGACAATCATCATTTGCTACTCTACTCCGTACAGCACTCGTTGAGCCGCCTACAGATTGGTGTCTACGCCGGTACCTGCCAAGAGGCGCTGGCGGCTGACGGGCCCATTGACGATTGTGGTTGTGGCTGTGATTTGTGATTGTGATTGTGCGACCCCCTTGACGACAAAGGCTTACGCTACGCCTGTCTAGGGATCCTGAATGCACATTGGGCCCGACACCACAATGACAACCACATGGACATCTTTCCCGGCCAAACCTTTTGCTTCGGATGGATGGCCTCTTCCTATTGGACCTTGAGTGACTTTGGTTCTGCTTCACACTGCAACCCCCGTGATTACACCTTCTAGTCGACTGTCACTGCTGGTTATGCTTGCACCCACACCCACACCACCACCCACCACCATCACCACCACCACCACCATCACCACCACCACCACCATCACCATCACCACCACCACCACACCACTCCCCGCTATGCTTCGCTCTCGGTGAAAGCCCTGGCTGCGCGAATCCTCTTCTCCTACGCCCCCGCTGCCCTTTCCATCCGTACCATTGTCGCACCCTCACGCAGTCGCGACTCGAGTTTGCCCCTCCCGCCGCGACGCTCGCTCCAGCCAAACATGACGGGCAATGGCTTGCGCACTCAATATCCCTACGGCAATGACGGCGCCCTCAGCCCGCGTCTGCCATACGACTTCCCTTCGCCCTCATCCAACTACCCATCCGGTGTGAACGCCCCTTCGCCGAGCTTCTTCCCCATGGCTTACCAGATCTCGCCACGCTTTGGCGCAAGCGCCTTCCTCCCTCCCACCGACGTATTCGCAGACGGCCGCCGGCAGACGGTGCGCAGCAACGGCGAACACACTCCCCGCGACTCGCGGAAGCGCAGTTCAGATGCCCTCCTCACCGACCCCGTGGCCATGCACCTGTTGCTCGAGACGGCCATGGGCGACAGCCAGCACTTTGACATCCTGACCGTCGAGGAGGTGGACACGCTGAAGCAGGAGCAGAGGACTCTCGACGCGCGCCTGACTACGGTGAGAAAGAAGCTCGAGGCCGAGACAAAGATACGCGATGCGACGCGCTCGCTGCATCGCCTTGCTGGAGCGGGACACAGGCGCGCGGCGAGCAACAAGAGCGCCAGCTCGGTGCCCGAAGAGGACGCCAAGGCGCATCAAGACATGGACGCCAGCAACAAAAAGGTCGAGGAGTATATTCGCGACCTTTTGCAGATCGAGTCCCGCATGCGCATGATCGACATGCAATTACTCATGCACACCGCTGCCGTCCTGCAGCTTACACACAAAAGCCCACGAAAGGTCCATGGTGACGGGGATCTGGAGGATCGGTTTGGACGGCCAGATAGCCCCGCGAGCCTGAATGGCTACGACATGGGCCGCCCCAATGGAGCGCGAGGCGTGGGTGAATTCGACGAGAGGAGCTACTACAGGTCGCCCGAAAATCTGGATACCCTCATGACTGTGTTGCAAAACGGAACCCACCACCGGTCTGATAGCGATGCCCGTCCGAGCCAAGCGCTGGCCACAGCTGCGAAGCGTTTGCAGGAAATGAATGAGAAGCTGAGAGCGCTCATCATACAAGCCAATCCGGAAAGAGACGGCGAGTACGCGTTGCCACCTCTGGCGCTAGAGGGAACACCAGATGCTGCCACTTTGGAAAGCCAGCTGGACTTTCTCGATCAGGGACTGCGCAATATCAGTGCTGAACAGGCGAACATGTCGAGCAAGTCCAAACACTCCTTGGCCGAAGTGGAAGGCCGTCTCGAAGGCATCAACCACCAGCTCTATGCTGTCTTGAGCCGATGCAGAACCCAAGACGCCGACAAGATCCAGCCTCCACCTGCCATCACCGGTGGCGGCTCGAGCGAGCAGCTGAATTACATGGAAGACACGATTTACAATCTGGAGCAGATGCAACACGCCATGAATGGCGAGATTGAGGAATTGAAAAACGCGACTGGTGGTGCTGAAGACCCGGAAATGGCTGAAAAGGCTGAAAAGTACGAGTCGACATTGACAGGCTTGTGGAATACCATCTTGACTGGCGAGGAGGAAGCGCGCGAAAGGAAGCGCGAACGTCGGCGTCTGCTTGCGGAAGATTCTGATGCTGAAGAGCAACTGTCACCCGACGAAGATTACGAACCCAACGAGCCCTTCTCCCTGCCTGCCTTCTCAGCAAAGGTGCAATGGTTGTTCCGCCGGGCTACGACTCTCAAGGACAAGCAGTCGGTACTCATGCGCCAGATCAAGCAACAACGCGAGCTAAACAGCAAGTCCGATGCACAGAGGGAGGCCGAGTTTGAGCGTCTCAACACGCAGGTGCTGAGTGCAAGATCAGAGAAGAAGACGATGGAGAATGAGTTGGAGCGTGCGATGAGCCAGTTGCAACAATTCGACGAGACAAAGGTGGAAGCCGATGCCAGAGCTCTGCAGGCAACGCAAGAACGCAATGCTGGGCTCGAAGCACAGCTTATCAATATGCGAGAACGTCTTGCGACTTTTGAAGCCGAGCTCAAGGAGTCGAGGGATCGAGCTGTTGCATATGAAGCCCAACTCAAGGACGTGCAAGAGCGTGCTGTTGCGCTACAGAAGCAAGCAGAGGCTGCAGAACAACGCGCCGCTACGTATGAGCAAGCGCTCGAGGATTACCAGGAGCGCAGTTCGACACTCAACCTGCAGTCTCGCGAGGTTGAAGAACGCAGCGCCGCCTACGAAGCCCAGGTGCGCGACGCCCAAGAACGCGCCATCCTGCTCGAGCAAAGGCTGCGAGAAGTCCAAGACGAGGCCCACACGTTGGAAAACAAGCTCCACGAAGCCGAAGACGACGCCCGCGTCGAAGCTGCTGCCATACAAGCCGAGCTCGCCGAGTCCTCTGAGCGCATCGCCCAACTCACCGCCCAGCTACAAGCCATGACGGCAGCCAAAGAAGCGTCCGAAGCCCGCTCCCTGGACGCAACCAACAGCCTCAACGCCAAGGAAGAAGAGTTCCGCGCCCTCGAAGGCGAAATCGTCCGTCTAACCACGGAACTCACCTTTGCCAAGGCAGAACTCGACGGCGCCTACGGCACCCGAGCCCAACGCGCCGCCGCCTCAGCCGCCGACCCAGCCATCAAACGCGAACTCGTCGAGCTCACAGAAAAGAACCAAGCCCTCCTCGACGAACTGGAAGCCCTACGCAAAGTCCACGACGCAGCCTCGCAATCCGAAGCCGAGGCCCGCCAGTCCGAACGCACGCTCAAGGCCGAACTCAGCGGCATGGCGGCCGAGTACGAGGCCCTGATGCGGGACGCGATTCAGAATGAAAAGGACCGCGAGATGCTCGAGGCTTTGATTGACAGGCTTCGGGATGAAAAGGAGGGGCTTGAGCGCGAGCTTAGCGATGAGAAGGTCAAGATGTTGGGGGTCAGGAGTCCCGGGGCTGTGGGGATGCAGGGGGCTGGGGCTGGTGGACAGCTGGATTTGGGGGCGACTAGTATCCGCATGTTGCGTGAGGATTTTAGGAAGATGATGCGGGATCGGACGGCCGAGGGGTTGCGTGCTTTGAGGGTGAGTTTTTTTTTGGCCTTATCTTCCCTCCCCCTCCCACTCGCTTGACTAACCCACTCCCCCCTCCCAGGCTGAACAGGAAGAACGCCGCAAACTCGAGGCCCTGGTCCGCCAACTCCGCAAGGAATCTCATTAGCCGCCTCACGCTTATTTAGGGTTTACCCTCTTAAGGACTAATACTAATACTTCTAATACTATGGTTACGACGGCGAATGCTAGAGGGGGATAAAATAGGAGGGGGAGGGAATGGGACGGGGGAGGGGAATAAAAGGGGAGGGGGATGAAAGGGGGAGGAGTTGCGTGCTTTAAGGGTGAGTTTTTTTTTAGCCTTATCTTCCCTTCCTCCTTTTCCCCTCCTTACCTATCCCTCCCCCTCCTACTTGCTTAACTAACCTACTCCCCCCTCCTAGGCTAAATAGGAAGAATACTGCAAACTTAAGGCCCTAGTCTGCTAACTCTACAAGGAATCTTATTAGCTGCCTTGCGCTTATTTAGGGTTTACCCTCTTAAGAACTAACACTAATACTTCTAATACTATAGTTATAATAGCGAATGCTAGAGGGGGATAAAAGGGGAGGGGAAGGGAATAGGATAGGGGAGGGGAATAAAAGGGGTAGGAGTTGCGTGCTTTAAGGGTGAGTTTTTTTTTAGCCTTGTCTTCCCTCCCTCCTTTTCCCCTCCTTACCCGTCCCTCCCCCTCCTACTCGCTTAACTAACCTACTCCCCCCTCCTAGGCTAAATAGGAAGAACGCCGCAAACTTAAGGCCCTAGTCTACTAACTCTATAAGGAATCTTATTAGCCGCCTCGCGCTTATTTAGGGTTTACCCTCTTAAGGACTAATACTAATACTTCTAATACTACAGTTATAACAGCGAATGCTAGAGGGGGATAAAAGAGGAGGGGGAGGGAATAGAAAGCACAAGAGAGGGAACGAGCTTAAAAGAAAAGGGAATAGAAAGCACAAGAGGAAACGAGATTAAAAGAAAAAGGTAGCAAGTAGACTCCATGTACTTTTTGCCATGATATCCCATCCATATATACATCTCTATACATGAGTCTCTATACATAAGTCTTCTTGTTCAAATACTTGCCTATGTATCTGTGGCATTTGCCAACGTACTTGGGTTTGGAATTGGCTGTTTAGGCTGAACATGTCCCTTTTCTCTTCTCTTTTCTCTTCTCTTTTCTCTTCTCTTTTCTCTTCTCTTCCCTTTCCCTTTCCCTTTCCTCTTCCCTTTCTTCTTTTCTTTCCCTTTTTCCCTCTTCCCTTCCCTCTTCTCTTCCTCTATATATTTTATCCCCCCCCTCTTACTCTTCACTATTTCTACTAGTCTAAAATAAAGTAGTTTTGTACAAGTTATGCTGGTATACAAGTACTGCGCTTTTATAATATAGGGTGGGGTTACAAGGCCATAGGTAGGTTCTTCTCTCGCCGCGGAATCCGTAGTTTGCCGCACATCATTCTTATACTTTGTACTTGACCCTGCGCGGGAATTTCCATGGCTTTACCACCACAACAACAACGACAAACATGCTCCAAGATCTCACCAACCAGCCTCAGCAACCATGCCCAAACACCCCCTCCCCCCCACAAACAACCACCCCTCCCCCCCCACCCCCAAAACCTCCCGCTCCCCAACCCCCAACCCCCACATGACCAACCTCGCCCCCAAATTCTCCGTCGGCCCCTCAAGAAACCCGCCCCCATCCCGCACCTCAACCCCCAGTCCAACACGATCCAGCATCTCCATCGCCGACTCCACCCCCTGGCCAGACATGCAGAGGAAATCGTCCAGGTTGGCGTCGATGAAGGAATATGTTTCTGCGTCTTCGATGCCGTCGTCCAGTGCGGGCAGGGGGTTTTCGAGGACGGCGGTGAGCCAGGGGGGTGGGGTGGTGTGGTTTGAGCTGGTGAGGTAGGATGCCGTGGTTGCGATGAGGACGAGGGGCCAGATGATGTGGGCATGTTGGGGCGTGTGGAGGCTGTGTTTTTGCAAGCCGGTTTGTAGGGTTGAGGCTGTGGCGGGGAAGAAGGTAGGTAAGCTTGCGAGAGCGGTAGGGAGGGAGAGGAGTGTGGGGGTGGATGGTGTTTGTAATGCATCGATTGCGACTTGGAGTTCTGTGAGAATGGAGTGGATGATTTTTGCTTGGCCGTCGCGGTAGATTTTTGCAAAGATTTGTTTTTGGTTTGTGGGCGTGAGGGGGATGGTGAGGGGGAGATTGCGAATTCTTTGCGAGATGGCTTGGTGGAGGAGGAGGAGTACTTGGATTGTGATTCTGGGGTCTGGCCGCTCTACATGGATGGCTGCCATGTCTAGTCCGGATGTCATGACCGTCTGGATGAAGAAGAAATGGACGATACAAGGCGGTATGCCACGGAAGCACGGCATGTGGTTTGCATAACGGCCAAAGGGATGGTCTTTTGTCCTGAGAAAGTGTTGCTCGGTGGCTAGATCCTGTCCCAGGAACGCTGGCGACATGCCAAACGGCACGCTCGCGACGTCTAGCAAGCCCATGTCCTGCGCATGCTGCAGCAGCCTAGGCGGAAACGCGAGTTTGAGTGCAAACTGCTCAATCGGGTTATCCTCGAGACAGAAGCCATAGCCGAGGAGCAGCTCATCATTCTGTTTGGGAGCGTAATTGTTGAATAGTTCCTGTCCGGCAGTAAACGTTTCGCCAGCTTGACATTTGAGTGCAAAAGATTGATGGGGCTGGAAATCCCATTCTACCCTGGCAGTCGGCGAATGATTGAGAATGTCGATGACTGGGAAGAGGACAGGCACAGTCTCTTGGCCTGGCAAAATGTGCGTTGATATGAATGCGCGTGAGGTGAAAATGGTAGCGGCCCAGAAGAGCGAGTCGCTGATACGCGTCAGCAATTTGCTCGCGCGTAAGCTGACCTTGCAGTATGCGCCGTGGCTGCGGTCAGGAGGACGGGAGCTCTCATTCGACTCGAGCAAAGCACATCTGATTGTCATCTAGTCGGAGCATTCCTCCATAAACACCGACCTGTTTCGGGACCGACGACACGACAGGACGCCATCTTTCGATCCCGCCCAGTTCGCACACGACTTACATGGTGAAGGCGGCAAGAGGAATTGCAAGCTCATGGAATACAGCGACTACATTGTCCCACTCCCTGCACAGGTCCCGTTTTCTTTCTTGGGCAGCAGGTGCTAGGCCGGTGCCAGCCAGGAAAGCGGCATCCTCCTCATGGAACCACAGAGGTGTCGTCATACTTTCTGGCCCTGGTAGACAAGTAATGTAAGCGTGCCATGGGGAAGCAGCGCCCCTGTTGCGTTGCTCGATGAGCAGAAGATGGGCCAAGATATGGTCAGGAATCTTCCCTCGACAATGCTGCAGGGTGCTGTCAATAGGCAGCACTTGGTTCCTGTCGGATTCTAGATTGAGAATCGAAAGGGAGAGTCTCAGGGGACAAGAGAGCAGAAGAGCAGCGTGCAATGGGCCCTTGGCTAGCATGTGAAAGCCATGCGAGTCATTGTAGACGACCTCCACATCCGGACTCACCCATCCTCCGCCTTCCGTGAACCAGGATAACAAGTTTGGAATCGAGGAGGAGACGTCCAGTTCCTGATTTGACATGGGAAGCTGCGGGCCGAGTCGCTGCGTGTGGAGACCGTCGACCGAGAATGTGGATGGCGATCGAGGTCGGCCTTGGCAGGATGAGTGATCAGCAAGGCGGTGTTTGCAGGTCATCGTCGATGGAAGGACGAAACAGGGTGCAGCTGGAGAGGATCAGGGTGGTCGGATGGTCGGTGGTGAGGATGTACAGTAAGGTAGAAGATAGGAAGAGCGGTACGGGATTGGATTTGTCGGACGGGCTGACGCAAGTGTTGGTCTCGGCGTGAAGATTTGGCAGCGCGCGGAAATCGGAAGGGGGCGGAAGCGATGGGAAGCATGTAGAAGAACAAGAACAAGAAGGGGAGTTGATGTCGAGCTCGAACCAGCAAAGTCGGTCCAATGTCGTGCTCGAGCACAGGGTCAGTGTATTGCCAAACGGTTGTTGTGAGGTACAGGATGTAGAGTAGTACGATGCCGTCACTGCACAAAGGGGCCTTGTCTGTGCAGGGTGAGAAGAGGTAAGCAGAGGGTGCAGGGTGAGAAGAGGTAAGCAGAGGGTGCAGGGTGAGAAGAGGTAAGCAGAGGGTGCAGGGTGAGAACAGGTAAGCAGAGTGGTGCAGAGAAAGAAGCCTGTGAGCTTGTAACAGGGCCAATGGCTGTCCAAAGGTCTTGTAGACTGACTTGCCATGATGGACATGCTTATACCGGCAGCTCAGGACAGGATCGTGGATTGTACTCTACAGTCCATGGCTAAGCTTCTTCAAGCTCAGAGGGAAGGGAGGAGGGGGATAAGAGCAGCCCAGCCACCAACAGACATCCATGGCAGCGAGCGATCACACGGGCCTCTCCGCATCAGCCGGATATTCCCTTGCCAGCCTATAAACCAGCATTTGACAATACGCTGTCTACATGTCCATCTACTACATCAAGTGCCTGGAAGGCTGAAACTAGGCGGCCAGTCTTGTGGCGGGAAAGGGGATGAGGATGCGCATGTCCAGATAGGGTTCAGGGCGCACCTAGGCTAATGGGTCATGTGTGTGTGTGTACTCGCCGAATGGTCGATTGTTGCTGAATGGTCGATGGTTGCTGAATGGTCGATGGTTGCTGAATGGTCGATGGTTGGAGTGGCTGCGTCGGATGGGATGAGGGGATGAATGAGGATGGGTCTTGGCCGGAAGCGGCCACGTCTCGCCCAAACGTCAAAACGGGAAAGCCAGCGGGAGTGACCGGCTCAGCGGCTTCATGGCCCCCCAAGGAACTTGTACTAGAGCAGCTGGTTACCTAGAGTAGCCTCTTTCTTGTTGCTTTGTGCGCTAGGTTTGCCTACCACAACGAACGAAGCGGACAACCCTACCGTACATGTATACTGCCTTCCTCTCCCCCTTGTTCATCCTTTCTAGCCTTAGCTTCGAGAAACTCAGCTGTGGCTTGTAAGTAAGTCAGCCCTGGGCAGCGCCGCCCCTCTTTTTTTCTCTCTCTCCGACTTGACTGGTTCTATTGTGCTATGGATGGCCTGTATGGAGACTAAGGCAGGTAGGCTACTCTAGAGTACCCACCCGTACCTAGAGTCATGTCGTGGCTGGCGTCCAAGTGCTGTTTGATACCCACGCCGCTCCCTCAGCCCTCAAACTTCCAGCGTGCACAGCCCTTTTTTCTTTGTTTCCAGGCGTGCAAGCCAGTGCCAGACCTTGTAGAAAGAACATGGCGTCCAGCGCGCGCACACTACTCTCTGGCTGCCCTGTTCTGCCCGTCGTTGCTGTTGTTGCTGTCCCTCTCCCTCTCGCACTCTCCCTGTCTTCTTCCCCACTACCACCACCTGCCTACGGATAGACACATAGACTCCCTACCTACTCTTACTGACACCACGCTTCAGCATGTCGAGCCGCGCTTTCTAGGGGCAAGCCATGAGCCATGCTGCTGCTGGACATGTTGACGCCAGCCAACGCCGCAGTCAGACACGGCGACACGCCTCCCCTCTCTCCCCCCCACCACCACCATCACCACCACCATCACCACCACCACCACCACCACGATCAAGTCTCTGCCTCGCCCAGAACGCCTGCTTCCTTTCTCGCCCAATTGCCTCTTTCCCTGCTCGGCTCCTATCTCCGACAACAGACCCCCTCACCCTCTTCCGCTCTCCCTTTGGCCTCGTCTGACCAAACCAATCATGTCGACCCTCCGCTCCCTACCGGTACCGGTACCGTCCCTACCGTCCCTACCATCCCTACCGCCACCAGACAGGACTCCAATACACCACTGCCGCAACTTGATGCAATCACACACCACAACCAGGTCGGCTCTTTTGCACCCTCACGCCCCACATCCTCGGCAAGTAGCGCAGCGGACCATGGGCTGCAGAAGAAACGAGCGCCCCGACCGAAGACGTCTTTCCTCTTCGCTAAGCCTGCACATGTGCAGCCCATCCCCCATTCCAAGCTCTACCTTCGACCCAAGGTTCTCTTGCAATTGCACCAGGTCATTGCAGCCCAGCGCCCAAAGCCCGTGTACGAGGTCATTCCCTTTTCCCTCCTTCCTCCACGTTCCACACGCCGCTTTGCACGGTCCTTCAACACACGGGATCGCTTAGGAGCCCATGACCTGTTGATCGTACAGGCAGAAGCCTACACCACCACCAACGAGGGAGACAACAAGTCCGATGACGAGCGCTGGGACACTAGGGAAGTCATAGGCGTCATCAGCCCGGCGAGGTCCGACAAGGGTGTCACGAGGAAGACGGAGATATGCATGAACGATGGGAGGAGCCGCTGGGAAGTATCCGCCATGCCAAACGGGAGCTTCGAGTTCAACACGACGGATCAACATGGCTTGCCGCTGAAAGCACGCTGGGTGTTGAAGCCCCCGCATCTACGGAGGTCGTCGGGCATGTCCAATGGTGGACCTCTCTCCTCCGCCTTTCCTTCCAGACCAGAGGACAACAAATATACTTTCAGCACAATCGGCGCAGGCACGCGACGCCATCCCGTAATCGCAACAATGACTCGCCTGGGCATTGATGTCATGGATTCCTACGTAATGCCATCAGCGACCTCTCCAGGTACGCCCGGCTCCGTCTCTCCCGGTCTTGCACCTTCCAGCACCGACCTGAACGCTATGATGGATTCATCAAGCACTCCTTTCCCAATCTTCACAGACGATGCGCTTCGGCGATTGATCCTGGTGTCTGCAATCTGGGTCGCGGGCAACAACTACGCTCCTGCCGAAAGTTCCGGCCAGTCCAACCTAGGTCCCTGTGCCGTTTTCCGGCAACCCACACACCGCACCGTTTCCATGTCAGGACTCGACTCACCTCGCTCAGTCTCCCCCGCATCCACCGTAGACGAAGGGCGTCGTTCTATCCACAAGCTGTTCAGCTCCGGAACCGGAAGCCTGCGCCGCCGTACAAGCGTCGAAGTTCCCTCATCCCCGGCCTCAACCAAGACAACTACAAACACTTGTCCTGTAGCAAATACCCGGGGCCGCAGAGCTAGTTCCGACGCGCCTGTCCGCAGCACAACCGGCAGCATGAGAAAGCGGTATGGCGTTGCGTTTGAGCCTCGGGCCCTTTCAGAAGGCGAAGAAGAGCGTCCGCACAGCATAAACCCCCACCCCACCACTGCCCTCACCCTCCCCATCCCCATCGAAAGACCCTCCATGGAATCCTCCCCCATCGACACAAACCCCCCCTCAACCCTACCAACCACGCCAACCCCATCCCCCATCATAATCCCCCCCACCTCCCCCAACCCCACTCCCTCACCCCTCCCCTCCCCCGCCCTCCCAGACCCCTCACGAACCCGCAAAACCCAATCAGCATACAACCCCATCCGCACCACCGGCCTCTGGGACTCTGGCGTCCCCGACCGTCCTGGCCCCCGCTCCCGCCCCACCAGCATGCTCGTGTCCAATGAGCGCAAACGCAAACAGGACGGCAAGGGTAGGCGCGATAAGGTGGAGGTTGCGCAGGATAGTGTGGCGCGGGTTTCTGGGGAGGCCGAGTTTATGGGATTGAGGCGCAGGGGGGATTGGTATCGGTACAAGGTGAAGACGCGGTTGAGGGGGTGGTTTGGGAGGGGAGAAGGGTGAGGGTTGGGGGTTTGTAGCGGGTTTAGTGCGGTTTGCGGGATGTGGTTTTTTTTTGTTTTTTTTTTGAAGGAGTCGCGGCTTTTTGTGCAATGTTTATTGCATTGTGGGGGGTTTTTTTTAAAAGGAGTCGCGGGTTCTTGGGTGAATTTTGTTGCATTGCCGGGGTTTTTTGTTTTGGACAAGGGGCGTTTTGGATTGTGGGAGGTCCATGTACCGTATTCTTGGGACCGTTTTGATTTTTTTTTTAGGGTTTCTGGGTGATTGTGTATCTTTTTTTATTTTTTTTGGTCTTTTTTTTTTCTCTCTTTCTCTGTGTGTGTCCCTTGTCTTTTTTCTCTCTCTCTCTCTGTGTGTCCCTTGTCTTACTCCTTCTTACTCCCCTTTACTTGCTCCCTTGTTAGATTATACATCTTCGTCTATTCAATTGTGTCTCATTCCCCGCTGTTCAACCTACACCACACTACCTACCCCGCACATGGTGTGTCTATTTTACGCTGTAGATTGATGGCATGATGGCGTTTAGTTTGTCGATGCATTTTCCCTGGCTTGGGTTTTATTTGATTTTATATTTAATTTTATATTTTATATTTTCCATTTTCCATTTTCCATTTTCCATTTTCCATTTTCCATTTTCCATTTTCCATTTTCCATTTTTCCATTTTTTTTGCAGAGGGGGGTGAGGGACCCGCGGTTTGCGGGTCTTGGTGATGGGTCAGGCTGGGGGTTTGCCATTGTATCTACCGTCCACTCCATTCCCGACTTGGATTCTCCTTGTGGCGGGGGGTCGAGTACCGGTACCGTGGTAGATTGCGAGATGATG
This sequence comes from Plenodomus lingam, assembly GCF_022343315.1. Classification (NCBI taxonomy): domain Eukaryota; kingdom Fungi; phylum Ascomycota; class Dothideomycetes; order Pleosporales; family Leptosphaeriaceae; genus Plenodomus; species Plenodomus lingam. The sequence continues at coordinate 148,581 of NW_027093971.1, read as the reverse complement.
TGTGGTGGTGTCGAGTTGGGAAAGATGTGGGTTGCTGTCTGTGATGAAGATTGTGAGGTTGATGGTGGATTGGAAAGTAGAGGATGGGGATGGGGGTTGATATGTCTAGGCTGGAGTGGAGCTTGTGCTGTTGTTTTTGTATCTTTGCGCCAGGGTTGAGCTTGTGCTGTTGTTTTTGTATCTTTACGCCAGGGTTAAGCTTGTGCTGTTGTTTTTATATCTCTACACCAGGGTCAAGCTCGTGCTGTCGTTGGCCACGTTACTCTATCCAGACGTTCATGGCTGCCATTCAAAAAGGTAAAATTGCGCAATCGGGCGGTGCAGGCTTACCCTGTAGCCTAACAACTGAATCAGCTCGTACGCTGCATGTCTACCTATACCTCACAATAAACCGTTCCATCACCACTCACTTGATGGTGTTTTCACGGTCGCCGACATTTGCGCCAGCATCTCAACCAATCAGCAATCAAGATCGCTGCACTAGCGCGCTTTCCCTGCGTCAACTAGCGCCCATGCAACGCGAAAGTAAACAGTGCGCGCTGCCTTCAAAACAACGACTCCACATCCGCCTTCTCTCCCCCATTGCCTCCCTTCGACTGCCCCCTCGCCTTCTCGCCGCTCAAATCACATGCTCAGGCCATTTACCAACACATAACCTTTCCCCCGTCTTGCGAGTCGACGCTGCTCGCTAGGATCGCAATGAGCGACTCCTTAATGGACGACTCCGTCTTTGACGACGGCGCAAGCTCAGATTTCGCCCCGCCTGCAAAGCCGGCCAAGGCTGCAAAGGTGGCAAAGGCCAAACCTGCTGCTGCACCAAAGAAGGCAGCGGGTCCTGCGAAACCTCGCGGACGACCTCCAGGCGCAACCGCAAAGCCCAAGGCGAAAGCGGTGCCCAAGAAGAAGCGCCCAGATTCCGATGACGAGAATTCCGACATCGACATGGCCGATGCACCGCGAGACGATGAAGACGATTCGCTCCTTGCCGATACTCCCCCAAAGCAGAAGAAGGCTCCTGCACCCAAGAAGAGCAGTGGCAAGCCGCTCGCGGACATTGCAAACGAGAGTTTTGGGATGGATGGTGCAGAGGACGTGCCAATCTCCAAACCGAAAAAGGGAGGGGCCAGCGACAAATACCAGATGTTGACCCATTTGGAGCACATCATGAAGCGCCCAGATACATATATCGGCTCTGTCGAGCGACAAACCGACAAGATGTGGGTCTACAACTCCTCGACCGAGTCTATGGAGTTCCGCGATGTTACCTATGTACCCGGTCTGTACAAGATCTTTGACGAGATTCTTGTGAATGCGGCAGACAACAAGCAAAACGATAAGAACATGAGCGAGATCCGAGTCACGCTCGACCGGGAGACGGGCGAAATCTCGATCAAAAACGACGGCAAGGGTATTCCCATTGAGATACACAAGGTAGGCTTGCCGATCTCCTCAACTCGAGCTCCACTAACCAGCATAGGAACACGGTATCTATGTCCCAGAAATGATCTTTGGTCACTTGCTCACTTCGTCCAACTACGACGACAACCAGCAAAAGGTCACTGGTGGTCGGAACGGTTACGGTGCAAAGCTCTGCAACGTCTTTAGTACCGAATTCACAGTCGAGACGGTCGACTCGAAGCAAAAGAAAAAGTACAAGCAGACTTGGACGGATAATATGAGCAAGATGGGCAAGGCCAAGATTGTCGACTTCAAGTCGAGCGACGACTACACCAAGGTGAGCTGGAAGGCGGATTACGACAGGTTCGGTATGACTGGCATCGACGACGACTTCGAGGCCATGGTCAAGCGCAGGACGTACGACATTGCTGGAACGTTGCGCGGCGTCAAAGTCTACCTCAATGGCGACCGAGTCAAGGTCACGAGCTTTGCAAAATACATGGAGATGTACACGAAATCCATTGCCCGCGAGCAGGGCAGGAGCGAAGATGACAAGGAAGCCAACGTCATCATCACCGACAAGCACGACCGCTGGGACATTGGTTTTGCCGTATCTGACGGTGCCTTCAACCAGGTCTCATTTGTCAACTCGATCGCGACGACTTCTGGAGGTACTCACGTCAATTACATAGCAGAGCAGATTGTCGACAGGCTCTTGGCGATCGTCAATAAGAAGAACAAGGCTGCCGTGAAGCTTAAGCCAGCGCAGATTAAGAACCACATCTTCTTGTTCGTCAACTGCTCGATTGTGAATCCGGCCTTTACCTCGCAGACCAAGGAACAATTGACGACAAAGTCGAGTCAATTTGGCAGTAAGCCTGTACTGAGTGACAAGTTCTTGAAGGCGATTGAGAAGACAGACGTCATCCAGAATATTATGCACTTTGCCCAGCAAAAAGCCGACCAGATGATGAAAAAGACGGACGGCAACAAGCGCAATCGAATCAGCAATGCGAAGCTTACGGATGCCAACAAGGCCGGGACCAAGGACGGTCACCTGTGCACGCTTATTCTTACCGAGGGTGAGTCGGCCAGTGTGCTTGCCTTGGCGGGACGAGCTGTTGTGAATCAGGATCTGTTTGGTGTCTTTCCGTTGCGTGGTAAGCTGCTCAATGTCCGAGACGCCACCGTCGACCAGATCATGAAGAATGCGGAGATTCAGAATATCAAAAAGTTCATGGGCCTTCAACACAAGAAGGAGTACACGGTATCCGACATGAAGAGCCTGCGATACGGTCATCTCATGATCATGACGGATCAGGATCACGACGGTAGCCACATCAAAGGCTTGCTCATCAACTTCCTCCAGTGCCAATTCCCCAGCTTGCTCAAGATCCCCGGCTTTCTTCTTGAATTTATCACGCCCATTGTCAAGGTCTGGAAGGGCGATCCAAAGAACCCCCGCAGCCTGAAGAGCTTCTTCTCCATGCCCGAGTATGAGGAGTGGAAAGAGCAGCACAAGCATGAGAAGGGCTGGGAGCACAAGTACTTCAAGGGATTGGGAACCAGTGACATTCCCGATGCCCAGATTTACTTCAAGGACCTCGACACCCACATGAAGAGCTTCCAAGTCATGCGTGAGGAAGAGGAGAAGCTCATCGAGCTGGCCTTCTCCAAGAAGAAGGCTGATGCACGAAAGGAGTGGCTGCGCGACTTTGTTCCCGGCCAGCATCTGGATCTTACCACACAAGAGATTTCTTATGACGACTTCGTCAACAAGGAGCTCATTCTCTTCTCCATGGCCGACAATTTGCGTTCCATTCCATCTGTCATCGACGGTCTCAAACCCGGTCAGCGAAAGGTCATGTATACCTGTTTCAGACGCAACATCAAAAAGGATGTCAAGGTCATCGATCTCGCAGGTTCCGTCTCTGGTACCACGGATTACGCACACGGTGAGTCATCGATGCAAGGTACGATTGTCGGGCTCGCTCAGAATTTTGTCGGCACCAATAACATCAATTACCTGGAACCGAGTGGTAACTTTGGTTCGCGACTCAAGGGTGGTGCCGATGCTGCGAGCGCCAGGTACATTTACACACGTCTGTCGCCTTTTGCTCGACGTATCTTCCATGCCCACGACGATGCCCTGCTGAAGTATGGCGAGTCAGATGGCAAACCGATTGAGCCTGAGATGTACATTCCCGTGCTCCCGACAATCCTCATCAACGGTTCTAGTGGTATCGGCACGGGGTGGAGTTCTGAGATTCCCAACTTCAACCCCATGGAGATTATCGACAATATTAGGATTCGCATGAAGGAAGGCGCTACCAAGGAGGACATGCGGCCAATGGTTCCATGGTACAAGGGCTTCACCGGCAGGACCGAGGAACTTGGCGAAAATCGTTATCAGTTCACGGGCACCATCCGCCAGACCGGGGACAACGAGGTTGAGGTCACGGAGCTTCCCGTTCGATACTGGACTCAGGACTTCAAGGAGAAGCTTGAAGAGATCATCAAGGCCGATAAGACACCATCCTTCATCAAGGACTACATCGACTACAATACTCCCGATCGTGTGCACTTCATCATCAAGATGGAGGACAAGTACATGGCCGCAGCTCTTGCCAAGGGACTAGAAGAAATGTTTAAGCTCTTCAAGCCGCAGTCGACGACCAACCTCGTTGCCTTCGATGCCCATGGCCGCATCCACAAGTACGCAACAGTCCTGGATATCATCGAAGAGTTCTACCATGTTCGTCTGCGATACTACGAGAAGCGAAAGCAGCACCAGCTCGAGGTCATGCACAAGGAGCTGAGTAAGATGACCAACCAGGCCAAGTTTATTCAGATGATCATCGATGGCAAGCTGGTTGTGTCGAAGAAGAAGAAGCTTGCACTGGTGCAGGAGCTGAAGAAGCTTGGCTTCACACCCATCCCAAAGGTTGATGATGCTAAGAAGGCTGGTGAGATTGACGATGTTCAAGAGGATGAGGAAGATACCGATGAGACCGAGGCCGGCGCGTCGGCCAGCGATTATGACTACCTCTTGGGTGTAAGTACTTTGTGTTTTTTTGTCGAGGTTCACGACTAATGTATAGTAGATGGCCATCTGGTCCTTGACCCAGGAGCGAGTCGAGAAGTTGCTAAAGCAGATTGGCGAGAAAGAGGAGGAGATCGACACCCTCATCAAGCTCTCTCCCAAGGACATCTGGAATGTTGACCTTGATGCGTTTGTCGAAGAGTGGAACACGCAGCTCGAGCAAGAGAACAAACGTAAGAAGAAGGTCGCCAGCATCACTCGTCGCGCATCTCAGAAGCTTGGTCTTGCCAAGGGCAAGGGCAAGAAGAAGAGAAGGATGGATGGCAGTGACTCGGACGATTCCGATGACGACTTTGGCCCTGTCAAGAAAAAGGCAAAGCCGAAGAAGGAGGGTCTACTGAGCTATTTGCAACAAAGTACCCGGCCGGTAGCCAAGAAGCCCTCAGCACTAGATGCTTTGAAAGCAAGTAGTGCGCTTGGAGGACCACAGAAACAGGGCACGTTGTTATCACATCTTGCTAAGAAGGAGGCTACGCCACAGACGGATGGAGCGTCGGATGATAGACCTGGTACATCCGACTCTGCTACTGCTCCCAAGCGAGGCCGACCGACAGCAGCTAAACCTGCAAAGAAGCCGTTGAAGGTCATCGAGTCCGACGATGATGACGACGATACAGACGTCTTCGCTGCCGTCGCCAAGGAGGCTACTACTAAACCACGGACAATCACAAACTCACGCACCGCTCGTCCCGCAGCCAAGGCCGTTTCCAAATACAACGCCGGCGACGACAGCGATTCCGACGAGGACGATATGCTGGGAGACGTCAGTCTGATGGTCAAGGGCATCGGCGGCAGCAGCAACGGTGCCCCAATGTTCAAGACTTCCAACGCCACCCTTCCCGTCAACGGCACCGCTCAGGCTTCCAAGGCTAAGAAGGCTTCTCCCGCCGACCTCAGCGACGACGACACTACCAACTATGAAGGCCTGGCTCAATCATCGCCCCAACGCCCACCTCCCCGCAACATCAACGACACCATCAACTCGGACGACAGCGATGACTTCTCCGTCGCGCCCAAGAAAACCCTCGCAAGCAAACCCGCCCCCAAACTCAAGGCTCCCGTCTCCAAAGCCGCGCCCAAGACTAAACCTGCACCCACCGTCGCCCCCGTCAAGAAGCCCTCCGTCCTCAGCCCCGCCGCCAAAGCGTACGCGAGAAAAATCCTGGAAAACGGAAGAGCACCTCCAGCTAAGCCCGCTGCACCCAAGCCCAAGGCCAAGAAACCTGTGCCCGTGGACTCGGACGATGACATGGAGGACGCGGATGCTATTGCTGATAGTATCCTCTCTGATGACGATCAAGAGCCTACGCCCAAGGCTCGTGCCCCGGCTGTGAGACCGGGACGGAGGGCTGCGGCTGCGAAGCCGGCACGGTATGTGGTTAGTGATGATGAGGAGGAGGATGGGGATGAGGCGAGTGAGGCGAGTTTTGGGGATAGTGAGTAGGGATTAGGGGTAGGGGAGTTTTTGTTGAAGAGGTTGGGATGGAATTGGAAGGGGGGGATATGTTGAAGGGCGGGGGTGGATGGGTATTGCATTGCATCAAGGTGGCGTGGTTGTAAGCTGGGTCGTGGTGATGGTGTTTTTCTTGCTCTCCTCTTTCCGGTTCTCTTTCAATATACTTTGGGATATGCGATCCGATGGGATGGAATTGATTGGAATCGCCTATGGCTGTTTGTTTTCTTTTTCCTTTTCCTTTTCCCGTCCGTGGTGGGGTGGGAATTGGATTCGGATTCGGATTTAGATTTCATGGGGGTTTAAACGGGCGTTTGGGGGGTTATGGCGTTTGCGCCTTTTTTTTTTGGCGGGAGTGGGAGGGGGAGGGAGGGGATAGGGATGGGGATGAGGAGTGCATGTATAGTAGTAGTGTTGATGTGAATCTTGATTGAAAGTTTTCTTTTGAGATGTTGTTGATCTTGAGCTTATTCTCGTCTTGAAGTGATCTGAGCTGTCGGCTTGATGAAGCGTCTACGGTAGGTACCGGTACAGTAGTTATCCCTGTTCTAGCAGTGTGTTTATGGTTGTAGGGTGGAGGTTGGTTGGTTTAGCGTGGGAGGGTGTGAAGTGGGGGATTTGATTGAAGGTCGAAGGTGAGTGTAGTGTACTACTAGGGCAGTGTAGAACTCTGGCGATACAAGAGCTTTTGATTCTAGTTGGATACCCTACGAGAGATTCAGAGTGACATCAAACTGGTCGGTGCCATGCAATGCTCCCTTTTGGCAGCTCATGTATGATTGATGCATGAGCATCGTCCGGGTATTCTCCCATGAAACGAAATTGGGAAAAAGAGAAACATGTTTCTGGGTTTTTTTCCCTTGTTCTCGCGCTACTTGCCGTGTACGCAAAGCATGAAGGAGATGATCCATGTCTGCAGACGAAACGAGAGGATTGATGGAATTCTACCTAGCCTAGCTCTTCGCTATTTCTACCTCTGACAATTGACACACGGTTCCGAAATGCATCATTAAGAGCACCTGCCCATAGTTGTATATGCACCTGGCGTAGTTCCTTTGGGTTGCCTAATTGTTACGTCCCACAGAGTACATTTGTGATTAGGCGCCTTGCATGGCTGTGAAAACAATTAGGTTGTTGCTTTGTTTATTTTGTTGATGATGGCTGCTTACGCTATCCTCGAGGCAAGGAACGGGTTCATTCGGAGTGCGAGAATCTTTTCCATCTACCTTGGCGAACTCGTAGCAGGTCCCTGATGCGTCGTCTAATTTGCATGCCTGTTTTAGGTCAGCGGCTTTTGTATGTGTTGTAGGGTAGAACACCATATTTACCCAAAATGTTGATTGAGCCATGGCAAGACCAGCAAGCAGGGCGGAAAGTGTGGTAGTGGATAGCTTCATCTTGATTGACAAATAGAAGAAAAGGACCTAGAGGGATAAATAGAATAGGTCTTGAAGAGGATGATGATGTTGTAGTATATGCAGGAATAGACTTGAACAACGGATTGAAGGAAGAAATGCACGTAGGGCAGGGTATACTATATGTATTTTTAGAGCCATTGGGTCATCCCAACAGAAGACTGCGCAGCATGAATTAATTTTTTGTAGTAGGCCCGATCGCTCGTATACATGAAACGGAGCCCGGGCTGCTGGCTGACTATAGGTGTGTACTAGGATTACTTTTGTATTAAGAATATAAATAGTACTGTCGGTCCGCGGCGGGTCTTGCTTACACAGGGGGTGTAAGGCAGTGCATGCAGAGATAAGAAGTCCCAGTACTGTATTACTATAAAAGGACAGATTATGCAAAACCTCACTAATTGGCACAGTGTGCATCTAAGCAGTGTGTAAGTGCTTTAATCTCCTAATCACAAGCCTGCTCTAAGTTTCAAATACAGCTATATCCTGACATGGGTAGTTTTACCACCAACATGATTCAAGATAGTAGAAGTAGCCCCATACATTTGGCCATAGATACGATTGAAGTTGGGGTTGCTTCGCCAACAGGAGTACAAGGAGTGAGATTAGTCCGGTACGGCTGTAAACACATTAGTCAATGAGATGATTGAGTTTCTCACGCAGCTAATGTGGTCTTCCAAGGTAGTCATCTATAACCTTCACCTATAATACGCTTCCGATTTCCATTATCGCGGCCACATGTGCCGCAAATATCTGCCGCGTCATTTGAATTTCGCACAGCTGGTTTACTTTAACATTACAATTTTTGCTGTATAGCAGGGAACTATCATTGCTGTAGGTTATTCTTTTCCAGCTGCAAGACCTGCAAGCACGACACAAAGTACGGCAGATAGCATCATCGTGAATGCAAAGTAGAAGAGAGCCCAGAGGGATACGAATGGCAGGTATTTAGCATAACAAAGATGTGATGAAGGGATGGCAAAGGAACTGGTTTGAGTACAATGCTCGAGGGCGATAAAAGTTGCAGCAATCAAAGCAAAATCAATGTACGTCCAGTCTTCATCGATCTGGCATCAGACAGCATCTTTGCACGACGGTTTGCCTACCTGCTATCTAGCATCCGTAGTAGCACTACTAATTGAGGTTTCAATATTCAAAGAAAAACGCTGTGTACAGTAGTAGTCTGGACAAATTAGGTATAATACCGTATAAACACGCTTACAACAGTCGCATCATAACCAAGGGCAAATTGGGTTGAATTAGCGAATGGCTTTACAACAGCAGCAGGAGTAAGAGGGCTATTACCAGCTACATTGGGTTCACTCTGATGAGCAAGGCGCCCAGGCAAGTTGGCAATACGTGAAGCGAGGCTCATATCGATCTATAATTATAGGCCCGTCAAGTGTGAATTCGTAGCATACAGAAATTAGCAAACATGTCACCTGACGTGCAAATTATGTTGTATTTGCCTCGAGTAAATCAAAACTAGAGGAAGGTGCTAGCTAACATATGTCCGTGGTATGTTTACCCAGAACTGATGCGGTTGCACACAGCGGACCGCGCCAGCCACGCTAGGGCTGGCGCAGCCCCCTATATATCCCCAGCAGGATAGATGAGGCAGACTTATACCAATTGATGCACAACCATCCACACGTGCCCCGTGCCCAGTCTCGCGATATCCTTATCAAGAACAGTTGGCGAGATTTTCACCCTTGCGAGGTGTACACCCATTGCCATTGGGGGGACATGGCTACAGCACATTTAGTTCATAGTTTAGATTGCAAGTTGATAAATCGGCTTACATGTTCTGGTGCGCAGGGTATCCACGGGCTCTCAGAATTATGCCTATATCGACCGTCTTGCTGAGTATGTTCGGAGCAACCCTGACTACTGCATATCTGTTTTCCGTTAATGATTTATTCTCCAAGGTAAAAACTTTTCCATACCATTCTGATTTTGAAATCATTGTTTTCGAAACCAGTCTGTCCAACTGCGAGAGTGACAAACAAGGCGGAAAGTGCAATAGATAGTCTCATCTTTTTTTAAAAAAATTCAGAAGAACAGAGTCTGGAGGTATGAGTGCGAATTTTTCCCCACAAAGATATGATGTCGGAATGTAGACTACGGAGTAGATTCGAGTGAGATTATCCTAGGTGTTGGAGATGATGGAATCCACCGTGCACGCGAAGCAGAGTGAATATATAGTCTAACGGGGCCACTTTAACGGGGCGGGAATAGGAGACATTACAGCTCAATGACTCGTGTATTGTCTGGGCCACTATATTAGGTCCGTCTGATCATATATGTAGAATGAAGACGTTCATCGTTGGCTCTTGGCTGATTGCCTTGGCAACACCAGGAATGAGTTCTGGCTGACTTCTATACGTTCTATTTCTCAAGAACAGGACCCGCTTGCACACCATCGCGAGAAGGTATCACAGTTATAGTGATTGTACTGGCATGACCATGACACACTTAGTTTCCAAATGTATTTCCACCAGTAACAAAAAGCAACTGAGGCGATTATTTGTGCAGGGGTACCGGTACTGTAATGTTCAATTGAATCTAGATTTCGTATCTGTTTTGCCTTGGGCCAACTGTATGATCTACACATCCCCACTTTTCTCACTGTCTAAACTGCAGGTCTGCTTTTCAGTTGATGAGTACCATAGGCACTTTGTGCTTTGGGGTATGAAAACTTCCCTACTATTCCCCTCCAACATTGGCCACTGCAGTGCCCACAAACAAGGCGAAAAAATGCGATTTATAGGTTCGGATAGGTCAAGGGCGGGACAAAATATTATACTAGTCCAAGCACGATTATCGGCGGTATTCGATGCGCAAGCAGACATCGAAAAATGTTTGACCTTGCCTAGTCAAATCAGGCAAGGATAGAGTTCCCCACGCCCCAAAACTAGGGCACAGTCTGAAGTACCGTAGTAGGTAGACTTGATTGTTTATCTATCCGAGCTTTCCACCATTCGTGCTTGGTATCTTGGTAAACATAAAGAAACGCCGTAGATATTACTATTATTCCTTTGTGAAGGTGTGTACAGTACCGGTACGTACGCGCGGCAAATATTGCAGTACCTTGGCACAATCAGATTGCATCATGTGTCCTTCATAGCGTCCGTATTACAGCCGACTCACTTTCGGATTGACCAATTCCCAGTGTCGGTAAATCCTGTGAAGCGGCAACCGGAGACGGTCGGGAGAGCCGGGTTAGTGGGCTGGTTTGAGGTCGATTCAAATGGCAATTGTGGCGATCTGCTCCTTTGTCGTAGATTGATCAGCGCATACATTGTATACCGTAGGTATTTGGGCCCTTGCTTGAGGGAGGTTTGCTCCCAGCGTCAAGGATTTCGCTCCTGTACAGGAAAGTAGAGCGATCAACCTCCTACGAAAAACGTAGCAGTGTGCATTTTTTGCTGCTAGAAAACTGCATGCTCGACAGCCAAAGGAAAACCGATTTTTCTAACCTCGGCGGACCCACAGGTTTACACTTGATAAAAGTCATTGTGAGCACCTGGGACCATGCAGAGCTCATATAAGACTGCTGGCTATGTATATAAAATGATAAGTGATCGAAACAAGAGCATCTTTCTTGGAATTTTTGCGATACACATCTCATTATTTCTCTTATCTTACAAGGCCCTGTTTGTGAAGGTCCCTACTCCTACAGTTGTTCAAATTCAGGGCACAATCGTACTTGCGCGAGTTGTATTATCATCTGTGCAGTAGGCAGATACGTATAACCCAATATTCACAGAGCGAGCAGAAGGACAGACTTTGGTAAATGATAGTAAACCAGTATCTTGCAAGCCAATAAATCAGTGAGCGAACAAGTACCAACATCGTTCCCTTCCATCACCCTTCCGTACTTCACTTTTAGAGAATACCACACCATACCAGTCCACACCATGTCCTACCCAGCCAATCCGACACCACGGCGAAACATTTCTCGAAACCAAGTCATCCTACGTCCGTGCAACATACATCGTACTCTCTCTGCATACTCGTAACCCAGCTTACCTCCCGCTTCCCAATCCCAAGTAAAACACACGAATCCGTGCCGCCTTGGCGCAGCGTGCATGAAGCTACCAGCACATATGTCGAATCTTTCGGTCAGGTTCCAATAAAAAGGCTCCTTCTTAGCGATTCGAGACACACATAATCTTTTCCCCGTTTCGTTGGCTCGCTAACACAGCTCAGCCCGACGGATTGGCTATGAGAAAAGGTACGAGGTGAGAGTGTACATGCAGTGTGATCACACGGGGGGAGACGGCAGAGCTAAGTTGATTTGGGAGACGTGTAGTTGGTTTTAGTCCTGTTGCACGCTGATTCGCTGGCAATCTGGAGGTCCTCAAGTAGAAAGATAAAGGTGGAGTATGTAGACGCCATGTTCAACCATTCGATTCGTAGAGAATGAGTTGAATGTGCCACAGACGACTCCTCTCTCCTTAAAGTAGTGCAAAACCGCCGGTTACTTCCCCTAACCGAGTGGAAAAGTGCATCAAAGAAACATATCCTATGCCAAGTCGTGGACGGGAAAACAGTCCAAGGAGTTGGGAATTGCTAGTTCATCAAGACAGCTCAGTGGTTCTTCTGCTGGCTAGAAGTGTTGGGTACCCAACTGATCGGTAGGTTCAGTCAGTCTAACTACCCGTCCAGAGCGGAGGTGGAGCCTGGATGCGGTTACGGTGAATAGCCTATCCCGACTAGGCTGGCGGCGGGAAGAAATGACCGACGGCGCGTCACCGTTCACTGCCGGAACTTCTAGATCGGATCTTAGGTGCATTGACCCAGGTGCCACACTCGGACATGGTTCGATGAGAAGATGGGTCTAATTCGAAGAGAACTCGGGGGTTGTGTGAGGCAACGAGTGGAGAGGGAGTATGCCATCTGGTTTTGACAAATCATCATGTTAGCTTATACTATCAAGGCCGTCGAAGTAACCCATTCTCACAAGTAGTCTGAAGGCGGCAGATGAGGCCACCAAACTAAGACTCCGCATTACACACTTGCGGCCCGCTCCTTACGGGTCTGTAGATGAAGACCTTGGAGGCCGCCTAACTATACCTCAAGGCCCCTAGCGTCTCTTCATCGAGTGATACATTATAATCTCTTCTCCTAGTGTAGCTTGAGGACAGTGAGTGTGCGGGGTCGTTATCGAACGTCTCCAGCACCACTAGGCATAAGGTTACTCCCACTCCCGCAACTGACTGCGGGTGTTTGCAAGCAGGCCTATGCGCCTGCACAGAATGCCTGTGAATGACAGACGTAGGCTTGCGACATGGTGGCGGCCACGTTTACCGTCGATTTAGGCGAAGTACAAAGCGATTTGTGGACAAGTCCACACATACTTACACGTAGCCTGCTCTCCAGCGCTTCAGCTTCAATCGTACGCTAGAGATGACGGAGAATCGCACAAACGGGTAAGGCAATATTTGTCAAAGTGGTGAGATGGAAGTGGCCAATCAGTCTCGAAGCGTTGCCCCATGACACTGTATGACCCTATGTGCTGGCGGGTGTCTGAATCAGATTATGTTGTAATGGTGATAAGATAGTGTTGTGCTAAAGTCTCCTCAGACGGCGCATCCGAGGTGGACGAGGCTTTGTCCAAGAGACCACAAAGGCGTAGAAAGTAGATTGCAGAGAAGCCTGGTCTGTGAGGCGTACTGTGTTGCAAGCCTGGTCCTGATTGGTCGTGACATCTGTCAGTCATGTGTACTCGGAAAGACTCGCACAATGTAACCTGTCAACTGTCAAAACCGCACAAGTTACCCATTCTTGTAGTACCTATGTTTTCTGCCATCAAATCCGGTTTCCTTGAGACGAGCAAAGTCAATGCACTGCCGGTATATGTGATGCAACAAATTGTGGACTGGTGATGAACCAACCAATCTTGGATTTACCACATGGAGATGGCGTGGTGTAGCATGGCTCGCTTGACCTGGCATTTGGGCTGAGCTATCGTCGGGCACTAAGTAGACTAGCCTCACTGTTAGTAGGAGAGCAGTAGTCCCCAAGGTCGAGGCCTTTTCACCATTTGGAACACTCTGCGTACTCTTCAATACACTTCCAGGCTGTGGTACAGGTACCGGTACAAGAGGGGGCGGGCCGTGTCCTTGTCCTATGATCCGATCTTCGACACTTCGACGCAATGCCTTCAAAATGATGCACCGAGCCGTCCTGAAATCATGGTAAGAGTACGATCGTGAGGTTGTGAAGCCTCTGTCCGCATATTTTCACAGCTACCTGCGGAGAAGAACATGTAGTTCGCCTGTGAAATTGGCTTGTCCAACCATGCCATCAGCGCCACAAAGCTTGAATGCGTCACAGCAGCCATCAGCATATGTCTGATGCGTGAACACAACATGGCTGCCCTCGATGGTTAACGGACCTCAACAACACTGCTGTGAGAAGTTTGTGCGTGGTGTATTGGCGACTTTAGCGGCAACATGTCGTTCCTGAGAATGTGCTTGGGACAGACTGCCCTTGTCGGGCAATAGGATGAGATCCCTGCCACATTCGCGAATGTTCCTATGTGCACCCTAGAGTCTTGAATCAGCATTCATATTGGCTGACAGAAATTGCCGAGAGATTGCAAGGAGCCCTATGGTCGTGCAATACAGGTCTGACAGGACCAGTACTCCTGTAACAATGGTAGTTGTCTGAAAGCGGCCGACAGTGTACACGACTGAGTATCACTCGTTCGACAAGAGTCAAGTAGGGCTTGAATTGTCGTACGCATTTTCGGGGCGAGTAGCTATCCCGATTACTTCGTGGAAGTGATTAGATTGGCTCGCTTGTCAATTTGCGACTATTGCTGGGACTTGTAGAAACATTCTCTTTTAGAATATGCAAAATGCGGAGCAACAGGGGACAGCATCTGCAGTACTGATTAATATGCCTGCAATCAATCGTACTCAAGAATGAGGCTGAATAGATCAGCCTCAACATGCTGAGTTTGCAATTCGGCACCCGTTCTCATGCGAATACCTTTGCAATGAATCACTACGAGCGTGTCCAGAAGCCACTTCAAAATAGTGATTAAGCGTTTGCAAGATGGGAGTAGTGTACCGGCAAGCAGCACCAGAGCTGACGTCTAAAAGCAAAGTAGTCTCATACTGATACAGTGGCCGGAACCTGTTTTCATTTACTGCTCTTTTTTTATACGTTAGAAACTTCTAGGAATGTAGGACTTGGGATGTAGACAAAAACCATTCCCCTACAGCCAGGCTAGAGAAAACGCACTCGATCAATGACGACTCAATTTAAGGCAGTCTATTAGCCGATCCTACGCTAAATCCACTCACATGCTGATAAAAAAAACAATACCCAGCGACAACAGCATTGGACAGAACCGGCTGGAAACCAATAGCAAAAGTCGGCGTCTGCAACAACCTGGCGCGGACTCATACGCCTCCAATACATGTTCCACGCTGGAGTATCAGGTTCGCCGACGAACAAGCTCAGGAGTATAGGAACAGTTCCGGACTCGAACAACTCGGGTGCAGCTGTGTGTCAGTTGCATCAATACTTGAGCCGAGACCTAGGGAGCACTCGCCACTCGAGTGATAGTGACGCGTTTGCAACTAAACGTGTGCAAAGCCCCTGACCGCTCTGGGCCCTGAAACACCTACCGTACTCTCTGCCAGGGCTCGTGTAGCCCAGCGGAAGCGGGTTGAATGAGGGTATGTGATTTAGTCGATAGCCACGGTACTTGGCCGCTCTCCGTCAAGGCTCCATGCAGTAATGGCCTGCACTGTCATAGGCGAGGTGGTGTATTTAGGTCAGCAACATATCCCAATCATGGAAAAAAGTATGTATGATTGTAAAGTCGACCCTCCTCTGACCGGACGGCAGAGTGAGTTGTTCGAATCTCCCACCGCCGGCCACGCGCAGTGACAGCGGCTGCGAAAGTGGGTATGCGTCGGCCCCGCATACATATGTCCATAGGCCAGGTTCGTGAGATCGTGATTCCAGAACTGTCTTGAAGCAGCCACTCATCAAGCAGTGATCACGGGTCCCGACAGCTTGCGCTGCAGCTTGGCCTTTGTCTCCTTTGCCTGGTCTGTACTGAGACAAAAACACCGCTTTCCTGCGCAAGACGACCGACAAGCGGTCAAAAAACGCAGCTTTGCGGGATTGAATCAGTCTTCTTTGTTGACGATCTTCCGGTCAGGCAGTTGCTAGACATACGCTCATTGTCGAAAGCCTAGTCTCACAAATAGGTGACGAGGCTTGCAGCGAGATGTGTCTAGTCAATCCCGTGCTGGATATCGTCTGTCAGGATTGGTTGTCAGTTGCTTCAGGATAGTCTGTGGGGGAGTACATTCATTTTCTTTGCATTTCAGGGGACATGGCTGTCGACGGTGCGGCAAACGCTCAGTAGCAGCTGTAGGAACACGCATGTCTACACCGACAATGCGAATTGTAGAGTTCTACCCCTGCTTTGAGCGGCAGTGCAGGCGTCCATGTTTCGCACAAGAAAGATCCACGTTTGCAATGTTGGCCCAAAAGGCTCGTGCGGTGGTGGTACATCCATCGGCTGTCTGCATCACAAGGTACCAAATCGCTTCTTGTCCCTATTCCATAACGGAGCATGACAGGCGGTCCCTGTCTCCTAAACTGGATCGAACGAGGCTGTTGGGTACGAAAACGGTCGCAACGAGTTTGGTGGTTGTAGAAGATCGATACTAGGGGGACGCTTCCATCGTTATCAGAACCACCTTGCCTGTTGACACTCATTCAGGGTGACAAGAAAACCGTCCAGCTTACTATATAATCTGGAAGGAACAAAAGGACTTGTCCACTGCTCTCAGTGACCTTGTGTCGAGACGCAAGTTGGGAAGACGCATCATTGCGACCAATACGCACGGTTATCCGTTGATTGGCGATGTTTTGATACATACCCAACTTGAAAAGCATCAGGACAGGGGTCATACAAAAGAAGTCCTTGTTCGAATGCAGGGTTCACAGCGATTGACTGTTTGACACCGTGCGACGCAGTTCCCTCGACCTCTTCCATCTACCACCGCATTGTTCACTGCCTAGCACTTGGATGTATTAGGCATCGTTTGGCCCAATCACAGACTCTGCCGTCTCGCAACATATCAAGCCACTTAGTGTGCGTGCTGAAACCCCATCTATCCACTTGCACACCGGACCAAGGCTGCATGACGCTCGGGCAAGCTTTGGCGACGCAAGTCGGCTGAGTGTGTGTGCTAGCGGGCCGAAGAAAGGGTACAGTATAGCCTCTTAAGCACAGCTGTAAACGGAACAAGTACCTTCGTTAGTATTTGCGGCGCGCTGATCGATCATATTCGACAGCACCGTCAACATCTCTCGACCATATACACTTCACACTGTATCCCCATTCTCTATCATCAGACTTCACCTGATAAGGCCATACTCGTGTCAATAACGTTCGTGGTTGTTGTTTCTGGTAGTCGTCGGCCTGCTGTGAGACCGCTGATCAGGCTCTGGACGTCTGAACTCACGATAGCCGAGCAAGTCTTCTCGTTGGACACTCCACAAGGCTCGCCTGGAAACTGCCACGGGACAGTGTCGTTTGTCCGGAAGTGACGTAGTCCTATTGAAGTACGGCCCAGCGCCGAGAATACATCTCCACAAAGCTGACGCCTCAAGCAGGTGTGTCGACTACAAATCTTCCTCTAACGTACGTACGTTGCCAAAATAGGAGCCCATTCAGCATGTACGCAAGTTGACGCAATTCTCAGATCCCATCTGATTTAGTGGAGTTGTTCGTCCGTTGGTATAGTTGGATGATCGTTGAGAGTGACCTTCTCGTCCTCGTGAGCACTGCGCAAACGCATCGACCATCAGCCTCCCGCTTCCAACCGCTGCCATCAAACCTTTGCCTATCTGGAGCGACTATAGTTCCACGACATTTACGTTTCATCATTCAACCTATTCTCTGCCTTCTCAAGCCCCCATCCTTGCCAGATACCGGTACGCCGCGACAGTTTTCGAAGTCAGAGCATCAGCCTTGCATACCTTGAAGTATCCATCTTTTGCTTGGAAAGATGAAGATATCATCTTTACTGAATCCGTTTTGTACCGACAGCTCTCTCCATGGTAGTCCCGAGCCACCAACACGACTATCTCGTCCGGTGGTCACCGCTGGCCTTTCAAGACGACAGAGAGTTCCGAAAGATGCTCCGGTCTTCACCGAGGGTAACAAGACTGTTGGACACGTCAACTTTCCTCCACATGAAGCTGGTTATGATCAGCATCTGAAGGACCAGCATCGTAGATTCCAAGTCTTTCCCGCGGGCCAGATTTCCAGGAAGGGTGTCCGGCACATCCCATACAATAGTGACAAGAAGGACTTTCTGGAAAAGACAGGCCGAGACGCTTTTGAGAGTAAGTCTGGTGTTCCCGGACCGTTCAACGTTGCTAACAGAATGACAGTGTTCCAGTACACGTACAAGCGGCCTAGCGACGACAAGGAGTACGTGGTGGTGTGGGATTACAATATTGGCCTCGTTCGTATGACGCCCTTCTTCAAGTCATGCAAGTATGCCAAGGTACGTTAGGCATATCCATGATGAAGACTCTGTCCCTCTGACCCGTACAGACGATACCGGCCAAGGCGTTGCGAGAGAATCCCGGCCTTAAGGATATCAGCTACAGCATAACAGGAGGTGCTCTAGTGTGTCAAGGTCAGCCAGTGATGTTATCTACAACAGATCAACATACTGACATGCTGCAGGTTACTGGTTCCCGTATGAAGCAGCGAAAGCAGTTGCTGCGACCTTCTGCTACGATATTCGTTGGGCGCTCACCCCAGTCTTCGGCGCCGACTTCCCTGACCTATGTATTCATCCCCACGACCCTCGGTACGCAAAGTTTATCATCGAGCCAGCCATAGTACGACACTGCACCAGGGAGACAAAGCGATTTCGAGAAGAAGGGCCTTCGTACCTTCTCGCCACGGAGGCTTCAAATTCTTACCATCCGAGAGATCGGATGGAGAGACGTGTGCGACCAACGGATATTGAGAGCGGATACGGGACTGATACAGATCGGAGCGACAAGTACTATTGCTCGCCCCAGGTGTCTCCTCGTAGTCAGTTCACTCCCATTAACAGGTCACTATCGCCAAGATCGCCATACCCAGCCGACTTTTTCACCGTAGCCTCACCAGTTCGTACACAATACCAACAAGGGACACTTGCCTGTACTTCAGTTCCCATCGAGTACGGTGAGGGGTCATTCCGGACGAAGCGAACCTTGTCCAAAGTAGCTTTCAGTGACAATTGTGATGACGATCAGCAGTCCCGCCCACCTACAGCCGCCACTGTTGATAGCTGCCACAGCGGGCGAACATCTGGAGGGTCCAGTAATGACGATGGCCACACCAACACTGACATGGATGCAGCTCAGATGCTGTTGTCACTCAGTACAGATAGTCACACGCAACCACCGATGAAACGAAGGCGTCGAGGATCGCATTTTTGAGTGCGTGTTGTTTCTTCAATGTCATGTCCTGTTGGAGGGTGCGCCAAGGTCGGCGATGCGTTTCTTCCCTTGTCGTCACATGACGTCTCGTAGCCTTTTGAGCGCTCATCGTCGGTATTTGTGGTCTTGCATACGGTTTGGATTCCTGTTGTGTGCGCGAGATCTTTAGTTCATTTGTGTTATTTTCACTCTGGTATCTCCACACCCTATGTAGAGCATGGCTCGTTGTTTTAGTGATGTTGCCCTTGCAAATGTAATTTAGGAAACATGAATAGTTATCCAATTTCACCGAGGTCATACAACACAAACTCCACGCATACCAGGCTCATTTTGAACCCGCCTTTGCCTGAGCCTTCATGGTCTCAACCCTCTTCATGAGGACCGCCACTGTGCTCTCTTCTTCCCAAATGTAAGTAACGCTATCCTGCTTCATGACCTCAGCAGCCCATTTTGAGAAGTTAGGCAGCGCATCAAAACCTGAAATGATAGACTGCGGAAGCCGGCCGTGCTTAGCCAAGGCGTAAATGCGCAGTATGAAGGGCGCGACGAGTGCCTAGAAGAGATTAGCACAGGACAGTTTTACAGTCGCAGCATTCGTACCTCAGCCAGCGTAATCTTATTGCTGCCTCCAAAGAAGGGCCCAGCACCCTTCAGCAAAGGCTCAATCTCCTTCGCCACAGTCTCGACAAACTCTCTCCCCAATCTTTCCTTCTCTTCCGCATTATCCTGCTTCAAAATCTGAATCCAATAGCTGCCGACCTTGGAAAACCAGGAGTCAACGAAGAAGTTGATACGCGCACGCTTCAGTGCTCCTTCAATTGAGCCAGCAGCAGGGAGAACATGTGAAGGATACGCATCAGCTAGGAATTGCACAACAATGCCAGACTCAGTGATGATCTCGCCGTTAAAGTCGATTGTGGGTACGAGACCGCGCTGGAAACAAGAAAGGTAGGGTTAGTATAACAAGCACCGAGATGATATTTTCACTGAATAACGTACAGGATTGATTTCAAGGTACCATGGCTCTCGCGGCTTGTCGAGTGCAATGATGACTTCGTCGTATTCAAGTCCAAGTTCCCTGAGCACGATGTGAGCGCGATGGGCCCACGGACAGCGATGATTGGTGTAGAGTGTGATTTTGGGAGCATTTTCGGCCATGATGTCGATATAACTGATCCGAGCTAGGGTCTCTGATGATGCCTAGAAGGGATGGGAAGATAGCGGGAAAGATAGAGGTCCTTGTACGGAGTAGAATTGAAGAACTTGCAATGACAATCGCGGAGAAGTGATGCAACGGGAGAATCAATGCAGTTTTAAAACAATGAGGGCCGATCGGGGTACGTTCCGTTCTCGGGTCGGTGATAGTTGGCTTGGTAAGCACGGACCGAATCCGCCCATGTGCTATACCGATAGCACAGGAGCATTTCTTACTGTTTCCACGAGTAAACTCCTGAAAAATGCTCTGAAAGCGCGCTGTACAACGCTGAAAACTCCATATCGCCCGGCCAAAGCTCGCTGCACAAAGTGCATATTGCAAAGAACCAAGCCTTGCAAGCGGTGTGCTCAGCTTATGACGCCGTCGCCTTCGACCTTCCATTCCATGGCATTCGCATCCGTCTTCTTCTTCGCTCTCCGCTTCTCATTGCGCAGACGGCGCTTCTCTTCTGCCTCTTGTTCCATCTTGTCCTTGTTCATGGCCAAACGTGTGTCGAGATCTGTAACCTCTAGGAATTTGTCTTCGTCTCTTTTCCGCTTGAGGTATCGTAGGCGGTCGCGCACTTCCTCGACGGTGGCACGTCTTACTTCGCCAGATTGACCTGTTGCAACCAAATGTTGCTTGCTGTTCAAATGCTCTACATATTGAATATTGTCCCTGGAAGCAGTTAGCGTAGCCCATAATCATCGTCTGTATCGTCGTAATCATCATTGCCATGGTCATCCAGCGAAAACTTACTTGAACGTAAGATCACACGCTTGACAGTATGCACCCGCACCACGTCCTCTCTTGCCTACAGCTGCAGCCGCTGACGTGAGCGTCTGTTTGCCAATCATTTTGCTCCAATCAATCCTCTCCGACCGTGCTTCCGTCTGCTTCAAGTCCTCGGGCGTCGACGCTCTCCGTCCATATGTTTTACCCTCCAGCTTGGCTTCATATCTCTCCTTTGCTTCTTCACGATCTTTGGCCTCTCTGTCCTTGGCCTTCTTGGCCATTTCTTCCCGGTCCCATGTCTTTCTGAAATCTGTATCTCCTCCACCTTTGCTCCCGTATGCGCCTGCTTTGCCGCTCATGGTGGGCAGTGGTTTGTGATTTTGCGCGCTGTGTGCGCAGTCCGTCGATGGAGGCCTGTGGTGAATCGCTTATAGTAGTGGACTCTATCTATAATATTTCACAGGGATTGTGAGGCGCGCAAGTGATTCAGGTGTTGAAATCGTCGTTAGAGGGGTTGATATTCGATCCAAGTCGCGTCCTTGGAAAGTTCACTGCCAAGAGAAGCACTGACCCTGGCTGGGCCACGACCATCTGCCATCAACCATGCAAGTGATGGTATGCCATGTTCAGTCATGCCTTATAAGCGCATACTAATTTATAAAGACTTTGAGAACTGTATTTGGTCGTTGAACAGTATTTCAGGTTCAAACTGGGAGACAATGAATTTAAATTTCTACTAAGAACAACGGGGTTTCTAATTCCTGAATACCTCGACAGCTGTTGTTGTCCCGTCGTTCAGCATCAAGACTTACATCTCCCGCGCAAGAAAGTTAAAATTAGCAAACTCCTCGCTATGCGCTGGTTGTGTGGATGAACCCAAACCATTCAATAACCATTATCAAATTGACCGAAAGAGCAAAAAGGAAGGCGCCGAGTATGCTGAAGATTGCCGTACCTACGTCGTTGGTAGTGTCGCGTCGTTACATCGGAAAGCGTGAACGTATCGGGTGCACGCATCTAGTACGGGTAGGCTCCAGGTGGTGGCGGCGCTTGATAGTTTGGAATCGGGGGTGTAGCTACTGGAGGCGGTACATGCATGACTCTATTGAGTGCCTGCACATCGGGCTGCACCGATCCTTCTCGGTCTCTCCTCTTCTTCTTCGTCTTTTTCTCGAGACCCATCAAGTAACCCCTGTCGGCGTAACCTGCAGCTGCGAAGGGAGGCTCAATGACTTCCCGCGATCGGCTATCCGGCAATCGAAGTTCCACAAGACTGTAGAAGTAGTCCAAAACCTCAGGATAGCGAAGGACGGATGCTCGCCAGTCGGCGTCTATGCCGCGTTTCAAGTCGGCATTTGCGTCTGCTATTTGCGCCTGCAGCTGTGACAAGTACATTGGGTGGATAGGCGGATGGCCAGAGTAGCGCATGTATATTTCGTAGTTGGGCAGAGAGGCGAGATAGGCGGCGTGCATTCCCTTACGGTTGGACGTCAGTCGCTCAAAGGCATTGAGAATGTGTTGACGGGCATGGTTGATAACCCAATCTCTACATCATGGTCAGCAGGGCGACATGGACGGTGTGTAGGAGAACATGGCCACATACCGGATCTCTGCCAGTCTATCTTCCATCATCCGCATCTCGGCTTGTTTGACGGCGATTTGTAGCCTGTCCGCCTCACAGGGACATTCTGGATAGGCAGGTGCATTGCAAATTGCGCAGTTGGGAGCTTCATCCATTTCCTAAGTACTGACTTCAGCATGCACCGTTGTTCATATCTATTTCCAAGGGGGTTGGAGGAGATGCTGCCGGGCGTGACCTGTTGCAGTTGAAGACGCGATACAAGACGAGGCCGATGAGGAGAGAAGGGTGGAGCAAGACTGGAGACGGTTGTTTATGCTCACTAGTTCAGGTACAGGCGGTGACAAATGAGAGGATACATGACGACCGTTGTGGAGTACAGGCAGCGGGGGACTGGCTAGCTTGGAGTAGCTTATGGGGTGTTGCTGCGTTATGAGCTGGCAGATCGCTAAAGCTACGGAGCTCTCGATCTCACCGTACGCCAAGCCGGGCGTGATCAACGCTGTGGAGAATCAAACGGAAAGCCATGGAGAGTTGTTTCATCCAGCCGTCGATAGCGACCGAATTCGTGCTGTCTGGCTGTCTGGCTGTCTGGCTGTCTGGCGGGAAGTTGTGGTGCCACGGTGGTGATGTGTCGTGCCCTGCCAGCCCTATGGTTGTCTGCAAGCTTCTACTACTACCTGTACCCCGCGCTTCGCCGACAGCCTTGCGCAATCAGTCAAGACTTGTCTGGACCGCCTGGGCCGGAGCGGGTTTACTTTGATATGGGTAGTACTCGATAGTACTGTAACTGTGTAACACCTCTTCTAGGATCCCCTGCAACTACCGGCACCGGAAGAAAGTCTGGGCAGAGATATTGGAGAGCGACATGTGAGCGAGATGGTGACGACGATTCGTCTGGTGATGCTCGTCCAACTACATGATAGACTGTTTACAGATTAGGCTCTGGGGTTTGTTGTTTATTGGGATAGGTAGTAAAAGGCAGGGCGCATCGTGAGGCCATCGGTGGGGGAATGGTCATGCGGTAGAAAGCCCTAGGTTTAACCTTGAAGCCTCCCTAGGTACCGGTACATAGATGCCAGTAACCAATGTAGCAAACATGCCGGAGAGGAAGAGAGTCATTTGGTCACAATCGATGCATGCTTCTGTACGGTGTAGGTAGTCACTAGTCCTTGTACTGTGGTAGAGGGGAGTATGGCTGCAGTCACAAATGCACGTGACCTGGACAGCTCCTCTAGGCCGCCCAGTGAAACAGCCTTCGGCTCTGACGTCACATGCACATGCAATTCACAACACAGTAGAGTAGAGTAACTTTCTCCTTCTGCGTCTGACCGTGAAACAGCACAGCACATGCCGAATATCGGACGGGACATGCCATCTTCATCTTCGCCAAGGCCTGTCCTGCATTGGTGTCCAGAGATCCGAACACGACAGGCACGTGACGAACGACATGCACGTGATGATGGAGACTGCAAACCCCCACACCACACCCCCCACGTCAACTCGGCCCAAAAGCCGACGCGAGATGCACACACCGCACCTCTTCTACAGAACGATGGCAGTTCTAAAGAACTGTGTTGTATGTGCTGGGTGTGTCTATCATCTTTCCTCTTCACCGTGGTGGCTTCGTGATCAACGCTGATGTTCCTCAGCCAGCTATACCTCATGCAACCTTGGAGTGGCCCATGGAAGTCTAGACTCGAGGCATCTAGCTCCGATACCTCTAGATACTGTACCATGCGCCCAAGTGCTGTTCTGTAAATGCGATTCGTGGTTGAGGGTAATATTTCAGCTGGAGCTGTGTATGCCATGATGCAGATCATCGGCGAGACACCACATGGAATCATCCCACACGCCATGACGAAGCTTTTGACATGACTCTTTATTCTTCCGACTGCGGCTGTTATAGAGACGGCTGCCGTCATTCACCACTCGATAGAAAGCTTGCCATGGCCCAGTGTAGCAGCTGATGCTTATTCAGCGGTATCGAGGTATTGATTGGTCTCATATCGGATAATAAGCAGAGCGGTTGAGAAGACCGTGCACATGCGCGCCCTTTGAAAGCCCATATTTGCCTAGCGGATGTCAATGTTTGACTCCACGCTGACTCTTGGCCATGTCCGATCTAGGTGGTATCGACTTTATGGATTCTTCTAAAGAGCGCTGCGCCTTATGGCCATTCTGCGTTCTTACAACATCGTGTCGGAGGGCGTGCACTTGTTCTTCACTATTGCAGTCAGACAGTTGACACCCAATCATTGGGCAACCCGGGTCCAGTCTTGCTCGTCGCCATGACTACTCCCAATCGGGGCTCCGATATGGCCGACTTCTTCGACTTTGGGGAGGCAGCCATGCTGGAATCGCAAGAAAACACGATTTTAGATTTTTCAAATTTACCAAACGAGGAGAGGCAAGTGAATCTTACATATCGACATGTTTGTTGGTCTTGGAAGCTAGATCGTCCATTACCTATCGATGAGGCTACGCGGAATCACAGTTCGAGCATGGGCTAACAGTACCAAGCCATGCTTCCAACGACAGCACTGGAGAACCTTCCCAACTTACCGTGACACCTACCAAGAGTGCAGAATTCAACACAGACTTTTCCAGTTGGTTGCCTCGATACCAAAAACCTGTTCAGCCTTGTGAATACTGTCGATCAAAATCCCTCGAATGCTTCATCTACAACTCCGGACAAGAACAGTCGAAATGCTGCTCGCCATGCAACGCTTTGTTCCGCCCATGCAGCTTCAGCAACCCTGACAAGACACAAGTCTCAATGCGAGGGACTGCTCTGGATACACTAGACGTTGTGACAGAGAACGATGCTCACCAATACGGAGGGCTTACTGGACGTAAGCAACTGCGAAGCCTAGGTCACGTAGGTCCCATCGAAGACGAAAATGAAGGAGAGCAAGGCTCCAAGAAAGGAGCCGCTGCTACCAGGTTTCCGCGAGCGGCCACGAAGATCTTGAAGGATTGGATGATTGCTCATATTGACCACCCCTACCCAACCGAAGAAGAGAAGGAAGCCCTGATGCAGCAGACCGGCCTCTCACTGGGCCAAGTATCGAATTGGATGGCGAACACGCGCCGTAGATACAAGTCCAGACCGAAGCGAAATTCATCACCAAGTATTCGTCCATCCACAGCAGTCATCAATATTCCAGCAGGGAGGACATGGGAGTCTCTGAGTAAGTATAGCGATCCTCAATTTACCAGATCCCACAAGACTCTGGCAGCCGCAACAGCTGGAAAGTTTTTGAGATTCTGCGTATGCGATAAGAGTCTAAACGTGGGATGCGTAGCCTCGGCGGTGGCTATTGTAGCAGTCCATACGGCACCTTTACAGCATCAGAACGTCCTCGGTTAACTCGCAACAGATCCTTTTGAACGATGGAAGCACTCTCCCCCTGAGAACGAACCGGCGCCCTTGACAGCCATTGCCCAGGCCGTCGAAACTTTTGATCCACCAGAATCCGCCAGTCTAAGCAGTAGCTATCACAAAGACACGTCAAACCACAGTACGGGCAGTTTCTCCATATTCAAGGCACCTTCCATCTCGTCTCTCGAAACTGGTTTCACAAACATGTCGTCTGGCTCACTTGGATCTCATAATTCTGCCTACTCGTACGGTTCCCGGCATTCACTTGGTTCCATGACCAGCCTGAAATCGAAGGAACGACGTCGGCGACGCCGCCTCCCAACACGACCGCCAAAGGCAGATGCTAGTGCTGGCCCACGACTTTTTCAGTGCACTTTCTGCACCGATCAATTCAAGTCCAAGTATGACTGGTAAGTACCGTTCTTTCTTAACATGACATGACTACTCCTCTCGCCAGATAACGCAAAGCGAGCCCAGCTAAGTCTACCAGGTCTCGTCACGAGAAAAGCCTGCACCTATCGCTTGAGAAGTGGCTGTGTGCACCCATTGGCGAGATCGTAGCCGACAAGACCACGGGCAAGCCGAGATGTGTCTACTGCGACGAGCTTGATCCGAGCAAAGAGCACTTGTCTACTCATAACCACGTCGCTTGCTACGAAAAAGGCCCCGAGTCTCGAACGTTTTACCGCAAGGATCATCTGAGGCAGCATCTGCGGTTGATGCACGGCTGCAAGATGATACCCAGTATGGATTCCTGGAAATCCGAGGCCCAGTACATCAAGTCTCGATGTGGGTTCTGTGGCATGACGTTTGAGAAATGGCAGGAGCGCGTCGATCATCTGGCGAAGGAGTTCCGCAGTGGAGCGGACATGAAGAATTGGAAGGGGTGCCGTGGTTTGGATCCTCATGTTGCCATGCATGTTACCAATGCGATGCCCCCATATCTCATTGGCAATGAGAAGTTGTCGCCCTTTCCTTTTTGTGCCAGCAACTCTGCAAGCTTACAGGTATGTTTCCCCAAGTAATAGCGGATCACCGTGAAGAGTCCGGCTCACTGACCCAACACAGCAAGCGAACATTCTGCACGACGGCAACGATCTAGAAAACCTGCTCGCGAATTCGAATGGCAATAGCCCAACAAGCGATCTATCCGCGGCTTATCAAAAAGATGCAAATCCCTCCACAATCGGGCCCATGCTCCTCACCACACCAAAAGACTACACCACCTCCTCAAAGCCCACCGCACAACCCAACGCAACATGCTGGGAGATTCTCACCCTTCGCCTGGGAAAGTTCACACGCGAATACATGGCACAACACGGCGCGGCCTCCATGACCGACGCCCTTCTACAGCGCGAAGCCCGCAACATCCTCTACAGCGACCCCGACGACACCTGGAACCAAACCTCAGCCGACAACCCGGAATGGCTCGCCCTGTTCAAGCGTGCCCACGGCCTCGACACCTCGACTCCCGCCTCGCACCTCCCTCTCCCCTCGTCCCCACACACCATCTACGAAGATCTCGGCCTCCACGCAAACACAACCCTGGACCCCAGCTTCAACATGCACAACTTCCCCACCTTTGCAGCTGCAACGACGACATCCACAACCGCACAGGACCGCGCTGCAATCTTCCAGTGCACACTCACAGGCTCAACCCGCTTCGGCCCTCCCCACTCATCAACACTTCCACCCTCCACCTCCACCTCCACCTCCATCTCCCCTCCTTGCCTCCAAAACCTCCAATCCCCATACACCAAACCCCCCCTATCCCTCTTCGACCCCATCTCCGAACTCGCCTGCGCCGGCCCAAACGGCCCTTGTTTCGGCGAAAACGGGGAGCCAGGCTTCTCCACCAGAATTGCGGGCTCTTCTCATCCCCGCCATACGAAGCGCTACTGGCTCGATGGTGCGCCGGGTGCGCAGGTACATGATGTGCTGGATCTGCAGATGCAGAGTGCGGTGGAGGCGGTGACGCAGGATGCGGGTTGTATGGATGTGCAGGGTGGGTTTGAGGGTTTGCCTTGGGAGGCTGATTTGCTTGGATTTGGGGTGGAGGGTCAGGGGGAGGGATTGGATGGGTTGGGGACGGGGGGGAAAGGAGATGGGGATGGTGGTGTAGATGTACATGTCCATGTAGGTGTAGGTGTAGATGGATCGGGGAGTACAGCGCAGGGATGGGACGATGGCGAGTTTGGATTCACAATGGATTTGGATGGGGAGTTTGATTTTGGCGGGTTAGGGGGGTTGGTGGGTTGAGATGGAGTGAGTTGGTCGATGATGTGTTGGTCGAATTCGACACGCCTTCTGCCTTGCCCCTTTTTTTTAGGAGGAAAAAAATAGTTACAACGATAAACGCTCGACTTGGACATATGACACGATAATACGGATGCAGATTTCCACTATTCACCCGTGGATTGCATCCATCATACATTACGCTGCACAAAGGATATCCTTCCAAATCCTTTGTATCTTATATACATCTATCCCATCCCTGCTGTTTTGGCTTCTGGGATTCAAATCGGGTGTTCATGTATCAAGAAAGGTTGAAGAAGATGGGTGCCAGAGAAGGGGTGGTGGGAATATAGTCATATAGTCATATACATATACATATATACACCCTCCACTCCACGCACACACGCTTGATTTTTCCCATCCCCATCCACCTACACCCCCCCAACCCTCTGCACCAAAATCCCCGTCGCCGCCCCACCACCATTACATATCGCCGCCACCCCAAACTCCCCAACCTTCAGCTGATGCAGCAGCGTCACAAGGATCCGACTACCCGAGCTACCAAGCGCATGGCCAAGCGCAATAGCGCCACCGCGCGGGTTCACGTTTGCGGCGTCGAGATGGAGGAGCTTGGCGTTTGCTTTGATGACGGCGGCGAAGGCTTCGTTGAATTCCCAGATTGCGATGTCGGAGGTTGAGAGGGCGGATTGGTGGAGGAGTTTTTGGACGCAGGATGTTGGGGCGATGGGGAAGTCTATGGGGTCTGTTGAGGGGGTTAGTTAGTGGTCTGGTGTGGTGTGTAGTTGGGGGAGAAGGGGAGACGTACCGACAGCGGCATCGGCGTAGGTGATTATTTTGGCGAGGACGCGGCTGTCCTTTGCGCATTTTTGAGCGATTTCCTTGCTGCCGAGGACGAGTGCTGAGGCGCCGTCGCTGAGCGGGGAGGCATTTGCCGCCGTCACCGTGCCGTCTGGGCCCTTTTCAAACGAGGGTTTGAGGGTGGAGATTTTGTCGATTCGGAGCTTGGTGTACTGTTCGTCCTCTGAGATGATCGTGTCGCCCTTTTTCGATTGGACGGTGACGGGGACGATTTCGTCCTTGAACAGGCCGTCCTTGTAGGCCTGCTGGGCGCGGCGGTAGGTCTCAATGGCGTAGTCGTCTTGGTCTTTGCGCGTGATGCCGTGGTCCTTGGCTGTCTTTTCTGCGCAGTTGCCCATGTGGATCTGGTTGTATACGTCGGTCAGGCCGTCTGCGATAAGGCCGTCCTGCAACTTCTGGTGGCCAAAGGCTGGCTGTTGGCTCGCGCGGTTGAGGTAGTAGGGCACCCGGGTCATGTTCTCCATGCCACCAGCGACCATTGCCTCTGCTTGTCCCAGCTCGATGGTCTGAGCAGCCAGGTTGACGGCCTTGAGTCCGGAGGCGCAGACTTTGTTAATGGTCGTGGCTTCAATGTTGGTGGGCAGGCCGGCGAAGATGGCGGCTTGTCGTGCTGGGGCTTGTCCAACACCGGCAGCGAGGACGTTGCCCATGTAGACAGAGTCTATTGAGGAGATGGGCACCTTGGACTTTTCGAGGGCGGATTTGATAGCTGTGGCGCCCAGTTGGGTGGCGGACACGGTTGTGAAGTTGCCATTGAACTGCCATGCTGTTAGACTTCGCTTGTAAGTTTGTAGACTCTCCTATCCGCATGACACTGTTCACAAATACTACAACTACTCCTCACATACCACTGCAGTTGGCGTCCGACTGGCACTAATGATGTATGCATCTCGAATCTCCTTGCTTTGCCGTGCAGAGCTGCTGAACTGTCTCTGGATGCTGGCCAGGCGTTGCTGCGGCCGTGAAGCCATTCTGGCGGTTGAACGAAGCGCAGCCGACATGACGAAATGCTGGAGAATGGTCAATAGTTGGCGTGTCGAATGCTAAACGCCACGTAAAGAAGAGTTCAAAGAAACAAAGTCAACAATGATTGTCACATGCGGTCTTGTTTCCGCTGACGCAAATGCGGGCGGAATGTGGAGAGGCGAGCAACAAGACTGCAGCTTTGTACCGAGGTCGACCGGCCTCGACCGGCTTAAAGACTGCATTGCAGCGCTGCTCTGCTCAAACCACCAATGTCAATCGCGTTCTGGATGACCATGCTAATCTTCAAGTCCGAATATGGGCATTTGGAAATGTTGCTGTAGACTTGACGCGTGGTTTTGAGTGACATGCTCTTTCGCCACTTAAGGCTGACCATGTTTGCCCCGCCCCAGGGGCCGCCTTGTGGCCACGTGAGGCTGTCATGTAGGATCTGGACAGCGGCATTATTGCCTGGTGTACTATTGTCGTGGAATTCCCGTTGTCAATCTGACTATTACAGTATGTGATGAACCGACATGGAGGCGCAGTGAACACAGTCACTCACCCGTCTTGACAGGTGACGGGAGCACCACGAACGTCGTAGCGACACCCGTCTGACAGAGTATAGATAGCCCCATCCGCTTTCTAGCACAAACATATTGACGGCGTACCTGCTCCAGCCTTTGGTTGTCCCAAGTCGTGCAAAAGGCCAGCGTTTCTGGGCCTCGACTAACGAAAATGTACCTGCGTGAAATGGCTTGGTAGCACAGTTTGCTCAACCTTTGTGGCTTGCTGTGCGACGCTCTTCGCACCCATTCACCCTTGGCTCGTTCCCGGCAAAAGCCTGACCACGACAAGCTCCATGTCCATCACATTGTCCGTGGCTGTGGATTGGCAGGCGGTCACGCGTACCAATGCCGTTACTACTTCTCATAGGGAGAGCACCGCCTTAGTCCAGGCATCGTGAGCGCACAAAGGGCAGTTTTCAATATCCCTTCGCTCGGGCTTCTGGGACGAGTACACAAGCCGCCAGGCATCATGGCTGGCCACAAGGGGGCGCCCTCGCTTTGTATAAAAAGGTTAGCAAGTCGTAGCATTGTTATGGCAAGCTCAAGCATTTCGTATTGCTTCTGCCACCCATAATCTTGCACCATCGCCACTTTTACCCCTTCCTGCAGTGCTCGGTCTCAACGTCTCAACCCCGTCAACATGTACTTTTCCACCCTCGTTGCCACAATGGCCTTGGCAGCTAGCACAGCGCTCGCAGGCACATCGTACGTGCACAACAAGTGTGGCTATGACGTCTATGTCACTTCCGTCGGTGCAACCCCGGGTCCAACGACGAAACTCGAGAACGCGACGTACTGGAGCGAGCAGCAGTATCTCGAAGACGTCGGGACCGCCATCAAGATCACGACCGAGGCCAATGGACTGTACGAGGCCAAGCCCGTGCTGCACTTTTCCTACACGTATAACGAGGGCGTCAGCATTTACTACGACCTCAGCACGATTCATGGATACGACTTTGCGGGCAAGAAACTCCGTCTGCATGGGCCGGATGATCAAAAGGTCGAGGAGATTGTGTGGGACGGAGAGCCCAAGCCCAATCATACTGCGGTTTACTTTGGCGATACTAGCTTGTACCTTGAGCTTTGCGACTAGTGAGCCACACTGCGGTGTGGTTGCAGGCACTTGGAATGGACTTGGCCATGGTGGAAGCTTGTGTGGAAGGCTATTGTCGAGTTGGATGTGGATAATGCAAGGTGTTGTCTGTGTAGGAAGTGAGGGGTTGGGGTTGGTTTTGAATTAGCGTATTGAGGAGAAGTGAAATTGAACAGGTTCTCGTGGCTTGCTTGCACAGTGCGTTGTCGGGGTTGATTCGTCACTGTCCATGTCCATGTTGATGATCATGTGAATTGTAGTTTGGGTGTGGGTACAAGTATAGTATTGATACTGGCTAGATGGTTGATGTAGGGAATGTTCGATCGCGATACCGCGGTCATGTGACATCTGGGGAAAGGCGAAAGGGCCAGGCTAGTCCCAAAGCGGATGTCCCTGCCAAGGATGCATCGGCGGTCGGCAACTCAAGCTCCAGCTCGCGCACCCCCAAGTACGCTAGGCCGTGTTGGGTAAGTAGATATATAGTTTGTCCCAATACAGTTAGGCCCGATGGGAGAGTGTCTGCTCAAGTGACGCTTTGCTTTCCGATTGTCCAGCCAGAGCCAATTCACTGACTGTTTTCGAGCCAAACCTTCGCCCTCGTCGCTCTTGCTGAGCTCACAGCCCTCCCATTCTCTCAGTCCGCCCCTTCTGCTCCCCTCTTTCTGCTTGGTCTGTACGTGCATACATGATTGTGCAATAGAGTGCTTGAGCTACTTACCCTTTCACCTCTTTCTCTCGGCACCGGATCAAAGTCTCCGTCTGTCGCAGCGCCATCGGTGAAAACACAAAGGCCTCTCACGCCTCCCACACCTTTTCCCTGAGCCGAAAGTGTCTACATTCGTGTCAAAAATGGTGCGCAATGGGAGTCGGTCCCCAGCGGACAATTTTCCACTCGGCCATTCTGCAACCTCACCGCAACCACAGCCACAACCACAGCCGTCGAAACGCGATAAGCGGCGCAACATGCTGGCCGAGAAGCTGGCTGAGATGATGGCCTCCTTCTCCGACAACAGGGACAGCCACTACCGAGCCCAGCTTGCGGCGCTGCAGGCCGACATCAATCTCATCATCAAGGCGGACCCCTATGCGAACAAGCCGCTCGAGGACAGCGGCGAAGAGGCCGCTGAGCTCATCTCCCAGATCATGGGCAACAACGTGCCGACTGTGCCCAGCGCGGGCACCGACTACGTTGCCCAGTGTGGCAAATACTATTCGCGCTTCGTCGATGCCGTCAATGATGCCATGGAAGAGCGCGACTACAATCTGACCATGCTTTG
Source organism: Plenodomus lingam (assembly GCF_022343315.1). Classification (NCBI taxonomy): domain Eukaryota; kingdom Fungi; phylum Ascomycota; class Dothideomycetes; order Pleosporales; family Leptosphaeriaceae; genus Plenodomus; species Plenodomus lingam. Next base: position 115,812 of record NW_027093971.1, on the reverse strand, counting down.
GGTAAGTCCCAGCTTTGTCTGCCCCGAACCGTTGTCGCCTGAGATGCTAATTGCATTTTGTTTTCTCTTGGAACAGAACAAGCACCAAAACGCAAAGAATGAGATTGAGAATGCCCACTTTTACAAGGTCCAGATCGCCGAGGAAGAGCACAAGCTGCTCGCCGCCACGATTCGCGAGCGCCTCATGGCCAGCCTCCAGCAACGGACGAGCCGGCTGAAGCGCGAGAAGGAGCAATTGGACTTGTCGGATAGCAACGCCATGCTCCTACATCCCAACCAGTTCAGTATCGGCAACCCCGCCAGCCCAGGCGGTCCACAAGCCCCTCGCAAAACTAGGCGGACGGGTCACAAATTTGGAGACGCAGAAGAGTTGGCAGCCGCCGTCAACGAGAACAAGCGCAAGCGAAAGCTGTTCGACGACCAAGACAATGACTCTCCTGCTCCTGCCGGCCGCAACCTCGACATGGGTGCTGGCTCCCCCTTCCGCGAAGCCAAGGCCCGTACCGTTAACGCGCAATTCGAATCCGCCGCCTACTCGATTGACCGTCTCTTTACCGAAAAGGAGCTCAACATGGCGATGAATCAAGCGACAATTGCGGCCTCGCACTTCTTCGCCAAACTAAAGGGCGCACCACAAGACGCCACTACAAATGGCACCTCTGCCCCCAATGGCACCACCACGAACGGGGACCACCAGCCCAACCCCTCAGAAAACGGGGATCCCATGGATCAAGACCAAGACTCGGACGACATCCCCGGCCCATCCGACATGACGCGCCAAATCTCTTCGAACCCACACGCCACACGCGGCGCAACCCGCTCCGCCCTCCACCCCAGCGCCGCCCTCGCCAACGGCCAGATACCCTTCATCTACAACCCGCCCTTTGTCCTCGACGCCAAAATCTTCCAAAAAATCAACGCCTCGGCACCACCGCCGACCGCCCTCGCCGCGCAGGACATTGAACAAGACCTGAAGCTCATGCTGCGCGAGGCCCGTCCAGACGACGAACTCAACGAAAAGCTACTCCAGGCCGCCTGTCACCCGGTCAAGGCGCGCGACTACCAGGTTCAGCCCCCGGGCTTCCAGGAGCCTGTGCCTGAGATTACTCGCGTCGTCAGGGCGAATATGCCTCATCTTGAGGTCGGAGGCGGGGCGGGTGGGGGCGCGAATGGAGTCGGTGGCGTGGCGATGAGTGCGCAGAGTAGTATGGCGGGGTATAGTGATGCCGGGGCGAATACGCCGCGGCATGGAGAGGGTGAGGGGTTGGCGGTGCGGGGGGCTGGTTCCGGGGGCGGTGGGGTGGCCATGGCGAGGACGGCGAGTGGGAGTGGGAGTGGGAGAGGGAGGGGAAGAGGGAGGTTGAATTAGGAGCTTGATGGAATTTTATACTTCTTTCGCCTTCTTCTTCGCCTTGTTCTTGCCTGGCTCTCTCTATTGCTATGATGGATGGATGGATGGATGGATGGATGGATGGATGGATGGATGGATGAATGGATGGCATCGTTCGTGGAAAGGTTTAGCGTTATATACCCAGTCTTACTTACTCTTTACCCATGGGGAACAGGGAAATGATTGTCATGCTGCAATGTAATACAATCTTCTATTTATAATTACACATGTACCTGAATCCCAAAACTCGTCGTCGCTCCCATCTATGCAACAACCGCGCTCGCCTCCTTCTCCTTCTTCTCTTCCTCGTCCCCTCCTCGCACCTTTCCTCCCAATCCCCCACGTACCTTCTCCACCACCCTCGCAAGCTCCTCGAGAAATCTATCCACTTCCGCCTCGGTCCCCACCGTGATCCTCAAACACCCCTCACACCCATACTCCTTGCCGCGAAACCGGACCACCACGCCCCGCTCCTCCGCCAACCCCTCATACACTGCCAACGCCGCCTCATTCGACGCCTTGGTCTCGCTGCCGGCCTCTAAAATCGGGTAGAGTAGGAAATTTGCATCCTGGCCGCCGCGCAGGGGGCCGATGCCTGGTATCAGTGGTATCTGGTGGAGGAGGCGGTCGCGCTGTTGGAGGATTCGGTCGCGGTTGGCGCGCATGATGGCGAGGTGGGGTGGGCTGAGTGCTGTGCGAGCGATTTGGCTCGTGGGATTGGGAATGTTGTAGGGTGCCTTCATGGCATTGAGGAGAGCGGCGACGGGCGGGCTTGTGAAGGCGGCGCCGAGGCGGATGCCCGCGAGGCCAAAGGCCTTGGATAGCGTCTGTAGGACGACGAGGTTGGGCCATTGGGTGACCCACTGTGCGAGGGAGGCACCGTCGGGCGCAAAGTCAATGTAGGCTTCGTCGAGGACGATGATGCCGTTCCAGTTGTGCTCGAGGAGGGTTTGGACGTCTTGTTTGGAGAGTAGTTTGCCTGTTGGGTTGCCGGGGGAGCAGAGGTATGCGAGTTTGATGGTGGGATCGGAGGAGAGGGCCGTGGTGATGGCGGGGACGTCGAGGGCGAAGGAGGGAAGGCGCAAGGGGACGCGCACGAGTGCCGTGTCGTTGACGTGCGCAGACACGGTGTACATGCCGTAGGTTGGGGGGCAGGTGAGGATTTTGTCACGGCCGGGGGTGCAGAAGGCGCGGATGAGGGCGTCGATGGCTTCATCGGAGCCGAGGCCTAGGAAGAGGTTCGAGGGGGAGAGCGGGGTTGTCGTGTGCGTGTTTGTGTTGCGGAGGTTGCAGAGGAGTTGCTTGAGGTCTTGTTGGTGACTGCATGAAGCTTCATCGTCAGCGACTTGCAAATGCACGTGGCAAGCAGCAAAGTCGTGGGCGGACGTACGGGTCTGGATACCGGTGTAGGCCAACGAGATCAATGTCAATGGCAGGTGGTGCGTCTGCGCCGCCATGCGCAGTTCCAACAGCCGTCCTCTTCCTCTCCCCCTCAATATCCAATGCTAACCCAGGCCCATATGCATTCTCGTTCGCGTCAAGCAGCACATTGGTTCCATCGTCCTTGTAGTCACTGTAAACAATTCATCAGCCTTCAACCTGGCCCGAGAACTTTGATGCATTGCGCTTCACCTACTCGCGCGCACAGCGATACGGCTCCAATGCCAGGATGTTGGGGCGCGCACATGTCTGCAGGCTGAATGCCGAGTTTGGGGGCGCCATTGTGGTGGACGTGTTGGTGTTTTGTTTTGTTTTGGGAAGGCGAGGGGTCGGAGGGTGTGACTTGCGTCTGTGTTTGGCGGGGAACGTTTTCTCTGCCAAGGGCGAAGGGGGAATGAGTGTACGGTGGACGGTAGTGAGTTGGGGCGCACAAGGCAAGGGTTTTTGGTTTTTGAGCGCAAGCATGTTTGGAAGATGAGATCATACTTGTCTTGATTAGCTGCTGCTGCTGCTGCTGCTGCTGCTTCTGTACGGAAGTTCATATTGATATACAAGTATGTCCATGCCCCCGTGGTGTCCAGATGAAGAGGGGAATAGAGCAGAAACTTTGTGCAAGGCCTACAATACATCATATAAATCCAACTAGCATTTATTTCCACCCCTGGAGAAGTATCAAGGAAACAATGGCAAAATCCCAGAAAAGCAACGCGAAAACGTGTGGTTCTGCATTCTCTCCCACTGTCGTCCGCCGTAACTGGCAAAAGCTTGCGGCGACTTCGGGAGTCATTGAAGCCTGGAAAATCGATTGACTCATCTGCTGCCTGGAGAGATTTGAATCATGGTAGTGCCGACTCGGTAGTTGTTTCATGCTTGCAGCAGTCAAGAGCTTTCGTGGAGATGCCAGTGTCATAGGACTTTGGTACCTACACTGAGACGCTCAAGCCATCACGTACTCGTAACAAAGGATTGCGATGCCTACAATAGCGAGATAGTAAAGTTCGCATCATGCTACAATATCAAACTGCAATAATAATAAACAAGCTGTCTAACATGTCACAAACAAAAAGGCACACAAGAGGCCAGGACACTCGCATCTCCATCTCCAACCCCCCGCCCACGGTCCAACACCATCTAGATCCACATGCTCCAACAGCGCCTTTCCTTTGGTGAAGCTAGTCCACGTCCAGCCCCTCCAGGGAGTAAAGTTGCTTTGTGTCAGTGTCCCCACTTAGTCTATGGAACCGAAAATTTCCTAGCCTTGCCAACACCTGGGCCGCCCCCCCATGAAAAAGGCTACTTGAATGCCTTTGGACAATGATATGTATGCTATTTCATGGCTATATAGTTGTTTTTAAAGGCCATTTTTTCATCAAACAAGTCAACAGCATCCGATATGGTCTAGTGGCTAGGATTTGCCGCTCTCATCTCGCAGAGTCAGTTCACTGTACAGTGCCGGCAAGGCCCGGGTTCGATTCCCGGTGTCGGAATACCTTGATCCAGAGCTCCTCAGGGCTCTGAGTTGCTTGCTTTTTGGATATCTGGGCGCGGTTGTGGTAATGAAATTTTTTTTTCGTGGTGTTTTGGGGCAGCACCACGTGACTTTACAGTTGTTTTGTGGCATGTGACATTGGGAACTGTTCCGTTTGCGCTATTAAAGACTGTGAATTAATTACAATTGTATGATATGGCGTGGTGGTGGAGTAGTGATGTTGTTTTCGTTGGCGTGGATGGCTGGGATGGTGGATTTACGTGATTAGACTGACGGAAAGCAGCACTGCCCTCGCGAGACTATAATTCAGAGCTTGCTAATATACTTTCTTTCACTTTTACTATACACTGCATACGAGCATGTCGTCGCCCTCGCTGCTCTACTCCTCGCAGACGGCGCTAATCGCTGTCACTGGTACCTCGGTAAGACTGGCGAATTCTGCTCGAAGCCGCAGTGGATGAGTATGGCGAAGCCATATAAGCGATTCTTCGCAAGCACTATGCGTCCTATGATTGCAAAGGAGGAATACTTGGGGTGATTGCGAGTGTACCATGGTTGCCTGGGGCATAGCTTGTAGCGTGTCCTAAGCTATCTTCAAGCTAACAATGGTGTTTTGTAGGTTCCGTACACATCATTACGGCATAGGATGGCAAGTGTATTATACCTACCTAGATGGAGGCAGGTTGTCGAATGATTAGGGGCGCCTATAGCATCTATCTTGCACGCATTTCTTGATATGATGATGTACTGCATGTGAATGTTTGGCAGGGGGTTATAACTCATAAGCGTACCTCCTCCATCTTCTCTTTGTGTTATGTAAGCAAAGAAGGGAAGGAGCAAGGAAGGAGCAAGGAAGGAAAAGGGAAGGAGCAAGGAAGGAAAAGGGAAGGAGTCAAGGCAGGCGCACTTGCTATTTATCCACCGGAACTACACCTACATACAACCCCACACCCACTCCACTCCACTCCTTCTCCACTCCTTTCTCCACACCCACGACTCAACACCGCTCCACACAACAACACAACATCATCGCCGCCAAACCCGTACTCCAACTGTTAAACTCCACGGGGCTAAACACGGGAATTCGCCATGTGCGATGGGAATAGAGCCGGGTAAAGGGATGAAGATGGACGGCTCTTGCTGTTGGCCTTAGCTGGCTGCGTAATGTACAGTACGATGCAGGGATATGCATGTACATGTACGTAGCAGCGTAGCTAGAGTGGAGTGCAGTAGGGCAAGGCACAGAGCGAGGAGAATGGCGGGGGACACAGGTACGGAGTCGAAAGTATACGTGCAGATTATGGTGGAATCATGCTTGGAATAGTATGGCGTTGACGTTGGCTGGCATTGCAATCGGCGTAATCAGTACCGGTACGGTGCCTAGGTACCTAAGCGGGAAGGTTAAATGAAGGGCGGGGAAGTCACAGGATGACATATCTGTTGCCATCACGGCGACAACGACAACACGATCCCCGTTTGTTGGAAGACTGGACTCCTTGGGTATTCGTTGTCCTGGGGATTGAAACGCACGCTTTTTGAAAGATTTAGGAGGGAGACTGTTTTTCTGGAGTTGATCTACAAGACTACGAATTGCTGGCTGCAAGGTGTATTGGTACCTTTGGGTGTACCATAGGCATTGGCACTGTGGCACGGTGCTGTCCTAAACTTATCTCGACTTTCGAATATCGATGATGATGGGGTCCACAATGATTGCGCTGGCTGCTGCGGGTATGCTTGGGACCGTTGCGGCGCAGGCGTTCAATTCACGATGGTTTAATCCAGTGTTACCTGGGGTACGTTTGACTTCAGCTATTTTCCAATTGACGGTCACAGATTACAATTACATCTGTATTGAAACACGGTGGTCAATAGATGATGGAAAAGATCCAGGCAGTGCTAACCACATCTCATCCAACATAGTTCCATCCAGATCCGAGTTGCATCTTCCACAAGCCAGATCAGACATTCTACTGCGCGTCGAGTAGCTTTAATGTGTTTCCTGGGATTCCGATCCATGCGAGTAAGGATCTGACAAATTGGAGACTCGTTGGTGAGTTGTTTATTGCCTTTATTTTTTCCAAGACTGCGGTTCACGAAGACAATATGTTCCGTTTAAGGCTCACGACTTCACATCCTCTATTTAGAGCTAACACACACTGCAAGGACATGCTCTCAACCGCGAAAGCCAACTCCCCGAGCTAGCAGAATCGGTTGGTTCGACGAGCGGGATCTGGGCGCCTGCACTTCGGTTCAATAATGGGACATTTTACCTGTTGACTACGATGGTGCAGGACAAAAAGGCCGATAACGATTCGTCGAGGTGGGATAATGTATGTCTCGGATAAATACATGGTACACAGAGTCAATATTCACCTCGGCCAGGTCATCTTCTCAACGACAGACATCTGGGACGAGAGCAAGTGGACGGAGGCCGTGCATCTTGACTTCAATGGCTATGACATCAGTCCGCATTGGGATGACGAGGGAAACTCGTATATTGTAGGTAGTCATGCTTGGAAGGTAGCGTGAGTGTTTTGTGAAGATAGTCGAGATATTGAATGCTGATGTGTTGATAGCTACGGCATACATCTCAACAGAGTGGACTTCAAGACTGGAGAGTTACTTGGAGAATGGACAAACCTGTGGAATGGCACTGGTGGCATTGTGAGTGCCTCCACATGCTTACACTGCACTGGTCTGCTAATCTTCATATCATACACAGGCTCCAGAAGGCCCTCACATCTTCAGAAAAGATGGATGGTATTATTTGATGATCGCTGAAGGTATAAAAGTCTACCCTGTAGTCATGAACGTAGCTTACAGAGTGCAGGCGGAACAGGTTTGATGCATATGGAGACTATTGCGCGATCCAAAAACCTCTATGGTCCCTACGAGCCGAATCCGGCAAACCCAATCTTGACCAACGCGAACACTACTGAGTACTGTGAGTGTAACTCTAGGCCAGACCGTGAAGCAACTAACTCCTTCGAGTCCAAGCTGTAGGTCACGCAGACCTATTCCAAGATGCACGTGGTCAATGGTGGGGAGTCGCACTTGCGGTGCGCTCCGGTCCTGAATGGAAGACATTTCCCATGGGCCGAGAAACGGTCCTATACAACGTCACATGGGTGAACGGGTCATGGCCTGAGTTACAACACCCTGTCCGGGGCGAGATGCGAGGATGGTCGCTACCAGGCATCATCAACACCCCCGGTGATGGGTAAGACATCCATCTACTTCGCCCATCCCACCTCCGACTGACTAAACTCCAGGCCCTTTGTAGACGAAGGCGACAACATCATATTCAAACCCAACACCACTATCCCACCCCACTTTGTCCACTGGCGTCCCCCAATCAAAGACAACTACGCCATCTCCCCACCCGAGCACCCAAACTCCCTCCGCCTCAAGCCTTCCCACCTCAATCTCACCGGCCTCGACGGCAACTCCCCCGGCCCCGGCGGCCAAACCTTCATAGCCAGACGCCAAGTCGACACCCTCTTCAACTTCTCCTTCGACTTGACATACCACCCGACCACCCCAAACGAAGAATCAGGCATCACCCTCTTCCTCACACAAAACCACCACGCCCGCTTCGGCATCGCCCTACTCCCCCTCGCAAACTCATCCTCCACAACCCCCACACTCGTTCCGCACTTCCACTTCCACGCCCAATCTTACATCCCCGTCCCCGCCGACACCATCGTCCCTGTACCCGCGCCCTGGCACAACAAGACGCTCACACTTGCGCTGCGAGCATTGAATATAACGCATTATGCCTTTGGCGTTGGACTGGCCGATGACTCTACGCCAGTGCAGGATATGGCGTTTGTAGGCGGTGATCTTATCAGTTGGGGGTTTACAGGGGCGCTGCTGGGTGCTTATGCGACGACGAATGGTGGGTATGGGGGAACGCCGGCGTATGTATCGAATTGGAGGTATCAGGGGTGGGGCCAGGTTAGGGAGAATTGGAATGGTACGGCTATGGGGGTGTGAGGGTTGGTGTGGGAGTGTATGTTTTTTTTGGCAATGTACCGGTAGACTCTGTAGCTGATGTGGGTTTCTAGGATGGATTTTGTTATGAGTGGTGGTGTCTTGCAGTTTAAGCATGCTTCTGTCGGTCTAGGCGGGATGACTGCAGTATCGAATACATGCATGACTTGCTATTTCTACACTGCAGTAGACGATGTGGCGTGTGCGGGAAGACTAAGTCATGGGAGATGCTTCAGAGACACTTGGGAGGATACTCGAGCGTAAGATGGTGTCGGGCTGGGTATGTATGGTATGAAGAATATTATTTTAAACTATACCGTACGGTCACATGTATCTCACACATACCCTTCATTCCCAGAATTACCGGTAACGTGATCCACCACCGAGCGCCCACCCCCACCGAGCGCCCACCAACACCAAAATCACCAAATTTTTAACACTAAATTTCTTAATAACTATAGCACCTATTAATAACGCGCTTATAGTAATTAAATCCTTAACTCTTAGAGAAGATTTTATATACTTAGAAATAGTAGAAAAGTATAGTTACTTATAGTTAACCTTATCTAGATACTACTAGAAAATTTAATAAGTATATACTACTACTCTACTAAATAGTTAAATACTTAATACTATATAAGAAAGTAAGCTTATAGAGTATATTAAAGAGCTTTATAGATAAGGATTACCCCTTATATAGACTATTATTTAAAATTTTATAACTAAAATAATAGGGAATCTAGTAGGTAAAAATTAGGTATAGCGCTTTATTAACTACTATAATATTAATCTTATCTCTTATTAGGCTACTAGGCTTAATTATAACTACTTTAAAGCTAATTCTACCTTTAAGTATAGCTTATACTTTAAGCTTTTATACTAAAAAATAGAGTAATATAATATTAAGAGTTAGTATATCTATAATATAGATAAGAAGGGTTTTCTTATTAGAGTATGTGGAAAATTAGATTACTAAGGTTAGGAATAATTTAGGAGATAGATTATTAGATTATATCTACTATAATTAGACTTATATATATAGAGCTTTAGCTACCCTTACTAGAAGGTAAATAATTAGTAAACCTTCCTTACTAGAGCTCCTACTTTTTATTAGGCACTTAGTAGTAAGCTAGTAGTTAATTAGATAGTAGGTTATATAGGGGTATTAATTAGGATTAATTAGATTAAGATACTCTATAATCTAGTTAATATCCCTCCTATAACACACCCCCTAGGTATAGGTAGATCTTTTATTATTATAGTTACGCTTATAGTTAGTAGGTAGTATAGCTAATTAGAGTGTTATATATCTAAAGGGTTAAATTAGCTTACCCTTTAGATACTAACTAGCGCGCCTTCCTTATTTAGCCTGCACTTACGCGCGTAGATATTATCTAGATAGAGCTCTATAACTCTATCTACCTAACTATAATCTTTACTATAGCTTAAGTTATAAGATTATATAACCCTAAAGATTAAACTATACTTATATCCCTACTAACTTATATCTTAGTTAAAGTTAAAACCTACTACTTACGCTTACTCTACCTATACTACCCTTATTACCTCCTACGTAGCTAAAGCTATAGTTACTAAAGCTACTACTATTAAAGAAGAGCGCGCTACTACTAAGTGTAAGGCTATTATAAAGTATATAGCTACTAAGTGTATAGCTACTACTACTATAGCTAAGATTATAAAGCTAAGGAAGGGCGCTCCTACTCTAGCTCCTACTACTCTAGCTCTAACTCTAGCTCCCGCTCCTCCCTAGACCCTGCCCCCTATCCCTACTCCTACTCCTGCTCCCTCTCTAGCTCCTAAGGAGACCCTAAGATCCTCCTATTATAGAGAGCCTAGTATTTATTATACTAAAACTTATCTAAATTATCTATACTTAGCGCTCTTTAATAAGTCTAATAGTAAGTACTATAACTTTTCTAGTAGGGGGACTTAGTACTAGTAGTGCTTCTCTAGGTATAGCTATATCCTAATATATATAATCTATATAAGAAATTTTTCCTTTATAATACTTAGTAAAATCTATACTAATAAACTAATAGCCCTAAGCTTGCCTAATATTCTACGCTATCCTTCCTAGTAAGGAAGTAGGTAAGTAAGAGCTAAGACCTTCTTAAGGATAAGAAGTAGAGGGTCTTAGTGCTCCTTAAAGAGAGTAAGGCTAAATAGTAGGAGCTAGTAAAAGCTACTACTACTACTACTAAGCTTGCGCGCAAGGCTACTACTATAGCTAAGAGCGCCTAGAGCTCCTTATTAGAAGATAAGGACTCTAGCTCCTCTAAGGTTCCCCCTATAGATCCTAGGATAGGGCAACCTAGGTAGCTCCCTATAGACTCTAAGGCACGCTTTACACGCGTAATAGAGCTATATTACTAGTAGGTAGGTAGGTAATATAGAAAGATCCCTTTTTATACTCTTATCTAAGCTATATGTTTTAAATATCTATATAGCGTAGCTTAGTAGTAATCCTTTTATTATTGCCTACTACTAACCTAATAGTTTATTAATTATTATAATTAATTATCTAGGTAGTATCTAAAGTAAGGTGTATTTTAGTTAAAAAGCGTTTTAACGCTATTACTTCTTTGCTTACTTGCTTAAGCGCAAGGAGCTCTGCCTTAGTAGTTAAAGTAGTAATAGTTACTTGTTAAGCTACCTTCTAAATAATAGGTCCTCTAAAGAGCGTAATTAGGTATCTATATAATAATTGCTAAGTATTAATATTATTAGTAAATAACGCATTACTATATATTATAAGCTTATTAGGATCCCTATTCCTATATTAGATTAATTAGTATTAAGTTTAGTATAGATAGACAATTACTTAATTAACTGCATTAAAGTATTATTTAAATAGGTTAGTAAGGTATTAGGAGAGCTAGGAGGCTATATAGGCAATATTAGGGCGCACTATAATTAAGGTGTAAAGGATTAATCTAACGCGCTCCTAATAGTCCTTAATCTCCTTTTTAGTAGCTTCTCTAGTGCTCTTTTTAATATCTTTACTTAATAGTAGTGTAGTAGGGAATTTTCCTATCTCTACTAGATTAAATTTCTTTATAATCTTGTTAATATATTTGTTATAAATAAGCGTTATTATCTATCTCTTTCTATCCTAGATTACTCTTACCCCTAGAAACTAGCTTATAGGTCCCTTCTCTTCTATAGTATATCTTTGCTTTAGAGCTTAGATAACTTTGTAAGCTTAGCTTGCGTAGTTTTAGTAATAGAGCAATAGGATATTATCTACATAGAATATTAACAAGATACTGCAATCTCTATTAAAGAACAGGCATAGCTCCTCTTTAGAAGCAATAAGCTTATTTTCTTAGAGTGTAGTTAAGAGCTTATTATACTATAATAATAGTAAGTCTTTTAATCTATATAGAGCTTGTTTAAGCTTAACGCACTTCCTAGGTATTTAATATCCTTTAGGTAGCTTATAGATAACTATAGGGTGTTAATCCCTTAAGGCGTTAAGAAAAGCTCTAACAACGTTATATTAATATATCTTAACGTTAAACTTAGCTCTAATAGCTATTATAGTCCTAAAGGTTTAAGCTACTAGGGTAGCTACGTAGGTTAAATAAATTAAGTTAGTAAGCTATAGATCTCCTCTTACTACTATCCTTGCTTTACACTTAATTAGGTAACTATCCTAATTAAGCTTATATGTAAACACCTATTTAAGTAGGAGTAGATACTCTCCTTTAGTTAGCCTATTAATCTCCTCCTAGGTACTAGCTTTTAGTAGAGTATTAATTTCTTTATATACTACGTCTCTAAATTACTATCCTATTTAGTAGTTATAGAGATCCTTCTATTATTTTAGCTCTTTTTATAGAGCGTCCTAGTACGTATTTCTTTTAGGGTTTTTAGGGGGTTTGCTCCCTATTACTACTGTGATTATAGCGTGGATTATAGCATTTAGTTTAGGATATACTAAAAGATTATATAAGGGATTTCTAATTAGATTTATATCTAATAGATCTATTACTATATATATCCCTATACTTATAGAGCCTCCTAGTAGTTTATTAGGGTCCTGTCCCTAAGCTTACTTACTAACACGCGTTAGTGGCAGTCCTTTAACTTATAGTTTTCTACTTCTTCTAGGAGCTCTAGGTGCCGCTTGTAAGGGATCTGCAGGAGATACAGAATCTAGTCCTAAAGTAGGTAGGTAGGAGCTCTACTTACCACCCCTATAAGAGCTAGATAGGGTGCCCTTACCTATCTCTATGCTCTTATAGAGTAACCTACTAATAGCACTCTCCCCTCTAGGTCTTTCCTAGGAGCTACCTATTATAGTATTAAAGTAAGTTAGATTACTACTATCTTAGGTAGTAAGACCCTAATCTATAACCTATATAGATCCTTTATCTCCTATACTAAAGTTTAGTTCTAGTATTAGTTTAGGAGTTTAGAGCCCTATTAGCTTAGGGGACTTTATATAGATCCTTTGTACTAAGCTAGCCGTGCTTGGTACCTACGCTAGAGGTGTCTACTTAGGGGGTTGTGAATTACTAGGCTAGCTAGCCTAATTATCTACCTCCTCTAGCTCTACCCTACCCCCTAGCTCCTGCGCTAGGTTTAGTCCTCCTTGCTTACTAGACTCCTTATATTACTTTACTATAATATAAAGCTAATTAAAGATATTAAGCTCTTTATATACTTCTCCTATATTATAGATCTTATCTTTACTAATAATATTAACTATCTTTTAAGCCTCTAACTATTAAAGCTACTCTAGATCTTTCTCTTTATAGAAAAGATCCTTATTAAAGGTAACGTTCTACGTTATAATAATCTAATTAAGCAAGGGGATCTATATCCTATATATATTAGATGCTCTATATCCTACTAGATATCTAATATAACCCTAAGGGTTCACCTTAAAAACCCTCTTATAACGCCTAGCTACTTAATCTTAGTTAAGGGGGTAAGCTTAATAGCTATAGGCGTATATTCCGCTCTAATTAGGGCGGAGATTAGTAGTTGCCTCCCTTATCTGCTCTAGTTACTACTACCTAAAGTATCTAGTAAACTAATAATCTAGCACTTTATTAGGTGATATTATATTATAAGTATAGGACAGGCTTATATTATAGAGCTAAGTTGCTACTTTAATAATTTTAGGCTAGAGCTTTGTTAGTAGGTTAGCACTAATCCTTATTTTAATTAATTTTGTTATAATCTCCTGCCCTACTCTTTCTACTCCTTTATTAGGTTTATTAGTATATACAGGTGAGCTCTTAATCTTAATACTATTATTAGCTGCCTAGATCTAAAAGTAAGATTTGCCGCGCTAAGGGAGTGTTACAATATTATTATCTTTTATAATCTTAACTATACTAAGCTTATATTAGTTAAGTATTAAGCTCTTAAAATTTTTAAACACCTGTATAATCTTATTAAGGTTTTTAGCTTACAGTAGATAGGTATAAAGCTTTCCTAAGTAGTCGCACTTTAATACTAAGATCTATTACTTATAAGCTATACCTGTTAGCATATTAAATAGATCCTATAATACCTAGTAGTATAGACGTGGTAATCTTTCCCTTAGTTATCTTAATATAACCTGTTAGGCATATATAATAGCGCAGTGCTTGTATTTGCTCCTAGGAGTTCCTTTAATCCTAATATTTATTACTAACTTAACTAGAGCTTTAAGCGCCTTAGGTCCTAAATAGCCTAATTATTAGTGCTAAAGCTCCTTACTATTGTGTCTTAGGTAAGTTGTCTAGGATTATTAGGGTTATTTAGGCACTATGCTTTAGATTATTTAATAAGGGGTAGAGGGCTTGTATTCTAGGAAAGTTAAGTTAAACTTGCGTAGTAACTTAGCTAATATAACGCTCTTTCCTAATAATCTAAACTATAAGGTAGTATCTAGCCTAAGGAACTAAACTCCTACTTTAAGCAATTAAGCTTCTAATATAATATTTATATAAAAACCTTCTACTAACACTATGTTAGTAAGCACTAAATCTTCTATTTTTAGACCTCTTAGTCTATTAAGAGTATTAGGGATTACTCTAGTCCCTCTACCTAAGATTAGAAAAGCTTAAGTTCCTGCTTTAACTATCTTATATTTAACTAATCTAAACAAGCTTTCTTCTAGGTAGCTTATATTATTAACTAGGTACACTGTACCCCTATTATTAAAGATAGTGCTCTTTAATAGAGCGTAAGCTTTAAAGTCTATAGTTAAATAGATCCTGTTTGTTTTCTCTACTATTAATATAGGGTTAATTAGTGCCGCCTAGATACTGCCTAGATAGGTAATCGCGCTTGCCTTACTACTATAATCTTAATTAATAGGATAGGACTTAATTAGAGCTTTTCTTAACTCTTTAAATTTTTAATTCCTATTAATCTTTTTCTTAATCTCTAATTATTAAGTAGTAGTAAGCTTGTTACCTATATTAGTCTAAGCTTTAATAATATTTTTATATTTAGGAGGTTTCTATAGGTAAGATCTACTATATAGGTATAAAGACTCCTTCTTTAGTTAATTAGAAGGTAGAGCTCCTATTATTACAAACACTCTAGGACCTTTAGAGCTTAATCTTATATTATTCTCTTAGAGAAGTAATAAATAGATCTTAGTAACCTATAGGAGGTTATAAGTTAGCTCTCTTATTACTAACTTTTTAATAATCCTTTAAAATATAGTTTAACCCTAATCTAGTAAGATTCTAGTAGATAGAGCTTTAAGATAATCCTATACTACAAGCTATCCTTTAACATTAGGAATGTTATATACCTTAGCTTGCGCATATAGGATTATCTACTCCTTCTGCTAGCGATTAGTATCTTAGCTACTTATTTTTACCTTAGCAAGATAAGCTTTATACTATAATCTTGCTAGTATTATAGCGCTTAAGTTAGTTAGCGCTAGGTTATTATAGAGCACTTAGATAAGTGCTTAGAGGGTTACTCTTCCTTAATTAACAAGCTTTATATAGGCTAGGGTAAGGATCCCTTAATCTACTATATTATTAACCTATATAAATAGGTTTTAGATTACTAATAACTTTAATACCTAATCTAATAAGCAGGCTTAGTACTAAGCTATTTAGAGTTTATACTGCTTGCTTATTATATTAGATAGTGCGATATCTATTAGTATGTTAGGCTTAATAGGTTTATTCTTAAAGTAGTTTTTAGTATCTAGAGCCTTAAGGTCTACCTCTACCTAGATCCCTTTAGTTAGGGCATGGTATCTAAATTAAATATACTAGGTAGGCTAGTTAGTTAATCTAGTAAGTAGGATATCCCCCTTTAAGATTTAGTTGCTTATAGTAGAAGAGTAATAAGTAAGCTTCTGCTTAAGAAATAGTATAAAGAGTAAAGCTTGCTAGCTTAGTGTCTAAGTTAAACAATACGCTTAAATAGATAGGACAATCTTTAATAAGGTAAAGCGCAAACCAGGCTTATAACTATAGAAAATTAGATTACTAAGGTTAGGAATAATTTAGGAGATAGATTATTAGATTATATCTACTACAATTAGACTTATATATATAGAGCTTTAGCTACCCTTACTAGAAGGTGAATAATTAGTAAACCTTCCTTACTAGAGCTCCTGCTTTTTATTAGGCACTTAGCAGTAAGCTGGCAGTTAATTAGATAGTGGGTTATACAGGGGTATTAATCGGGATTAATTGGATCAAGATGCTCCGTGATCTAGTTAATATCCCTCCTACAACAGAGTACTATTAAAAACTAAATATTTATTTAATAAAAGCGCCTATAAGTAAAGAAAGATTAGAGCTATACTCTAGGATAGTAATAGGGAGTAGATTACTACTATAGCTTGTATATACGCTAATAGTACTACTCTTACCTTTACCCTTATTTATTAGTCCTAATCTAGAGCTCTATAGGATACCTAGTTATAAGATTTTAATCTATTATAATACTAAGCTTTCTTTATAGGATTACTAAGTAGGTAGATAAGCTATACCCTAGGGGTATCCTAGCTTAAGGAGGTGTTTAATTATAAGATAAAAGCTAAAGCTTATACTTTATACTAGCTCCTTATCCTTAATAGCTATAGATCTTATATAATAATAGAGTTTATTAAGTACTATAATAAATATAAGATCTTACTTATAATATATCCCCCTTATAGCACTTACACCCTTTAGCTACTTAATATTATAGTATTTGCTCCCTTTATAGCTTTATATAAAGCTTAACTATCTAGTTTTCTAGATAGCTCCTAAGGGCTTATAAGTATTACTAAGAGGGATTTCTACTAGTTATTTAATACTATATAAAGTAATACCTTTAAGGAAAAGCTAATATTAATAGCTTTTAAAGTAATAGGTATCTTACTACTTAACCTTAATATTATCCTTTTAAGGTTTAAAGCACCTATAAATAATAGTAACTAGCCTTCTTTAAGTAATAGTATAACCTTAATATTAAGTATAAGTAATTAGAGAAAGATAGAGTAGTTACTCTATAATACTATAATTAATATTTATAATAAATAGTTAAAGAAGCTTAGCTAGATAATCTATACTATATTAGTAAGAAATACTCTACTTAACTATAAAAATAAACACCTAAGGGCTACCCTAGCTAATAAGAAGAAGCGTAGGAAGCGTAGTAAACCTCTATTATTACCCCCTAATAATAATTATAGTAGTAGTACCTAATTTATTTTACTATTAAAGGTAGAGCAAGTATTTAAGCTCTAGGAGTAAAAGAACCTTAAAGAATAGGAGCTATAATACTAAAAATATAAGGTAATTAAGCTTTATAAGTAATAGAAGCTTACTAAAGCTTAACTTATAGAGGAGTGTTACCTAAATTAAGTAATTACTAAGAAGAAGTAGGAGAAGAAAGCTACCTAAAAAGCTACTATATATAATAAGTAGAAAACTACTAAGTAACTAGAAAAGTAACTCTAAAATAATATTAAAATATCCTAAATAGGTAAGAGGTAAATCCTTAAGCCTCCTACTATTATACTAGCTAAGGTAGTTAATAAGGAGCTAGTAGAAGAGGATATAGTAGTAGAGGCAACTTTATAGCATAGGCACCTAATTAGACCCCCTAAAAAGCTGCTTATATAATCTAAAATATTTAATCTACTCTAATAGATCTAATAATTACAACTCTAAGAAATCTTGTAATAATAGCTATTGTGGGTGGCGCAATATCCTTATTTAGTGGGTGGTGGATTTTAGTGTTGGTGGGCGCTCGGTGGGGGTGGGCGCTCGGTGGTGGATCACGTTACCAGCATGACCATAGATACAGTCGAGCCATATATACCACTAAACAAAACTAACGGGCAAACCCCACCACAATTAAATTACACCTCTTCTTTCGTTCCGTTTCATTTCGGCACATTACCAAATTTCCAAGACGCGACCATAAATGCCCACCTCCGATAAGATAAGATACCGTAAGCCCCAAAAACGATCTTCCCATGAAAAATCGCGGGGATCGCAATCGCACAAAACTACCCAAAACACAGAACAAACCGGGGTGCCCGAATTGACATAAGGCGTAGATAAACGAGCAAACTAAACCAACTCAAACTTAGTACCATACCGGTACGCCTCTAACATCAACATCATCTCATCAACATCATCAATCACCCAGCTCACCTCCAACAACTCCACAGCCCCAAACACAGTGTACACAACACACCCAACCCCCCCCCCCCCCCCCCACTGTAAAATCAAGTTTCAAACATGTTCCCCCTCTCCACACTCACACTCGTACTCCTCGCACAAACGTTCCTGGTCTTACATTGGCTGACGACATATCTGCGCAACCCGTTGCGTAAGATTCCCGCCGCGCATCCTCTGGCGCCGTTTACTTCGGCCTGGATTTATTATATCCGCCATCTGGGTATCGAGAATGCAACGCTCAAGGCAGCGCATGATCGCCTTGGACCTGTTGTTTGTCTGGGGCCGCGCGAGATCAGTGTGAATTGCGTCAAGGGCGGGGTGCGGGATGTGTATGCTGGGGGGTTTGAAAAGGGGGATGGGAGGTATAATTGGTATGGATTTTTTAGGAATTATGGGTGAGTGGAATGTTTTACTTGCGGGCGAGTTTTTGCACTGGAGGAGGTGGGAAGGGTGGGTGGGTGGGTGGCATGGTTGAGTCAAGTGTTGATTGATGCGTGATAGAGTTGACAACATGTTCTCCACGGAGAGGAATAAGCCGCATTCGCAGCGCAAAAGGATGTTGAGCAATATTTACAGCAAATCCTTTGTTACCACGAATGAAGCCCTCTTGGCCCAGATGAGCGCCATCCTCTACAAAAGATTTCTGCCCCGTCTCGAAGCTACGTTGGCGAATGACGAAGAAGGAGGGGTGCTCAACATCTACGCCCTGCTCAGCGGAACGACCATGGATATCGTGACGGCCTACATCTTCGGTTTACGCGCTAGCTCGAATCTGCTGGAGAATGCGGAGCAACGGGCCTGGTTTCTCGACTTGTATAATTCACGGCGCTCGTTCAACTTTTGGCCTCAGGAGTTTCCCAATTTCACGGCGTTTGTGGCCATGTGGTTTGGCTACCGGTTGGCGCCCAAGTGGGTTGATGAAGCAAATGGCGAAATCGAGAAGTGGACAGCTAGAATGTGCGATGATGCGAGTGAGACGGTGGCGAATGGGACGACAAAGCCAGAAGATCTACCAGTCGTGTATCAGCAACTTTCAAAGACTCTGTTCAAGGACGTTGAGAAAGGGCGAATGTCGTCCAAGGAGATAATAGCCAGTGAAGTGCTCGATCAACTCGCTGCAGGCTTCGACACCTCCGGCATCACACTGGTATATGTAGTCCACGAGCTATCACAGCACAAAGACATCCAAACCCGACTACGAGCCGAGCTCCTCACTCTCTCACCACAGCTTGTTCCATCCTCATCGCCGGCACTGCCAGATCCCAAAGCCGTAGACGCCCTCCCCTATCTCCACGCCGTCGTCTGGGAAACACTGCGCCTGCACTCTGCAATCCCCGGCCCACAACCGCGCGTCACTCCGCCTCAAGGCTGCACACTGGGGCCAGAAGATGCCACGTATTTTGTTCCCGGGGGTGTACGTGTCAGCGCAAGTGCGGGGCTCTTGCACCAGAATGAAGATGTGTACGAGTGTGCGAGCGATTGGCGGCCGGAACGGTGGTTGCATCTCGATACGCTAGATGCGGAGAAGAGAAAGGATATGGAGAGCCGGTGGTTTTGGGCCTTTGGAAGGTTAGTCCACGTTGAGTTTCTGATGCTTGGATAGAGTAACTAACATTGTGGCAGTGGTGGCCGCATGTGCGTAGGGAGTCATTTAGCGGTATATCGTAAGTTTCCAGATTTCGACGTCTCGTTCTTGAGTTTTGGATGGGGGCTATGCGTTTGCAGTAGCAGATGGGGTCCTGCAACGAGTTTGTTGTAGTTGTGCATTGTTGACGCAACTTGTTCGGTCACTGCGAAACACCGGCGCAAGTCGGCAATGTGAAGCTGGCCTCGAGTCACGAAAAGCGTCTGTGGGGTGTGAATGAAGGCTAACTGTCATTAGAAATGAAGTACATCGTCGCTGCCCTGTACTCCAACTACAGCACGGGTATCGTGGACGATACTGGCATCGAACAGTCAGACGCATACACTGCGCCACCAAGGGGCGAGAAGCTCATCATTCGGCTAGAGAAGGTCGCAAAATAGTTGAATATTTAAACGTGGCATTGAGACAGTACTATCAGTTCCGTAGCGATGTAATTGCTGCCGAGATGTGAATGTCTGGTACTGGTGCCCCGCAAGCACGTGAAGTTTTCCAAAGATTGGTACCGGCAGCCTAATCCTGCCCACGAAATATTGGGGCAAAGCCTCCATGCACCGGGCCATACCGAGCCAGACTTGTGTGCTGAAAAGCCCGCGCCTCAGCACCGGCGTGATGATGGGGAGCTGCACACGGTACCTAAGCGCAGAAACGACAAAGCAGGAAGCGATCAGGCGACCTTGCTCCTTGATACTGGGATTCTCGGAGCAAAGTCCGTGTGGGTATAAACAACGGTTGGATCGATTCCTTAGATGTGCTGATGCGATCCGTGTTCAAAGTGAGGCATTTGAGGATCCTACCTTTCAAAAAATATAGTCTAGATCCTGCTGAAGTCGAGATAGGCCACTATCAAGCCAAGACAAGAGTTTTGCGGCACTCTGCCAGTGAACAATGCATCGATTAGGCAATCTCCACTGTGATCATGCGGTCTTCCTCCATTGAAGGCTAGCGGTGATCTGATGGGCCAGGTAGCAAGGCTGTCCCAGAAACCAACGTTCACGTACATGAGCATACTGGACCCATCTCTCAGGTACCTGCAGCTATCTGGGATCCGACCGAAGTCGGACGTTGAGTTGCTGTGACGATATGCAGCGATCGTTACGCAGAATGTGGGGGGCGTGGGCCTGCGGTAGCGAAACGGTACACACCGACGCTTACCGCGAGCTTTGTGCACCTCGAAACCTGGTTCCAACGTCAAGAGCGGGTTACGTGGAACGGTTGCAGACTGATCTGTCACTCAGTCCAAAGGCAGGCGACGCTTCACCGCTGACAAGTTATCGTCGGTGAAGTGCCGTGATGTCTGTTCAACATGGTTGCTACGGCTAGCGACGGATGATGGGGATGCGATTGATGGCAGAAGTGACTTGCTTCGTGACAATACTCGGCAGTTTGAATTGTTTTCAGTTTAATTTTCGGTTTCAGAGTGCGGCAGTTGGGAAAATCGAAGTTTTTTACCTGCCTAGAGTTGTCACTCGCTGATAGCACTCGTCAGATAATGTCTAGGCTCGGTCCATCCAATTGCCTATGGAAGCATAGGTACTAAATCCGGATGATCATGTTGTTCCTATAGTGAGGCGAACTGCACAACCGTATAATTCCTGGATCGATGCTCGTCAGATTTGTATGCGCCAGGAGGGTACCGAGTCATAGAGAGGGCATCTAAGCTATATTGCAATGCGATGTCATGATCTCGAAAAATGGCAGTTGGGGCACTGTAAATCTTGATGTCCAACCGAACAATCAAGGCGCATTTTGCATGTGAGAGCCAGCCAAATGCAGATACCAGAAAGCTGAAGGGAGGCCCAAGATAGTCTTCCTTTTAGGTTAGCTAGTTCAGCAAATAAGAGGTGTGCTGAAGAGTAATCGACTTGGAGAGTGGTCGATGTCGAGAACAGGATGTAGGTGTGAACCAATCCTATGATAGGCGCCGCTCATCTCTGATTTCTGGCGCTCAGAACTATACGGCTAGCTTGGACCGGGGCATCACTTCCTCGGCGTTCTCTTTGGTCGGCTCGGTGAGATGTCGGTATGAATACCAAGCTGGTGGTTCTCATGCTGTCCAAACGGAGAACCGCGAGGTCAAGCAAAAAGTACCCCATTTAGCTTCGGAGCTTAGGGCCCCACCATGGCTGCTCATCGAGTACCTAGACCGTAAGCTGAGTCGCTCATGGACACGTGCAAATTTGATAACCAAGCGAGTTCATTAATTAATGAATAAATGGGAAAGTACTCCATGTCATGTTGGCTCATGGGAGCGCGCCAATGGCGGTGCAAGCACTACTTCCTGCAGGAACGGCGGCTCGTTGAAAGTCTCGAATCTGACAGGAACGGCAGAAGAGGGGAATTTGGGAGTTAAGGTGAAACCGAACGAGGCAGCAGCAGCAGATCGGCGTGAGGTGATGAGGCTGCAACGATCATGTCCAGGGCCCCTGGTGGAAAGCTGACCTGGTTGAGAGTCTACTAATGGCGGGGGGGGGGGGGTTTGGTATAGCGACGGTGTCAAAGAGCAGAAAGCAGGATGCCGAGACAGGTCAGAAGCAGCGCCAGGAGCCGGCTGTCTGCTCGATCACGGCAGTACGGAGTCTGCTGGTGGCTAAACAGAAAGGGTGAATGGGTGGATGGGTGAAAGCACGGGGATGCGGATGGTGGTGTAACATCGTAGAATTTCATTCATCGTGCAATCCGGAGCAGATGGCGGCCCGAGCTCGACACATCGAACCGTGATCCCTGCAGAAATCCTCCCAGCCACCGCCAGATTCCACGGCGATCATCCTTCCTCTCCCCTCTCCCCTCTCCCCAACCCCACTTGTATCCTAACTGTTGCCAGACGACATCATCCGTGTTTGTCCACACAGGGCCCCCAACCCCCCCCCCCTCCCCTCCGTTTTCGGCTCTACTTGCTGTTGTGCAGTGTCGGTCTATTCATTTGTCGGCCTTTTATCTCTCTGCAGGCTGGTGTGCCGGTACTACCATACAGTCTACGTCCATGACACTCTATGCCTCATCTATGCTCTATGCTCTATGGTGGCATACCGGTATGCCATGCTCATTACTGTGCCCCCACTACTTTCCAGCATGGGCAAAGACATTGAAGCTACATGGCCTGGATCAGCAGCCAGCAAAGCCTATCGATGACATGTGGTTAGAGGACAGCGTGACGTGCGTATACATACCCTAAGATGGTACATGTCTACATGGTACATGCCCACCATCTTCTTGGCCCTTTTGTCAATCTTCCACGGCGTCGATCCTCAAGACTCCCTCTCTTGGGACGCCTCCAGGCGGGAGCGGAATCTTGCGTGGGCCGCCATGTGCATGGATGTGTTCCCGTACCACATAGCTCCGCTGCGAGTGGCTGGTCTGCGTTCGTATCGACAGGCTCAGGTCCTGTCAGCTTCTTCTCGTCCACATTACGGATCAGAGGAGCGGCCGTTTTGGTGAGCAGACTGGCAGAAACGGAGCTCCTGGATTGTTGGGCGCCAACAGAGAGTTATATACAGCCCTATCCAGTAGAGTAGTTTCAAAAGGCTAAAGTGGGACCATCGTCTGGGTGTTTGCGGCATGGGTTTGGCTGCCAGGTGCCCTGTGAGAAGCCCTGGCCGCTGCATCTACCACACTCCAACCTGGAAAGGCCGTTGGATCGAGGCACAACGGTAGCCGTTGCAACCCATGTCCTGCTGCCGTATCGTCTGTGCAGTGCAGATGCCAGTCGATTGGCTGCCTGGGGCAAACCTTTGCTCTGGCAGAATGTAACGAGTGGGCTGCTGCTGCTGCTTCCACCTCCTCGAATCAAGCCTTTGCTAGAGCAAAGCAGCACTCTCTTGCGAATTCCTTGCCCTCGAAGCTCTTCGTCGCACATTGGAAGGGTCCTTGTGGGATGTACCCTCCCCCCCAGCATCTCCATTACATCATCAACCCTCAGTTGACTCGCGCCTGCTGGACGTCCCGTATCATCACAAAGTACAATCACTTGGGCGGCGTCATACTAGTCTGTCGTTTTTCACCTCGAACCCCTCCTTCGAGCCCTCCTCAGTTGGCCTGGCAAAGAGTAGTTACTTGCAGAGCCAGTATAGTTCGTCAAGTTCGACAACGACAAGAGAGGCCAGAGTACGCCAGTGCCGACCAGACGACTACTGCGAATCTGCTAGCAATCAGTCTGGGAACTGCGTCGCATGGCATTGAAATTTGCTGACTCTTGCGCCGGTCCATCGAAGCTGCTGACGGACGATTCTGCTAGTCACAGGTCAAGGTGGTCTAGGATAGCTGGAGTACCATCACTCGTCCCAGTCCAGACCAGGCGCCAAGTAACAATCACGGCATCGACTAGCGTCCTCTGGCGCAGTCCGAGAGAACGACGACGGAGACGCTGACTTAGCACCCTTATACCGGTACGACATGCATCGCTTTCCCATCTTTTCAGACATCGACTTTTGAGGAAAGAGCCGTTGATCGCGAAAGATACACCTTCTCCAGTTATTTCTTCGGCTTGCACGAGTTGGACTTGACCACCTTCACAAACGCAACAGAAATTCTTCGGCCAGGCTACTCCTCAGGAGCGTTAGTGCCGCTTCCCCCCCGACGGGCTTCTTTGTCCGCATAGTTTGCCTCGGGCATCGACCACGA
This sequence comes from Plenodomus lingam, assembly GCF_022343315.1. Taxonomy (NCBI): domain Eukaryota; kingdom Fungi; phylum Ascomycota; class Dothideomycetes; order Pleosporales; family Leptosphaeriaceae; genus Plenodomus; species Plenodomus lingam. The sequence goes on along the minus strand of NW_027093971.1, from coordinate 91,567 downwards.
CCACGGTACTGTACCGCAGCGTTAGTACCATTTGGTACCATTGCCGACAACATCACCACACAGTGCTCATCTCTACCACGGGGAAACATGTCTCATTGAAAGTCGAGAAACGCACAACTGGCCCCGTACACCGGTAGAGATATCCAGGAAGTGTCAATGGGGAAGTTCGATTCGCACGCATCATTGGTCACTTTGCCTTCTTCGTGCCAGATCTCCCTCCAAAGTACTGGGAAAAGAGTACCAAGGAAGCGGCACCCCATCCAAGCCTGTACCAAACAGTTCACACAATATATTCACAACTTAGCCAGTGGGGATCCCGTGCGGGATCTTAGTGTCCGCACACTGGTACCAGTCCTCAGCCAACACTGCTCCGTCTCAGCTGCGCAGGAGGCCTGCTCTCGACAACGAAGCCAGAAGTAATTTGCTTTCTTTCCGCCTGTCTCCGGACCAAATCTCTTACATCTTTTTAAGAGACAATACATCTGGATTACAGCCCCCTGAAGACAACGCGGCCGCTGGTTCAGCCCTCTCTCTGAGGTCTTTCTGGCGACAAGTACCAAGGTGACGACCTCACGGTGGCAAGCTGGCTATCGATCGATCTATCAAGTCTTGAGGCGATCCAGAGGCAGCGTACCACACTTCGGAAACGTTTGACGTACGCACCGTCTCTATTCTTCATCTACCCTCCTGCTTGGTGCTTCAACTGCTGGTCAACCACAGACATTCTGACATCTCTCCAGCTTCTTAGGTTCCACCGTCAGTAGCAATACTCCCTGCTCTAGGCGTACAGCTACGCGTTCTACTACCCTTTGGAGGACGGGTACCTGCAGGTAGGACCCTGACACTTCATCATTGTACATCTAGAGATACTCACCACTGAAAGCAACAGTTGTGATACAAGAAGACTATCCCTACCTCCATCATGGACTATAACTATGACCCGAGTCCTCGAGACCCGCGATATCTTCCTACCGTTCGGCAACAAAACCTCTACGCCTCCGGATCTAATAGCACAGGGTACATGTCTACCACGTCCACCAGTCCGGGATTCTATTCACAAACTTCCAGCGGCCCTGGCCAGATAGAAGCCACAGCTGCAAGCCCTGGATTCTATAACTCAGTCTCCAGCGGTTCTACCAACATTGTTAATACAGTAGACACTCCTGGCTACTATCAGCCATCCTCCAGCGGCTCCGCTCACATGACGCCTTCTCTTACGAGTCCGTTCTATCCATCAACCTCCAACGGCCCCAGCCACATTTCTAATACAGCTGCCACTGCTGGCTCCTATCCACCATCCTCCAACGGCTCCGGCCAAATAACTTCCCCTGCTACGAGCCCCGGTTTCTACACACCATCATCCAGTGGCTCTGCGTATATATCGAATTCTTCCCTGGGCCAAGGCTTCTATTCGGGACCCTCCAGTGGCTCAGCATACATAGCTACTTCTGGTCCTAGCTACCCGTCGATGCCTCCAGCACTCCCCTCCTACAACTCGAGCCCTAGTTATTCCAACGTGGCTTCATCCTGCTACAATCTTCCGTTCTCTGGCCGCCGCGACAGCGCCAATTTGATTCCAGAGGTCTGCGAACTGATTGTTGAGCAGCAGCCCCAGGAGGCTCTTCTCACAACCAAGGACAAGGAAAAGATGCGCAAGCCAATAGATGCTCCGCCCATACTTCAACTGACCATCAAACACGCCACTGCTCAACAGGAGCTGAACTTGCTGCAGAATCCATATTTGTTCGCATCAGTAACACTGATCAAGCCCGATAAAGACGAAGTCGTGGACAAGAGCGGCAAGGCCCTAATGGGCACACTGGTCTCGTCCTGCCAACGGCTCAAAAACGTTAACAACGAAGACGGCGCATGGTTCGTCTTCGCAGACATCTCTGTCATGGTCTTGGGCACCTACAGACTTGGTTTCACGCTCCACGAATTCGACCCGGCCGAGAAGGCAACGCGCGTCCTCGCCGCAGCCTACAGCGCCAAATTCGACGTAGTGGCCGCAAAAGACTACAGAGGTCTACAAGAATCGACCATGTTGACCAGGACGTTTGCCGAGCAGGGTTGCAGGCTACGTCTGCGCAAGGAACCCAGAGGTGGCTCCATGGCTAGCAAGCGTCGTAGCTCCGGATCCCAGGGCCCAACCCCAAATGCGCCCATTCTCCCTGCGGGTGCAAACGCCCCGATCATGCCCACTGGTGACTACTCCCCCGCCAAACGCATGAAGCACGATCTTGGTGCGCCGCTGAGCGTCTCGTCACACCCAGCGTCGTATCAGCCTCCGCATCCTGGCGCGCCGCAGACGCCGAATAGGGTACTGTGGACAGGTGCTGGCGACCTGGATGGGTTCGGCACTATGCTTGGAAATTCGGGCTTGATGATGGGAAGGGGCATGGGAGATGCACCGTTCAATGAATGGTAGGGGGTGGTGGTAATGGCTTATGCTCACGGTTCATGTCTACATTCATGTTGGTTTTTTGCGTATGGGTCTTGATTTGGGAGTATGGGTGTGCCTGGTACCAATCAGTGTCAGAAGGCTGATGCCTACGTCTTGCGTGTTTTCACGCTTGAGGTGTTTGCTAAGAGCTCGACTGGAAATCCGGCGAGCGGCGTATCGGGGCATCTGGTCATTGGAGTTGAACTGTTTAACGCTGAGTGGAAACCCCTCACCTTATTATTTGCTTTTTGGTGGGAATAATCCTACCTTCGGGGGCAGCTGTACAGTAGATTCACGAGACGCCGTATCATTGCCCGACTTGTCTTTTTGTTTATTGTCTTAATTTTCGATTGCAATAGATACCAAGATACTACACATGTTCAATGCTCAGCTTGCCATGTATCTAGTCGATGATCACAGTGAGTAGTCCAGATTTAATAGAACAGGTGTGTGGACCTCGTAGGACATGGTACTAGATGATAAAACCCGTACACGTCTTGTAAGTATCTTCTGGATTATGAATTCATTCCAAGGGAATAGCTTTAAATCTATAAGAATAACTCCGTGAACAACTTGCAAAGCGGTCGACACTGTATTCCATCCTTGAGCACTGCCGTCAAGACCCCGAACACTCCTCCCTACAGCTACCACCAACCAGCCTGACAAGTCGGCGGCGCATGTAAGACTCATTGGTCATCTTGGGGAAAGTACGAGAGTGCAGGTGTTGACAAGCACAGTGATGGAATCATCGATTTCCAACGCTTTCAGCTCGGTGAGTACATGCGCACCGATTCAGGGGGCGCACATTGAGATGCACGCGCGTCATCTTGCATGTGTTTGAATTGGACTAGACTTTGTAGAAAAATCCTCCATAGGAACTTATAACGTAGACTATGGACTGATTGCTTATCTTCCCTGTGCAACGCACCGATTTCGCCATGTGTACACCGGGCAGAGCAGGAATGCTGACATCGCCTTTGTACGAACATGGACGGGCCAACTTCTACAACGCTGCTTCGGCGCCATGTCTCGGAGATAGATAGATGGGACACTCTACGTACCCACGTATGGCAGCTGAACGGAACCAATCACGCAAGTAGGGCAGGATCAACAAGGCACTGGGGATCAAAAAGGACCGGGGGTATCCAACCAACACTCCGGTACAACACACTGCTATCACAAGCTCCCCACACCGTCACAGGCCCGGAACTGCCCTTCCTACTGCAAACTCTAATCACCAAGCCTCACCGCATTGACATCAACACATTGTCTACCTACATGTCTACACACCCGCACACACTAGCCATTGCACACACACACACACCAACCCATTCAGTCAGACTAACATTACACCACATCCACACCCCCCTCCCCCCACTAACCACCCATACTTCCAAAAGTGGATCCCCACATCCCCACTCCATCTTCACAACAAAGAAAAACGCAAAAGCCCTCCCCCCCTAAGAAAAATCTCTTCACATGGCATGGGACAGGTCCCTATGATATGGCATGATCTGGGGTGGTATAGTATAGTACCTATGACACAACCCCCCCCCAAACCCGCACCCACAAACACACAGAATATTCACATGTCCGCATTAACCACCGAACACCTTCCTCGCGCTTGCATGGCTGGTCATCCGGCACCGGCGGCAACCCCGCTACGGTACCCAAGTTCCTTTGTACCTACATGGAATACGACACAACACGACACCACACGACACCACACGAGACGGGACACATGACGGCCGACTTACCGTAGACACATGCGTGTCGTGTGAAAGTTTGTGGGTCGGAAGGCGGGCCTCCCTTCCCTTGTGAGTAGGGCTTTGGGTTTACGCGGGCTGTGGGTGGCGCGGCGCGGGTTACCGTGATGGGTGGGAGCTGGAGCCGGAGCTGGAGCTGGAGCTGGAGCTGTAGTTAGATGTGATGTGTAGTAGGTAGACTGACGGAGAGTGGCGGGAGGGGGTTGGGGTTACTTTGTGTGGTGTTTTGGAGTTTTGATCGCGCGTGTGGTGTACTTCTGGGCTGTTTGATTGAGGTGGGGTGGATAGTATTTGCGAGGGGATATGTTGTGCTGGTTTTGCGAAGGCAAGGGGTGTGTGCCATGTGGAGATGAGGGTTTTTGCGTCTTGTGGATAGAGGAGTGACTTCTTGCTTCTGGGCTGAGGGATGAGCGGCAGTGGTATATCTACATCTACATCTCCTATCCACCTATACTCTACTCTATACCACAAGATACCTACACACATACCGTACTCCTGCCCAAATCCCTCTTCACACTAACACAATAACCACCCACACACCCACCACCCACCAAGCCCGCCGCGCGGGGCTCAAAGCGCAAAAAGCCCGAGCTCCAGCTGCGCGCGGAAGCCTCGAATTTGCCTTTCGCTGGCGTGCTGTGTGGCGTTGGGTGGTTGGACAGTTAGCGTCTTGGGCTGGGCTAGAGTCGGAGGAAGCGAGGGGATGACGCGCATGAGGTTTTGGTCATGTGATTTAGTGCTTAGAGGGCTCGGCCAGATGGCGGGCGTTGGGGACTTGGCCGGGTGGGGAGGGCGAGGAGTGAGGATGGAAGGGGTTGGGGTTTTGGCGGTGGTGAGGGGATAGGGTGGGGGCGGGTTGAAGGTTGGAGGAGGCGTGAGGGTGGGTGTCATGATTGGGGAGACGCAAGTGGTTTTGTGTATGAGGAAGCCATGTTGTTTGAACGGTAACCTTTGGAAAGAAGATATTCAGTACCGTATGCAGCGAGGATCTGGAGTAGATGGGTAGCAAAAAAAATGCTCCTACAACGAGTCTGATTATAGCTCTGCTAGGCGTGGCCAGTACTACTATCTCGACAATCTCTTATTCCTCAAACCATACAAGCTGACAGGCCAGAACTCTTCAATCTGCCAGTAGCCAAGTTTGCATCGCGAGTGCGTGTAGGCCATACAGATGTCGATGGTACCGTCAGCCCCTTAGGTATACTTCGCAGTCACAGATCCATAACGGACCCCGTTGACTAAGAAGGAGTACTCCAAAGCCGACTGAAGAGAAATCTCAACCTCAAATTCAATCTCCAAGAACATAGTACCCGAGGGGCTTGTGCGTGAGGTATAAGCATCTAAAGGCAAACCCTCAAGGTCGACATGTAGGGTGACGACCTCGTACACATTCTGCAGAATATCAGCCTTGATGACACAGCGGTAGGTAAATGTTGCATGTTGAGACATACCCTGTCCCGTCGAGATGGCGCCTTATCAGAATCACAGACGACAAGGTCTATGTGTGCTTCCCTCGATTCGTCTGGCCAGAAATGCTTGCACAGGTGCATTTGAGCATGTGAGTTCACTTGCGTGGAGAGATCTTGACCCTTCTTGAGTAACCACTCAACCTGATTATTCGCCTTCTTTTCCCAGGTATATAGACAGATGTAGGAGTCGGCTTCCCTGTGTTTTCCAGCAACGAATTTTGCAGCGTGAGGGGTACCATAATGTCTACGACACTTGCGCGCCAAGATCGGGGTGCGGCCGTCACCCTCAAGGCCTTTGGCTGCTGCACCGCGCACTACAGCTGACCAGCTAAATCTTCATTAGACGAAATCATAGATCGGCGTAGGAATACTGACGCATTTGCTGGACGAATAACTTGCAATCCATATCTTTCCGCGAAGGCTTTGATTTCCGTGTAGACATAGGGTGACTCAGCGAACCCTCCGACCATGAAGATATACTGTGAAGAGCTGTCAGTAAACAAAAAATCATTGGGTAAGTAATTGGTCCAAGTCTTCTCACCTTGAGTTGAACATTTTTGCTGCGCTGCGCTTGCTGAATCTGCTCAAGTATGAGTTCGCATGCGCGATCAAGCGAAAAGCTGAACAGCTCTTTCATGTCCGTACTGTTCGAGTCAGATCATGAGTCATGAAGGTAGAGTATGCAATACTTACGCTGTGATCATGATCTCGCCGTCTTCAATGCCACGACTGCTATCATCCTGCACTGAGTTGAGGGGTGATGGTAGGCGCACGAAATTATCCTCTACACCTGAGAAGCCGTTCTTGGCTTCGGCGATAAAGTCCTGGACAAGTCTGCTAAGCTTCGAAGAGAGCGAAGTACGGGGAAGATCACTGCTTGTAGTCCCAGCAATGAGAAAGAAGTCTTCTTTGCCGAGGCGACGCTCCAACCACTTCAAAAAATTGCGTTCCACGAAGCTGCCTCCACATTGAGAGCCACTGCCAACCGTCGCCTCTTGTAAGATGGTCGGCTGCAGTTTGGCGACACGGTAGGATATCAGGTCCACTGTGCCACCACCCATATCACAGACGATGAAACCGTCATCGACAGCGAACTGCTCGTCCTGAACACCACCACGTAACGAGTGGATAGTATAGATGGCAGCAGCTTCGGGCTCAGTAGTAAGCACAGTCCTCTTGAGCTGAGGTAGTCCCCTGTTGTTGAAGCCCGCTTTATCGAAAGCCAGTAGGGTAGCATCTTTGGCAGCATCTGACCAGACTGCTGGCACAGTGATGACTAGAGTAATAGGAAGGCTGCTCCACAGCTGTTTGCCATAGTGAATGTTGAGGTTGCTTATCAGGTGGGATTTGACATGCGCAAGGTAGTCTGCAACAATGTCGACAGGCCTCGTAGACAAGATAGACTCGTTGTTGATGGATAGTTCCCTGAGGATCCTATCGACTTCTCCAACCTTCGTATTGTCCAAGAGAAGCTTTGTCCACATGTGCCTCTGCACATTTGGAGCGATGAGAGCGCCCCATAGTTGGCGATCATGGACTGCAATCTCACTGGAAACCTTCTCGTGGGTGCTGATCTTGAAGCGCGAGGGCCAGTCCTTCACGACAGTAATTTCCTTGCCAACGACTCCGGTATCCGAGGTCTCGCAATATGCAACACCTGCGCGATAGTATCAGTGATGCTCTCATTGGCGAGTCTCGGACTAACTTACCCGTGAAGGTGGTGCCATAATCAACACCAATAATTAGGCGGTTACTCAGCATAATGGGTGTATCAGTCTCGCAGGTGGAGGTGGGTGATGGGAGGCGTAGTTGGAGGGAGCGAATAACTATGAACGCGCATTTCTCTTAGCGCGCAAACTGACATTTCCGCGCGGTGAAGGTGAAGACGACTTGATGAGAAGGTCGCCAATGCCGTCAGGCACTTCGCTACCACCACTTTCAACCACCCACAACTACAAATTGCTAGCCCGCCCGCTCGACCGAAAGTTAACTTCCTGTGTGATGAGAGACCAGAAAGCATCGGATAGGGTTAGTGATACGACACCGTGGCTCCCTACCTTGTATTGTATTAATGTCGCATTAGAACATTGCCCCAGCAGCCACCGCAATGGGGTCTCTTGCTACCGTGCCTCAGCTGTACATTCAGAAACGCATTGCAGACGACAGGAGACTCATAACTTCCAATTCGGACCCCAAGCGGGTCGACAACGGAATCTGTCCTGCAACAAGAGGATGCGGTATCGCTCAACAAAAGACACTAGGAATTGCAGACAAAGATTTGGAAAGGTTAGCAAGCACACTTGAGCCACGCGACCAAGAACTCAAAGCGATTACGTCCAAGTACGCAAAGTTGGAGAACGAATTTCCCGATTTGTTCGACGATTACAAGACTCAAAAAGAAACTGTTATACACCAGGAAAAGAAGCTTATCGAGCATGCAAAAAATCTCGCGAAATGTCAAAAACAGCTTTCAGCGCAAGAGAAGAACATTGTGCACAAGGAGGATAGAATTGCAGACCTGAAAATAGAGCTTGCAGAGCGGAAGCACTGTCTGGCGCGGCAAATTGAATCAGAAGAGTTCTTGTGGGGTACGTTGAACTGCATAATAAACCAGCAACTTACTCCTTACGCCCAAAAGCATGATCTTCTACCCTATCAGTGGACCCATACAAGCATACTCCAGGTCCTAGCACGCCTAGCGGAAGATGCAGATAGTATAGGCGGTTTGCAGGAGCGCGTGAAGTCTTTACAGGATGAAATGCTAGCGAAGGTTAGCAAAGTTCAAGCACGACCCGACGAACACTTCGCTGGAGACTTTCGACAGATCGTCTCACTCGTTAAGACCTTCAGTAGGACAGCTCAAGCCATCGAGCATGCGAATGCAGCGCAGCTTTTTCATATGGGCGCCCTTCTGCAAGATGTACCACATGCCTACTGGAGGGATCGAGCGGGGAAGAAGCTCCTCGTTGAGGCCTGGATCTGGTCTGTCTTGATAAACGCAATCTTCCGAACGCCTTTCGACGTATATGGATCTCAGGGTACGGCGCTGAGAGAAGTGTGGTCGAAGATGTACCTTGCAGAAGACGACAATTATTGGCCTATTCCTTCGACTCTCAGTGAGAAGTGGCGTTATACAACAGCAGAGAGCATGCTGGAGCAAGTTAGCCCAGCTGTCATGACCAAGGGTGATGCGGAAAATGCCCACAGGCCATTTGATCAGGAAGTTCTCAATCTACGAGGGTACCTTGTGGCCTTGATCATGGAGCAACTGGGCATCGCCGCTTCGACAGTTGTAGAGAAACAGCTCTGGAACATGCTGAACAAGTCATCGATGCTGGCGGTCGAGATGTCCCTTCAAAAGTACCGCCTCCAGGTTACTTTCCCCAATGTTGGCGCCGATTACAATGAGAACACTATGAAGTCACGACAAGGTTTCGAGGGTAACGATATGGAGTGTGGAAAAGTGGCATTCGTTGTCAATCCTGGTCTGACAAAATGGGGTGATACGCACGGAGACAATTTCAACTATCGTTATGATATTGTACCAGCCTTGGTCCAACTAGAGCCTGCGGCAAGAACGCATGAGATGGATACGAGTTTGATCTAGAGAGCAATCGGCTGTCCTAGTTCGAAGGGGTACGAAGTAGAGGGCTTTTCGTTGTCCTAGTTTCAATGATTGCAATCCATGCTGCGTTGGACCATGAGAAATATGGGAAGAAACCGGACTGCCTGGGAGAATTCTCAACACTCCAGATTGTGGCTTCAAGGAGCGGCGAGCTCAAATATGGATGGAAGAAATGCACCCATTACTGGTTGCCGATTATGATTTGCATGACAAAGGTGATACTTCATTTCAATTTGTGAAACATGTTGAATGTGGAAGATGAGTTGGTGATGGATGAGCCGACGAGGAGATTGAAGATCCAGACGGCAGTGAGTGAATGTTGGGCGTCATGTGCAGAGGCGTGCCGTTCCTTCCCGCCAACTACTTGTCCCGACCAGGCTTAGCGCGACGCGTGCCCATGTATTGTCGATACCTACGGCCATTACATATGACATTGACGGTTGACATACTCTCGACGGATTGCCTTTGCAACGACCGAGTTAGATGTTTCAATTCAGGCTTCATATTATTTATTCTGCTCATCCCTTCACCTCGACCACGCCATGAGCCCCATACTGTCCTAAATACCCCTCTTCAGACGCTAAACGCGTCTTTGCAAGCGCGTTATCCCTCTTCTTCTTCCACTTCCACGACATAGGCACACTGTAATTTCTATCCACCGTACTTCAGCAGCCATGTACCTACCACGGAATCTAATCGCGCATCTTTACCAAAATCTTATCAAACGAACACACGTTGCCGCACCGCCAGTTCTTATCCTCGTTGCCCTCGAACCAGACGCGCTTTGCGCCTGTCGCATCCTGACCGCGTTACTCAAGCGAGACTATATAGCCCACAAGATCCAGCCGATTTCCGGATATGGCGACCTATCACGTGCTGCAGAAGACCTTGTACGACCGATGCGGACGACAGAGGGCGGTAGTGGGGGTGTTGTTGTCTGTCTGGGCGTAGGTGGGATGATTGACATGGAAGAGATGTTGGGCCTGGATGTGGACGAGAATGGGCAGGGTGGGACTGGCGATGTGGAGGTGTGGATCATGGACGCGAGACGGCCGTGGAATCTGGCAAACGTCTTCGGTACCCCGATTAGCGAGGATCCCGCGACAGGAGAATTGGTACCGAGACAAGCGGGCGTGGACAAGGGCAAAGTGCTGCAGTCGTATCAGTCGTCAAGAGGAGGGATCATCGTCTTTGACGACGGCGATATCGAGGACGACCTCCAGGCAGAACGAGCCGCGTATTGTGCGCTCGAAGAAATGCCCGAGGTGGGAGAGGAGGATGACTTGGATGACGAGTCAGAAGAAGACGAAGAGCCGCCGTCTGGTCAGCAGCCAAAGAAACGCAAGTCATGGAGTGGTGACGAGGAATCAGAGGACGACATGACAGACAATGAGCGGCCAGCGCAGCGACGAAGAAGTAATTCAGTACGTTTTGGCATTTCACACACACCAAGTGAACCAACACTAACAACCTCCAGGGAGGCTCAATACCATCATCGCCACGAAGAGGACCCGCACGAGGGACATTATTAATAGCAAACCAACTTGGCCCGTCATCCGACTTTTCAAGGTCAGATTCTCGCAGCCGCTCAGCGTCGCCCTCGGTCGCTGCACCAAAGCAACCAAGTGTCAAGAGTCTGCGGCGACAGCTCATACAAAAACGAAACAAGTACACAAATGTGCTCGACAAGTACTATCAACTGGGGACCTCGTACTCGGACCCCGTCTCCTCGCTCGTTTACAATCTCGCTTCGGAACTGGGTCGAGAAGACAATGAGCTGTTGTGGAACGCCATTGTGGGGGTCAGCAGTCTAGAACTATACGGTCGAACAGGCAATGGAGTCGGTCTGAATCCTCTCTCTGCACAAGGCGGCTCAGCAGGCTGGAACGGCAATCGTGGCGAGCAAATTCGCTCCGTGCTACGAGACGAAGTCCGCCGCCTCAACCCCATTACGGATGCCACAGGCATGGCCCGCGAGGCAACCATGGGAGAAGCCTGGGGCGTGATTCCCACGAGCGCCCGCTCTGCCACAGACACTTCCATTCGCCTCTCTCCTGAACCACGTTTTCTTCTGCTCCGACACTGGTCTCTCTACGAAAGCATGCTGCACTCACCCTACCTCTCCGCCAAACTGCATATCTGGAGCGACGCGGGACAGAAGCGGCTTGCGAAGCTCCTCGCCAAAATGGGCGTCTCGCTCACCGAATGCAAACAACGCTACACACACATGGACATGGAACTCAAGCGCGGGCTACGAGAACGTCTGCTGAAATTCGCCCCGCAATATGGACTCGACGGCCTGGTGCCCCCTTCGTCCAGCACAGGCGACCACAAGGATGGATGGGGCTTCGTCCGCTGCTGGGGCTGGAAAGCCTGTCTCTCCGCCATTGACGCCAGCGTCATCCTCGGCGCCATCCTCGAAGTAGGAGACGTGAAAGCGCTCTCCTCTTCCTCCTATCCGCCCCCCGACTCCACAGCAGACTCCCAACCCGCCACGACAATAAGCCAGGACGAACAAGACGCAGCCCACGCCGCAATAACCCGCCGCTTCTGGACCGCCTACGACGCCCTCTCCTCCATCGACCTCCTCACCACCCATATCCCCACCGCCCAACACCTCCACCGCGCCATCCTCCGCACCGGCACCCAACTTATCGAGAAGCGCCAGATCCGCCACCTCCGCGCCTTCCGCATCGCCGTCGTCAAAGAAGGCCCAGACGTCCACCTCTTCACCCACCCGGGCGCCCTCACCAAACTCGCCCTCTGGATCGCCGAAGCCGTCGTCGAACTCAATGGGTCCAAGCCCGCAAACAAGGGCGCCGAACTCGTCATGGCCGGCCTCGACGACGCCCGCGGCTTATATGTCGTCGTCGGCCTCGGCGGCGGCGGCGCCTCCCTCAGCGTCAAACAGCGCCTCGCCCGTCGCCAGGCCAGACTGCAGAAGAAAGAAGCTGCCCGCGCTGCGCGCAACGCCGCCCGTCTCGCCCGGACAGAATCCAGACGGCGCCGCAACCTCGCCGCCGGCCTTGACGAAGACGAAGTCGAATCCGACACCGAAGAGGAAGACTCGGCCTCGGATTCCGACGCCTCCTCTGAAGCAGACTCGGACGACGACGATGATGGAGCACCCGGCCGACGCGGGACCCTGCGCCGTAATCGCTTCAATACTGCGTTTCAAGATGTTGTGCGGGAGACGGGGGCGCGTGTGCGTATGGATTCTTTTGAGGCGTGTGTGATTGAGGTGAAGAAGGAGGATTTGAGTGGGTTTTTGGAGCGTTTGAGTTTGAAGGCTGTGGTTGGGTAGGGGTGGGGAGATGAGAGAGACTGGGGGAAGTTGGGGGTTGGGGGTTGGAGACGAATGGATGATTTATGTGGAAGCGTGGAAGCGTGGAAGCATGGAAGCATGGACGATGGATGAGTGGGATATATTCTGCATAAGTGTATATAGATGGCTGAATGAAATTCATACCAAGTACATTTCTCAGCTCCATCCTCGTGCAAGAAATCACTTGCACATTTATAATCACATTCATAACTACTATCGTGATTGAAATAACAATTGTCATCCCAACTCATCCCTACCTTTTCCTCGATACCCAACACACCCATACAAAACAATACACAACACCACACCACACACCAACCACCCCACCTGCTAATCACTGCAAGACTATCGGCAAACCCAATTCTCTACTGCAGAAATACTAGGGATAGGTGATGATTAAATTTAATATTGGAATAAGATGGGCATGAGATGGGCATGGAATTAGTCGATATTACATTCATAACCTCCATCCTACGTGACCTCCATCCTACATGACCTCTATATGTACAGTTTACAATCAGCTTCAAGATAATCTACATTTTTAAAAAAAAGTAGGCTTTGCATAGTTAGTCAGTCAGTCCGTCAATCCGTCAGTTAGTTAGTCGTCTTTTGGTGACGGCATTCCACCCCATCCTCCATCTCCATATCTAACACATAGCCTCCATTATCCATTATCCATCATCTCGGGAGAAAACTCAAACATGTACGCACGCACAGACAATGAAATGTCAAAAAAAAAGAGTAGCAGTGGTATCAATCAATATTAATCTCAACATCAATATCAACGTCCTTTGCACTCCACTCCACTTCAAAAAATAACCCCCCCACCTACCGCTTCTTCCTCGCCATCTCGACACCCTCGCGCTCCTCCTCACTCTCGCTCGCCAGCCCGCCGTCACCCCATCCTGCATCCCCACCCCCACTGGCCCGATTCCGTCGACGATCACTCACCCCGTCCGTCAACCGCCTCTTGACCTCCCCGAGCGTCTTGTCGACGGTGCTAAACGGCTTGAGCTGGAAGCCACCACCGGCGCCGCCACCGGCACCCATCAGATTGGCATAGCTAGCGTTGCGACTGCGACTCTTCCTTGGTGTCTGCGGTCGGCTGCTAAAAATGTCCTGGTTGGCGAGGTCGTGGAAGGATTCGTTGCGGGGAATGTCGTTTGCCGAGCCCGGAGAGGCGGGATACGTGTAGCGTTCGTGCGTCTCGGCTTCGTCGTGCTCACGCGCATCTGCCGTGGATTTACGGGCTGTTTGGGTGGCGTGTTGGTCGTGCGTAAAAGGGTCCTGGAGGATGCGTTTCGAGTCGAAGTCGTCGTACATTTCCGGGCCAAGCTCCGAGATGATCTCGTTGACGCGGCGGGCTAGTTCTTTGCGACGTTCTTGGAGCTTGACGAGCTCGCTACTCGAGAAGGGGTTCATCATCTTCCAGAGCGGGCCGAGCGATTTCAAAATGTCCATTGCGACTTCGCCGAAACGCAGGGCGCCATAGGTGACGGTGACGTAGACGATGAGTTGGCCTGGGATGAGGATGCGCTTGGGAATGCCAGGAGGCAGATAGCCACTGCAATTGCTGCGCGAGTACCAGAGCAGGCCCAGGCAAACATACCAGGCATATGCGGCCGGGGCAACGGCCATGGCGACAAGGAGTTTCCAAGTCGCCATGACATCGCGCGCTTGGATCTTGACATTCGAGGCGGCCAATGCTTCCTTGGCCTTTTTAATCGAGTAAATCTTAGTTGCAATGAAGACGAGACTGAAGAGGAGGGTGCCGGGTAGCACGAGGATACTCAGGAAAAGTAGCTTTCCCAGGCGATAGAAGAAGAGACCCGCTGCTGCAATTGGATGCATCTTCGCGTAATCCACTTGATGATCTCGCAATCCAAGGGCCTTGAGCTTCGCGTTGTAGGCGATGACCTCTTTCTTAAGCTCGATAATACGAGGGTCGTCCTTGTACCGTTCATAGCCACGCACCAAACGTCGATTGAGTTCCACGATCCTAGGCAATGGTATTTTCGAGCCCTTGGTGTTGTATAGGCGGCGAACAGCTTGAATGACCTAGCGCACGTGTCAGAGAGAATGTTGTGATCCAGCCAAACTCCACTTACCATGAGTGTGTCGTAGTCTGGAGTGGTGACAGTCACCGAGAGAAGGCCTTGCTTGATAATTTCGAGCATCTCGCTGATGGCAGCTCGACGCCCTTCCTTGGTCTCGAACTGCTCCGCAAGCTTCATTGGGACTTCGATTGGGGTGCCAAACTCAATCACAGCCCTTGATCGAAACTTGTGCGCGTGAAAGTAGTTCATGCCCACGGGTATCACCTGGACTTTGCAGTCGGGTTTCGAGGCCAACGTGCCCAGTGCCATGATGGCAACACCCGCTGAGTAGTGTGAGTATCGAGCAAGGATTTGGGGTTGAGCGAGAACGTACCCTTGAGAGGCAAAAGATCTGTGCGGTCATGACTTCCCCCTTCCGGGAAGATACCTACGCTTCCACCATTATGTAAGACTGCATGCACAGCGTCGTAGACTTCGGTCTGGTTCAGCTTGGGCGCAATGCCAAAGTTGGTGCCCTCATAGCCCTCGGCAATGCCCTTCTTCTCCGCAGCTCCATCTACAAAGACTCCATCCTCAGTCATGTCGTTGCGACCGGTCAATTGCTGCATAGCGACACCTCCATTGAAGGGGCGCTTGAGTCTAATCTCCTCGGGGCCGATGATTTCCAAAATCTCTGCAGTCGCCGCCTTGTTGTCCACTTTGGGTAGCACAATAGATCCGCCAATCTGGAACTGCTCGTCTTCAAAGTTGGTGCCGACACCGCGGAGGAGGCAGGGGTCGTTGATGGGGTCGGGGAGGTATATTTTGCCCTGTGCCGGCTTCGTCATGTCCATGGCTCTTCCCACCGGCACCACGCCCGTCAGGGATGCCATTGTGCCGACGAACTTGCGCTTCATCGACTTCTCTGCGATGAGGAACTGTATCCGCCGATCGGATTCCTTCTTGACGACACGCATCAACATAAGAGGGTCGACGAACTGTGGGCTGTCAGTGGCGGTCATGCCTATCTGCCTCTGCGTCCTACCTGGTTCGCATGGGGTGCGCAGACAAATATGACCGGCCCCTCCTTGGGCACCTTCCAACTACTGCGTGGGTGGACCTCGCGGAAGAAGAGCTCGACCAGTATGGAAAACGTCCACAAGAAGGCGTCGTAGACGTATTTGTTCATGACGACCACCTTCTTGCCCTTGGCATCCACCTGATTCGCCATGCTGACTGTCTGGCCTGCAGCGAGGCTGCTCTCTGGTGGAGGAGAGCTGAGCAGAGGGGTGCTGCTCTATAATCGCGCAATTTCGAGGAAAGCGACAGTCTGTCTTGTAGAGATAGTATTGCGACGTGGGCCAGTTGTTGACTATGGAGGGCTGAAGCGGGTACAGCTAGCGATCGAGAGCTCGTTGTGTAAAGAATGGAAGCGGGCGACGAGTGAGTTTGTTGACAGTGGGGACGGGCAGAGGGGTGCAGGTTGCTGGGTCATATAGGTAGACCTAGACAGTCAGCCATCACGACGTCTGTTCCTTCCGTCCTGCTGTATGCATACCTGGTGTACCTGCGATTTATTGTAGGAGGCGTGGGTGCCCTGTTGAATCTCCTCTTGCCAGTTGTCCTGTGTGTCGCGTGTATGCTCCAGGAACTGAAGCTGTGGCATCAGGCCATGACATGGAATCTTGTAGAAGTCTGAGATGAGACGCTTGCAAGGCCGGCTCTTTGGATACGTTAGAGAGCCGAAATCCGGGGGACGATGGACAGTGGACAGTGGACAGTGGACAGTGGACAGTGGCTGTGGATCTGTTTTCATCAGCTGTCCGCATCAACCACAGACACCCAATCGTAGAGTAGAGCGATTATTTTCTGTTGTTGAGCTCGGATAGATTCCAAGGCTTTGCATGGCGGGCCTTCGATGTCATTGCAGCTTAGTTCCAAGGTTGTTGGGTTGGCAGCTGGTGGGGTCACCGCTAACCCCAACATGGAGATATTCACTACTATCCCATCCTCCCGAGCCAGCCATGGCATTAGCCATTCAAAATGGGAATATGTATTTTTATTCTCCTACGGCCTAGCTAGTTACCAACAAACAATATCCCATCAAACGTGCAGCAACAATCACCAGAACCCCATTGGATTACATAGGTACATAATGCCTAATCCACTAACATTCAATTCTACCTAGTAGGCGTACCGGTAGTGCTGTTAACAGCTGGTGGTGCAACTGGGTTCGAGGCCGACGGGACGAGGATAGGTGTTGCTGGAGGAGAGACGGGCGGTGCAGCTGGCACAGTACCGTAACCGACAAGCTGCCATTGGTAGCTGGTGGCGCAGAGGGGGCCACAGCTGTTGACACCGACGAGGCCAAAGGTGAAGAGGCCGAGGAAACCAGAGTAGAGGGGGCTGGCGTCACGTAGACAGTCGTAGTTACACTGGCTAGGCAAGACGAGGACGGCCTCACGTAGACCGTCGTGGTTACGCTGGGTTTGCAAGAGCCAGACGAAGAAGAGCACGTGCTCTCTGTTGGCCTGCTATTGTTGAACTCTCCAGCTGTCTGGTTGGTTGGTGCAAAAGTGGCCAAGGGGGACAAGGGGGAGCTTGAAGTCTTGACGACAATAGGTGCCGCCTCTGGCTTCTGCGAAGACAAAGAGGGAATTACCACAGCGGGTGGGGTACGGTAGGCTGGGTAGCTTGGCTCGACTTGGGAGTGGAGTACAGGATATAAACTTTACGTGTTAGATACTTTATATCTATATATTAGCTTATAAATAGTATCAAGTTACTATAGTATCCGATACTTTCTAGGAATCTAGCCTAAATAAACAAGCCTATTAGTTTAATAGTACCTGCTAAAGCTTCCCCCCTGTGAGGATCTGAGTGGCTACGATATAAAGCAGCTGGTGTCAGACCGCAAGGTTGGTTCTTACGGATAGGCAAGAGATAAATAAGAACGTCTGTGGATAACCAAGTGTATTGCTATACGTATTATTTAAGTTAAACACGATCTACTATAAGGGCATCTTGTGGTTCCTATATACTTGTCGTCCTAGACGTCCCTAGGGCCTGTGGGATCTGTGGGACTTTGGGACTCGTCCCAGAAGTCCTAGACGCGAGATGTGCTCTTGACACTTTGGGATTCGTGGGACTTACCTACGTGACTTACGTGACTTGCTGGGCGCGGGGTCATGTTGGATGCCCGTTCTGACTGGTGCTCGTTCCTCGCAACTTCAGTCGCTGTCTGTCTTCAAATACGTAGGTCGCAACACCCCCTTACTATAATAATAGCCATCCCTATAACCTCTCCTATAAACTACCTAACTACAACTACTATAAGCTCTTCTCCTAGCCTACTACTACCCTATAATACTATCTTCCTAACCCTTTAGCGCTAGGGTTACGGAGTAGGCGAAGAGGTGGGAGGAGCAGGAACGGGTGAAGAGGTTGGTGCAGAGTTAGATCAGGCCACTGCAGAAGGCGAAGGCTTGGGAGACTTTGGAGCCGGCTTCTCGCTCTTCTTGACAGGAAGAGTGTTCTTCTCAATCGTGAGCAGCGCCTGCGTGACCTCGAGCGCCGACAATTGCTGTCCCACACCAGAAGCTCCGTCCCAGCCACCAGTGTACCACTTGGACCCGCAGGTAGCGCCATCAGCACCACCGGAGCACGACTTTGCGGCGCCAACAGCAGAAGCCTTCAAGTACTTGGTAATCTTGTCCTTGGTAAAGGGCGCAATGATGGCCGTCTTGGCAATGAAGCGGGATAGGTAGGCCTTGAAAGACTGCTGGTCCAAATTGCAGTGCCTCCCCGAGACGCCAGTCTCGCAGGTCCATTCGTACATAATGTCCGTAGCGTTCTCGTAAGGGGTGAAGAAGAGCTTCTCGGCGTGCTGCAAGAATCCAGAGGTTCGGTCCTGCCAGACACGGTCGCCGCTGGTGAAGTCGTACATGTAGGCAGAGCCGTGGAGGTACATGGCATTGTTGTAGGTCCACTGCGTCTTGTCGTTGATGGTAGTGCAGTTCTCCTTGTCGCTCGTCCCGTCAAAGACCTCAAAACTGTCGGAGATGAGGCCAACGTTCTGGCTCCAGTCGTAGATCTTGACAGCCCAGTCTGCGTACTTTTGTTCACCCGTGTAGCGGGCGAGACGTGCACCGAGGGCAAAGGCACAGCCGTTGCTAATGGAGTTCTTGTAGTTGTACCCATATGCGTTTTCAGGGTAGACCTGCCACTTCAGTCCTCCGCCACACGAAGTCTCGTCCCAGCGACCGACAATGTTCTCAAAGGCATTGACGGCGACCTCCAGATAGTCTGCTGGTGCATTCTCTGGTTCTGGGAACTGGTACTCGAGAGCCGACATGACGGCGAGGGCCCAGAAGGCTTGATCATCGTTGCCCTGGATTGAGGGGTCAGTACGTTTGTGTGGACGGGAGGAGGGTGTTGGTGTTGCAGCATGACTTACGGTCTCACCCTTGCGATAGGACAAGATGAAGTCGTTGGCAGGGCCGTAGTTGGCAGTCAAAGCTTGCTGGAGTGTCTTGACATGGGCGTCATCGCCAGTGAACTGACTGTACTCTATCATGCCGCCCCAGGCAGCCCCACCTTCCCACCAGTAGTGAGGCTTGGGCCAGACGCCGACATTCTCAATCGCCGTACCCGGGGCATCACCCTCGTACAAGGACATCAAGCCATTCGCATACTGCTTGGCCGCATTACGAATAGAATCCTCATTTTCGGTGTCTAGTTGGAGTCCAGTAGCCGTGGCCGCAAGAAAAGCAAGGAGCACAGCTCCGGCAGTAGCAGTAGTAGTGGTAGTAGTAGTGGAAGAAGAAGAGAACACCTTCATGGTGGCAGTGTTGTTTAAGGAATGAAGCGAATGTGAGGGTCGTGAAATGCAGCAGGTGAAGGAAGAGAAGACGCAGGGAGTGAAGAAGAGAAGCAAAAAGAAAAGGTAAAGAGTGAAGTTTAGAACCTGCGCGGTGGATGGCAAACTCACTACCTAGACAAACAGCAAAGAGAGGAAAGAAGGTGTAAGGAACAGAGAAATCCTGATGAATTTAGGTTCTTAGCTAGAGTAGGCCATGATCTCTTACCGGTAACCCAGTCTGACTCCGTGAAGGCCCCGACCCATCTCCATGCCCATCCTCCAATCCTCCAATCCCTCATGATCCATGAAGCCAGGATGGTTGTGTTGGAGCCGCATAGAGCCGGGAAACTCCTCGCCACAATAGACTAATTGTCCTCGCCCTTACTACTAAGTTAGGGATAGTGCCAGGTACCTTGGCCGCCTGGAAAATTAGTAGCCAACTGTCAGGCCATGACGTGCGCGTGCATGGAAGGACTGTGGGGTGGGCGCCCATATATACTATTCTATGCGTGAATAATCCATTCATGGATTATACGCACCTTTTTGGTTGTTTGGCGCAGTGGGAATAGACACTGTGTCCTAACAAGGCGTTACTAGAGGAACTAGATATTAGAAAGTATTAGTAATAGTAAGTAATTATAATATTTTTTTAGTGTTAAGCTTTAGATTTATAGAGGTGGCTTTTAAAAGTTCTTGCTAGCGTATTTGTTAGCGGCTAATCTATTAGCCTAACTTTCTTAGCCTATATATACTTAATTTTAAAGCTATAGATAGTAGTAGTAATAGTCTATCTACTTAATCCTTTAGTATTTATACTCTACTATAGCTCCTAATACTAATCCCTATACCTATGCGCTTATTATAACTCTAAAGTTACCTTTTAGTAGTAAATCTACTACCTAAATTAGTACTATTATAGGTATTTTACTATATACTATTAACTTAATCTATAGTAAAGCCTACTAATATAGCTTTAAGCTAAATTTACTTATAATAAAACTCCTTTCTAAATACCTTAAAGACACCTCTTATACTAGCTACCCTTATAAGTAAGATACTATCTATAATACTACTCTTTTATAAGTATACTAAGATAGATATAAAAGAGAGAAGAGCTATACTAATATAGCTAGTAATCTTAGTCTTTATAAATATAATATATTATTTACTATAGTATAAAAAGTTTTAAAAGTAGCTAGATACTATAAAATAAAGCCTATAAGGAAGCCTAGGTTAATAAAGAAGATAAGATAGGATAGACTTAAGTAGTGTCTTGCCTATTAAGGCTAGACTCTAGAGGACTAGAAGAATATTATCTAGTCTAATAAGACTTCTATCTTACTTAACTACTACTATAGTAGCTACTATATCTAGAGAAAACCTAATAAGGCTTTTACTAAGACTATTATTTATAAGTAGTAGAAGGGCTACTCTAAGTTTATATTCTAGGGCTACTTTTCTTATAATTATAAGGGCCTATACTATATCTAGTGCCCTAAGACTATATAAGAGAAGAGAGAAGTAGCTTTAAAGATTAAAGAGATAAATAAGACTCTTAAGCCTATTATAAGATAAGAGTAAAAGCTTATTACTAGTATAAAGAGGATAGGATTAAGGAATAAACTAGGTAAGACTTTATAGTAGAAATAGAATAAAAAGAATAGTAAGCTCTCTTATAATAGTAGAGGAGGTATAGATTAGTAGCACTACTAGAGTTAAGTTCTAATCCTTAAGCTTATCCCTTTTACTAAAGAGTATAAGAAAGAGAGACTATATACTATAGTTTAAGAGGATAAAGCTCCTTTATATACCTACTATACCTAATAACTAGTATATAAGAGAGAGGAAGTAGAGAAGCTTCTTTAGTATAGTAATTTACTTAACCTTAATACTATTAAAGTAGCCTAGCTATAGCTTAAGTAAAGAACTACTAGGAAGGGTACTCTTAAAAGTAGAGTAAAGGGTATAAAAGTATAGTTAAAGGCTTAGGATAAGCTACCTTAATACTAAATCTAGGCTTAGATAGAGCGTATATAGTATTATATTTAGTAGATTATTAGACTAGAAGGTAGTAATAAGTATAAGGAGGGGCAGTGTAATAAAATAGTCTAAGCTTTAGTAGTATTATAGTAGTAATATAGACACCCCTATTAGTAAGAACTTTTAAAAGCTACCTCTATAGTGTTCCCTACTTAGCTTGCCCCTAAGCTAGGCCTAATTAGAGAGGCGCTAGCTATATCTAGGCAAAGCCTTACTAATACGTAGATTTTAGTACTAATAAAAAATACTAATTGTTTTTAGTATTACTATATTAGTATTAACCCCTGTACCCTAGTAAGTGTTATTTATCTAGGTTGTAATAAGAAAAGTGTCTTAGTTATAAGCCTTACCTTACCTAAAATAGTTAATATCCTGTAGCTAGTAAATTAGTACTATAGGGGAAGTTACTAGGTAGCCTGTAACTAGTATAATATATTAATAGTATTAGTATATAGTTATTAGATAGAGTAGGGTTCTAGAAGGAAGACTAAAAAGATTATATAATTACAAGCTAGCGCCCCCTCTATTAAAAAGGAGGTAACAGGCGCATCTAGAATATAATAATAGATATTACTAAAAAAAAATTAACACTATATAACATTATATTATTAGTTCTATCCTCTACCCTTTAAGTATTAGATCTAATAATAGTATTAGTAGATATTAGGTATTACTATAGTAGATATTATAGATTAGGACTAACTTGCTATAATTTAGTATATTAGCTATATATCTATATTTTTACCTTAGAAACTTTAGTATTGCGCGCGATATTACTAGTATAGAGGTGGCTTTTAAAAGTTCTTGCTAGCGTATTTATTAGTGGCTAATCTATTAGCCTAACTTTCTTAGCCTATATATACTTAATTTTAAAGCTATAGATAGTAGTAGTAATAGTCTATCTATTTAATCCTTTAGTATTTATACTCTACTATAGCTCCTAATACTAATCCCTATACCTATACGCTTATTATAACTCTAAAGTTACCTTTTAGTAGTAAATCTACTACCTAAATTAGTGCTATTATAGGTATTTTACTATATACTATTAACTTAATCTATAGTAGAGCCTACTAATATAGCTTTAAGCTAAATTTACCTATAATAAAACTCCTTCTTAAATACCTTAAAGACACCCCTTATACTAGCTACCCTTATAAGTAAGATACTATCTATAATACTACTCTTTTATAAGTATACTAAAATAGATATAAGAGAGAGAAGAGCTATACTAATATAGCTAGTAATCTTAGTCTTTATAAATATAATATATTATTTACTATAGTATAAAAAGTTTTAAAAGTAGCTAGATACTATAAGATAAAGCCTATAAGGAAGCCTAGGTTAATAAAGAAGATAAGATAGGATAGACTTAAGTAGTGTCTTGCCTATTAAGGCTAGACTCTAGAGGACTAGAAGAATATTATCTAGTCTAATAAGACTTCTATCTTACTTAACTACTACTATAGTAGCTACTATATCTAGAGAAAACCTAATAAGGCTTTTACTAAGACTATTATTTATAAGTAGTAGAAGGGCTACTCTAAGTTTATATTCTAGGGCTACTTTTCTTATAATTATAAGGGCCTATACTATATCTAGTGCCCTAAGACTATATAGGAGAAGAGAGAAGTAGCTTTAAAGATTAAAGAGATAAATAAGACTTTTAAGCCTATTATAAGATAGGAGTAGGAGCTTATTACTAGTATAAAGAGGATAGGATTAAGGAATAAACTAGGCAAGACTTTATAGTAGAAATAGAATAAAAAAAAATAGTAAGCTCTCTTATAATAGTAGAGGAGGTATAGATTAGTAGTACTACTAGAGTTAAGTTCTAATCCCTAAGCTTATCCTCTTTACTAAAGAGTATAAGAAAGAGAGACTATATACTATAGTTTAAGAGGATAAAGCTCCTTTATATACCTACTATACCTAATAACTAGTATATAAAAGAGAGGGAGTAAAAAAGCTTTTTTAGTATAGTAATTTACCTAACCTTAATACTATTAAAGTAGCCTAGCTATAGCTTAAGTAGAGAACTACTAGAAAGGATACTCTTAAAAGTAGAGTAAAGGGTATAAAAGTATAGTTAAAGGCTTAGAATAAGCTACCTTAATACTAAATCTAGGCTTAGATAGAGCATATATAGTATTATATTTAGTAGATTATTAGACTAGAAGGTAGTAATAAGTATAAGGAGGGGCAGCGCGATAGAATAGTCTAAGCTTTGGTGGTATTACGGCGGTAATATAGACACCCCTGTTAGCAAGAACTTTTGAAAGCCACCTCTGTATAGGGCTCTGCAATAACCTTATATAAAAGGCCCTTAGAGGACACCCAAGAGTCGTCTGAGTTAGTTAGCGATATACTGGTCGCGGGCCACCCAGCAGCATCCCCTGTAGTACTAATATACTAGCTGCAGGATGTTGACTGATTCAGGTAAGGTAAGGCTTATGACTGTCAGACCATGGCCTGCGCGCGCATGGGGAGGACTATGGGGTATGGTGTGCCCTGCGCCTATATATACTTTTCCATTCGTGCATAATGCATATTTATGGAATATATGCTCACCTTTTTGGGTTGTGGGCGCAGTGGGAATAGACACCGTGTCCTAACAATGACCAGGTCACTTTTCTTATTTGCGACCCGGACAAATAACATTTGCCGGGGTCGGTGTGGGCTGTGGGCGGGGGGGTTGTTGGGGGTTCAAGCCATGTGCGGGTGAATCAACACAACATGCAGGCAGATTGGCGTTGCATCTTTAATCATCCTGTCATTTCTTTTTTTCTTGTGCTGCCCTGATACATACTGGCTGCGTGATTTTGCAATCTTCATGGGAGTGGGGTACGGTACCTGTGCAAGCCGATGGGGCCAGCCACTATGTACACTATGTACACTGAAATGGTACGCGCCATCATCACTCGGAGGATATACATCATGTCTACCAGTACTATTCGTAGATGCCTGCATGGATCAAGTCAAGTACACCTGTTGTCTCTTGTGCGCATCTCAGCCACGTTGACAATCAATTCTCCGAGCCCAGCCAATCATTCATTCTTGCCTTGGTGGCTTCGCTACTCAGCCACACATCCTTCTTGTACCACTACCCACTGTGCTACCTACCTGCTACCTGCTTGCTCGTGCATCATGCATGCAATATCCCATGGCACCTAGCATCATTACTAGAACATCCTCAAACACATGTAGCCCTCAGCCCTCGCCCATCTACTGTACAGTCCGCAGTAGTCCACAATCCCTCTGGCCAAACTACACCGAGCCTACACAACACCATGCTTTCCGAGAAAAGAACAGAATGCCCCCCTCCGCCTCCCTTACACACCCACTAACCGCTTTTCCTTCTTCTCCTTCTCCGCCTCTTTGAGCGCCGCCATCTCCTCCTTGGACATGTTGTATGTCGCCGACACCTGGTTGAAGGGGTTGTCAGGATGCTTTTCAAACTCCTTGCGGATCTGCTCAATCTTCTGGTTCCGCCGTAGACCCTTCTCATCCTTCATCTCGTCCAGTCTTCGCTCCTCATACGCCGCGTACGCAGCCTTGAATCGCCTCTCGGGGTGTCGGTCGAGCTTATCTTGCGCGTTGCCTGTAATGTCTAGAGCATCGAGCGCATTGTCGATACCGGAGGCGTTGAGGGCGCCAGGTTTCGCGTCGAAGCTACCGAGGGCCGAGTCGATGCCACGGGGCTTCTTTTCGGCCTTGGGTGCCTTGCTTTTGGGCTTCGAGGGGAGCGAGGCTTCTTCCTCCCGGAGGAGCGCTTCTTTCTCTGCCTTCTTGCGCGCAGCTTCAGCGGCTTTTTGTGCAGCGGCCTCGCTGGAGAGAGAGGGTTAGCAGACAATCATCGTGTCTGAGGAAATGGGATGCAACTCACGCCTTCGCATTCGACTTGGCGCCCTTGTTCCATTCCTCGGCCTCTGCCTTCTCGGCTTGCTGGTTCTTCACTGCCTGCTTCGCTGCAGCGGCATCGGCCTTGCGCGCCTGACCCTGTGCTTTCTTCGATCCTTCTCCGCCACCGGCCGCACCGCCCTTCTTCGCCATAGCCTTTTTTTTCTGGGTTGAGTGTTTGGCCGTTACTTCCAAGATGCAGTGTGAGCAGGTTCTTCCTCAAGATATAGTTAGGGACCAGAGGTATAAGTGGATCAAGAGGTTTAGGTAAGTAAGTCAAGGAGTAGCAAGAAAGTTGGGAGACACTGGGGACTGCGCGCGGAACGGGAAGCGGGGGCAGCTGCATCGTCATTTCTGACATCACGTGCCGATGACGGGCGCTACCTAGCTATAGTAGAGTAGGTACCCAGACACACTCGACTCTACTAGAGTAGTCCTGTGTTATACTGCCATTGAAAGCACGTGATATTAAACCCCGGCCAGAAATCAATATTCTTTCCTCTCAAAAGTCTCTTCAGTCAAAATCACCAATGCGGGCCAAATCCGAACGTGCAGTGCTTCACCATCGACACTTGTCACACAATACCATCTTGTTTGTTCCTTCTGGCATGCGCTCTCCTCTCCTGCAATGCATATCTCGGTACTAGCAGTTTCAGGCCCAGCCAAGGCGTGTTGACTGGACTGGGGCCTGTGAAGATGAAGACGTCGTAAAGGAAGGCACCAAAATTGCAGCCAAGGAACGGCGCCACCATGGGAATCCAGAAATAATATCCACCGGCCGACCAGACTTCGCTACCGTAGCCAACTGAGTAAGACATTAGACGAGGGCCAAAATCACGTGCAATGTTGATGGCATATCCAGTCTGCCAACCAAAGCACGACCCCAGGCCAAAGATTAAGAAGAAAAGGCATAGTGGAAACCATTTGTCACTCTACACATGAGTCAGCGTGGAGAAGGAATTCAAGCTGGAGACTCCCACCTTGGGAACACCATTGTTACTTGGATCCTTCAATGCAAAGATAACAAACATGAGTAAGGCACTGGCAATGAATTCGGAGAAGAATTGGCTGGATTTCGTCACGAAGGCTTGCGGATAAGTACAGAAGATACCCGCCGTTGCTTTCTCCGCCGGTGGTACGGTCCTCATCTTGCCGC
This sequence comes from Plenodomus lingam, assembly GCF_022343315.1. Classification (NCBI taxonomy): domain Eukaryota; kingdom Fungi; phylum Ascomycota; class Dothideomycetes; order Pleosporales; family Leptosphaeriaceae; genus Plenodomus; species Plenodomus lingam. The sequence goes on along the minus strand of NW_027093971.1, from coordinate 64,946 downwards.
CCTCGAACCAGTCGATGCCGGAAATGTAGTTGGCGTATACGATGCCTGATCCGACGAAGCCTCCGAGTAGCTGGGCAAGAAAGTACAAGGGGAAGCGCCGCCATGGGAGCTGGCGGAAGAGGCAGCTGCAAAACGTGACTGCAGGGTTGAGATAGGCTCCAGAGTCACCAGCAACGTAGACACCAAGCATGACGCCCAAACCCCAGCTTCGCCGTGTTAGCAAGGCTCAACTACTTACAACAGAGACTACTCACCCCCAATTGATGGACTGATACGATCCGAAACCCATACCTCCAGGCGCAGTTGTCTGTCCAGTCGACAACAATACCTGCGCAACCGATCCATCGCCAAACATGACCATGATCGCCACGCCCCAAAACTCTGCGAACGGCTCTCGTAGCACAGTCCTGATTCGAGACCATAACAATTCCGACCTTGGGCCTTGATCGTGCTCGTCGTCTATAGGAGCTTGAGGGTGTAAGCCTAGCGCTGATCGCTTAGACTTTGCACTCGATGATGTGCGATTGGGCGAGAGTTCGGATGAGTGGTCAGAGTACTGTGTATGAGCCTGTGTCAACGGTGTAATACTCGTCTGCGACACGACACTATTCAGCGGACCAGATGAATGGCCATCGGCCCAGTCACGGGATACTGATGGCCCCGGTGCGATAGGACCATTCGCAGTAGCCATGATCAGAGGACCTACGTTGGGGATGCACGCCTTCGTTCGAGGTGACCAAGGAAAAGCAAACTGAGCCTCAAACTAAGTGTCTCCTGTTGTATCAAAAATCCAACAGAAGCATGATGAGTCCTTCCAGCGGACACACAGCTGCTTAATGAGCAACCTCGATGCACCTCCTCGGTTGACAAGTCCAGACGACGTCACAGCATCATCCCGCCAGCAGCAAAGGCTGAAGCGATTGGAGCACAGACGAGATCCCCTCATCTGCGACTCCCCTCATTCCCATCTGGGGTAGCTATCCGTGCCGTTGCGCCTGAGGTATAGTGCTTTCGAGCGCCAAAATGACGTCCATCAAGCCTTGCAGCTGCGGGCGCGGCTTTGTCTTCGGGATGTGACGTATGGCACGGCTTCGGTGCGAGCGACTACCAGATCGTCCCATCTTTAAAGCGCGCCCAATTCAACTTGTCGATTGAAGCATTGCACAGCAATGGAGAGTGCATTTGATGTCGAACGTCCTGCCCCGTTTTATTTCCGCGATATGTACAAGTGTGGGGACGGGAATGTGGAGAAGGACGATCTGGAGTCTGGGGTACATGAACGGAACGGGTCTTGTGCGATCGGCGATGAGGGATCTTACTAGCGTTATTGGCAGACATCGGCCAAGTGTGACGTTCGACCTCCTTGGTCAACATCACACTTACATGGTTGCAAAGCTTCTTCGTCTATCTCCTTTGCAAATACTGCCGAGGTTAATTTTTGGAGATTTGCTTACTAGGTTTTCCTCTAGGCTCTACCTACGGTACTGTCAGACTCGCGAATCGGGATTGTTGTGTTGGCTCATGAGATGAAAGCTGCCATGATTCGCCCCAACTGATCATTTTTGAACACCGTTGTAAAGTGTCAAGGTGATTGATACTTGATCGTATAATATCTTCCTTCTTCTCATCACTACCGTCATCTCGTTTACATCTTCAATCATGCCGTCTTGTTATTGTCAAAAGTGCTCAAGACAGTCAGCACTTCAAACTATCCATATCCCCATCTTCTGGGTTCATGTTCTTTGATCTTCAAAACTACTATCATGTTGCTGTCATTCTTCGCCGTCTTGAGTCAATGTCTTGAATCTCTTTCCCGTAGATGCGATCATTCGTGCACAAGACTACAAAGGACTGGAAGGGAATTGAAACGCCCCCAGGACCTAGATTGGTCAAGTTCAGCATCATATTGTCTTTGCTATGTCTACAAACTCTACTGGTAAAGTAGACAGCGACATCTTTGGGCGTTTCTCAGTATTTTCATACGTTCAGCCCTCTGATCTCACCATTTCGATATCATCACGACACTCTCAGCGCATCGGCCTTTAAACATCTCAACGCCATATCACACACTCGCAGACACAACATCCTTCCACAACCTTCCACGAGCGTTTGCCCATGGCCTCACTGTCGTCATCTCCAACCCCCCGCAGCACGCGCTCGCACCATGCGCACCTTACAAACGCCCGCCTCGCGCCCACCCACCCAGCTCTACCAGTCCCCTTACACCCCGCACGCCTTTAATCCCTAGTATATAATGCCAATAAATCTATCGATCCTCTAAGTTATAGGAAAGGAGATGGTGGTAGAGTATGGTTGCTCTGGCTCGACGACGCAATAACCTCGCGGTTTACCGCTCTCCCATCTCCCGGTACGGGCCCGGGTGGCTAGCGGTGTTGGATCCCAGTTAATGGGTGACGGTGCCTGCAGAATAGCTTTCCCTAAGGTTGAGATCTACTTCGGTAGATCTCAGCTTTTTGCTGGTGGTGGTGGTTGGGGGCCTGAGTTCGAGTTTGGGTGTTGACGGTTTTGGGGTTAGTGTTTCGGGGTTCTTTTTTTGCAGGCGAGTTTTTTTTGTAGCTGGTCGTTTGTACAGTGCGGAGGCTTGGGTTTCTGCATAGATTTCTAGTCTAGTAGTATGTATTTTCCTGTGCATGTCTAGAGAAGAAGCACACTGCTTGAAGTTGTATATCTCTTCACGCATGTGGTTGCAAGTGCAAAGGCGAGCTACGTTGGCATACAGCAGTTTTATAACATACGCACACCAAGCTTTATCACTTTTCTCGAGCTTAACATCATTCCTATATCTCCTCGTTACTATTTTGCCCAGAACATTGTGCTTTTGTATATCTGAAAATCCCAGCCTTGTATATTAGACACTGCACCCCTGACATCTTAACACAGCAAGTAACAAGCAAACCCACATATAAACATCTACATCCTCAACTCCTCACCTGAACCCTCTCATCTCATTCCAACTATGATCCCGCCACACACATGCACAAACCCCCGACAGGACAACTCGCACACCGCCGCTTTTTACTCTCTCTGGGATCTTTTGCGCGTGATTTAAGTTGCTGGATGTTCTTGCACCTGCTATTTTGTCCTAGACATTATATGTATGTGCCAAATATCCCCACCACATTGAGGGAGGTACGGCGAGGGAAGTTGAGAGTAATGTGAAAATGTGTTCATTTCGTTTTTTGGACGCTTTGGAATGGGGGAGAGACGGGTGTTTTGTTGATATTGTTATGGTTTGCTGACTACATGGTTTCTGTAGTGAGTAGGGGATTGTGCTCCTCATCGACTGCTGTGTTGGAAATGGTATAGTGCGGATTCTGAGTTTTACGGAATGAGCCTTGAATGTGCCGAAAAGCGTGCTGTAACAGATAATTCCATGTGACGACATATAAATCTCCATGGATTTTTGGTCACCTACGCTCCAAGGCCACTATACGTAATCATCTAGGTTTCCACACATATTCACGAGCAAGATTGAACGACGGAAACGATAAAGATGGACGAAGTAACAATTGGGTATCTCAACATGACATACGGAGAGACGAAGCCTCGCAGGAATTCTTACACAGACTCCAGCCAGCTTCCTACTAGCCAGACCCCCGCGCACCCCAACAGGGCCGCAGCTCCATACGCCTGCTTCGTCCAGTCCTGCACCTCATCGACCCGCACCGCACCCTCTGACCTAACATTCAGCATCGGTCTAGCTTTTTCAACAACATGCTCTGTCTGCGGCTTCACCCCCAGACTCTCGTTATGTCTGCTCTTCGCCTCGGCAATCATCTTCTCAATCGCTCTCAGATCCTCCATCCACTCCGTCTCATTCCTCTTGCTTGCCTCGACCTCCACATTCTGCACATTTCCAAAGAAATCCATGACTTTTCTGTTGCGCGCGGCGTGCTCTCCGCCTTCAAACAGGTCGTATCGTATGCCGGGGTGGCTGTGGATCTTCTCCTCGTCGTAGCTGTCGAAGAGATCGCCCATTGTGAGTTTTGAGGTTGGGTCGCGGACCTGGGTTTCGAGGAACTCGAGGTTGTAGTATGTGTAGCGGTCGATGACAGCGACGCCGACGTCGTTGTCTGCGTGGTGAGAGTAGGAGGATTGGTCGATTTCAGAAGAGCCGGTGGCGAGGATGTTGGGGGAGTAGAATTTAGAATACATGGTGTTTGCTTGGCAGGTGTCGATCATGAAGAGCATTTCGTGGTATCTTTTGTTGGCGTTAGTGGCGGTAAAGCTGTGAGCAGGGCTTCATGCGTAACGCACCTTTTCTTCTCCCACATCTGCCCAAATGCATCTGCTAGATCAAAGGCACTGATTTCCTCTGCATCTTGAAACTTGAGGAACTCATTTCCTCCGTGCCCAGTCATGTACACCAAGATGTTACTCCGCTCATCTGTCATCAACCTCTTAGACCGTGGCATGTCCTCGCCCACACGGTCCGTCATCAATCTAATAAAGTTCTCCACCGTCACCTCGTAACCCCGATAGTCGACCTCTATATTGTCGCCATACAGATCCAGCGCACGATCAGCATTGTTGTAGACGGTTCCCGGAAATGCATTGCGAGGGTTACACGCCATGTCATCTGGCAACATGAGGATAATTTGGGAATCCGGAATGCCCAGGCGCTTGACGGTACGGTAGAGAGAGAGCACATTGGCCAGATGTCGATAATTGAACCAGAACCGTGATGTAGAAACCAACACTGCCCAATTCGAGGTATGCTCGCTTGCGACCATGGGGGCGGCCAGCAAGGGCAGGAGGGCAGCTGAGAACTTCATCCTCGCGATCCGAAGAGCAGGAGCTGATCTGGAGCTGTGTGAGGGCGGCTAGGTCTTCATAGAGGGAGAAGATGGGGCGGATGCGCGTGGTGGCTGAGTCGCGCTTTGGGATGCACTCGTGTCGACGTCGTTCTCGTTGTTGATGGATCCCTGACAGATCGGAGATAAGCCGCTGATAACAGATCGGATCACGTGCTGCACCAGGATCCACTGACGTCCAATCTCATCCACTTCTGACCACATCACATGCACTTCCATCATGCATAGTCTCGAGCACGCCATAGGTGTCAATGTCGAGATCAATCTGAAGCCTGCCTAAAAGCTACACAGACCTCACAATCTTTCACACTGTCTGCGGCAACCCCCCTTCACACTTTTTCGAACATGGCACCGGATCGAGGATCCAGCTCTCTGGAGAATGAAAGAGCTCGATATCAGAATAGGACGGATGACGATACGCCTGGCCACAGTGATGCTGTAGCTCGTGACTACCTTGTCGACCCAGCTTCGCAACCGCAACACTTGACAGTGCGAGGTGTTTTGGTAGGCTTGGCAATCGGCGTGGTCATTTGTTTCTCCAACATGTACTTTGGTTTGCAAACCGGATGGGTGTCCAGCATGGCCATGCCTTCTGCTCTGATTGGATTCGCATACTTCAAGGTCGTTGCAAAGACGCTCAGGATTCCCTTTACGCCGGTGGAAAATGTCTTGGTGCAATCGGTTGCTGGGTCAGTCGGGACGATGCCTCTGGGCTGTGGCTTTGTCGGCGTCATTCCAGCTCTGAACTATCTGCTGAAGCCAGAAGAAAATGGACCGCTAGATATAAGCCTGTGGAGGCTCATCATTTGGTCGGTTGGAATTTGCTTCTTCGGTGTCGTTTTTGCTGTACCGCTTCGGAGAGAGATGATTATCCGGGAGAAGCTCAAATTTCCAAGTGGAACTGCAACTGCGCTTCTGATCAAGGTGCTTCATGGTGACGAGAAGTCATCGAGTCTAAAAGCGGCCGAGAGGACTCAGGCTGGGGATGAACAGGAGGGAGGTGAAGAATCACAGGGCTTGCTGCAACACGCAAGTTCTCAGCCGCAGGTGCACAGTCCGAGGCCATCGCTGGATGACCATGTACAAAGGCAGGAAGATGAGGAAGAGTTGGGTTCAGATGGAGACTGGAAAGGAAAGATTCGACTACTTATCATCTCCTTTGGTGTCTCTGCACTCTACACCGTCCTGTCCTACTTCATCCCGCAACTCCACGACATCCCCATCTTCGGACTTCCGCTGGCGCAAACCTGGCTCTGGACTCTGAACCCTTCCCCAGCCTATGTCGGCCAAGGCATCATCATGGGCCCGGCAACAACACTGCACATGCTTCTTGGCGCTTTCATCGGCTGGGGCATCCTTTCGCCGCTCGCAAAGCACAAAGGTTGGGCCCCAGGACCCGTCTCGGACTGGACAAACGGGTCCAAAGGCTGGATTGTCTGGATATCCCTCGCCATCATGCTCGCCGACTCGCTCGTCAGTCTGGGCTGGCTCCTCTTGCGGCCCCTCGTCGCCCTCGGACGAGCCTACTACCCCAGCCTAACACGAACCTTCCGATCCCATACCTGGAAACAACTCTTCACCCTCGACCTCTCCACCCCTCCCCACTACACCGCCCTCGCCCCCATTTACTCCAACAACCCATCCAAATCCCAACCCCCCTCACCCGACGTCCCTGCCTCCCAACTCATCCCACCCCGCACTACCTTCATCTACCTCGTCCTCTCCCTCATCCTCTGCATAACCGGAATCCACTTCTCCTTCCCCTCACTCATCCCCCTACCCCTCACCCTCCTCTCCCTCGTCCTCGCCCTCCTCCTCTCCATCATGGGCGTCCGCGCCCTCGGCGAAACAGACCTCAACCCCGTCTCCGGCATCTCCAAACTCACCCAACTCCTCCTCGCCCTCGTCACCCCTTCGTCGCCAGACCCGGCCACCGGCCGCCCAAACAACGCAATCATCATCAACCTGCTCGCCGGCGCCGTCTCGGAATCAGCCGCCCTCCAGGCCGGCGACCTGATGCAGGATCTCAAATGCGGTCACCTTGTCGGTGCTTCCCCTGCCGCCCAGTTTTACGGCCAGATGATTGGCAGTGCTGTTGGTGCCGTCGTCTCTGCTCTCGTCTACAAGCTTTATACCCGTGTGTATACTATTCCTGGTGGCTTGTTCGAGGTCCCTACTGCCTATGTCTGGGTTTTTACAGCGAGGTTGGTGACGGGGCAGGGGTTGCCGCCTATGGCGGTGCAATGGGCGGGTGGTGCGGCGGTGGTGTTTGCGGTTGGGACGGCGGTGCGGGTGTGGGGGGGTGTGAGGAAGGCCCGGGGGAAGGGGGGCGGGTGGGTGGATTTTGTGCCTGGCGGGGTTGCTGTGGCGGTTGGTGAGTCTTCTTACCCTTTCATCCTTTCTTGACTTATTCTTCCATGTGACAGGGGCCCAAGTGCCTGGCCACACTCGATGAATAGTTGGCTGACTTGAAGTGATTTGCCAGGCATGTATAATACTCCTTCCTTCACGCTCGCCCGCACCATTGGCGGGCTACTTGGTCTGTGGTGGAGGCGGTGGAAGGGAAGGAGCGAGACGCCAATCATCGTGTTGGCGAGTGGTTTGATTCTAGGCGAGGGATTGTTTAGCATTTTCAACCTTTTGCTTGCAAGTCTAGAGGTTCCTCATCTTTGAACGGGGTAAAGAAGTCACGACACATCCACTCACTGGTAAGAATCAGAGTAGAGCAGAGCAGAGCAGAGCAATGTATTTACCTAGCTTTTAATAAACGCACATGATAGGTACTGCAATGCTTCATCATCATGCATTAGCAATGTAGGCGAGTCCTTGAAGCCAGACGGGACGGGTTATCATATTCCCCATAATACGCCAGTCCATGTCCCAATGCACCCTGTTCGCCCCGCCATGATCTGTGAGCCAAAACCACAAACGCCATGCGAATACAGAACATTACCCGTCTCCCAGATCTTCATTGAAAAATACCACCAGTCTTCCTGTCCGGCCATGGCTTCTGCATGTCCACGTGCTATACCTAGCCTTTGCTAGCCGTCAAATAGTGAAACATCGGTTCCACCCAGCGCCATCTCGTGAAAACCAGGAGGAATAGTCCAGCCATGGGTCCTGCAAGCACGCATGTATGCCTCGACTGCCTCGCCGACTCCATATGCCCGAGACCCAGTCGTGGCCAAGCGAGCGGGCTTGGGATCGCGCGATGATATGGCCATGCGAACTTGAAGGAGGACAGACTCGATGGACGAAACAGCACTCCAGCCATCATTGGTAAGAAGCTGCATGCACATGGCACCTCCAGAAGTAATATGACCGCCTCCACCCTGTAGGAAGCTGAGGAAGCGGGGACGGACGATGCGGACAAATGGCGGGCTCATGGGATAGTCCTTGCCGAAGCGCAGTTCCAAAACGATGCTCTTAATGCCCTTTTGCTTCATGTCCTGGGCCAATGGCAGTGTTGACTCAAAGGAATGTAGCTCCACGATCCACTGATACATGTTTTCAATCTTGTCTTCATCAATATGCCAGCCCAGTTCATGCAGAGGTTCCTTATTCTGCACTTGAATAAGTTCCTTGAAGTCCTTCATCAAACGTCTCGTAGCAGACATCGAGGCCCAGGACGGCATCGTCAGCATAGGCAGAGTGCTGTAGTCAAGAGATCCGGGAACATAGTCTGTAAGAGGCTGGCTTGGTGCCGAAAACTTCGAACCAAAGAGTTTATTGCCAAATGAAGCAAGGCTCAAGAGCTTTCCTTTGCCCTTGTCCCCAGCAACGGAATTTGGCGTAGGTAAGGAGTCCCCCAACCGCAGAGGCATACCATCCTCGGTGCTGAAGATGGCAAGGTCCTCCTCATCAGTGGCCTCACTTGCATATTCGTCCTCAATCTCAATTGGGTCATACCGAGTAATCCCAGAAGCTTTCTGTCGCTTGTGCTGCTGGGGAGGAGTCAGCCAAGACCCAATGTCGTTACCAAGGTTGAACTTGGCTCCATTACTTACTGAAGTCGCTATCGACTGTGGTCGGCGAGATGCTGCAATGGCGTGTATTGGTATAACCAGGGGCCCGTTGATACCTTTGGAAGTCCACAGTGGGTCTTGTTCGAGAACCTCGAGTGGCTGTGTGTCCTCCCGGCTAGGAGGAGCACCAGTGACCTCCACAGTAGTCTTGACAAACAAGTACCGCGTCTGGATCCAGTCGAGTTGTGCAACCACCAAATGGGGAGCATGGCTGACATACTCTGCAGGAGCGTTCACAATCTCATTCAGCGCCAAGGCTTGCTGGATCTGAAGTTCGCTCGATATCCAGGCACCCGAGATGCCCGATTGCGAGTATCCTAAACTGGTATTTACATTAGTGGAGTGATAGACGCCGTTTCCAAATGCTCGCCCGTGGCAAGTTTCTTTGAAGTGCAGTCCTTCACGGATGATTCCATGCCAGTTTCCCAGTGGGCTTCCGTGCCAAGCAAACAGTGTAGGATACTGGAGACGAAGCCTCGAAGTGGTCGATTGTACTGCCTGAACAAAGCGGCGTTCCTTGTCAGGCGCGCCCATGGCAAAGCGGAATTGTGTCCAGCCCCTCATGCCGAAGAGTCGATCTTGTGACTTCCGACTGCTAGTATCGTCTTCTTCCCGTTCGACCTGCACAATACACGCTCGGTTCGACGCAATAATCCATCGCAGGACGCCCAACGCAGCAGGAGGTAGCCGATCTACCCACGAACTCAGCGTTGACTGAGCGTTTCGCAGGAGATACTGTTTCATGTCGCGAACTGGGGGTAGCAAATCCAAAAGAGTAGCTATAGCCTGTCGCTTCCCATCGTCACTGAGACTATCAAAGTTCTCATTGTAAATGTAGAAGCTTGCAGGTAGAAAACCGTCTTTCGGAGGGAAAGCTATTGAGTTGGATACAAGCTGCGGCAGACCTAAGGCTGCAATGACATGCGGATCATACCTAACGTCTTGATCCGCTGGACGAGCGGCTTCTGAAACCCGCACCAAAGGATAGTAGCAAGTTTCGATGACACGAAGGTGTAAAAGCACAGCTGGTGAATCCGCTAAACGCAGAACGATCCACTGGCCCTTCCTTACAGGGTTTGGCTTGGTCTTGTCTGGAAAAAGTAGCTCGTGGCGTTTATCATAGTAAGTGACGTTTATAGGTATATCATTCCTTATGGGACTAGGCGCGGTAGCAGATTGCGTGGCTGGTTGTTTGTAGTGATGCCGTTGAGATTCGAATGGCGTGTAGTTGTAGTCAATAGCCACAGTCGGTGGCACCAACAAGCCAAGTCCGCTGGGAAAGTCCTTCAAGCGATCGTGTCGAGCACTTGCATAGCAAAAGCTAACGAGAAGATCAACCACCTTTGGCTGGGAAATAATCTCGTGTTCCAGGCTGGGCCCAAAACCCAAAGACATGTACTGGTACAGACAGAGAGGGTTGTCGCAAACATAGGGTTTAATCGCCTCGAGATCATCGGGCATCTTGCTGAAACAGATGAGGCAGAACTCGGTACAGCGGACAAAGTGTCGTAAAATGAATTGCATTGCGACCAGGGGTAGAGAATGTTGTGGACTAGAGGCCGATGTGATGTGGTCGTCGGTGACGATTTTGGGCCAAGCATTGCTGGTTTGCTCTTGCTTGTAATAAACATCCTTTGAAGCATCGTGGTGGAGGTGCGATGCAGTGTGTACCTGGGTGTTGTAGAAGAGTTCAGCTCCGTTCCAGGTCATACCACCATAGCGATACTTGACCAGCATATGGAATCGCTGCTCCAGTAGTTCATTCAGCGGCCGTGAGATGAACGAGTCGTGGAAGCCACTAGTGGGAGTGGCTCCTTGAGGATATTTTGATTGCCTCTTCTCCGACTCCTTCACTGCGTCTTTGCTCACCATGGAAAAGCACTGGATGGCTTCCTGCATCGTGGGCTTGTACCTGGTCGAGATGCCTATCCTCACCACAAGACTACGGCAAGCCTGGGCTGCAGGGTACGACTTGAGGTCGTCCATGTTCTTGTATCCATTAGGGTAGTGCATGATAGCAACGAGATATTTCGACGGCTCAAGCTGCCAAGCTTGCATGGCTTCTTCCGAGATGCCCAATTTGGAGAGGCGAATGGAAACGGTGACATGACAAGCCAGGCCATCCATGAGGCCGCCCATGCAGCCTACCCTGAAGCCTTCCTTCTTGGCTGTCTGAAAGTCGTCACGAATGCGCTGTCGAAAGGTGGTTGTGGCTTCGGTCGGCTGACCGCCTGTTGCGGAGGAAGGGTAGTTGGTCAGGGTTGGTCTGGGATCCAAATCTTCATCGCCGGGGAAGTATTCTTCGGCATCTTCGTCGCTGACGTCAAATTCTTCATACTGTTGCGAATTCAGCATCTGCTTGTCTCCATCCTCGTCGGTGGACTGCAGTCTGATGGACACGACTTCTAGAATCTCGGCGATGGTCTTGCCAGTGACCGCATCGGCGATCCCGTGAAGGGCGGCAGCAACGGTGGCAGGTGCATTGTCTGCACCAAAGACCATGCACTCGTGGCTTGAGGGATAGTCGGATAGTTCTGTGGCGGAGTCAGCTATCTGCAGCAACATGGATGGCTGATTGGGGTGAGAGTGTGCAGAAAACCACGGCTGATTGGGTGCCTGTTCAACATACCAGGAACAAGTACCGAGACGGTGAGCTGCTGGCCCTGGGCAAGACAGATGAAAGTGAATTCACCATCATCGCCGCCAGGTTGCACATTGGATATGCCTGCGATGGAGACGCCTTCCACTGCTTTGGCTAGGTCAGCCTGGAACTGTCGGCGCGGCATGATGGCAGGCTTTGGGGCGTCCGAGGCGAGTGCTTGACAGTGGAATGTTTACCACTGCGGGTTGTAGCGAGGCTGCAGGCGTGCGGCGGCTCAGTTTGCGGGCTTTGCAGCGTTATCAGAAGACGGGCAGGTACCAAAGCCAGACAGAGCGATTGTCAACAGGTCAAGACGAGCAGGCCACTGGTGTCAGGCTTTTGGAAGAGGGATTGTGCGAGAAAGCAAACGGCCGTCCCCTCAACAGAAGCTCCGAGGCATCGATGGGGGGCCAGAAATGAAGGTGGCAGGCAGCAAGCGAACAGGGCGAGAGGACACAAAGGGGATGGGAAAGTATAGATGGGACAGTAGTGGAGTAGAGTATGGCAGGCCGGTGGGAGGTTACCGGTAGCAGGTTTAGCTTGTGATTACTAGTAAGCTGGGCAGGAGTCAAGCTACCTGGAAACGATAGTGGAGAGAAAGAGAGAGAGAGAGAGAGAGAGAGAGAGAGAGACTGTGTGTGTGTGTGTATGTGTGCGTGGTGATGATGCTAAGGCCATTATTTCTGGGTGTCAACTCTCTTCTGCAGTGTTTGGTGCTACCATACCCGCGTAAGTGCAATTGGAGAGCTTGGGCCAAACAGCTGAACAGCCGCCCCTCCCCTCCCCCACTGTGCTGGGCGCCTGCTACGGAACCAAGTCATTGTGTGCTAGCCCATCATTGGCATATCTGCTGTGCAAGTTTGAACTCTGCAGTCGATGTTGATATTCTTTTCTTTGAGGAGTGTGGTGAAAGGTGAAAAGAGAGGGATAGAGAGAGAGAGAGAGAGAGAGAGAGAGAGAGAGAGAGAGAGAGAAGAGGGTTTGGAAGAGGGTCGAGGGATGACAATAGGTAGGGTACTCTAGCTGGGTACGGTAATCGACGGCGAGGGAAGCAGTTCGTTCCGTCATCGTGTGGCCGTGGCGCTTGTCCCCTGCTCGCCAGTGACCCCCGCCCACCTGCCTGACGGACCGGTTAGACAACAGGTATGCCGGTACTCTACATGAGCAGAGTACTCTAGAGTATGGGAGGAAGTTAGAGTAGAGTACGGTAGAAGCTGCGGGGCTGTGGGGACCAAGTCTGTTTCCATCCCACCCGTGGACCGTCCCGCGCGCTCGAGTTGGGGTGGTGTCCGCATATGCAAAATAGGTATAGTGTGGTAATGGTATGGTAATGTACGGTACTGTATGGTAATGTATGGTAATGCATGGTAATGCATGGTCTCGTAATCTTGTACTAACCAAGGTACGCCCGCACATCCTTGGCTACCTACCTACAGTAGCCATGTGCCTAGCTTACCTTTTACTCATCTCCTTCTTCGCCCACCTCGACCCAACCCTCCGCACTCGAACATGGTCCCAGCCCAGGTCGACTCAAACGCCGCTACTGCTTCCACACATGTCGCCGATCCCGCCCTCGCCCCCTTTCTCCACCCTCGCTTCGACCCCGCTGACTTCCTCAATGCCACCCTACCGGCCCTGTCGACGTCGTCGCGGCCTGCAAAGCCAGCCACAGCCTCCTTGGCTGAGCTCTCGACCCAGACGCAGGATCTGCTCTCACAGCTCAATGCGCACACCACAAGACTATCGGCCATCTTGACCCAGTTGACCGATGACATTGTGCGAAGCGGAGCACGGCTGGCATACGAGGTCGAAGTGCTGCGTGGGGAGACACTGGGGCTCACCGAGACTCTGACAGAAGGCGTAAAGGACGACATTCGCAAGTTCTTGCCACATGGCATTTCTCTGCAACCACTAGCACCACCACCAGATGACCACGGGCAGACTTCCAGCCCTGCCACAGACCAAGGCGCTGGGCCGGAGCAAGGGCAGCTAGCACCCCTACCAGAAGCAGACGAGACCACGCCAGAATACGTTTCGGACCTCCGTACCCTCACCACCGTGCGCTCACGGCTCGAGACGGTCATCAAGGTGTTTGGCGAAGCGATGCAATGGACGATACCTCCCTCCGAGCTCTCCTTGGGCGCCTCCCTCATCAGCGTGTCGGCTCCCGAACCTGGCACGGACAGTGCATCTCGGGAGCAAAAAGGAAAAGACTTTGCTGCCGCCTTACGGTCTGAGATGGCGGATCTCATCGCGGGCGACCCCGACAATGGGGTGGAAATGGCCAATACGCGCATCCAGGCACTGCGAGACTTGGCCAAGGTATGGAAGGGCACGGCAGAGGAGAAGGCCAGGATCAAGTTGGTAGATGGCCTCGTCAAGTTGGTAGAGGACAAACAAAAGGAGCTCGAAAGGGAGAGGGGCAAGGAGAGGAGTCGAGACAAGGCTCAACAGAGAGCTGGAAGCAGTGGTGGTGGCAATGTACAGAAGCCTGGCCAGCCGCAGCCACAGCCGCAGCCACCTCCACCGCAGAGAACTGGAGGTTTCCTTGAGAATCTGCAGAGAATACGCGGCTTTGTCGAGTCGGAATTCGAATAAAGTCGCTGTCTTGCCGTTGTTGGCACCACAAAGGATTACGAATGGCTGTGCGCGCCGTCACGTGATTGCGCGACGTGTTTACCCCTCCCTCGGCCCCTCCATGGACCCTGACATGTCCGAGATGACTGTGACGAACTCCAACCTCCGCCCCGACCGACAACCCCTCGCGGCCTTGTACAGCCTCAGCCTCGTCCTCGTCCTCTTACCCTCGCCCGTCACCCTCGACTTGGCCAAAAGGCCGACGAGACGATTCACGCCCTGCTCCAGCCAATCTGCCGCGGCTGAATGCTGCCAAGACCATTCTCGCCATTTCTCGCCCTTGCAGGTAAGCGCAGAAGACGGCCAACCGCACACAAAGTCTGGAATCCACTGCGTTTCCAGGCCCACCGGGGAATCGAATGATCTCTGACGTGCCGGTACTTGGGCGGTTAGGTGCTAGAACATCTTATCCGCCTTGCTTTCGGAATATCATACAATGTCAACTCTCATGTCGGTCCGACAGAGGCTACCGTACCCGAGCCTCGAACATCGCTCACAACCTCGCATTTTCTCAGCCCCATGACCCCGCTTTCATCTCCGTTATGACAACACACGCAGAATGTCCAGGCAAGGGGGGGATGAGTGTGCATGGGAGTGGCCTTGATACAAAGAAACACTATTTACAAGAATGCCGTGACGGCCGTGTGGAAATGCGAGATTTGTATCTGAATTGGGTAGTTGCCACGACCTAGCCTAGTACACGCTATTCATCCCGATCGTTGGTTGCACCCCACACCCTTCCCACGTGCATGCTAGAAGCTTACCTACCGCTACCTACTCTCCATACACGTATATAACCCAGTCCACCATGCTCTTCTCCCTCCTCATTCTCCTCCACCCTCTGACCATGGCCCGCGAATCGCCCAAAACAACAACCACCCACCTCCCCCCCTTCACCCTCTCCTCCCCCCCAGGTACCGACATCTGGCGCAAACCCCCAACCCACAACGCCTTCAACGCCTCCATCCACCCATCCACCCCCAACCCAATCCCCCTCTCCACCTTTTCCCGCGCCAAAATCTCCTTCACCTTGCCGCCCGCCCCGCAGCTGCGCCAGTACGACCAGGCGGGCCTGCTGCTGCATCTTACCCAGCCGGGCTTGTCTGCAAATCAGACAAAGTGGATCAAAACCGGGATCGAATTTTATTACGGGAAGCCGTATGTGGCTACGGTTGGGTGTGATGCCTGGGCGGATTGGAGTCTAGTGCCCATGGGGGAGTTTGGTAGTTTTTCCACTACTCCGACTGCGAGTACGAGTACGACTATCCCCACGACCACACCAGACGATCAACCCGGTGCCACTGTTGAAATCCGCCGCGAACAAGACGAGCTGGGAAAGAGTCTCTGGATCTACTGGCTTGTGAGGGATGGCCAGGGCGCCGAGGTAGAGCGCCGCCCGTTGCGCGAGGTTACGTGGGTGTTGGATGGTGAGGAGGAGTGGGATGTGAGCGTGAGTGGGTATGTGTGTAGGCCGACCAAGGCTGGGGGGGAGGGCGAGTTGGAGGCGGTGTTTGCGGAGGGGTTGGAGGTGGAGGCTTCGGGGGTTGGGGGCAAAGAGTAAGAAAGGGGAGGATGGGTGTGTTGGAGAAATGGTGATTGATTCGGATGGACGAGGTGACAGTTGATTTGTAGGAAAAGTGGGAAGAATAATTGCACACGCTTATAAAACATTGCATGTCGTAGGATTTGGCACATAGCACCCCATCCACACCCTCAAACACCAACCATTTCCCCTCGTACCCAAACCCAAACGAACAGCCCTCAACCCCCCCTAACAAACCCCCTAACCCTCGCCTCATCCAGCAACTCCCCCTCCACCAACCGCCCCACCTCCCTAATCTCTCCATCCACGCGCTCATACCGCACCAGACAAGGAATCGCCTGGACGTTCCACGCAGTCCTGTAGATATTGGTCGGGGACTTCCAGCTGTGAGTGGGTTGTATCAGCCATTGATGATTGCGATGTGAGACAGCAAGGAAAACAGGACACGAGACGGGGAGGAAGTGGAAAAGGGAAAGAGAGTGTGTATATAAACCTCCCCCCCCCCTTCAACCCAACAAACAACAAGAAACAAGAAAAGAACTCCTCACCCCTCCTTTCCCCCAACATAAACCCACCCAACCTCCCCCTGCACATCCCTATCCCCATCCCTCTCCTCCCCGCTCCCCCCCAAAATCCGCCTCAGTACCGGCAACGCAGCCCTAACATCCCCACACCACGACTCCCCCGTCGCCGGATCCTCGGGCGCCAGAAACAAGAGAAAGAATTTTTGTGTCGGCGAGGAAGGAAGGGGGAGGGCGGAGGGGGAGGAAGGGAGGGTGTAGGGGGATAGGGGGGTTAAGGGCATTTTGTGCGATGTGATGATGTGATGATGTGATGTGTAAGACGAGCAAGCCAGTGTGTATCGATGTTTCGAGGGCGGGGATGATTTGATGCGGGATTGGGCGAGGTGGGGGAGTGATTGTTTCCGTCTTGCTTTGAGTATTCGACTTCAAATTTTCCCGCTTGACGATGTCAGGTGTCGAGAGCGAAAAAGTGTGGTGGGATTCGGGCAAGGATGGTTGGTGGGAGGGGAGAGGAGAAGAAGAGGGTGGGGTGGAATGTGACAGGTCGGAGAATGGTGGGGGTTATCCAAATGGCGCTAGTAGGTGGAGTGTGTGCAGGGGGGGAAGTTGCATCGTATTGTGCACGGATTGGACGGACAAAACTACAAAAAAAAAAGTAAGTGGGGTGCATTGACAAGTAGATGAGGAGAAAGAATAATCAAGATTGAGGGATGATAGAGGGTGGCTGTGTTGGTATCTATTTGATGTCCCTTATTCTCAAGATAGAGAAAGCGTGGGCAAAGGCTGTTATATACAGAGCCCACAACCTTCCACGTCCGAGTACACTGAATGGAGAATTTGGAAATCTAATCGTCCCAGGTATCCGCCATGTCATGGCCCAACGCCCTCCCCAGACCTGTTCCAATCACATGGAAACAGAAAACAAATGAGGAGACTTCCATCCCCCACCCCCAATCAATTACCCAAGAACCCCCTCAACGCACTCTCAATCTGCTGGTCGTTCAACCCCTGAGCCTGCATCTGCAACGCTCTCTGCTGTTGCTGTGCCGACAATTGGCTTTGTAATACGCTGCCCACACTACCTGGCGCCGGCTGCATGACCGCACCATTCGAAGCTGGCACGTCGGCCCCATTCGAAGCTGGCATGTCGGCCCCATATGGGGACACAAACGAAGGGGGTGCAGCACCTGGAGCATCACCACCGTTCATCATACCCATCATATTCACCATCGGCCTACCAGCACCCACACTGGCACCAGGACCAGAACCATTCTCCGCCTTGGCCGCCGCTGCCTTCTCCCTGTCCCTCTTCTTCTGCTGCACCAACGTCCCCTTGACACCTCTCAGGTACTTGACCGCTGCATCCACCAACTCCTTCTTCTCAGGGCTATTCTTCAGCGCCTCAAGCATGGCGCGAACTTGGGTCTCGGACTTGATGTGAGGACACGTGCGGCTATGCCCATAGTGCGCCAGGCCACAGAGCCCGCAGTGCTCGACGCCGGCCACTTTGAGATCACAGGCGCCTACGGGATGGGGTTTGCGGCACGCGGGGCACATGCGAGCGACGGCTGGATTGTGGTATGTTGGATCGAGGGGGTTACGGAGAGGAAGGGTAGCACGGTGAAAGGGTTTCACTGTAGATGATGCGTGAGTATTGTGGTGTGGAGAGGCCTGATGGGGTGGGGGAACGGGATAGGGGCCGTGGGGTGGTGGGCGGTAGAAGCGTAGATCCTCTCGCTGAGAGGTAGAGTCGAGATTTATCAAAGCACCACCTTTGATCGGAGGTGGATCACGCAGCTCTGCTCCACCATACGAAGGATACGGGTACATCCCGGGGCCACGTGGAGTCGGCAGCTTTGCAGATAGCGCACCACCTGCGAGATTCTGGGAAGACGCACCTGCATCATTGGTAGGTTTGGTCTTGGCTGGTTCATCAGGGTGGAGGGAGCTGGAGCGAGCATTTGCTTCAGTTTCGCTGGCCTCGGTTTCCTCGTCGCTTGTCGCCTGGAAGTCGGTATCGCTCTCTGAGTCAGCCTTGCTCTTGCGCTTCTTAACCTTCTTGATAGCAGATGATATTGCGAGGTTATCCTCGAGCGGATCGTCGTCTTGTGTTGACGTAAAGTTGAGATCGCCTTTCTCGGTGGCATAGTCGACAGCCTATGCTTGTTAGTGGACGCCATCAAAACCAAAACATGGTACATACTGCTTTCGCTCGCCTTCCACGGCCCATGGCTTCTGCTTGTGCAAGTGCTTCAGCCGCGGCCGCTGCTTGTCGTTCTTTCAGAATCTTGTCCCAGACACCTGGATCAGGAGCAACTTCTTCGTCGACAGTGTCAAAGTCGTCTTGAAGACCGCCTTTGTCCTGCGCCCAGACACGTGCAAAACTGAACTGGGTCTCCGCCGAGGCGTCATCGCCAGTCTTTGTGCTCTCGATCTGGCTACGATCTAATAGCTTCTCAATCGAAGCATCGTCATATCGAATTTCATGGTCCGCATCGTCTTCTTTGAACAGCTCCGCAGCACCAAACTTGAGAATCGACTCAACATCGTGGTCTTCAATGTCATCCGTGTCAAGCTGCTCCACAACGACATGGTCAAGCGCCATCTTCTTCCTGCCCATCTGCATGATCTTCTCCTCAACCGACGCTCGTGTAGTCAGCTGGAGACACAGCACCTTCTTCTTCTGACCGATACGATGGGCCCGAGCAATTGCTTGCAAATCCTGATGTGGGTTCCAGTCTGGGTCCAGGATGATGACGGTATCAGCAGTAGCCAGATTGATACCCACACCACCAGCCCGTGTCGAAAGCAGAAAAGCGAACAGAGGTGAGTCAGGCGCGTTGAACTGGTCGATGCGCTTCTGCTTCTCCAATGACCCCATGGTACCATCGAGACGCTGATAGCTCAGTTGCATGCCGTCTAAGAAATCTTCGATAATATTGAGCATATCAAGAAACTGACTGAAGATGAGCACGCGGTGACCACGTTCTTGCAGTTTTGGCAGCAGAATCTCCAAGAGACTAAGCTTGGCAGAGGCTTCGACGAGATTGCGATGCGAAACAGCGGCGATGTCGGTCCGTTCCTCGATCTCGCGGCTGTAAACGAAGGGGTGGCAGAGACATTTGCGCAACTGCATGAGAATATTACTCAAATTAGCACGTTCCTGCTGTTTAAGCGACTGTGTCGACGTAAAGAGTGCCTTCAACAACTCGGGACTCTTCGACAGAATCGACTTGTACAGCTGCTTTTGCAAGTGGCTCATTGAGATCGGCAGAATGACCTGGCCCAGCGGCGGAAGGAAGGTCAAGACTTGGGCCTTGGTCCGTCTCAAGATAAAAGGACGAATCTGATCGTGTAGCTCCTTGACATTCTCTGAGGTCATCTCTGCATACTTTTCTTCCAATGCTGCGGCGTCAATCGTGTCGTCGAGGAAATGCAGCAAGTTGAACAGCTCCCGAGCGTTGTTTTGAAGGGGTGTGCCGGTGAGAAGTAATCTGAATGGCGACTTTACAGCAGTCAGAGCAGTGTACAGTTGACTCTTGTCATTCTTCAGTCGTTGACCCTCGTCGATGATCATTCCGGCCCAATTCACGCTTCGGAAGAATCGCCTACAGCTTTCGTCTGCTGCGGCTTCGTAGGAGGTCACAACAATGTGGCAGCGCAATTCCTTTGTACCTTCTGGGAACATTTCATATTTGTGAGCCATGTCTCGAGCCTGTGAAGATCCAAAATATGCGACAACTCGTAGGGAGGGTGCCCACTGCTTGATTTCTCGCCGCCAGTTGGCACACGTCGAGTTGGGAACGACAATGAGGAAGGGAAAACAATTGTGCTCTTGGATCAGAGTGGCCAGAAAAGCGATGACCTGGATCGTCTTGCCCAAACCCATCTCATCTGCAAGAATGCCATTCTTCTGGCTATACCACTGGTAGTAAATCCAGTTCAGACCTTCGATTTGGTACTTCATCAATTCTCCACCGACGAGGGCCTCTGGCTGCTTCTCCCGCTCCAGTTTGGCAAATGGCGTATTGCGGGCCTTTTCCAGACGCATCCTGAGCGGTCCTTGCTTTGGGTAACGAATGTAGCGTCCGGCAACCCAATCGTTGTACGCAGTGACGAAATCGAGCCAGCGTTCACCATCTTCGGGTGTTGGGACCTTTTCCCAGACCGAATCTTCGTAGCCCAGACCCTTGTATTTGATCAAAGCCTTGTCCACTTCCTTGATCCGAGCCTTGTCAATCTCCTCACTTCGGACTTCGACATAGCTGGTATACTTGATGTCCAGGACAATGTCAATGCGCAGATACTCTTCTGGAATAGCATCCTCTGTCCGCATCTTTGGGCCGTCCTCACGCTTGAAGAAGGCCTTACGCATAGCAGGGGCTGTCACACCCCAAGTCCAAGCACCAGAGAACCAGGCTGCGCGGAAGTAGGACTGCCTCTCCCACTTGAGCAAGTACTGCTTGTCATCTTCGCTGACCAAGTCACACGGAGTCCCCGGCTGGTATGTCTCCACATCCGAAGGTCGCCACGCGATGATGCCTCCCACCTTTTGGTCTTGTGTATCGACACACTCTTTGCAGAGCCACTTGTTGGAGTACTCTCGGAACCTTTCTTCAGCCATTTGTTCCTCGTCGCGATTGACATCCATTGCGTACTGAGACATGGGTGGCAGGTGATGATAGTGCCACGCTCGAGAGCACTTGGTACAGCGGAACAGAACATTGTGTGCATTGTTAATCAGATTGGGAGCAACGGCAACAATGGGGTCCTGTCCATCATTCTCCTCTCTGTCCTTCATCTCTTGCTGCGTGGTCTTGCGTCGCCGGAAAGGCTGACAGGCTGCTCCCGTGTGAGAGCAATCCTGGCACCTCGAGAGATCCGGAGCAGTAGGATCCTTTTTCTTATAGAAGTTGATGCATCGCTTACACTGCAGTACAAAGTTCTGATCACCGACCTTGGTGACAAGGTGATCGCGTGTAGAGCGGTTGCCCAAACAATTCTTGTGGTATGCAAGCGAGCAGCCTTGACAGTACACCAGGGGCGCGACATTGGGACCGTCGTAGCACACTTCGCAGCCTTCGGCGTGACGGGAGCGAAAGAGGTCGCTTCGGGGTAAAGTGGCAAATATCTCGCGGGTGACAGTCAACTTTTGCGCAGCTACGCGAGGCTCAGAGTCCGAACGGTAAACATCGCCCAAGCCGGGATCTTGCATATTGTTTGTCGCCCTTGTTGCGCGATCTGACTGGCGCAAGCCCACGCGTGGGACCTTTGCAGGCTTTGAGGGCCGTCCCCTGCGCTTCCGCTTACCCCCGGACAGGACGTCTGATCGAAGAATGTCTGCATCGCTCGAATCGCTGGCCATGTCATCGCTGTCATCCTCAGTGAAGGTTTGTTGAATTGGCACAGGCTGCCTGGCAGACCGCCGCGTTGGTTCCTGTGGTACCTTGCGCTGTTTCGGTCTCCCCTTCCTCCGCCTGGCAGGCCCATCTTCAAAATCATTTTCCTCACTTGTAGACAGCTCGATGAATCCCGCACCACGGTTCTGCCGTGAGGATCGACCACTGTCGGACCTACGCACCGCCAGTGTTTGTGTTCGTCGACTGCGGGGCTGGGGATCGTCAAAGTCGGACTCGTTGTCATCGTCATCTTCCGAAGATAAAAGCGTGATGGTGGATATGTCGACAAAGCCGTTGCTTTTCGCCCGGCCAGTCCCCCTGCGCAACCTCATGTCGCCTTCGTCTTCGCTCGGTGGTGTTTCGTTCGAGTAGCCGTGCAAGGAGAAACGTTGCAATGCTTCTCTTCCACCGGACAATTGGATGAGTTCGTCAAAGCTTACCTATGATGGCTCTTAGACATGGGTGGGGAGCAGTGTGAGGGAGATAAGGGAGCATATATAGCCGAGTATCACTGCTGCGGCTCACGCAAACGCCCTTTGCCTCACCGATCGCACCATCTTGACTCACCTGCTTGATCTTGTCTCCCCACAGCCTCACCTCGTACATGATCTGCTCGCGCTTCATGTATTCACGCACCACACTCTCAACATCTTTAGGCTCATAGCATGTGTAATCTTCCCTATTTCGGACTGGAGAAACGCGCACATATGCCAACTTGCGCTTCAATGGTGGCTTATTGACTGGTGTAAAAGAACTGGCACCGGGTATAGAAGCGTTTGACAGGGCTCTTGCGGGTCTCGATGTGCTGCGGGGGGTAGCACTTGGTGTGCGCGCGGATTTCTTTTTGAATGCGGCCATGAGTTGCGAGCCATCTTCGGATGAACTCATTTTATTCGTGGTATGTAGAAGATTTCTACATTTATAGTAGCAATGCGCGGACACGTTCGCAGGATTTTGTGAAATGCGCCTCTCGGGACGTGATTCACCACGTAGATGATCGGCCGTGTAAATGCAATGTCGACTCGTAGCCACCCAGCCGCAGCAGCAACCCTCGCAATGAATCCAGAAAGCAAAATTAACAACTAAATGTACGAGACCGATGGCGTCGCGTCCTGGTTATGCGCCGTTTGCTGGAGGGGTGGTGAATGCAGAAACATGTGTCGTGGGACCCGTGATGTCGCGTTTTGCGCTAATTGCGGTGTCTGTGCACCACGCGATTGGGCTTAACTACTGAGCGTACAGATCTAATTGCTGATACTATAATACCATCTCTTGCATAGTACTTTTACACAAGATATAAATTACAGTCATCATGACATGTCCTATCCAGCATCAGACAACACCTGTACAAAGTCATCACCCTCCCTCAAGTCTAAAAGAGAAGATCTTCGGACTTGAGATCCGGTTGCGTCCTCGGTCTCTGCAGCATCTCATAACACAACAGCGATGCCGCCACACTAACATTCAGACTGTCAACACCCACCTCGTTGACATCACGGCCGTGGGGAATCCCAACGTTGTAATGTGCTAGCCTCAACAGACTCTTTTGCAAGCCGGAGCTCTCTGCGCCCATCATTAAGATCGTGGGGTGTTCTACGACCGGACAATGGTCGACGTCGAGTCTTTTACTACTCTGCGGTAAGGTGTAGACGACCTTGCTGATCTCTGTCTCTGGAGATTGATTCGATGGAGGTGCTGGCGGGGCCGTGTTACTGCTGTAAATTTTCCAGCCCGCTTCGGAGCTTTTGGCGAGGAAATCTGCAGGTTTTCCGACTTTGAAGATGGGGATCGCTTCTGCGGCACCGGCTGAGGCTTTGAGCGCAATGTGGCTCCATGGTGCAATGTGGTGAGTAGAGGTGACGATGGCGTCGACGCCGAGGAAATAGGCGGAACGGGCCATGGCTCCCAGGTTGCCTTCGTCAAGCTGTGAAGCAAGTTAGTTTGGATCAATGCAGAGACAGCCTCGGACCCACCACTCCATCTATATATAGTATGAGCGGGTGTCTCCACCCTCCCGATTTATATGAATACAGTTCGTTCCTGCCATTGACAAGTGTATCCTCGGCAGTCTGTGCATCCAGTGCAACACCAAAGTTTTGATCCTCCATCGAAGGACTTTTAAGCGCGACAATGGGAGGCACAGGCAGCGGGGACGACTCCAGCACAACACCATTGTGCGGTCGACCCGAACTTGCCTTGTCCATCGCTTGCAGGTACTCATCACCAACCTCGCTCGTGATAGCAAAAAGCTTATGGGCTCGAATCTTGGTCATGAGGCCATCTCTCTTGCCTCTTTGCGAGTGAATGTACAGCTTGTAGAGTTTACGTCGATTGGCCTTGATGGCAGCGATTACGCTCGAATGCCCGTATATAAATTCCGAGGCGGCCGTCGTGTATGGAAGCGATTCGGGCCCGCTCTGAAATGATCGTGGAGCTTCACTTTTGTGACCGTTGACCCTGCGATCAGGACCACTCTCAGTGCTCTTTGCCCTATGTGGCTCCCGCTCCCCATCCGGTGCACTGCCTTGGTCGTCCTTTCGGAGATAGTGTTTACCATCCAAGTTCCAGCGGGGATAGCGTGTATTTGCATGCTTGTTCAGTATATCTTTGTAACGCCAAAGTTCGCCCATTCGGGCCAAACTGCTCTTTGTCTGCTCTTCACTTGCACCCGGTTTTACAATCCTCTCCGACCGCGCTTCTCCTTTTCGTCTAGGATCCACCTCATCCCAATCTCCATGCTTCCGCCGACTAGGCAATCGATCATCTCTGGCCCTTGGTGGCCCCAACCGGCCAGACCTCCTACTCGCACTCTTCGATTGCCCGAAAGAATCCCTATCATTGTGATCCTGCTCAATGCCTCGTCTGAAGCTCGCACTTTGGCCATCCCCATCGCTATATCCCCTTCCCATCCCTTGACGCCGATACGGCGGTGCTGAATCTAAGTCCCCATGACGTCTCTCCTTCCGATCCCACCCTGACGAGGAATCTCCTTCCCCGTCGCGAGTGAAGTGTCTAGACGGAGAAGATGCGGGAGACCAGTTTGAGGGTGAGGCGCGGCGTTTACCAGCTTCAATAGATTGAGTTATGGATTTCTGGCGGGTGAAGGCGCGGGGGAGGAGAGTGGTGCGAGTCAGTGTGGTTCGTAGACTGCTACGCGACACGAGGGCGTAGACCATAATAGTTTGAGGGAGGGGAGTGTTGTTGGTGTGTGAAATATTCTGGATATGCCGAAAAATTATTGCAAGGATGTGCTAGTGGGACACGGGCGCACGTGATCATGATACCGGCTCGGGCAGGCCGTGAAGGCCACTTGGGACCGCGGGTGAGATGCTGTCATTGCGAAGACAGCGTGGAGATGATATTTTGGAATTCATTACTTTTTTAAAACATGCTGAGAGAAGCATGAGCAACAAGATGATATCGCGAAGGGTATTCTAGCACGATCGTATGATGACGCCTGCGATACAATCAGAGGAAAATCAGAGCCATCAACCCCAGAATGCAGGTGTCCGTTGCAGCAATTTGCGCCAAGAAAAAACCGCCACAGATATCCCGCCGAAGCCATGTTCCCACCCAACCAGCAACCATTAAGTATCGATTCGCATTTGTTTTCGTTTACTGCATATTGCCTCGGGGGCCAGGCAGACTGCCATAGATGTCGGTGCCCCTCCTACTACTTGGAGCCAGACTACTCGCCGCCACACTTGTAACACTCATCGCATCCTGATCGCGCTGATAGCTATACTGCGTGCCCGAGCCTGCATCGCCGCCCTTCCATCCGTTGTCCCAAGCTGCGATGCGCGAGATTAACCTACTGCAACATTAAATCTTCCCAACAAGCGGGTCTGTTTGCATAGTCGCTCTCACCGATCGTCTTGCTCCACATAAGATCCGTCGGGGATCGCTTCATAGTCGCCTTCGGAGGGGAGGTAGATGGCAGATGCTGCGATGCCGATGGCAGTAACGGTCAGAAGGGACCAGCTGGCAGTGCAAAGCGACCAAGAATGGTCAAGGTGCCAGCCCTTCCAGAAGCGCTCGTCATGGTTGAAGAGGAATGCCTAGGCACATTAGTATACAATACGGGCAGGGAAGGTCTCGCTCTGGTGAAGGATCAAGGCACGCACCACAATAGCCATGCCTGCGCATTGCACGACTGCGCTGAAGGCCAGAATGCCAACCGCGACCTGCCATCCTGCTGCTCTGCGCTGGACGCCCCCAGCCATGATGATGACCAGGGAGACAATCGTGCAGAGTTCCACCACGACGCCAAAGGAGATGAGGAACCCGACTGTCCTCCACATGTTGCAGAAGGACGGGTCCTTTGTGCAATCGCTCGCTCGAGGAAAGGGTACGCAGGTGGCGGTCACGGCTGAACAACGGCTATGCAGGCCATAGGAGTATTCGCGCTTGCCACTCTGGGAAAATTGTTGTTAGAGCCTGAAGTTGCATGGTGCAGAGAGAAGAAGAGACGTACTGGGCTATAGCTGACCCATTTGGGCATGGCAATACTTGCCAGGGTCATGATTGTAGCTGCGCATGTTAATGTCTGATCCGACCACCTGACCACGTCCTGGTATACTGACCGGTCAGGGTGAGGAGGAGCCCTGCGCCATACACTATGCTGCGCGTCATGGTGGACGAGTGTGGTGTTGGATGCAGATTCAACGTCTCTCTACGACGACGCTTTCTTTGTGTGGCGCGAGGCAAGTAGGTAGGTTTCGTCGGCGTGCGACTTTGAACGTATGGCGCGTAATACAGGCAAGAAGGATGCTCAACAGTCGCCTGTTGTGGTAGGTAGTTGCTCAGGCGTTGCGTGCAGATTGCCTGACGCAGCAAACAAGACAGTGGCGGGTGAGCCAAGATGGGGGGGGGGGGTGGCCCAGGGTGGGGGAAATGAGGGGGGAAGAGAGGAGAGAGAGGAGAGAGAGGAAAGATGGGCTACAGACACAGTCCTAGAGTACGAACGACTGTGTAGTATTGGTATGGAGCGACAGGTGACGGCCTGGGTAGGCACGCCACCATAAATAGGTATCAAGTGGGTAGTAGAGTAGAGTATAGTAGCTGGTAGAGTAGAGTGCTCTACTAGTATATCGGGAGGATTGGGTGGAAAACCTGGAGGGTTGTTGGTGGTTGGTTGGTTGGTTGGTTGGTTGCTGGTACTCTACTCTAGTAGGCCGGCTTTGAATGAGGGACCCTGGTGGTTGTCTCACGGGGGCTAAGAGGTGAATGACGACAGGGCATGTCAAGTTGGCGTTGGCGTTGGCGTTGTCCAGTCCGCGGCAGTCCTGTCGCCCCCCCCCCTCCTTCACCGCTAGAATAGTACGCTGTTGCAACACCAAGGAAACAATGGCGCCTACGGCGGTCACGACGTTCTAGCTAGCGACAGATTCTTGTCTCCAGACTTGCCTTGCGCATTTGCTTTTTCTTCTTCTTCGGCGACTGCCCCCACTACGACAGGGAGTGCGCGAGCTTGATGCGGCAAAGACCTTTCATTTCAAGACTGACTGACTTTGGCGATTGACCCACAGAGCGGCCCGCCATGGAGATTCTGATTGGCGGTGTCAATTGCCATGTTGTGCTTTTACACAATCCATTGTATATAGTACCACTTGGCCCCGATTGCTTGCGAGATTCCCCGCCTTGTACTGGGACACCTACTCTATTTCCAGGCATATCCCAGGTCCTTTCCTCGACGGCCGTGCCAGCGTTTATTTTATTTTTATTTTTTTTCAGCCCTTTTCCTTCTCCTACTAACTAACAATATTGTACACCGAGGATTTGCAACATCTGCTGCACTTGGCACATGCTCAGACTGCGCGGCAAGAGTTTTGCGTTTGGCCGAGAACAGAGATAACACCATACTCGCTTCATAGCAGATCGCCGTCGTCACGTTCCCACAGCCTTACCGATCAGCGCTTTGGCTTGAGCAGCAGCATGTGAGAACACGAGGGGTAAATATTCCCATGGCCGTTCAGATGGCATTCTCACAACACCATGGCGGCCACACAGATACCTAGTGAATACGCTGGCACCATATGTTCCTGTTCCTTTTAGGCCATGGCAGTCTCCTTTTGCAGACGTGCGAGAGGAGTTTTTTTTTGGCGCGCCATAGCAGTGCTACTAGGGCTCCTAGCGATTCTGGGGTAGCGTAGGTGCCGGTGAGGTACCTGGCGCTGTGCGATAACGAGCACTGGACTGGTCGTCATACCCGAAAAACGAGGCCAAAAATGTGCAGCCTCCCAAGGTGCATCACACGATGCGACGTCCTGCAGCTGCAGATAGTGAGTTGACGTAGGTGGTTGGACAAGCTTGGAATGACGGGTCGCTAGTATAACATAGCTGATGCCTTGCATGGATACAAACGCACGTCTTACCCCAACACAAGCCCTATAGGCTACCTGTGATTGCGTTCTGCACACGCCTGGATACAATGTCATGGCATGCTGAAGTCCTAGACTAACATGCTCCTTATATGCGTTCTATGTACACTATTCTGAGAATCAATACATGCAATCACAGCATCCTCTACCATAACAGGAAAAAGGTCACTAGTATTCGCTACACTGTTTGCTCTGCTTCTCATGACACCAATAACTATGTCCTGTAACAACATCATCATCACGATACGCTATTACCCCTGGAAAAAACAACATCTTCATTCTCAAAGCTACAATTGTTGTTACCTACATGGGGAAAGTCATAGGTCTTAAAACCTGATTATGCGAGCCAAAATCTCAATGTGAGGTACACAATCGTATCTTGTGCACACGCTTGGTAACAGAATTCTGTATATATTTCCTGACACTAGCACTTGTGTTAGAAGTTGTACAAAAGTATTAGATTACCTATCAGCAGGATTGCTATAATATCGTGCCCTTTCTAAACAGCCTTCCTAGCAGTCTACGCCAGATACACGGGGTATAACGCCTAACTTGAGACAACTAGTGAATAATGCCTTGGGACAAGCAAAAAGGAAACTTTTTCATGACAGGAAAGAAATCAAAAAAACTTTGCATTGACCGAGAATCGAACTCGGGGCTAGCCGACGCTGGACGTCTGTGAAGACAAATGGCAACGGCTAATTTTACCACTAAACCACCAATGCTGGACAACTTGAATTAACTTGATGGAAGAAAGTTGCATTTTATACAAGATATACTGGTTAGTAATGAAAATGCCCTGGCGGCTCGGGAGCGTGGAGAAACATTAATCCCCTGTTTCTACCTTCATAGTGCGGCAATTGTGTCTAGTCACACCGCAATGGCTATAGTTCCTCCGTGCGCGCATTCTTCGCAAACGTCTCGCTCTGCTTACGACCACTACAATACTGTTCCGCAATCAAATTATTTGCCTCACCAAATGTTAGAGTGTCTCCTGCCAGTACATAGCGTTGTTCACCACTCTGGCGCATGTTAACGCCTAGATGGCATCTCGAAAGCGGTTAATTACAACATCTCCGTCATGACCACCATGCGGTATTGTTTTAGCTTTCTGCTGAGCGCCCTTACTTGACTGCCTGATCTACTCACATGAAGAAATTGCTAGAAGTCCCCGAGGCATTTGTATGCGGTTTCGATTCAGCTTTGGTTTGAATTACGCGGCGTTTTCGCCTTCTGGTCGTGGAGTCGGCGTTGGTACTCGGCCTTAGGTAGGTATGGTACCAAGCTCGAGAACACCACCTCTAGGTTGTGTTGCGTTAACCTAGTGGCCTTGATAGGATGCTAAAATTCTCTTGCTTGTGTGAACATATGCTCAAAGCTTCTTTGAAGGTTGGTCAGAAGATTCCTTTGCAAACATACTAGATGAGACTACGTGCCAGGACCAAAATTGAGGTGGCCTACTATTAGTATCTCACTGCGCTTCAACGAGGACAGGCAAACTTCAGCGGTTACAATAGACGCGAAAGGGTGGGGAGGGATGTAGATAGCGATAATTTCCCTCTCCTTATAGTGATCCTGAGAATTCTCCGAGCAGAGGCTCTCATGGCCATCAATAATGGGCAGCCTATACTCCCAGAGAGTGAAGAAGATTCAGATCTTTAGGTCCTATTGACTCTCGTGATAAGTCCGTATACTACGATAGCTCAATATACTCAAGTCCCAAGGTTACATCCGTAAAGCTGGGAAGTTGTTGAAGAGCATATCTTGCAATGCTAGATGAGCACAGAAATTTGGAGCAAAGATAAAAATACAGGTAGATTAATAGTCCTCTATAAAGCTCCAAAGAAGCCAAGTCGGCGATGAGGACGGTAGGTCACAACGATTCTGCGACCACGCACGGAATCCAGGTCTCTAATTAATCTGCTAACCCACAAAGTAGCATCTGCAAGAACATGAAGCTTGCAGAGCTCCATCCCAATCGGTAGCCAAGACGAAGTCTTTCACGCTATCGTTCGATCCTGCGCGTCCGCAAGCCGTCAAACACATCGTGGTATCACCGCATCTGTCGTCCGGGCAGTTCCTCTGACCTACTTTATCACGACGTTTATAGTCACAAAAAGTTCTTGCCATTCCTCGTGTTCCTGCTGGACCAGGGATGGCATTTGCAGTGGCGACGGCGACGGCGGCTAGTATCATAGACCAGACAAGCTTCATGGTGAATGAATAGTTGTGTATTGGGTTTTGGGGCTTTGTAGAGTATATGATGGAGAGGCGGTAAGATTAGATAAAGGCGGACGGTCTAATCAATGTGGTGAAGTAAAAAGTCCCAAAGGTAACGAATCTACCAAGACGTAACAAAATTGCAAAAGAACTTGCAGAGGAATGAAGTAGCGTTGAAAGGCTGCTGAGGTATCTTGATTGCAGTGAAGACAGTTCCACCCGGGTCACTTAGGGTTTATATATGTTGTCTCCTGATTGTCAGGACGCGGGGCTCCGCCGGCCCAAGGGGCCCAAGCATGGGCCAGAATGGCCCGGGTTGGACGGATTATGTGATCATGGGCAGTATAAATACCCGTGAGAATCGATACACACGGTATCGATTTGTTTGGTATCCAATTAGACACCTATTGTCCCAATCTACCTTTTGAACCTCTATCCTCCCACTGCGACTTCTTACACTGATTCAGCGATCTGGAAATGCACAAATTCTCCAAGATTGGCCTGTGAGTCTGATATGGTTACTGTGTACGCAGCACGATAAGAGTCATTTTAGCCAGGATTAAAGATGCTATACCTGATATGTCCATGTAATTTAGTACAAAATTAGATCAAATGCTCGTATCTACCCCCTGAAGGACTGCTAGCGTCAAAATCCCTCGTCTTATATTGTGAAAGACCACCATACAATGATTACCAGCACTACCGTAAAGACCGGCAAGTAGAGGTTGGGCTAAAACTGGGCGCGAACCTAAGTAGGAGTAGCAGATGGCTCATGCGGTTATAATTTGGCCCGTGCACAATGGGTAACAGTGCTGGATTTTGTCTATCTATTATCAGAACTTTAATATTATGCTATTGTATACTATATTTTATATAGGGAAACTATTCTACAGTATTAATACTATGTCTGTACTAACTACCGTACTCTTAGTCTTAGGCTTACCTCTACCTAAATAAGCAATCGCGATAGCTTTAAAATAAACTACAATCAACTTACATATAATATTAACACGGAAACTAGATATTCTGCATGTGGACAGGAAGAAAAGAGGTGGATTTAGCTGGGCTGCGTTCCACCCGAGGAGTTAGGCGCCCAGCTGCGGTGTCAATAAGCAAGGTGGGGCGCCCATTGGTCCGACACTAGCCTAGCCTCTACCGGTATTCGCCGGTCTTTACGGTACCATGAACGGACTGCTGGGTCAACGTAAAGTGCACACAGTGCGACTTTGGACAGCGTGCTGTTTAGAAGGCTACTTACAATGTATGACCAGCACCGCAGACAAATCCAATCTCGTATTAGGTACGCTAACCAGAGGGCTAACGCTGGAAACAGCTCCTTCTGCAAAGGAAAAGCAGTACCTCGAAATACCTACGTCCTTATGAAACCCCTCTACGAATTATTCAAGCCGCTATAACGTGACTCGAGAGAAACAGCTGCGCTAGCTTTGCGGCCTATGTGAGCCCCACTCACTGACACGCCAGCTCAATTTTCTCCTTGGAAGGAACGCGGCAATTTCCAAAGACCTTAGATGCTCCAAGAATACATGTGTTCTTCACAATTACTTCCTCGTTCCTCAGTGTTTCTGTCCTCCAGGATATAGTGTGGTCTGTGGGATACGATGTCCTGGATAGGGGGCTATAGTTTAAAAGACTCGAACTATAGTAGAAGGAATGAGATGCCAGCATTGACAGCTAGGCACTCGGTTTAGGTGTTCATTGTGTTTGCAAGGGGTCTTTTGATCGATTATTTTGTAGTAACATCGCAGGCTCAGAGCCAGTGGAATCCATGATGACTCGTTCTGAGATCCCCGACGTACTTCCACTATTATACTAAATGGGTACATACTATACTGGATTTAGTGCTTTGGCAATCGCGTTTCAAACTCGAATTCTACAAGATCCTATGATGAGTATGAATTTGGTACGTAGTTAGATGAAAGCCGAAGCTTTATGTGCGGGTTTGGATTAATGACAAGTAGATTACGCATGTACAGGGTTCATCATGACCTGTAGATGTGCATCCGGATAGTATGGTAGGAAGATGTCGCGCCATGCCAGCTTATCTGGTCTGGATCTCGTCAGTCATAGATGGGGAAGACAAATGAGTATGGAAGCGATTGACTGAAGAATGTGTGTCCGATAAGAAGAGGTAGACGTACAGAGAGTCAGCAGCGACAAGATCAAACTTGCGGTAGACGTGGGCAAAAGCGAGCCGTAGTTCTGCCCAAGCCAGACTGTATTTGCACATAAGCACAAATCTGATTGAGTTGACGCGGGGTATGGGACAGACGTACTTGATTCCCAGACACATGCGCACACCACGAGAGAAGGCTACGAGCCAATGGTCGAGTTCGTGCGACTCGAGCCATCGTTCTGGGATGAACCTTTCTGGCTCAGGGAAGATGGAAGCATTATAATGTACAAAAGTGCTTCCACACGCGACATGGGCCTAGGGAATGATCAGTCGATCCTGATAGAAATCCCTTGGTTCATTTGAAATAGGAAGTGGACTTACTCCCGGTGGTACAGAGACTCCGGCTATTGTTGCACCTGTTGCAGGTACAACGCGCATCAGGCCAGATGTTACACCAGATGATAGCCGTAGAGATTCCTTGATGATGGCGTTCATATAAGGTAGTTTCTCGAGATCGCGGAGCTTTGGCCCATCCGTTTTGAGCAAGGGCCACGCTTCATTCAATTCTGCCTTGAGTTTCTGCATCTTCTCTGGATTTTTGAGAAGGTGGAAGGTGCCGACCATGAGGGTGTTGCCAACTGTGTCTGCGCCACCAAACATGAGAGCTTGGCCTTCTTCGTAAAGACTACCAGCAGATGGAATAGTTTTGTCGGGATAAGCTTCTGGATCCATGAGACGATGGTAAACTGTCATATTGTGTGGTAGAAGCTTCAGCTTCTCTGGGTCAGCGGTGAGATCATGGATCTGCTGGAGTAACAACTGGGGAGGGTTAGTACGGACTACTTGTCAAAGAGAGGAGAGAGAGCGGACCTGGTTCAGATCAACCATGCCAGCGGTCAAGGGACTCATCGTCTTGGAGAGCTTAGGTGGAGACTTCATGATGGAGTTCTTGATCAGATTGGAATATTTGAAGAAAATGAATACAGGCAAAGAATTGTCCATGGCGACCACAATTGGCGCATTGAAGTCTGGCGCGCCTATGGCATGAATTGGCTTTCCAAAGCAAAAAGTTGTAATGACGTCGGTGCTTAGACACCGGAATGCATAGAAGAGATTTGAGCTTCTGGAAGCTTTGGTCTGTCGCTCAAAAGCTGCGCATAGCGACCTTGTCTCTTCAACCAGCAGCTTCTCAGCGCTTTCGATGGCAGCTGGGGAAAAAGAGCGATTGAGGACATCTTTGCGACGCTTAGCCTCGGGGTAGGTCAGGTAGCCAAAACTGGACCTGTCTTCGTTGAAACTCTTGTACAATCGTGCCTCCTTGTCCCAGCGATTTTTATTGTTATAGATGTCTTGGTAAGCCTGGGGGTTGGCAAAGTGGAGCTAAATTGTCATTAGCACCGTGCCACGATAGGTACCGGTACGGTTATGCTTCGGGTGGCTGTTTTTGATTACCTCATTGGGACCAACACGAACAACATGGCCTACATGACAAGCACATGTCAGTATAGAGAAACGTTCAGTATAGAGAAACGTTGGTACAGAACGACTAGGGCGGCTTACCATACTGGGCATGAAGCTCTACAAGGTAGTGACAGAAGGACCGTCTAGCAATGCACTCGGTGTAGGCTTTCCAGTAGATTGTCACCCGTGCGAGCGGCGGCCCCGGAAACTTGGCCAATGGGTGAAAATAGAGGTTGTAGATGACGCCATATGTCGCATACCCAAGAAGAGATGCAATCGCTGCAGAGAGCAGCGTCACCATATTCCCAGACGCTTGGTCCGCCATTGATTCGGAAGAGTGCAGCGAGGGGGTTGGGTGTTGGGGGGGGGGGGAGAGGAGAGAGGAGAATCAAGTGTTTAGCTACTGGCACGGTGAGTTAACTACCGGTACCGACCAAGTTTTGAACGATTTTGCTAGGTACCCAGTATATTCCGCACTGCTTGCCTTGATCGCAAGATCCCTGCCGACTAGATGCCAGCGATCTTGCCCTTCTGCCCCCTAGACCGTTCATGGCA
The DNA here is from genome assembly GCF_022343315.1 of Plenodomus lingam. Taxonomy (NCBI): domain Eukaryota; kingdom Fungi; phylum Ascomycota; class Dothideomycetes; order Pleosporales; family Leptosphaeriaceae; genus Plenodomus; species Plenodomus lingam. Next base: position 30,592 of record NW_027093971.1, on the reverse strand, counting down.
GTGATCCGAAAAGTTTCGATTGTGATTGCGTGCATGCACTTTGTGCCGAAGGAATGGTGGGATCGTATGGGGGCACACGTGTGAAGCAAAGACTAGGTATTGCACTATGTCCTAACTTAACGTTACCAGCCGGGCGCGCGGGACCCTCTGCCGAGCCGTGCCATGCGACCCCGAGTGGGCGGACCCTTGCACCTTCATTCTGGACTTCCGACGACGACGACGACGACTACTGCCACTACGACAACACCCAACACCATCAGAGAGATTTCTCAGTGCAACCCCAGCCATGGCTGATATCGGGACTCATATTGCATTGGTATGATTCAGGCTCGGTGCGCAACCAGGGCTATCTTGGCTGACGCCATGGGCAGGACTCGGATGAGAACGACTCGACGTACGGCGATGACTCCGCCTCGTAAGACTCCCCCGAGAGCCCGTCTAGAGAAACAAAAAATCCCCCCCCCCCGCATACGGTATGCTGACATGGGTTGGAGCGACACTACGTCCCTGAAGTCTGCCATTTACAATTACGTGTACCGCAATGGGCGACGATATCATGCGTACAAGGAAGGAGCATACTGTGACTTGCCTTCATGATAAAACACGGCCACTACATATCTGACTAAAACAGGGGGTCCGAACGACGAGTTGCAAGCGGATCAATTGGACATCATGTATGCTATACCCTTCATCTAACGAGGGTCAATATTGACTCTGCAGGCACCACATCTGTCTACTGATGATGGACGGTGAATTATGCATGGCGCCTATTGGAGAGAATCCAATGGTACGTTGCAACACCCATGACGGCGCACTTTGTGCTGATTTCGTTCCGTACAGCATGTATTAGATCTGGGAACTGGCACTGGTAGGCGATCATTAACAACCCGACAAAACATACAAAAGCTGACTTGCTAGGAATATGGGCCATGTTAGTGTCTCGTCCTTTTTCGATCTACTGGCTAATGACTATCGACCAGCGATTTCGCGGATAAATATCCATCAGCTGAGGTAAGCCCAATCGGCAAAGGCAACATTCCGAAGTCTAATCATGCCAATCCAGGTAATTGGAACGGATCTCAGTCCGACTCAACCGTCGATGGTTCCCCCAAACCTACATTTCGAAGTCGATGATTTCACCGAGCCATGGCTATTTCGCAAGGAAAGCTTCGACTTCATCCATGCGCGATCATTGTTCGGCTGTGTAGCCGACTGGCCAAATTTCTACTCGGAAGCAATGGCGTAGGTGCACATGGTCTAACACTACCTGGTGTTAGTTATACTAACATGCCAGTCACCTTGCCCCTGGCGGATACATTGAACAAGTGGAAATATCGGTGGTTCCCATGTCCGACGATGGCTCCGTAACACCAGATTCCATCATGGCACAATGGGGCAAGATATCCCTCGAGCTTGGCGAAAAGTTTGGGAAATCGCTCAATACGGCTAATGAATCAAGAGTCGGGATAGAAGCAGCAGGTTTCATCAACGTTGTCGAGCATCGTTGGAAACTACCTATCGGCGGTTGGCCGGCAGACAAGCGATTCAAGGAACTTGGCCAATGGAATCGCATCAACTGGGAGCAAGGTATCGAAGGATGGTGCATGTATCTGCTGACTACCCTGATGAAATGGACCGTGCCTGAAGTGCAGGTCTATTTGGCAAAAATGAGAGCAGCGCTGAAGGATCGCCGCATACATGCATACCAGGAAGTGTAAGTCCCCGTATAAGCACCTGAGGTTCAAGAGCTAATGCATCTGCTAGGTCACTGGTCTATGGGCAAAAGCCACCACGACAACGCAAGAACGATGACGAATAAACTACTTCTTGCTATAATGGCCTTGCGTTCTTGACTGCTAGCGATCAGCGGCTGTAAATATCTGTATTTCAGAGCTTGCGCTCAACTTTGCGTGGCCCGAAACTATAGGCGTCATCGCATAGGTCGCCTCCTTGCCGCACTAAATAAAGTTTCCCTCGTGACATGCATCATTTACCTCGCATATGTCGTAGTGTCTCCATCGATCACACGCCAGACATCTCATGGGCTATATGGAGGGCCAGATATCAATAATACTTCGCGAAAACTTTTGATAAACTCTTACAGTGTATCTAGCAGACCTACAAAACACTGGCCTACTTTAGAAAGTGATCTCCATCTAGGCTTGTAGACGGTGCATGCAAACATATCCGTACGTTCATGGTTGCTGTATCATCAATGCCTTGGTCACCTGTAACTCTAGAATAGGTTATCCTCTTAGCAGTGCTTGCCTATAGATTGCTCCTATTCTGTAACGACTCAGGTAGGTAGGGCATCCAAAAGGTATCCTATACGACTCAAAGGCATATAGGAGTGCGCGTCTGTATAGAAAAGGATAAGATTCCTACACCTATAGGTCTTGTATAAAAGGATAAGAAGAATATACCTATCCTAACTATAAGCGAGCTATTCTCTATATATATTAGTAAGTTAGGCCTTTATTAGTCCTAACTTAGTATAGAATAATAGGTAGGTAATTCTACCTTATTATTACACTACCCCCTCCTATAGAGAAAGGATAGTCCCTATCCTTAGGATTAGGTTTAGATCCCTTATTAAAGAAGAGCTTTTTGCAAAATAATTCTACCTTTACCTCTACCTTTACCTTTACTTCTTCTTCCTAGGGCATAGACCCCTATCCCTAGCCTGTATATAACTAGCCCTCTACCTACTAACTTTCTTATTCCTATATCCCTAATTTTTTAAATATTTAACCTAATCTATCTAAAATCTAGTAAGTATTTAATCTATATAATTAAATAGTTACTAATCTAAATTAGAACCTTTAGCTATACTAGTACTAGTACTACTAGGAGTCCTCCCTATTACTTATTGCGCTCTCTATGTAAGGGTAGTTAAGGCTCTAGCTAGGGGCAGGTTTAATAATTTTAATTTTAAGTTAAAGAATTCTAAGAAGTGCTAGTACTATATCTTCTAGAATAAGTATTATAATCTAGTAAGTATCTAAGTCTAATAGGGTTCCTTTACTAATCCTAGTAGATTCCTTCTTTTATTAGCTAAGAGTACTCTACCCTTAGGGGTGCTCTAGATAAGTACTATAGCCTAGTAGTAAACCCTACTAAAGGGGATAAGGATAAGAATACTATAGTTACTTATTAGGAGGATATTAAATAGTTTAAGGCCACTATTTAAGAAGCTACCTAAAACCTTGCTAAGTGCGTTACTATTACTAATACTTAGACTAAGGGCATAGAAGCTACTAAGATCCTTATAGCTATATATTATACTACTATATCTAATTTATATTAGCTTTAGAATAGTATTTATAAGATACTCTTAGTAGTTAAGGGCTTAATAAGGGCTATTAATAAACTTAAAGAGGAAATAGCACTAAATTAAGAGGTAACCTTTATAGTGTAGGCTAAGATAAAGGCGCTTAACAAGAAGGAGTCTAAATTAGTCCTAGCTCCTACCCCTGCTCTAGCACCTACTCCTGCAGCTGTTCCCGCACCTACTGCACTAGTTATCTAGAAGCTAGTTAAGAAAGGTGGTCTAGGCGCTATCTTAGCTAATACAGAGTCTAAACTAGGTTCTAATAGAGAGATAGATATAGAATAAAGAGGTTTCCTAGGGGTAGTGTCCTAGGGACCTTAAAGGTTCTAGGATAGTTCTAAATAGGATATAATAATAAATAGCAACAAGAATAATAGTAATAGATAGTAGTTAATAGATAATACGTAGCTAAATAGGATATAAATTAGTTATAATATTAGGTATAATTATTATAAAGTAATATTAGATCCTCTTTACTTTTTTCCTAGGCTTAAATCTATTTTAGTAAGCTATATAGGGGACCTAGCTAATTTAGATACTATTAGTAGAATACCTGTAATTTATAGGGAGCACCTATAAAGTTAGAAGTAGGATACTAAATAGGATTAGGATTGTATCTAACCTACTTAACCTTATATTTTAGCTTAGATTAATATAATTTGCTAGCTAGGATTTCTTCTACCTCTTATTCCTCTACACCTTATATAGGCGTACTAGGGGGTTTTAGAGCCTCTTATCTAGGTAATAGGTCTACATATTATAGGAAAGTCATTTCCTGCTAGGAAATAACTCCAAAGAGGACTGTGCGCTACTAGCGTCTTGCAGGAAATAACTGTGCGAGGAAAATCAAAACCCAAAACCCATTTCCTGCGACCCCTACTACCTAAAACCTGTTTCCTGCGACCCCTGCCTAAAACCCGTTTCCTGCAAACCTAGACCTAAAACCTATTTCCTACAAACCTAGACCTAAAACCTGTTTCCTGCAAACCTAGACCTAAAACCTGTTTCCTGCAAACCTAGACCTAAAACCTGTTTCCTGCAAACCTAGACCTAAAACCTGTTTCCTGCGACCCCTACCACCTAAAACCTGTTTCCTGTAAACCTAGACCTAAAACCCGTTTCCTGCGACCCCTGCCTAAAACCTATTTCCTGCGACCCCTACTACCTAAAACCTATTTCCTACAAACCTAGACCTAAAACCTATCTCCTACAACCCCTACCACCTATTTCCTTATAAAAGTCCTACCTTTAGTAAAGAATTCTTCTTGCATGGACTATTATTTAAGGGTGCAGTATTTATTAAAATTATTTCTATTACTAATAGAGTAATGCAGAGGTCTTAATATAGATAGAGGGTTTACTTAAGAGTAATAGGGTTAGTAGCTACGTTATAAATATACCCTATTACCCTTACTAAAACATCCCCCTCCTACACCTTACTATACCTACACTTACACAACTAATTATATATGTTAATAATAACTACTATCTATATACTTAACTATAGGATAGTAATACTACTATACATAGTACCTATCTCTAAGGTAGTCTTAGCCCTAAACGCCCCCTTAATAGTTAATTTAAGGGCCTTATCTTTATTAACTTGCACCTCCTCTACTCTCCTTATTATAGGGGGGGTGCCCTAGTAACTATATAACTATTAGCTTTAGAGTAAATTATCTTAATATATATATACCTATTAAGTATTAGTAGTAGTTGCTCCCCTAGATACTAATTAACCTACTCTAAGAAGAGAAACTCTTATAGTAGTAGACGCTCCTTAATAAATGCTATAAAAAGTAGCTTAATACGTTACGCTAGGGATATTATATCCTTATTACACTCTACTACTATCTCTAACTACTACGTAACTTGTGTCTAGGTTACCTATTTAAACTAGATGTTTACTCTAATACTCTTTAAAAGAAGCCTAAAGATCCTAACTATACTAAAGTATTTCTTTATAGTATTCTACTTCTTACCCTAATCTAGTAAACCCCTAAATAGCTTATATAGTTCTAGGTTATCTCTCTTATTAGGTATATAACTATTATTAGACGCGTATATAACCTTAAAGAGGTAGTCCTTTACTATAGATCTATATCCTATACCCCTTGCACCTATACTATAGGCTATACTACAAATTATCTTCTTAAGAGAAAGATATTCCTTATAGAGGATATCTAGCTTCTATCTTTACTGTATCTCCTCTATAAAGCTCTTAATCCTGCTCTTTTATACGTCCACAAGTTAGTACTAGAACGTCTCCTACTATAGCATAGTAAGCCCTATTTTATCTACTACGTTACATCCCTCCTACTAAGAGTAGATAAGTTATAAGTTTATTAGATTAGGACCTAAATTATCTATCTAGAATACGTGCGCTGCTAGGGTTATATAGGCTATTATTACTTATTTAAACTACTTCTTTACCTTATAATACTACCTCTTCTACCTAATAATAATTGCCTGCTAATCTAGAAAGGCCTCTCTAGACCTAACTGCCTCTACATTTAATATTATCTAGGCCACAACATTAACCCCTACACCTAGGAGGCTCCTTATAAAATTCTAATAACGTTGCTGCTTATTTATAAGGGTTACCTCTGCCTTTATAGACTCCTAATCCTATTCGCTAGTAATAGTTTAGACTAATACAAGGTTTATCTTTTTAACTAGGGCCTTATTTACTTACTTTGTACTTTTTTCTTTTATACCACGTTTTCTTTTGCGCCTACCTATATTTGCTACCTTACTCTCCTTAGGTACTATTACTAGAATAACTAACTAGCTGCAACCCTATATACCTTAACTATTGCTATCTCTTTCTTTAGCTTTAGTTACTAGGTTATTGTAGATATTATTAATTACCTTAATTAACTTCTAGCAGTTCGTGTTGTAATATATCTAAACTAAGGCGTAGTATAGATCTCTAGTAATTAAAGCCTTAGTAGGATTAAAATTATTAGCAACCTAGCTATATATAACTAGACTAGCACGTAATAGCATACTATCTACGCCTAAGATTACGTTTACCTACTTAATATTATTTAATAGGTTAACTAGTATAAATAGTAGTTTACTTATTACAAAGAGAGTATAGTATTATATGCTAAGTAGAAGGTTATAGTGTGTAAGGAAGGAGAAAGGTTTAAAGTTACAAGGTGCAAGTGTTCTACTACTGCCCTAACGCTAAAATAGTTAGATTAGCTAAGTTAGATATTTTATAGCAATTTAGGGTCTAATTCTTAGTTAAAATAAGTAGTGTCCTATCTTTACCCTCCTTTTTAAAATCTTTTCACCTTACTTGTATACTACTACCTATTAGCTTCTATCTCTTCCTCTATTATAAGTATTGCTAATTATATTACTATTTATCCTAAACTAGGATTTAGGATTATAGTATGTAAACATTATTATTATTGCCTTATCCTATCTTATATCTTTTAGCACTTTTCTAGCAAGCATGCTAATTATATAGATCGCCTTAAGCGCGAAATGCTTTAGGAATTTATTAATAGCTAGATAGATAATCTTTATAAAGATATTACTAATATCCTGCTACCTCCTTAGCTATATACTATTATTAAGTCCCTCTAACTTTATTACAATTCCCTTAAATACAATAATTATAGCTATATTATAATAGAGTAGAGTGTAGAGGGAAATATAAAAACCTATCTACGCTCCTATAGTGTCTTTGCATCTAATATTAGGACTCTAGCTAGGAAAATATAGGCTACCTACTAGACTATTATTACTACCTAATAAATATTCTAGAGACATAGCCTACCTACCTAAGCTACTAAGTATTTTAAGGTATATAACCTAGTCACCCCTACTATAATCCTAACCCTAGAGCCTACGCTCTATACGCTAATTAACCTAGCTCTACTTACTCTAGACTCTAGACCTATAACCCTGCCTACTAAACTAATATAATATAATAGAATTAATAACTTAAAGGCATAGCTAGAGGCTATATAAACTTAGGTAGATATAGAAGAGGTAATAGCTACTACTATTATCCTACTAGCCCTACTGCGCTAGACTAACCTATACCTTAAGCACACAAAATTTTAGCTCTACCTAGGGGGGCTAGACTAGGCAGAAATTTAGGAATATATTATCCCTACTACTACCCTAGCCCTTAATTACCTTAAAAAGTCTATTTAGAGCACTACGCTTGTATACTAGTATATAATAGTATCCACACTATGTTAGGCACGTATCTAGGTTATGCAAGAGCATCTCTAACATGTTCCTATAGCACCCCTTATCCTATACTTAGCTTTTAATAATAAGTATAGTAATACACTTATCTATATATTTATATTCTTTTACTAGGTTCTCTCTTAATAGCTTCCCTCCCTAATAACCCTTTCCCTTACTAAAAGATAAGCAGTAGCTTAGACTACTATTTAGACATACTTAGATAGCCTAAATAACAAATACCCTACTATTAATACCTACTATAAGTAATAAGCATTTACACTATTTAAAGAGCTCTATTATAACTTCTAGATATCTCTTACTAAGCAAACTAGCGTATATAGCAACTTTAACCTTGCCCTTATTACACCCTTAGCTTTTATAGCTATAGATATCTAGCAAGACTAATTTTAAGAGGTATATAACTTTGCTACAGACTACTTAGCTATTAAGAAATATACACGTATAGTAGGGTGCTACAAATTCTATAGAGTAGATAATAATAAGGATACTTCTACCTATATAAAGGTAGATAGCCTACTTAGTAGTAAGGAGCCCCCTATAAGTTAAGTAGAAGCTACCTTTCTTATCTAATAATAAGATGCTATAAAGCTAGAATATACCTAGGATAAGGAGAATGCCTAGGTAAAAAACACTAACTTTAAAGCTTAGGTTCACTATTACCTTACTAGTAAATTTTTAACCTCTATTAGCTAGGTTATTACTACTATATATTACATCGCTAAATTTAGATATAGATAAATAGTAGACTCCTTTACTTAATAGAATAGCTTAACTATAACTATTTAATATATTACTACCTTATTTAAGTAATACTATAGTATAGTATAGGCTATATATAACTAGGCTATAGATACTCTACTAGATATTACCTTTATAGCAGAGGAATCTTTACTACTAGTAATTCTATAGGAGGACCTATCTTACGATCCCTCTAACAATTAACCTAGCTACACCCTATTTTTAGTAAAAAGTTTAGCTCTTACTTGCTACTCTAGTTTTACTAGCTAACAAATACTCTAAGCAATGCAGGCTATCTATCCCTCTAAGGTTCTTATTATAGACCTGTAAGATTTTAACTAAGTAAAGCGATATTGCGCCTAGGTATAAGAGTTCCTAGATCTTCTTTTCCTACTTATGCATTTTACTAGTAGATAGCCTAGACGTTTAACTAAGGTTCTTAGTATTTAAACCTAGAATACTATTAGTAATAGAAGCTAAAACCTATTTATATTTAATAAATTAGTAGCTCTAGTTCCTTAATACTATAAGGGATATAATAGGGATAAGTCTTTAAAGGTAGTATATTACTTCCTCCCTTAGAAGATTAGATTATTACTTATATAGTATCTTTAGCTTATAAAGCTATTTTGTATTACTATTACTATAAACTAGGCTAAAGGAGATAAGACACCTGCATAGTACTAGGCAAGAAGCGCCTTTCTTTAGCCTAATAAGAAAGGTAAACACTACTAGTCCTCTACTAGGTTTAGATCTAGAATAAAAGACGCTACCTTATTACACCTTAGACAAGAGATTAGCCCTAGTATTATATAGCATCTACTTATTATATTTAGGCGTAATTAAGACTAGACTAAGTAAGGAAAGCTAGTTGCGCTCTTACTAGAAGAAGTTAGGGAGGCCTTAGATAGCTAAGAAGATAAGGTTATAGAGCGTTAAGCAGCGTATAAACCTAACACTAGCCTCTAAATTTATAGCTAAATAATAGCCCTATAGTTTTAATTAGCAGATAGGGATGCCTAGGTATTCTTCTCTATATTAGCTAAATAGCACAGTACGCTTGCCTTTAAGCTACTAAGAGTAAGTAAGTAGTATATAGAGGATAATTAAGTGTAGTAGTTTATAAAAAGGATAGATATTAACCTTAAGCAAGTCCTAAGAGCTAATATATCTTAGTTAGCAACCTTCTATAGTTAGTAAAGGGTTATGCTTAAAAGTATTATAGCAGGTAAGCTAGTAGTATCCTATATTACTAGCATAGGCAGCAGGAAGAGTCTTATATTCCTACTGCCCGCACTTTATAAGGGTTATAGCTAAGCTATTATTATTACACTATTAGTAGCCCTACGCTCTAATTAAATGCAACAATGCTATGCATTAGGGGTTACTACTTTAGTCTTTAGTAGCAAGAGCTTTACTAACACTACTTAAATTATCTTTGCTATGCTAGAACACCTTAGCAACAAGAAGTTTATAGACTTAGTTAACTAATTACGCAACACTAGTAGCCTAGATAGGATAGTAATTAATAAATATTACTATATCCTGCTACTAGACTATAAATATTAGCCTAGTTTACTAGACATGCACGATATTACTATCTATAGTGTTAGAATTACTCTACTATTAGCAATAATACTAAAATAGCAAGAAAAGGAAGCATTTTAACTACTAGGAATTAAGCGCAGTGTCTAGTCCTTCTAGGAACCTACTAGCTAGTCTAATATCTAGTATAAGGTAGAAAGGTTTCTATATAAGGAACTAGTTATAATAGAATATATAGCAAAGTATGTAGAATAATTAGAGCTAGAGGCTAATAAGGTAATTATCTATATTACTATAGCCTATAATACCTAAGACCTTAGCAAGGCATTAGGATGTGCATATTACTATAGAAAACTAGAGGAGGCTAAACGTGACAAGATTTAATAAACCTTTTTAATATAAACTAATAGAGTCTTAATTATAATAATAGTATTTAACATAGGAGTTAATATAGCTAATATTAATATTATAATTTAATTTAGGATGCCTAACTATCCTATTACCTACTATTAAGAAGTAGGGCAAGCAGGACGTGATAGGAGAAAATGCATTGCAAGAATTATTCTTACGAAGAATATCCTATCTTTTGCGTATAAGCTGCAAGGTATAGAAAAAATTATAATAGAAGAGTATATTTACTAAGGAGAAAAGGACACAAGATATATAAGGATTCTACTTAACAATTACTTTAATAGACTGTAAAGCTAAATATATTACTAGGAGAACAAGGCTTAGTATAGTGCCTGCTAGAGGCTATATAGATATTAGATAGAAAGTTAAAATACTATAGCGCAAAAATATTTAGCTATTATAGCTACACTAACAAGGGAAGCAGGCTGCAACACATAATAATTAAAGCGACACTCCTAGGCTATAGCTGTAGTATTAGACTCTAATCTTTTGTTATCCCTACTAGGCTTATAATTTATAACTACTATCTTAACCTAATAACAAGTAGAAAGTTCTAAGGTAGTAGGAGGCTATTGCGTTCCTATTACGCTATTTACAGCACTTAATATAGTAGAACCTAGTAGCATTAAGCGCAGGTCTCTAGCGTCACAGCCTACTCTACTATAATTATTACCTTTAGGTTTAAGAGGATATAAGAGAACTATAAGCAAGTAGGCCTAGTTATCTCCTACTACCCTAGAGACTATAGACTTAACAACAATAGCAATAATTAAGAAGGCAAGAGTTAATTAGATATTAAAGTAGAACTAGTAAAGTATTATAGTATAGAATAAAGAAGGTGCTAGGATTAAATAAAAGGAGCTTAAGGAAACTAGATAGTAGTAGATAGACAATTGCGTAAAGTGCTTTGCAGATAGAGAAGATTTTAACTATCTATAAAGCAAGTGCACACTATATCTTAGTAACCTAGTAGGAGAATACTAAAGGTAGTAGATAAAGGGCAAGCTTCCTATAGGGTCCTACTTTTATTACGCTTTACTATTTACTATATATATAAAGTAGTTAAATTAAGAGATAGGGAAGATGCTTACTTAGCCTAAGCGTAATAAACCCTGCACGTATCTATAAGTGTTCCTTAACACATAGGCCTATCTATAGGAGTTCTCTAGTAAGATAAAATTATAATAGTTAGACTAGATTAGGGAGTAGAGTAATAGACTTCTTAATAGGGAAGAGGAAGCTAACTTTATAGCGTACTTTTAACAATCTATAAGCGTAGGCTTTACATAACCTATCTTATATATTATTATAGACGTAAATTAGATTACATAGATATACCTATTAACTATAAAGGTAGGTAGGGAAGTAACTACGTTAGAACGTAGGTAAAAGGCATAGGGGGGGCTATTTCTACAAGGGTAACTAGTTGCCCTTATATAATTGCCCCCTTAGCTAAGGATAGTGTCTTTGCAAGTAATATCCTTAGGCGTTAATATCTAAAATCTACAACCTATATTTTTTGTAACCTAAAGTCTTAATTTAAGTATTAAAAGTTATTTATATTATTAAAGACTAACTATCACGTGAAAGCTAATTAGTGTCTAGATTACTACTAGGCACTTAATTTATTAAGTCTATATCCTTTACCCTAGAGTATAGGAGCGTTAGTTAATAGAAATTAAAGGGGGGAGGAGGGGGGGGGGCAGTGTTTTCGCGTGGGCAACAACGTTACCTAACGCTAGCGCTAGTAAACGGCGCTAGTCGCGATCTTGGCAAAAATATTTAATCTAAATCTTTTTTAAAAACCTTCTCCTCCACTACACTAACAACCTAACCACGCTAACTACCCACCTACCTACCACCACCTACCTACCTACCTACCACTACTACCCACCATAAACACTATATTAGCAATTAGTACAAGTAACAGGTAAGTCTATTTGCGCGTTAATTGCGCGCGCAAAGCTAATAGTTTAGTAGTGTTTATAGCTAGCAGCAAACTTAGCTAAGCTGCTACTTATACCCTATTGCTACCCTACCTATTGCTACTAATCCTTAATACTAGTAGTTAGATACTAATACTAGTAACAGGCAAGTCTATTAGCGCGTTAATTACGCGCGCAAAGCTAATTAGTTAGTAGTCCTTTAAGCTAGTAGTAGACTTAACCTAGCTACTACCTACTACCTACCTACTACCCTAATATTAGATATTTATTACCCTTAGTAAAAGCCTCCCCCCCTAGCAATTCCCTTATATAGGACCTATTAGATGTAAGTAACCTACTTACCTACTACTACCACCCTTAAGTAGGAATTAGGAAGAACGCTTTAGTTTTAGGGCAACAACTAAAACTTAAACTAGCTAGCATAAATTAATTACTAATAACACTTTTTATAAGGGTAGCAAAAACACTTATAAGGATAGGTCTTTTCCTAAGGGTAACACTATAGGGTCTAGTAGGGGCCTTTCTACAAGGGCAACAGTTGCCCTTATAAAAATAACCCCCTTACCTATAGGGACCTAGTTGCCCTTATAAAAACAACCCTCTTCCCTATACCTAGTTACCCTTATAAAAATAACCCTAGTCTCTATACCTAGTTACCCTTATAAAAACAGCCCTATACTATTATACTACACACGTTACTAATAATACTTACAGATTAGCTTAGCTATAGCTACTATACTACCCTATAATATTGCAATAGACCCTCTAAGCGATATAGACAATAAGACCTTTAAGGATAATAACGCCTTAGCCACTTAGGTACAAGAGCACAAGGCTACCCTTATTATAGAAGCATAACCTTGTAAAGATTAATATAAGGAAATCCCTAATATTAACACTATCTTCCCTAAACTTAAAACTATATATATTACTTACGTCTGCTCTACTAAAGATATTAGTTAAAGTTTTAGCTATTTAAAGCCTAAGGACTTCTACTATTTTATTAAAACTACACGTGTTATAATAGATATTCTTAACTTTAATAAGACCTATTATAAATTCTATAAGAGGTATAAGCTAGAGAAATAACTACGCCCTAAACTACTATATATACTTACAGCTATTACTTGTCTTAATACTACTAGTAGAGACCTCTTTAATATATCTTTATAGGATATACGTAGTAATCTACTATCTAATATTAATAATATCTACACAATTATATATAATTACTTTGCTAATATTTGGTTCTAGGCTAGCAACGCTCCCTTTAGTAGCTATCTAATCCCTCTAGCCCTATATATAGACTGCGTTAATGCCCTACTTAAACTATATAACTAAAAGAAGACTAGGCTATTTACTATTAATACTAAACGCAAGTTAAAGCATATTACTAGGTAGAGTAGGACTATTAAAGCTACCTAATAGTTAGCTAAAGATACTAATACTACTAGTACGCCCTTATTACCCTTATAAAAATAGTCTAGCTATAATAAGGCTTACCTTGTAGTAGTAGCAAAGTGTAATTGTAAAACCTAACGTCTTTAATGTAAGCATGCTAAACTTAAGAAGATGTAACTAGAGACGTTATTAGCTATAGAAGCGTAGGATATAGAGGGTAAGCATATAGACTTAAAAGAAAGAGATAATATTAACGCTATAGAAAAGAAGAGGCTCTTAATAGAGTTAAAACTACAACATAATACTACTACTAGTAGCCTTGCTAATATAAAATAGTTAAGTCCTTATAGCAATTTAGATCTAGATATAATTAAGCTTATACACCCTCCTAATACTAGTCTTGCTAATATAATAGCTAAGTCTAAAGGTTTAACTTAAATTAACTATATAACCTCTAAGTACACAAAGGATAATAGTAACCTACATGCGTTATAGTTCTTCTAAGAATTACTAATTAGAGTTACTAAGTACTATATAGATAAACTTCTAGATTTTAAATTAATATACTTTTCCTATAACACCTGTTAGTATTTGTACCTTAGCAATCCCACGTTTACTATTAGTAGTTACAATACCTAATATAAAGCTCTAATTATTACTAGTAGGCTAAGTGCTACTAAAATTACTAAAGGCCTTAGCGCCGCTTCCCTTAACAAGAACACTAGCAAGGAAGACAAGGACAAAGAATAGCTATTACTAGAGATTACAAAGGCTAACTAGGCAGCTACAGAACTTAGTAAATTAACTATAGCCTAGCGTATATCCTATCTTACTAATATACGCAAAGTAACTAGCTAGGATAAGGTAAAGGCACGTGCAAGCGTTAAAGTAGTAGAGGAACTATTATTTTTAACACAGCTTCTAATAGATAAGGCTTATAAGGGAATTAAGCTAAGTGCGCAGGGTAATAAGTAGTTAGATAAAGCTAAAGATAGTGCTAACATCTATTCTTCTAATATTAATAATCCTAGCCTATAACTTAATATTAAAACCACCGTCTACTTAATAGATAACTCTACCTACTAGCCTAAAGACTATAAGAAGGCATTAAACATCTATTAAATCGCGCATTATAAAGTACTAAGGATCCCTAGATAGAACCCTAATAGGCACTTAATACTGTAGTAGTAAACTACTAGTGCTACTAAGGGTGTAAAGAGGAGAGAGGTAGTAGATACCTTGCGCGCATTATAATTAATAAAGCTAATTAAAGCTAATAACCTAAACGCGCTTGCAAAGTCTAAAAAGGGAGTGCCTTAGGGTATTATCTATACTAATAAAGTTAGTATTAGGAAAACTAATATATATGCCGCACAGTGCCTTATTATAAGTATTCTTATTACCTATAGGGAAACCTAGGCCTTATCCCTATTACCTATAGCTAATAGTAAGATAGCAAATTAACTAACGTAAACTTAACCTCTTAACTATAATATAGGCTAGCAATATTAAGGCGTTAGAGAGTTACCTAGCGCCTAAGCTATATTTAATACTTACCTAACTATATCTTATTACCTAGATAGCAAGCGCCTTAGCTAACTTTTCTAGCGTCTTTAAGGTCTATATTTACAGTGCGCGTTCTAACTTAGATCTAGCTAGCATTACACGCATTGTTAAATAACTTATATAGGATAGTCTATTCTTTAACCTAAAAAATAAATTAAATAGCTAGGTCTTTATTATATGTGTATATCTAATATTCTATATTTATTATAGTCCTGCTGCTATTACTAGATATTTACGTAAAACTAGCTTAATAAAGTAAAAGGCCTACCTAAATTAGTTTAAGTTAGTAAGGCAGAAGGGAGACTTAGTGTAGTAGCCCTTATTTAAACTTAATAAGTTGTTTTCTAAGATTTATTTAGATAAAGCGTAAAATATAAAAGGTACGTTTCTCTATATTATTCTATAGGAGCGACAGGTGGGGTCTTAGGGGGTCTTTTTATAAGGGTAACTGTTGCCCTTGTAAAAAGCCCCCCTCTGGCCCTGTTAGTTGCCCTTGTGAAAAGCCCCCCGCTTGTTGCCCTTGTAGGAACCTCTCTTTTATCTACCCCTTAGCTATTTAACTAATACTTTAATAGGCATCTAGTCTTGTTCCTTATATACTATACGCAGTCTGCGCGCTCTATGGCATATTATACTTATAGCTACCCTACTTCCCTAGCACTATTGTGACTTTACTAGCCTTCTAGCTTTCCTCTAGTTACTATAGGACGCTGTAGTTACTAGGCATTATATTTATAGTAATAGAGCTAAGTTTAATAAGTTATATGCTACTATCCTTAATAACCCTTATAAAATAAACTTGCAGAATTGTCTAAAGCGCCCTAAGGACTATAACTATTACTTTACTACTACTATATTTAAGAAGTTTATTGTTAAGTGTTGTCTTAATACTATTACTACTAGGCCTATTCTTGTAAAATTATTTTAGCGCTATATAATTTATTACAATTATTCTTCTTCTTGTATTATAGATAATATTAGTACGCGTTATACTATTAGCTAGTTAATATATAAGGTTAACTGCGTTAACCTAACTTTAATAAATAATAACTACTACTAGCATCTCTATAATAGCCTTATTAGTAAATAGATAGGCAAGTATATATTAGATAGTACCTTAGACACTATATACTAGAATTAGTTAGCTACTAGGATTATAGGTCTTAGTGCTATTAGTCCGCTCCTCTTGCTTACCTATAACACACACACAGTTAAGGTTAATATCCAAGGTAACTCTATTTAGAACCCTATTATATCTAAAGTTCGCTATTATTAGAATCTTAAGGAGTTAGGCACTTACAAGGATAAGACTAAGTTAGTAGCAGAGGACAATCTAGAGACGCTTAATAATTATAACACTAATAATAAAGATTCCCTACTAGGCGTTCTTCTAAATAATAGCCCTAAGGTTAAGAAGATAGAGAGCCTATATCTAGCATAGTATCACAAGTTCTATATAGTAAAGGATTACTTATTATGGCTTTACAAGCTTATAGAAGATATTACCTATAACACGCGTCTACTACACAAGAAGGTGTATAAGGATATCTTTAGTAACTAAGAAGTTAAAGAAATTTCTATTAAATAGCTAGTTTAAATCCTTATCTATTTATCTCTACGTTTAGGCGCCCTATTTACTAATATATCTAACTAAGTTAATAATACTAATAAAAAGGTAATTATCTTCTACCTTAATCCTTTTAAGCAAATATTCTACAGCGTGCTATTAAACGTTATAGGATATAAGAGTTAGGTATATCTATCTACTATAAAGGGCGATGTAAAGGAGGAGATAATTTTGTTATTCTAGAAACTACTTTCCTACTAGTCTAACACTAGCTTTAATAGTGTAAAGGACTAAAATCTAGAAGTCCTAGTATTATCTTACTATATAAATAGTAGTCTAAACTTATAGGTAACCTATTATAACCTCTATACGCCCTCTCCTGCCCCTTTATACTTAATTTAGATCTAAACTATTAGCTAGATTGCATATTTTAGCTAGCTATATAACTATATAGTTTTTACTTATATTATACTAAAAACGTATAATATCTAGCAGTTCTCTACTATACTAAAGAACACCCTCTTTACAATTGCTGCCCTAATATGCATAGTGCATATAGATAGTAATAACCTTACTTTAGTTCCTAGTGTGTCCTTCTCTAAGCTTAAGCACTTCTATAGATTTAAGGATACTCTAGTTAATAACTAAGTGCTAGGGTATTAGGCACTGCTAGCCTCTAGTAAGGTAGATACTAATCTAGACCCTAATAAGAAGTTCTTACGCATATTAAATATTACGTTAGGTAAGACTATAGCTATAAACTTATTAAACGCTGCTAAATATTATATCTAGTCTACACCTACCCTTTTCTCTAACTACTAGCCCCTTATAGCTTCTTCTGCTAGTACTCCTAAGAAGAAGTTCTAGCAAGCTAGTAGCCTAAAGTCTTCCCCTATTTTAACTCTTTAAGGTAAAGGTAAGGTTAATCTACTAATACTAGATAAGGTATTAGCTAGCGTGCAGGAAGAGGACAAGGACTTAATAGAGCTTAATAGGGGTAAGCAGCATAGAATTCCCTAGGATCTAAAGGAGACGTTTATAGCAGCCGCTAAGAAGAAATATAAGGAGAAGTAGAAGGTAAAGTTACTAAAGTGTTGTTAAGTAGAACTAGAGTAGCTAGAACGTAAGGATAAGGCTAAGGCTAAGGCTAAGGACAAACCTTTGCCAAAATAAACAAGGAAGGGGGCAGGAGGTAGCAAGGGTTCTTATAGTGGCAAGAGTACTTAGACTTTAAAGCGTGGCATAGCTAAGAAATAGCTCTTTATTATTAAGTACAAGATTTAGATATATAGGTAGTTTAATTAGTTATAGATAGTTTATAAGTAATAATATAGCAACTTGCAACTTATATTATCTTCCCCTCTAAGTATCTTCCTTGCCTTTAACGTAATATATAATAGAATTAACCCTTCCTAAAGGAACTTTAATAGCCTAGATATAAGGTAGCCTATATAGAGCTTTTCTTAAGGGCAACTAGTTATATAACAATACTACCACTTAGGTTCTAGTAGGGTAAAGGGGTCTTTTCACGAGGGTAATAGAAGGAAATCTTAAAGTATAGGATATATATATCTATATATATATTTATCTATCTATCTATATATCTATATATATTAAATATATATATAACTAAAGATATTTACTATTATATATAGGGTTTTAAGTAAGGATATATAATAAAAATATATTACTAGTTATTCTTAAAATTATTTAACCTAATATATTAAATATATAATATAAAAGTTAAATATCTTATAACTAAGGTTATATATTAAGCTAAGGGTTATAGTTATTAGTAAAATAAAGCCTTATATATTTAAATAAATATATAAACTAGTTATAGTAGGTTAATATTTTTAATTAAAAATATATTATAGTTTAAATACTACTAAAAGAATAGATTAGAGTTATAAGAAGTATAAGTATAAACTTATATATAGATTTATTAAAATTCTACTATAACTAGAACTCCTTTTAAGTAATAATATATATTTTATTATTAAGTATCTATCTTTATTAAAATCTATAAGCTAATCTACTTACTATTATAGCTTAAAAGGTTAACCCTACTAGCCTAGAAAAAAATAGTTAATAATTAACTAGACCTAACTATAATAGATATTAAGTTTTAATTAGAAATATTAAGGTTTAGTAAAATATTAGGGGTATATTAATCTAATATTATATTTTTTAGAGGTAGTATATTATATAGGGGTAATAAATAAGTTTAAAAAATAGTAAAAAATTATAGATAATATAATATACTAAGGATATTGGTTTGCAAACTTTTGCTGTTAAAGTACGAAAAAATTGGCTTGTGCGTTAGGACGCTAGACAGCAAAAGCTGGCTTAGCAAGGAATATTAAAACTTTTGCACGAACTTTGCTGCTAAAACTAGCAAAAGGACGCTAGACAGCAAAAGTACGCTAGATAGCAAAAGCTAGCTTAGCAAGGAACATTAAAACTTTTACACGAACTTTGCTACTAAAACTAGCAAAAGTACGCTAGATAGTAAAAGTACGCTAGATAGCAAAAGCTAGCTTAGCGAGGAATATTAAAACTTTTACACAAACTTTGCCGCTAAAACTAGTAAAAGTACGCTAGATAGCAAAAGTACGCTAGATAGCAAAAGCTAGCTTAGCAAGGAATGCTAAAACCTAGACGCAAACTTAGTTGTTAAAACTAGGGAAAGCTATATAGTAGCTATTAACACTATAGTTTCCTACACTTATAGCAATTTAGCAACGTCTATTTAATCCCTTAAGTAGCTAGAAATTATAGAAGAGGCGCAAAATTATAGATATGCAAACACTGCAATAGTGTTAATAGGGGACAATAGTAGTACAGTAAGTGCTAGCAACTATAATAGGTAAAGCTAGTAATTATAGGGATCCTTAGGAATTTTCTACCTACACCGCGCCTAAAATACTAGGCATAAGAGGACTAACAACCTACTAGGCATTTCCACGCTCTAAGGTAACCTAGAATAGACTAGTTAGCTATAGGGCATTTGCTACTTGCGCTGTTATATTAGGTAAACTAGGGACTTTCTAGCTAAGTAATTTCCTGCTATTAGCTAGCTAAGCTTACTTTACTATAAAATTAAGTATTAGTTACATAGAATAGCACAGTTCGCTAATAGGTGCTTTGCTATATCCCTACGTTATATTAATAGCTAGGAGGCTACTAACTAAGAGTTAGGAACGTCTATATTATCTAATACTACCTTAAAGTTTCTCTGCGTATCTACTATAGGCAGAAGCAAATCTAGCAAGTTATACTCTCTAAGTTCTCTACTATCCACTATTTCTAACAATAGCTCCCCTAGTGGCTGTTCTTCTCGCAGATAGCTTAGCAATAACAGTTTAATTACCTTAGCTATGTCTTTAACCCTCTTGTTATATCGCGTAATTATTTTAATCTATTCTTGCAAGACCTATAGGGGTCTTCTTTCTATAAAAGAGTTTAGTACGCCACCTCTTAGTAGAAGGGTAAAAATCCTAACCCTAAACCTATCCTTTAATATTTTCTATTGTTTGCTATATTCTAGGTACTAGGACTAGGATTAATAGCTTGTTAGATTGTCCTGCACTAATATAGTATTGCTATTCTTGTCCTAATAGACCTTACTAAACAACTACTCTCTTGCTACTATAGCAAGGCCCCTCCCTTACTAACCTATTAACTTTACTCTCTACTACAAGAGGCCTTCTAAACGTTTATACTCCTTATATAGTGCTGCTATTACCTACTAGTGCTATATATCTCCTAAGATATTAGCTATTTTGCTCTGCTTTACTATAGCTAATAGCTAATAAAAGCTTGTAACCTTAATTCCTGTAAGTGTAAGGCTTGTTCCCTGCCCTACGCTACGTGTCTAGGTAAGCTAGGTTGCTAGCATACTTTTATTGCCTATAGCACATTCTATTATACTAGTGTCTATTAGCCCTAGCACCTACACCCCTATATTTGCAAAGAGCCTCTTGCCCTCTTAATAAAGTTCTTGCTAGGTATCTAAGACAACGCGCTAATCCTGCAAATAGTTAACTGTGGCTACTATACTTGCCTAGTGTATTATTTTAGCAACTTCCTTTATACTAATACCACGTAATAACTTTGCAAACGCTTAGTATTATTGCTTAGTAGAATTATATATAATATATTCTTACTTAGCTTTAACAAAGTCCTATATATTTGTAATAGCCTCTAATATAGTAATATTAAACTTCTCCTTAAGTTACTTATTAACTTAGCGAGTTATAGGTTCTTTGCAGGTATAGGTGCGTTTTGCGGTGTTTTTATTAAAGGAATCTAGCACTACGCTAATAGCTTCCTTATAGATATTATTAATAAGTTATAAAAGCTAGTCCTTACTAACATATTAATATATCTATTTTAGTGTAGCGTCTAGGTTATATATAATAAATGCTTAGATAGGCTCTGCTATATATATAATAAAGTAGAATTTTAGTTTATTCTAGTCTACCTTGTTAAACACACTATAGACTAGGTAAGAAAGGTTAGTATTGCCCTTAATCTCTACTAGAGACAATCCTAGAGTCCCTTAGGTTATAGTATAGGTAGTAGTGTCTAGGAAAAGTGCTATAAAGCTGTCTTACATACAGGTTAAGCAGTTAGGAGTAGCTAGTAGGGTTGCTAGCGTAACGCGCGGCTAAATTATTACACTAAGGTTAGTTAGTACTAATAATTTACTAACGCAGGTATATAGAAATCTACTTAGCAAGGGGAATCCTTATACTACACACTTCTTATTCTAGCTATAGTTTTGCAATATTATCTCTCTTAATACTACCTATTATATCTCTATTATTTCTATATTCTAAAATATCCTCTACTATATCCTTGCTCTCCTGCTATCTTAACCTAAATAAAGTCTATAGGATCCTTATCTACGCTTTGCATAGAACTGTTATCCTACCTAGCTATATTAAAAAACACTTTAATAAATATTATAGTTAAGATATTGCACCTAAGGACTATATCTAGCTTTAAGTAGAAGTAGACAAGCTATATAAGACTACCTAACTTAAGTTAGCCTATACTAACTTCTAGTTCTCTAAACTAGATAGCAGCCCTCTTAATAAAATTGCCTTTCTTAAATTACACGTATATATAATCTATAAATCTTGTAAGTATATCTATACTAAGAAAAGTGCCTATAAGACTATAAGGGAGCATATACGCAAAGCACACAATCTACCTAAAGCTAAGTATTCTAATACTCTAGAGGATATTACTAACCTTATATAGTTAGGTTTTAGCTAGCAATACTTTACTAGGACTTTAGGCGAGGCTAGTAGCCTAAATGCAAACTACTTTTTTAAAGTAATCCCTTCCTAGATAACTAGCACCCTAGCTCCCTCTACACCTACTAATAAGTAAATATAACTATTACCTACCGCGTACTAGCTATAAGACACCCTAGAGGAAGACACTGCCTATATATCTAGAAATGTATCTCTAGGCCTGTTAGAGTGGCTCTAAGCGTAACTAGAAAGCGCAACCTATTAGGCCTAGAAGGAGCGGAAGGATTATATTAATACTATGCCTTAAGGGGATGCTATATAGACTAACCTATAGCTTACCTACACCTAGTTCCTAGAGGTTTTGCCTATAACTTAGGATAAAGGTCTCTAATATATATAAACCCTAACAGCACTATAAGACCCTACTCTATACTATCTCTACTCTACTATTAAAAGTATAGTGCGTATATAGCAAAATTTAATAGTAAAAACTTCTTAATATACCTAGATCTAGGTAATATAAGAGGATGTGTATAATATCCTATTACATCCTCTTAAGACCTATTAAGCCCTCTCCCTTTAGTATACACTACTATTATAAAAGATCTTTGTCTTCTTCTACTAGGTGTATATATAGAAACTAGAGGCACCTACCTAACTATAACTATCTCTACCCTAACAAGATACTTAGAATTAAGTTGTGCATTACTTAGATTAGGACACCTATCCCTTAGAGGTGAACATATTCTATAACTAGACCTACCTAGAGCTACTTAAATAGCTTTGCTACACCTTCTTTCTCTCCCTTATTAAGCAGACTAGCATAGAGGATAACTTTAAGCTTGCCCTTATAGTAGCTATAGCTTTTATAATAATCTCTCTATAAGCTAAGTATTTCTAGGAAGGATATAACTTTGCGACTAATATTACTACTCTAAAGAAGATAATTTGCCTAGCTAGTATCTAAAAGTTTAGAGAGCAGTTTACTAGTAACCTAAAAGTATTGCAAGCTACTAGCATAGATAGCGCTGTTAGCTATAAAGAAGCTATACTATTATTCTAGGAATAACTATAAGTATATAAGGACTAAAAGTTACCTTTATAGGACCTATAAGAGGTAGCACACTAATCTCTTGTAGATATATTTAAGATATAGGTATATAACTACCTAATAATAGAGTACCCTACTCTAATAAACTAGTTAATTAATATAGCCTAGTACCTTAGCTACTTTTACTATAGTAAGAACCTAGATACCTTTATCTACTAGAGTAGTAACACTATAACTATGCGTGGCACGCGCACTATACTCTCTAAGTTTATATCTATAGTCTATAATAAGTATAAAAGGGCATCTACTTTACTATATAAGCTTACTTTTATAGCACAGCGTAGCACACTACCTAATATTCCTTAGGATAATCTTATTAAAGACCTAAACACTAAGGCCCTAGGATTTAGTGTCTTCTTACTAGATAACCTACTTCTTACTAAGCAGTTAAAGTTTATCTTAGAGTAGCTCCTTTCTATATACAAGTAGGGACTCCCTATACTACTATAAGACCTATAGAGTTTACGCTAGGTGCTTAAGTATTGTAAGAAAGTGCAAGAATTTCTTTAATATCTAGCTAGACTTTTCTACTATAGTAGTAGTTAACTAGCTAGAGGCATAGAACTGCTTAGTATCTACTATAAGAATCCTAGCAATAGTATGCTGCGTAATATCTTCTTATACTAAGGACTTGTTACTATAGTTCTATAGTACTATAAGGGGTATAATAGAGATAAATTACTTAAGGTAGTCTACTACTTTTTACCTTAAAGTATTAGTAGTCTCTTTGTGTAGTACTTGTAGCTTGTACGCCCTTTCTACACACTAATTTAATATAACGCCTACCTAAGTATCTAAAAAAGCTATTTAGCGCGTGCTACTAGCTCCCTACTCTAGTCTAAAGCTAGTGGCACCTAATATACTTCTTCTAAATAGCTAAGGCAGAGCATTAAATAGGCAACTAAATAATAGATAGGCTAGAAGATTAATCTTAGTATAATGCGACACTTACTAATTACTATAGGATAAAGGATTAGTAGCGCTAATTAAATACTAGGCGAATTATCTAAAGAGGAAGTAGATAAAATAGTAGATATAGTAGAAGATAAAGAACGCAAGTTGCAAGTAGGACACACTACACTAATAGCACGCACAATTTACGCCCTAGATATCTAGTATATATTTACTAGGCAGTTTAATTAGGCCTATAGATAGTACTAGGTATTAAAAGAGTAGCACGCTGCCCTTAGATTTTAACTAGTAACTAAGCTAGATAAGTCCCTAGACTTGCTAAAGCCTAAACCTAAAATAAAGGATATAGCAGACTACATCTAATGTAACTATAAATAGCTACTACAGGAAAACTTTAGGAAGTAAGTAGTCTTCTAGCCCCTGCAAGAGAAGGTAATTAGAGCTATTATAAGTAGGGAAACTATGGTTACCTTTATTGCTAGGACTAGCAGTAGCAAAAGCTTAACCTTTCTCCTTCTAGCATATTTTCCTAGCTATAGTTAAACTATTATTATTATGCCCCTAGCTACCCTTTAATATAACATTACAGAGTAATATAAGTAGCATAGTATTAGGGTTAGTGTATAGGTAGATAGATATTGCGATTAAAGCGTATTAATTATCCTAGCTATGCCTAAATATATTGCTTAATCTAGCTTTATAGAGATAGTATAGCGCCTTAGTAGCACTAGTAGCCTAGAGTAGATTATTGTTAATAAGTTCTACTATATACTGCTTCCTAACTACACATACTAACCCTACCTGCTAGATTTAAGAAAGGTAACTTAGTTTAGGGTAAGGCTTACCCTCCTCTTAGCTACTATACTAGCCTAGTAGTAAGTAGATGCCTTTTAACTACTAGGCGTGCTAATTAATATAATCCCCTTTTGTGTCTCTACTTTATAACCTAATCTTGCCTAGCAGGTACAAACTATTAACCTGTCTAGCAAAGAAAACATACCTAATATAGCTAAGTACGTTAGGGCTTAGCACTAGTAATATAGTAAGGTATTAGTTTATTATAACACGACTACGCTTATAGAAGCACTAAGTAGCTAAATCTAATATAGCAAGTTTTATAGTAAAATGCCCCTAGGGGAGTAGTAAGCTAGCTAAGATATATTCTCTACAGCGCCTAATAGGATCCTTGTTATAACTACTACTTTCCTAGTTAGAGTCTATGTGCTAAACATTTGCGCGGTCCTTTAGTTTAGGCTACTAGACTACTTAATTAGCTTTATTTAGGGAGGTAGGAGGGGTAGGTAAGATAGGTAACTATATATTATACGCATAATCCTCTCTACACAACTACCTAGTCTATATTACTATAAGGTAGATATAATAGCCAAGGCTATAGTAGATGTATTTATCTAATAAGATATACCTTAACCCTCCTGCTAGCGCTAAGTGCTTAGAGAATACTTTAATAATAATATAACACGCTAGATATGCTAGGTAGATAAATAGGTATATAATATGTGTAAGAAACATATACTACGTAAACCTAACTCTATAGATAGTAGTATAGCTAGTAGTTCTATAGAAAAGCTAAGTTAGATATTGTAAAACTTATTCTAGTTAGAGTTACTATCTACACCTGTATAAGCGGCACAACGCTACACTATATCCTCTCTAATTAACCTTACTATCTCCCCCCTACGCAGCACCTATAGGGTCCTATTAGTCTGCTAGGGAACTACTAAGAATAGTTCCCTAGAGCCCTAGTCCTTAATACAGTGACCACAAGAGTCTAGACCTTGCGCGCTATCTTAACTACTGCCTAAAAGTATCTAAACCCCTATAAAGTAGGTATATAAAGAAAGTAAGTTTTACCTATATAGGTTATTTAGACTGTAACTAACCACACACTAGTTACTAGCCTATAGGATCCTAAAGGGAGTGCAAGTTAAACCTTTAGAGCTATATAATAAGCACAAGAATTAGATTTTAATATAAACGCCCTAATAGAAGTCTAGGCTAAGCGCACTTAATTATTCTATAAGGAACTACTAGAGACACAGCGCTACTAGATTATATATTATGTAGTTTATTTTGTAGATAGAAAGAGCTATAATTACCTACTTGCTAAATACTCTATCTTGCTTAGCTTACTTACTATCTAATATTAGCGAAGGATAAATAACTTCTAGGGTAAAGGCATGTGTTAGAAATGCATAATACTAACAAATAGTTACCTAAGATAGAGTAATAATAGTAGCAATAGCGAGTGCGTTAATAGACGGGCGATTATAGACGCTTAGATCTATCTTTAGGAGCGATAGCTAAAAGTATAAATAGGTTAGCTAGAAAGAATCTAGAAGGTTAACCTAAACTTTGTGCCTATAAATAATAGCAACTTTTATAGCTATTTTTAAGAAATAGTGCACTATAGAGATAACTATAAAGTTAACTAGCTATATTTAGACGTGAACTAGATTACGCAAATATATTTCCTATATAGTAACTAGTAGAGGGAAATTATACTAGAGAAAAAAGATCCCTTAGTTAAACTAAAAGAAGATATAGAGGAGTAAGTATTTAAACCTATATAGAGGAAGAAAAGCTAGACCTTACACTAGCCTAGTGGATTCTAGGTTAGAGAATATAGGACGCCCACAACAATATTATAGCCTTACTACTAGCGTTAATAGTATAATAACTAGGCCTATTCTAGATTTATATAGCTATGCTATCTAGCGTAAAAAGGAGGTTATATAACTAGATAGTAGTAGGTTTTAATAGGACTAGGCTATTACTAGTGTAGCAAATAGTACCTATTAGGTAGCGTAGTTAAACAACTACTACTGCTGCGTATAGATATATTGCAATAGATATCTATTAGCTACCTACCTCCCTCCCTCCTATCCTCTAATCTACTAATTGCTTTTAACTTACAGATTTAATAAGCAAGATTAACCTAGAGCCCCCTAAGGTAATAGACTTTTAATTACAATTACCTAGCAATCCTACTACTAATAATCCTAGAAACTCCCTTCTTCTTATAGAAGCTAACCTAAGTATAGCTAAGGTAAATATCTAGTATTATATTAACTAGTATAATAGTGTTGTAATATAGTATAATAACTATTAGTTTTAATTAGAATTAACTGTGTTTATAGCACCTATATTTACTAGTAGTGCCCTAGCTAATTCCTATTACCTACTACACTATCTAACTAAGCGTTAGGCATTATAGCAACCTAGTTAAATCTAGGAGGATATTAGTCTAGAATATCCTACCTTACTAATAGGGCTTAGCGCACCTATGTATAGTAATTATATTAGATAATAATATAGAGTTCTTAAGTAATAATAAGTCTTAAAGTCCTAATCTACTTCCTATAATAACCTTAAATCTGCTCTTATATAAGAGCGTAGCTATTACTAAAGGTAACTATAGGCTATATAACTCTACTAAGGTACTTGCCCCCTACTTTAGCCTAGATAATGCCGCTACTTTAAGGTGTCTTCTTAATAACTAGCTAGGTAATAACTTCTAGTAGATATATAGCGCGGTTTAAGGCATTACTAAAGGTAAGTAGGCAACCTTCCCTAAGGTCTAGCAGGTGCTTAGCTAGGCACGCTCTACTCTAGGATCCTTATTAGTTATCCTAGGCTTTCGCGGGATACTAAGTTAGCTACTAGAGGAGTAGATTGCCTATTTTGTCTACTATACACGTCTAGCTCTTTTTAAGGAGCATAGTTTAGTTAGTTATATAACTAATACTATACCTATTTATCTCTATAATAATAGGGCCTATGCAGCGTACTTATTAATATTAAAGTAGCGCTAGGATTATAACTATACTACAAAGAAGAAGGCGACTAGGAATTAGGCTATAGATTAAGGTAAGTTAGCTGCAAGTGCAATATTAGACAATAGTAAAGATAAGCTAGCTACTAGCCCTGCTATATTAAGCGTGCACACTGCCTAGTTAGAAGAGTTAAAGGATAAATCCTTAGATAAAATCTTAGATAAATCCTTAAACAACACTAATAAAACTTCTAGTAGTAAGGTAGATAATTAAGAAGCTGTAGTAGAGAGCGCCCTTATAGGTCCTTTACTTAATAGCTATGTACTAGGTAGTAATAAGGACTTAGACAGGCCTAAGGGCAAGGTATATTTAAGTAAAGACTTTATTCCCCTATCTAATATAGATATAATAGCACAGTTAACGTTTATAGATAGATTTATTATAGCGATTAACTAGCTTACTATTTAACGCCTGCTGCGCCTAGCCTATAAGTTACAAGGTATAGAGGGTAATAATATATTGCTTAATCTATTGCATAAATATTTCTACTAACTTTGCGGTATAGAAGGCAACCTAGCTTGCCTACTAGGGTCTAACCACCTCTTTAATATTAACCGCACCTAGCTAGTAGACTTTTAAGATAACTAATAGATTAATAAGAAGAACTATAGTAGCTTGCTAATTGCTAACTATATTACTATATTAACTAAGTTAGACCTGTCTACTACGCAGTAGCTTATAGATAAAGTAGAGGCAGTAGCACGTTGCAGCAACGTGTTTACCTTAAAGTATCTTAAGATACTATATCCTACTAGCACCGCCCTATATAATAACCTTAACTAAGTAATTAGAGAAATATTTCCTATATAGCTAGAATTTGCTAAATCGCGATTTAAGCTATTAGAGAAGTATTTAGAGTACTATAAGAAATCTGCATATCTCTATAGTATTATAGGTGTAGCTATTATTATAGAAGATATAACTATTAAGATTTCTAAAGTAAACACTAATAAGAACTTAGTAGTTTTAGATCTAAAAGAAGTTACTAGAGACATGCCTACTTGTAGTCGCTAGCATCTAAGTAGTAGTAACACTAAGGGAGGTAAGTTAGTTGCTATTAATATAGATAATGCAGAGTAGCAAGAGCGCTAGAAGCTACTTTTAGGCGTATTTGTTTCTCCCCCTATTTAATAGAGCGAGTATAGGAATACCCTGTCTAAGCTGTATATTAAGAGGCGTTTAGTTCTACTAATACTAGGCTAAAATAGAGAGACACTGCTATAAAGCTAAAGTATAGCTATTATAAAGAGTGTTAAAATAGTATTATAGCAAATAAGGAATAATAGGGGACTAGTTAGTATCTGCCTTAGAGATAGTACTAGACTTAGCAAGTCTAATATTATAGTTAGTACTATACTAGGCGTAAGTATATATTATATTCCTGTCCCTATCCCCCTATAATACCCTGTGATTTTCTAGCCTACTATGTCCCTTGCCCTTTAACCCTCTAGCTATTTCTAGTAGCTCTATTAGTACCTAGATTTTGCTAGGTAGCTATAAGGCTTAGGCTAAATCTATTAGCTTTATATGCTAGAAAGTCCTGCTATATTATAGGCAGTGGTTTTAACACTTACTAACTTGCTATAGGTTAATAATAAGCGTGCCTTTAACTTAAACACTTTGCGTTAAGCTAAGCGTTTTAACTAGATTAGCATATACGCCTGTAACATGCCTATAAGAGTCTATTTATAGATTACTAATTTACACTTAGTTACCTAGGCCACTAAGGATATTTATTAATTCTCTAATACCCTAATTATCTACGTATACTAGAATAAGCGCAACAAGGCCTTTAAATTGCCTACTAGTATTTAGTAGTTAATAGAGCGCCTAGAAATTAACAACGCGCTGTTAACTAATAATAATCTACTTAAGGCGCACGTTGTTGTTGTGATAAGTAAGGGAATATTAGCCTCTAGATATAGCCCTTATGCTATAGTAGATTTTAGACGTGCTAAGCGTTAGTCGCAGTCCTTATATAATAAATCTCTTCTAAGGACGCTATCTACCCCTCCTTTATAGTTTCTGTATTCCCTTTAAGGTTAAGTTAGTATTACTGTAATTAACAAAGCTTATAATATTAGTAGTAAGGGCGCAGATACTTAGGTAGCTATCTATTAGCTACAGGCATCTTTTTACTATCTTTTAATAGCCACACCTATTATTTAGGCAGGCAATAAGCTTATAGCGCTGTTAATAGTTCTGCAAGATCTAGCTCTAGATACTAAAGCTAAGCGGCTTATTATAGGTAGAAAGCTTGCTAACGTCTATAGCCCTAGATTCTTGCTAGATAACCTGCACGTAAAGTACTAGGCCACCTATAGTGCCTTTGTTAAGTTTTTTAACTATAACGCTACTAGTGTTAAATAAGGATATGTATTAGCGCTTGTTTTTTAATTAGTTATGCTTTGCAGGACGTACTAGAGCTAATATATTACTTACCTATCTAGTAACACTTATTCTATAGCTAATTTAATGCTGCTAAGTCTACCTATTTACGTGCATATTACTAATAATAACATAGTTTGTGACGTTTAGATTAATAAGAGTGGCCCTACTATATAGAAGCTCTATTACCGCGACTAGGGTTAGGGTTAGGGTTAGGGTTAGGGTTAGGGTTAGGGTTAGGGTTAGGGTTAGGGTTAGGGTTAGGGTTAGGGTTAGGGTTAGGGTTAGGGTTAGGGTTAGGGTTAGGGTTAGGGTTAGG